>NC_090333.1:88196141-88800547 GCF_035084215.1 Heptranchias perlo | reverse complement strand
GGTCTTATCTTCAAATACAAGAACTTTTCGTGGTTTTGTTGGTTTTCAGCAAATGAACATATTTCAGCGAGATGGAAGTTTTTTCTTCAATCGCTCAAGATTTTATCTTGAAATACAAGAACTTTTCGTGGTTTTGTTGGTTTTCAGCAAATGAGCATATTTCAGCGAGCTGGAAGTTTTTTCTTCAATAGCTTAAGATTTTATCTTAAAATACAAGAACTTTTCGTGGTTCTTGTCAATTTTTGTTGGTTTTCATCCAATGAACCTATTTCAGTCAGCTAAATCTTTCTTCTTCAAAGCAAAAAGATTTTTTCTTCAAACACAAGAACTTTTCATGGTTTTGTTGGTTTTCAGCAAATGAACATATTTCAGCGAGCTGGAAGTTTTTTCATTAATCGCGTAAGATTTTATCTTAAAATACAAGACCTTTTCGTGGTTCTTGTCAATTTTTGTTGGTTGTGATCCAATGAACTTATTTCAGTCAGCTGGAGCATTCTTCTTCAATGCAAAAAGGTTTTATCTTCAAGTGCAAGAACTTTTCGTGGTTTTGTTGGTTTTCAGCAAATGGACATCTTTCAGCGAGCGAGAAGTTTTTTCTTTGATAGTTTCAGATTTTATCTTAAAATACAAGAACTTTTCGTGGTTCTTGTAAATTGTTGTTGGTTTTCATCTAACAATTTCAGTCAGCTGGATCTTTCTTCTTTAATGCAAAAAGGTCTTATCTTCAAATACAAGAACTTTTCGTGGTTTTGTTGGTTTTCAGCAAATGAACATATTTCAGCGAGATGGAAGTTTTTTCTTCAATCGCTCAAGATTTTATCTTGAAATACAAGAACTTTTCGTGGTTTTGTTGGTTTTCAGCAAATGAGCATATTTCAGCGAGCTGGAAGTTTTTTCTTCAATAGCTTAAGATTTTATCTTAAAATACAAGAACTTTTCGTGGTTCTTGTCAATTTTTGTTGGTTTTCATCCAATGAACCTATTTCAGTCAGCTAAATCTTTCTTCTTCAAAGCAAAAAGATTTTTTCTTCAAACACAAGAACTTTTCATGGTTTTGTTGGTTTTCAGCAAATGAACATATTTCAGCGAGCTGGAAGTTTTTTCATTAATCGCGTAAGATTTTATCTTAAAATACAAGACCTTTTCGTGGTTCTTGTCAATTTTTGTTGGTTGTGATCCAATGAACTTATTTCAGTCAGCTGGAGCATTCTTCTTCAATGCAAAAAGGTTTTATCTTCAAGTGCAAGAACTTTTCGTGGTTTTGTTGGTTTTCAGCAAATGCACATATTTCAGCGAGCTGGAACTTTGTTCATTAATAGCTCAAGATTTTATCTTAAAATACAAGAACTTTTCGTGGTTCTTGTCAATTGTTGTTGGTTTTCATCTTATGAACTTATTTCAGTCAGCTGGATCTTTCTTCTTTGATTCAAAAAGATTTTAACTTCAAATACAAGAACTTTTCGTGGTTTTGTTGGTTTTCAGCAAATGAACATATTTCAGCGAGCTGGAAGTTTTTTTTTCACAGCTCAAGATTTTATCTTAAAATACAAGAACTTTTCGTGGTTCTTGTCAATTTTTGTTGGTTTTCATCCAATGAACTTATTTCAGTCAGCTGGATCTTTCTTCTTTAATGCAAAAAATGTTTATCTTCAAATACAAGAACTTTTCGTGGTTTTGTTGGATTTCAGCAAATGAACATATTTCAGCGAGCTGGAAGTTTTTTCTTTAATAGCTTAAGATTTTATCTTAAAATACAAGAACTTTTCGTGGTTCTTGTCAATTTTTGTTGGTTTTGATCTAATGAACTTATTTCAGTCAGCTAGATCTTTCTTCTTCAAAGCAAAAAGATTTTATCTTCAAATACAAGAACTTTTCGTGGTTTTGTTGTATTTCAGCAAATGGACATCTTTCAGCGAGCGAGAAGTTTTTTCTTTGATAGTTTAAGATTTTATCTTAAAATACAAGAACTTTTCGTGGTTCTTGTAAATTTTTGTTGGTTTTCATCTAACAATTTCAGTTAGCTGGATCTTTCTTCTTTAATGCAAAAAGGTCTTATCTTCAAATACAAGAACTTTTCGTGGTTTTGTTGGATTTCAGCAAATGAACATATTTCAGCCAGCGAGAAGTTTTTTCTTTCATAGTTTCAGATTTTTTCTTAAAATACAAGAACCTTTCGTGGTTCTGGTCAATTTTTGTTGGTTTTCATGCAATGAACTTATTTCAGTCAGCTGGATCTTTCTCCTTCAATGCAAAAAGATTTTATCTTCAAATACAAGAACTTTTCGTGGTTTTGTTGGTTTTCAGCAAATGAACATATTTCAGCGAGCTGGAAGTTTTTACTTTAATAGCTTAAGATTTTATCTTAAAATACAAGAACTTTTCGTGGTTCTTGTCAATATTTGTTGGTTTTGATCCAATGAACTTATTTCAGTCAGCTAGATCTTTCTTCTTCAAAGCAAAAAGATTGTATCTTCAAATACAAGAACTTTTCGTGGTTTTGTTGTATTTCAGCAAATCGACATCTTTCAGCGAGCGAGAAGTTTTTTCTTTAATAGCTTAAGATTTGATCTTAAAATACAATAACTTTTCGTGCTTTTGTTGGTTTTCAGCAAACAAACATATTTCAGCGAATGATAAGTTTTTTCTTTAATAGCGTAAGATTTTATCTTAAAATACAAGAACATTTCGTGGTTCTTGTCAATTTTTGTTGGTTTTCATCTCATGAACTTATTTCAGTCAGCTAGATCTTTCTTCTTCAATGCAAAAAGATTTTCTCTTCAAAGACAAGAACTTTTCGTGGTTTTGTTGGTTTTCAGCAAAAGAACATATTTCAGCGCGCAAGAAGTTTTTTCTTTAATAGCTTAAGATTTTGCCTTAAAATACAAGAACTTTTCGTGATTCTTGTCAATTTTTGTTGGTTTTCATCTAACAATTTCAGTCAGCTGGATCTTTCTTCTTTGATGCAAAAAGATTTTATCTTCAAATACAAGAACTTTTCGTGGTTTTGTTGGTTTTCAGCAAATGAACATATTTCAGCGAGGCAGAAGTTTTTTCTTTAACAGCTTGAGATTTGATCTTAAAATACAATAACTTTTCGTGGTTTTGTTGGTTTTCAGCAAACAAACATATTTCAGCGAATGATAATTTTTTTCTTTAATAGCGTAAGATTTTATCTTAAAATACAAGAACTTTTCGTGGTTCTTGTCAATTTTTGTTGGTTTTCATCTCATGAACTTATTTCAGTCAGCTAGATCTTTCTTCTTTAAAGCAAAAAGATTTTCTCTTCAAAGACAAGAACTTTTCGTGGTTTTGTTGGTTTTCAGCAAAAGAACATATTTCAGCGCGCAAGAAGTTTTTTCTTTAATAGCTTAAGATTTTGCCTTAAAATACAAGAACTTTTCGTGATTCTTGTCAATTTTTGTTGGTTTTCATCTAACAATTTCAGTCAGCTGGATCTTTCTTCTTTAATGCAAAAAGATTTTATCTTCAAATACAAGAACTTTTCGTGGTTTTGTTGGTTTTCAGCAAATGAACATATTTCAGCGAGGCAGCAGTTTTTTCTTTAATAGCTTAAGATTTTATCTTAAAATACAAGATCTTTTCGTGGTTCTTGTCAATTTTTGTTGGTTTTGATATATTTAACTTATTTCAGTCAGCAAGATCTTCCTTCTTCAAAGCAAAAAGATTTCATCTTCAAATACAATAACTTTTCGTGGTTTTGTTGGTTTTCAGCAAATGAACATATTTCAGCGAGCTGGAAGTTTTTTCTTTAATAGCTCAAGATTTTATCTTAAAATACAAGAACTTTTCGTGGTTCTTGTCAATTTTTGTTGGTTTTCATCCAATGAACTTATTTCAGTCAGCTGGATCTTTCTTGTTCAATGCAAAATGATTTTATCTTCAAATACAAGAACTTTTCGTGGTTTTGTTGGTTTTCAGCAAATGAACATATTTCAGCGAGCTGGAAGTTTTTTCTTTAATAGCTTAAGATTTTATCTTAAAATACAAGAACATTTCGTGTTTCTTGTCAATTTTTGTTCGTTTTCATCCAATGAACATATTTCAGGAAGCTAGATCTTTCTTCTTCAAAGCAAAAATATTTTATCTTCAAACACAAGAACTTTTCGTGGTTTTGTTGGTTTTCAGCAAATGAGCATATTTCAGCGAGCTGGAAGTTTTTTCTTCATCAGCTTAAGATTTTATCTTAAAATACAAGAACTTTTCGTGGTTCTTGTCAATTTTTGTTGGTTTTCATCCAATGAACTTATTTCAGTCAGCTAGATCTTTCTTCTTCAAAGCAAAAAGAATTTTTCTTCAAATACAAGAACTTTTCGTGGTTTTGTTGGTTTTCAGCAAATGACCATATTTCAGCGATCTGGAAGTTTTTTCATTAATAGCGTAAGATTTTATCCTAAAATGCAAGAACTTTTCGTGGTTCTTGTCAATTTTTGTTGGTTTTCATCGTATGAACTTATTTCAGTCAACTGGATCTTTCTTCTTTCATGCAAAAAGATTTTATCTTCAAATACAAGATCTTTTCGTGGTTTTGTTGGTTTTCAGCAAATGAGCATATTTCAGCGAGCTGGAAGTTTTTTCTTCAATAGCTTAAGATTTTATCATAAAATACAAGAACTTTTCGTGGTTCTTGTCAATTTTTGTTGGTTTTCATCCAATGAACTTATTTCAGTCAGCTAGATCTTTCTTCTTCAAAGCAAAAAGATTTTATCTTCAAACACAAGAACTTTTCGTGGTTTTGTTGGTTTTCAGCAAATGAACATATTTCAGCGAGCTGGAAGTTTTTTCATTAATAGCGTAAGATTTTATCTTAAAATACAAGACCTTTTCGTGGTTCTTGTTAATTTTTGTTGGTTTTCATTTGATGAACTTATTGAAGTCAGCTGGAGCTTTCTTCTTTAATGCAAAAAGGTTTTATCTTCAAATACAAGAACTTTTTGTAGTTTTGTTGGTTTTCAGCAAATGAACATATTTCAGCGAGCTGGAAGTTTTTTCTTTAATAGCTCAAGGTTTTATCTTAAAATACAAGAACTTTTCGTAGTTCTTGTCAGTTTTTGTTGGTTTCGATCTAATGAACTTATTTCAGTCAGCTAGATCTTTCTTCTTCAAAGCAAAAAGATTTTATCTTCAAATACAAGAACTTTTCGTGGTTTTGTTGTATTTCAGCAAATGGACATCTTTCAGCGAGCGAGAAGTTTTTTCTTTGATAGTTTCAGATTTTATCTTAAAATACAAGAACTTTTCGTGGTTCTTGTAAATTGTTGTTGGTTTTCATCTAACAATTTCAGTCAGCTGGATCTTTCTTCTTCAATGCAAAAAGGTCTTATCTTCAAATACAAGAACTTTTCGTGGTTTTGTTGGTTTTCAGCAAATGAACATATTTCAGCGAGATGGAAGTTTTTTCTTCAATCGCTCAAGATTTTATCTTGAAATACAAGAACTTTTCGTGGTTTTGTTGGTTTTCAGCAAATGAGCATATTTCAGCGAGCTGGAAGTTTTTTCTTCAATAGCTTAAGATTTTATCTTAAAATACAAGAACTTTTCGTGGTTCTTGTCAATTTTTGTTGGTTTTCATCCAATGAACCTATTTCAGTCAGCTAAATCTTTCTTCTTCAAAGCAAAAAGATTTTTTCTTCAAACACAAGAACTTTTCATGGTTTTGTTGGTTTTCAGCAAATGAACATATTTCAGCGAGCTGGAAGTTTTTTCATTAATCGCGTAAGATTTTATCTTAAAATACAAGACCTTTTCGTGGTTCTTGTCAATTTTTGTTGGTTATGATCCAATGAACTTATTTCAGTCAGCTGGAGCATTCTTCTTCAATGCAAAAAGGTTTTATCTTCAAGTGCAAGAACTTTTCGTGGTTTTGTTGGTTTTCAGCAAATGCACATATTTCAGCGAGCTGGAACTTTGTTCATTAATAGCTCAAGATTTTATCTTAAAATACAAGAACTTTTCGTGGTTCTTGTCAATTGTTGTTGGTTTTCATCTTCTGAACTTATTTCAGTCAGCTGGATCTTTCTTCTTTGATGCAAAAAGATTTTAACTTCAAATACAAGAACTTTTCGTGGTTTTGTTGGTTTTCAGCAAATGAACATATTTCAGCGAGGCAGCAGTTTTTTCTTTAATAGCTTAAGATTTTATCTTAAAATACAAGATCTTTTCGTGGTTCTTGTCAATTTTTGTTGGTTTTGATATATTTAACTTATTTCAGTCAGCAAGATCTTCCTTCTTCAAAGCAAAAAGATTTTATCTTCAAATACAATAACTTTTCGTGGTTTTGTTGGTTTTCAGCAAACAAACATATTTCAGCGAATGATAAGTTTTTTCTTTGATAGCGTAAGATGTTATCTTAAAATACAAGAACTTTTCGTGGTTCTTGTCAATTTTTGTTGGTTTTCATCTCACAATTTCAGTTAGCTGGATCTTTCTTCTTTAATGCAAAAAGGTCTTATCTTCAAATACAAGAACTTTTCGTGGTTTTGTTGGTTTTCAGCAAATGAACATATTTCAGCGAGGCAGAAGTTTTTTCTTCAATCGCTCAAGATTTTATCTTGAAATACAAGAACTTTTCGTGGTTTTGTTGGTTTTCAGCAAATGAACATATTTCAGCGAGCTGGAAGTTTTTTCTTTAATAGCTCAAGATTTTATCTTAAAATACAAGAACTTTTCGTGGTTCTTGTCAATTTTTGTTGGTTTTCATCCAATGAACTTATTTCAGTCAGCTGGATCTTTCTTCTTCAATGCAAAAAGATTTTATCTTCAAATACAAGAACTTTTCGTGGTTTTGTTGGTTTTCAGCAAATGAACATATTTCAGCGAGCTGGAAGTTTTTTCTTTAATAGCTTAAGATTTTATCTTAAAATACAAGAACATTTCGTGTTTCTTGTCAATTTTTGTTCGTTTTCATCCAATGAACATATTTCAGGAAGCTAGATCTTTCTTCTTCAAAGCAAAAATATTTTATCTTCAAACACAATAACTTTTCGTGGTTTTGTTGGTTTTCAGCAAATGAGCATATTTCAGCGAGCTGGAAGTTTTTTCTTCATCAGCTTAAGATTTTATCTTAAAATACAAGAACTTTTCGTGGTTCTTGTCAATTTTTGTTGGTTTTCATCCAATGAACTTATTTCAGTCAGCTAGATCTTTCTTCTTCAAAGCAAAAAGAATTTTTCTTCAAATACAAGAACTTTTCGTGGTTTTGTTGGTTTTCAGCAAATGACCATATTTCAGCGATCTGGAAGTTTTTTCATTAATAGCGTAAGATTTTATCCTAAAATGCAAGAACTTTTCGTGGTTCTTGTCAATTTTTGTTGGTTTTCATCTTATGAACTTATTTCAGTCAACTGGATCTTTCTTCTTTCATGCAAAAAGATTTTATCTTCAAATACAAGATCTTTTCGTGGTTTTGTTGGTTTTCAGCAAATGAGCATATTTCAGCGAGCTGGAAGTTTTTTCTTCAATAGCTTAAGATTTTATCATAAAATACAAGAACTTTTCGTGGTTCTTGTTAATTTTTGTTGGTTTTCATTTGATGAACTTATTGAAGTCAGCTGGAGCTTTCTTCTTTAATGCAAAAAGGTTTTATCTTCAAATACAAGAACTTTTTGTGGTTTTGTTGGTTTTCAGCAAATGAACATATTTCAGCGAGCTGGAAGTTTTTTCTTTAATAGCTCAAGGTTTTATCTTAAAATACAAGAACTTTTCGTAGTTCTTGTCAGTTTTTGTTGGTTTCGATCTAATGAACTTATTTCAGTCAGCTAGATCTTTCTTCTTCAAAGCAAAAAGATTTTATCTTCAAATACAAGAACTTTTCGTGGTTTTGTTGTATTTCAGCAAATGGACATCTTTCAGCGAGCGAGAAGTTTTTTCTTTGATAGTTTCAGATTTTATCTTAAAATACAAGAACTTTTCGTGGTTCTTGTAAATTGTTGTTGGTTTTCATCTAACAATTTCAGTCAGCTGGATCTTTCTTCTTTAATGCAAAAAGGTCTCATCTTCAAATACAAGAACTTTTCGTGGTTTTGTTGGTTTTCAGCAAATGAACATATTTCAGCGAGATGGAAGTTTTTTCTTCAATCGCTCAAGATTTTATCTTGAAATACAAGAACTTTTCGTGGTTTTGTTGGTTTTCAGCAAATGAGCATATTTCAGCGAGCTGGAAGTTTTTTCTTCAATAGCTTAAGATTTTATCTTAAAATACAAGAACTTTTCGTGGTTCTTGTCAATTTTTGTTGGTTTTCATCCAATGAACCTATTTCAGTCAGCTAAATCTTTCTTCTTCAAAGCAAAAAGATTTTTTCTTCAAACACAAGAACTTTTCATGGTTTTGTTGGTTTTCAGCAAATGAACATATTTCAGCGAGCTGGAAGTTTTTTCATTAATCGCGTAAGATTTTATCTTAAAATACAAGACCTTTTCGTGGTTCTTGTCAATTTTTGTTGGTTGTGATCCAATGAACTTATTTCAGTCAGCTGGAGCATTCTTCTTCAATGCAAAAAGGTTTTATCTTCAAGTGCAAGAACTTTTCGTGGTTTTGTTGGTTTTCAGCAAATGGACATCTTTCAGCGAGCGAGAAGTTTTTTCTTTGATAGTTTCAGATTTTATCTTAAAATACAAGAACTTTTCGTGGTTCTTGTAAATTGTTGTTGGTTTTCATCTAACAATTTCAGTCAGCTGGATCTTTCTTCTTTAATGCAAAAAGGTCTTATCTTCAAATACAAGAACTTTTCGTGGTTTTGTTGGTTTTCAGCAAATGAACATATTTCAGCGAGATGGAAGTTTTTTCTTCAATCGCTCAAGATTTTATCTTGAAATACAAGAACTTTTCGTGGTTTTGTTGGTTTTCAGCAAATGAGCATATTTCAGCGAGCTGGAAGTTTTTTCTTCAATAGCTTAAGATTTTATCTTAAAATACAAGAACTTTTCGTGGTTCTTGTCAATTTTTGTTGGTTTTCATCCAATGAACCTATTTCAGTCAGCTAAATCTTTCTTCTTCAAAGCAAAAAGATTTTTTCTTCAAACACAAGAACTTTTCATGGTTTTGTTGGTTTTCAGAAAATGAACATATTTCAGCGAGCTGGAAGTTTTTTCATTAATCGCGTAAGATTTTATCTTAAAATACAAGAACTTTTCGTGGTTCTTGTCAATTTTTGTTGGTTTTCATCCAATGAACTTATTTCAGTCAGCTGGATCTTTCTTCTTTAATGCAAAAAATGTTTATCTTCAAATACAAGAACTTTTCGTGGTTTTGTTGGATTTCAGCAAATGAACATATTTCAGCGAGCTGGAAGTTTTTTCTTTAATAGCTTAAGATTTTATCTTAAAATACAAGAATTTTTCGTGGTTATTGTCAATTTTTGTTGGTTTTCATCTTATGAACTTATTTCAGTCAGCTGGATCTTTCTTCTTTGATGCAAAAAGATTTTATCTTCAAATACAAGAATTGTTCGTGGTTTTGTTGGTTTTCAGCAAATGAACATATTTCAGCGAGCTGGAAGTTTTTTCTTTAATAGCGTAAGATTTTATCTTAAAATACAAGAACATTTCGTGTTTCTTGTCAATTTTTGTTCGTTTTCATCCAATGAACTTATTTCAGGAAGCTAGATCTCCTTTAATGCAAAAAGATTTTATCTTCAAATACATGAGCTTTTCGTTGTTCTGGTCAATTTTTGTTGGTTTTCATCTGATGAACTTATTTCAGTCAGCGAGATCTTTCTTCTTCAAAGCAAAAAGATTTTATCTTCAAATACAAGAATTTTTCGTGCTTTTGTTGGTTTTCAGCAAATGAACATATTTCAGCGAGCTGGAAGTTTTTTCTTTGATAGTTTAAGATTTTATCTTAAAATACAAGAACTTTTCGTGGTTCTTGTAAATTGTTGTTGGTTTTCATCCAACAATTTCAGTCAGCTGGATCTTTCTTCTTTAATGCAAAAAGGTCTTATCTTCAAATACAAGAACTTTTCGTGGTTTTGTTGGTTTTCAGCAAATGAACATATTTCAGCGAGATGGAAGTTTTTTCTTCAATCGCTCAAGATTTTATCTTGAAATACAAGAACTTTTCGTGGTTTTGTTGGTTTTCAGCAAATGAACATATTTCAGCGAGCTGGAAGTTTTTTCTTCAATAGCTTAAGATTTTATCTTAAAATACAAGAACGTTTCGTGGTTCTTGTCAATTTTTGTTGGTTTTCATCCAATGAACTTATTTCAGTCAGCTAGATCTTTCTTCTTCAAAGCAAAAAGATTTTATCTTCAAACACAAGAACTTTTCGTGGTTTTGTTGATTTTCAGCAAATGAACATATTTCAGCGAGCTAGAAGTTTTTTCTTCAATAGCGTAAGATTATTATCTTAAAATACAAGAACTTTTCGTGGTTCTTGTCAATTTTTGTTGGTTTTCATCCAATGAACTTATTTCAGTCAGCTCGATCTTCTTTAATGCAAAAAGATTTTATCTTCAAATACATGAACTTTTCGTTGTTCTGGTCAATTTTTGTTGGTTTTCATCTGATGAACTTATTTCAGTCAGCGAGATCTTTCTTCTTCAATGCCAAAAGATTTTATCTTAAAACACAAGAACTTTTCGTGGTTTTGTTGGTTTTCAGCAAATGAACATATTTCAGCGAGCTGGAAGTTTTTTCTTTAATAGCTTAAGATTTTATCTTAAAATACACGAACTTTTCGTGGTTCTTGTCAATTTTTGTTGGTTTTGATCTAATGAACTTATTTCAGTCAGCTGGATCTTTCTTCTTCAAAGCAAAACGATTTTATCTTGAAATACAAGAACTTTTCGTGGTTTTGTTGTATTTCAGCAAATGGACATCTTTCAGCGAGCGAGAAGTTTTTTCTTTGATAGTTTAAGATTTTATCTTAAAATACAAGAACTTTTCGTGGTTCTTGTAAATTTTTCTTGGTTTTCATCAAACAATTTCAGTCAGCTGAATCTTTCTTCTTTAATGCAAAAAGGTCTTAACTTCAAATACAAGAACTTTTCGTGGTTTTGTTGGTTTTCAGCAAATGAACATATTTCAGCGAGATGGAAGTTTTTTCTTCAATCGCTCAAGGATTTATCTTGAAATACAAGAACTTTTCGTGGTTTTGTTGGATTTCAGCAAATGAACATATTTCAGCCAGCGAGAAGTTTTTTCTTTCATAGTTTCAGATTTTATCTTAAAATACAAGAACCTTTCGTGGTTCTGGTCAATTTTTGTTGGTTTTCATGCAATGAACTTATTTCAGTCAGCTGGATCTTTCTTCTTCAATGCAAAAAGATTTTATCTTCAAATGCAAGAACTTTTCGTGGTTTTGTTGGTTTTCAGCAAATGAGCATATTTCAGCGAGCTGGAAGTTTTTTCTTCATTAGCTTAAGATTTTATCTTAAAATACAAGAACTTTTCGTGGTTCTTGTCAATTTTTGTTGGTTTTCATCCAATGAACTTATTTCAGTCAGCAAGATCTTTCTTCTTCAAAGCAAAAAGAATTTTTCTTCAAATACAAGAACTTTTCGTGGTTTTGTTGGTTTTCAGCAAATGAACATATTTCAGCGAGCTGTAAGTTTTTCTTTAATAGCGTAAGATTTTATCTTAAAATACAAGAACTTTTCGTGGTTCTTGTCAATTTTTGTTGGTTTTCATCCAATGAACCTATTTCAGTCAGCTAAATCTTTCTTCTTCAAAGCAAAAAGATTTTTTCTTCAAATACAAGAACTTTTCGTGGTTTTGTTGGTTTTCAGCAAATGAACATATTTCAGCGAGCTGTAAGTTTTTCTTTAATAGCGTAAGATTTTATCTTAAAATACAAGAACTTTTCGTGGTTCTTGTCAATTTTTGTTGGTTTTGATCTAATGAACTTATCTCAGTCAGCCAGATCTTTCTGCTTCAATGCAAAAAGATTTTATCTTCAAACACAAGAACTTTTCGTGATTTTGTTGGTTTTCAGCAAATGACCATATTTCAGCGAGCTGGAAGTTTTTTCATCAATAGCGTAAGATTTTATCTTAAAATACAAGAACTTTTCGTGGTTCTTGTCAATTTTTGTTGGTTTTCATCTTATGAACTTATTTCAGTCAATTGGATCTTTCTTCTTTCATGCAAAAAGATTTTATCTTGAACTACAAGAACTTTTCGTGGTTTTGTTGTATTTCAGCGAATGGACATATTTCAGCGAGCGAGAAGTTTTTTCTTTGACAGTTTAAGATTTTATCTTAAAATACAAGAACTTTTCGTGGTTCTTGTCAATTTTTTTTGGTTTTCATCTGATGAACTTATTTCAGTCAGCTTGATCTTTTTTCTTTCATGCAAAAAGATTTTATCTTCAAATACAAGAACTTTTCGTGGTTTTTTTGAATTTCAGCAAATGAACATATTTCAGCGAGCGATAAGTTTTTTCTTTAATAGCTTAAGATTTCATCTTCAAATTCAAGAAATTTTCGTGGTTCTTCTCAATTTTTGTTGGTTTTGATCCAATGAACTTATTTCAGTCAGCTGGATCTTTCTTCTTCAAAGCAAAAAGATTTTATCTTCAAATACAAGAACTTTTCGTGGTTTTGTTGGTTTTCAGCAAATGAACATATTTCAGCGAGCTAGAAGTTTTTTCTTTTATAGCATAGGATTTTATCTTAAAATACAAGAACTTTTCGTGGTTCTTGTAAATTTTTGTTGGTTTTCATCTAATGAACTTATTTCAGTCAGCTTGATCTTTTTTCTTGAATGCAAAAAGATTTTATCTTCAAATACAAGAACTTTTCGTGGTTTTTTTGAATTTCAGCAAATGAACATATTTCAGCGAGCTATAAGTTTTTTCTTTAATAGCTTAAGATTTCATCTTCAAATACAAGAACTTTTCGTGGTTCTGATCAATTTTTGTTGCTTTTCATCTAATGAACATTTTTCAGTCCGCAAGATCTTTCTTCTTTCATGCAAAAAGATGTTATCTTCAAATACAAGAACTTCTCGTGGTTTTGTTGGTTTTCAGCAAATGAACATATTTCAGCGAGCGAGAAGTTTTTTCTCTGATCGTTTAAGACTTTATCTTAAAATACAAGAACTTTTCATGGTTCTTGTCAATTTTTGTTGGTTTTCATCTGATGAACTTATTTCAGTCAGCTTGATCTTTTTTCTTTAATGCAAAAAGATTTTATCTTCAAATACAAGAACTTTTCGTGGTTTTGTTGCTTTTCAGCAAATGAGCATGTTTCAGCGAGCTGGAAGTTTTTTCTTCAATAGCATAAGATTTTATCTTAAAATACAAGACCTTTTCGTGGTTCTTGTCAATTTTTGTTGGTTTTCATCCAATGAACTTATTTCAGTCAGCTAGATCTTTCTTCTTCAAAGCAAAAACATTTTATCTTCAAATACAATAACTTTTCGTGCTTTTGTTGGTTTTCAGCAAATGAACATATTTCATCGAGCTCGAAGTTTTTTCTTTAATCGCGTAAGATTTTATCTAAAAATACAACAACTTTTCGTGGTTCTGGTCAATTTTTGTTGGTTTTCATCTGATGAACTTATTTCAGTCAGCTGGAGCTTTCTTCTTTAATGCAAAAAGGTTTTATCTTCAAATACAAGAACTTTTCGTGGTTTTGTTGGTTTTCTGCAAATGAACATATTTCAGCGAGATGGAAGTTTTTTCTTCAATCGCTCAAGACTTTATCTTGAAATACAAGAACTTTTCGTGGTTTTGTTGGATTTCAGCAAGTGAACATATTTCAGCCAGCAAGAAGTTTTTTCTTTCATAGTTTCAGATTTTATCTTAAAATACAAGAACCTTTCGTGGTTCTGGTCATTTTTTGTTGGTTTACATGCAATGAACTTATTTCAGTCAGCTGGATCTTTCTTCTTCAATGCAAAAAGATTTTATCTTCAAATACAAGAACTTTTCGTGGTTTTGTTGATTTTCAGCAAATGAACATATTTCAGCGAGCGAGAAGTTTTTTCTTTGATAGCTTAAGATTTTATCTTAAAATACAAGAACTTTTCATGGTTCTTGTCAATTTTTGTTGGTTTTCATCTGATGAACTTATTTCAGTCAGCTTGATCTTTTTTCTTCAATGCAAAAAGATTTTATCTTCAAATACAAGAACTTTTCGTGGTTTTGTTGGTTTTCAGCAAATGAACATATTTCAGCGAGCTCAAAGTTTATTCTTTAATAGCATAAGATTTTATCTTAAATACAAGAACTTTTCGTGGTTCTTGTAAATTTTTGTTGGTTTTCATCTAACAATTTCAGTCAGCTGGATCTTTCTTCTTTAATGCAAAAAGATTTTATCTTCAAATAAAAGAACTTTTCGTGGTTTTGTTGGTTTTCAGCAAATGAACATATTTCAGCAAGCTGGAATTTTTTCTTTAATAGCGGAAGATTTTATCTTAAAATACAAGAACATTTCGTGTTTCTTGTCAATGATTGTTGGTTTTCATCCAATGAACTTATTTCAGGAAGCTACATCTTCTTTAATGCAATAAGATTTTATCTTCAAATACATGAACTTTTCGTTGTTCTGGTCAATTTTTGTTGGTTTTCATGCAATGAACTTATTTCAGTCAGCTGGATCTTTCTTCTTCAATGCAAAAAGATTTTATCTTCAAATACAAGAACTTTTCGTGGTTTTTTTGGTTTTCAGCAAATGAACATATTTCAGAGAGCAAGAAGTTTTTTCATTAATAGCGTAAGATTTTATCTTAAAATACAAGAACTTTTCACGGTTCTTCTCAATTTTTGTTGGTTTTCATTCAATGAACTTATTTCAGTCAGCTGGATCTTCTTTAATGCAAAAAGATTTTATTCTCAAATACAAGAACATTTCGTGGTTTTGTTGGTTTAAGCGAGCTGGAAGTTTTTACTTCAATAGCTTAAGATTTTATCTTAAAATACAAAAACTTTTCATGGTTCTTATCAATTTTTGTTGGTTTTCATCTAATGAACTTATTTCAGTCAGCTTGTGCTTTCTTCTTTATGCAAAAAGGTCTTATCTTCAAATACAAGAACTTTTCGTGGTTTTGTTGGCTATCAGCAAATGAACATATTTCAGCGAGCTGGAAGTTTTTCCTTCAATAGCTCAAGATTTTATCTTAAAATACAAGAACTTTTCGTGGTTTTGTTGGATTTCAGCAAATGAACATATTTCAGCGAGCGAGAAGTTTTTTCTTTCATAGCTTGAGATTTTATCTTAAAATACAAGAACCTTTCGTGGTTCTGGTCAATTTTTGTTGGTTTTCATGAAATGATCTTATTTCAGTCAGCTGGATCTTTATTCTTCAAAGCAAAAAGATTTTATCTTCAAATACAAGAACTTTTCGTGGTTTTGTTGCTTTTCAGCAAATGAGCATATTTCAGCGAGCTGGATGTTTTTTCTTCAATAGCTTGAGATTTTATCTTAAAATACAAGACCTTTTCGTGGTTCTTGTCAATTTTTGTTGGTTTTCATCCAATGAACTTATTTCAGTCAGCTAGATCTTTCTTCTTCAAAGCAAAAAGATTTTATCTTCAAATACAATAACTTTTCGTGTTTTTGTTGGTTTTCAGCAAATGAACATATTTCATCGAGCAAGAAGTTTTTTCTTTAATCGCGTAAGATTTTATCTAAAAATACAACAACTTTTCGTGGTTCTGGTCAATTTTTGTTGGTTTTCATCTGATGAACTTATTTCAGTCAGCTGGAGCTTTCTTCTTTGATGCAAAAAGGTTTTATCTTCAAATACAAGAACTTTTCGTGGTTTTGTTGGTTTTCAGCAAATGAACATATTTCAGCGAGATGGAAGTTTTTTCTTCAATCGCTCAAGATTTTATCCTGAAATACGAGAAATTTTCGTGGTTTTGTTGGATTTCAGCAAATGAACATATTTCAGCCAGCGAGAAGTTTTTTCTTTCATAGTTTCAGATTTTATCTTAAAATACAAGAACCTGTCGTGGTTCTGGTCAATTTTTGTTGGTTTTCATGCAATGAACTTATTTCAGTCAGCTGGATCTTTCTTCTTCAATGCAAAAAGATTTTATCTTCAAATACAAGAACTTTTCGTGGTTTTTTTGAATTTCAACAAATGGACATATTTCAGCGAGCTATAAGTTTTTTCTTCAACAGCTTAACATTTCATCTTCAAATACAAGAACTTTTCGTGGTTCTCAATTTTTGTTGGTTTTGATCCAATGAACTTATTTCAGTCAGCTGGATCTTTCTTCTTCAAAGCAACAAGATTTTATCTTCAAATACAAGAACTTTTCGTGGTTTTGTTGGTTTTCAACAAATGAACATATTTCAGCGAGCTCGAAGTTTTTTCTTTAATAGCATAAGATTTTATCTTAAAATACAAGAACTTTTCGTGGTTCTTGTAAATTTTTGTTGGTTTTCATCTAACAATTTCAGTCAGCTGGATCTTTCTTCTTTAATGCAAAAAGATTTTATCTTCAAATAAAAGAACTTTTCGTGGTTTTGTTGGTTTTCAGCAAATGAACTTATTTCAGTGAGGTCGAAGTTTTTTCTTTAATAGCTTAAGATTTCATCTTCAAATACAAGAAATTTTCGTGGTTCTTCTCAATTTTTGTTGGTTTTGATCCAATGAACTTATTTCAGTCAGCTGGATCTTTCTTCTTCAAAGCAAAAAGATTTTATCTTCAAATACAAGAACTTTTCGTGATTTTTTTGGTTTTCAGCAAATGAACATATTTCAGCGAGATGGAAGTTTTTTCTTCAATCGCTCAAGATTTTATCTTGAAATACAAGAACTTTTCGTGGTTTTGTTGGATTTCAGCAAATGAACATATTTCAGCCAGCGAGAAGTTTTTTCTTTCATAGTTTCAGATTTTATCTTAAAATACAAGAACCTTTCGTGGTTCTGGTCAATTTTTGTTGGTTTTCATGCAATGAACTTATTTCAGTCAGCTGGATCTTTCTTCTTCAATGCAAAAAGATTTTATCTTCAAATACAAGAACTTTTCATGGTTTTGTTGGTTTTCAGCAAATGAGCATATTTCAGCGGGCTGGAAATTTTTTCTTCATGAGCTTAAGATTTCATCTTCAAATACAAGAACTTTTCGTGGTTCTGCTCAATTTTTGTTGTTTTTCATCCAATGAACATTTTTCAGTCCGCAAGATCTTTCTTCTTTCATGCAAAAAGATGTTATCTTCAAATACAAGAACTTTTCGTCGTTTTTTTGAATTTCAGCAAATGAACATATTTCAGTGAGCTATAAGTTTTTTCTTTAATAGCTTAAGATTTCATCTTCAAATACAATAACTTTTCGTGGTTCTGATCAATTTTTGTTGTTTTTCATCTAATGAACATTTTTCAGTCCGCAAGATCTTTCTTCTTTAATGCAAAAAGATGTTATCTTCAAATACAAGAACTTTTCGTCGTTTTGTTGGTTTTCAGCAAATGAACATATTTCAGCGAGCGAGAAGTTTTTCTTTGATAGTTTCAGATTTTATCTAAAAATGCAAGAACCTTTCGTGGTTCTGGTCAATTTTTGTTGGTTTTCATCCAATGAACTTATTTCAGTCAGCTGGATCTTTCTTCTTCAAAGCAAAAAGATTTTATCTTCAAATACAAGAACTTTTCGTGGTTTTTTTGAATTTCAGCAAATGAACATGTTTCAGCGAGCTAGAAGTTTTTTCTTTAATAGCATAGGATTTTATCTTAAAATACAAGAACTTTTCGTGGTTCTTGTAAATTTTTGTTGGTTTTCATCTCACAATTTCAGTCAGCTGGATCTTTCTTCTTTAATGCAAAAAGATTTTATCTTCAAACAAAAGAACTTTTCGTGGTTTTGTTGGTTTTCAGCAAATGAACATATTTCAGCGAGGTCGAAGTTTTTTCTTTAATAGCTTAAGATTTTATCTTAAAATACAAGAACTTTTCGTGGTTCTTGTCAATTTTTGTTGGTTTTCATCTAATGCACTTATTTGAGTCAGCTGGATCTTTCTTCTTTAATGCAAAAAGATTTTATCTTCAAATACAAGTACTTTTCGTGGTTTTGTTGGTTTTCAGCAAATGAACATATTTCAGCAAGCTGGAATTTTTTCTTTAATAGCGTAAGATTTTATCTTAAAATACAAGAACATTTCGTGTTTCTTGTCAATTATTGTTGGTTTTCATCCAATGAACTTATTTCAGGAAGCTACATCTTCTTTAATGCAATAAGATTTTATCTTCAAATACATGAACTTTTCGTTGTTCTGGTCAATTTTTGTTGGTTCTCATCTGATGAACTTATTTCAGTCAGCGAGATCTTTCTTCTTCAAAGCAAAAAGATTTTATCTTCAAATACAAGAACTTTTCGTGGTTTTTTTGGTTTTCAGCAAATGAACATATTTCAGAGAGCAAGAAGTTTTTTCATTAATAGCGTAAGATTTTATCTTAAAATACAAGAACTTTTCACGGTTCTTCTCAATTTTTGTTGGTTTTCATCCAATGAACTTATTTCAGTCAGCTGGATCTTCTTTAATGCAAAAAGATTTTATCCTCAAATGCAAGAACATTTCGTGGTTTTGTAGGCTTTCTGCAAATGTACATATTTAAGCGAGCTGGAAGTTTTTACTTCAATAGCTTAAGATTTTATCTTAAAATACAAGAACTTTTCATGGTTCTTATCAATTTTTGTTGGTTTTCATCCAATGAACTTATTTCAGTCAGCTTGTGCTTTCTTCTTTATGCAAAAAGGTCTTATCTTCAAATACAAGAACGTTTCGTGGTTTTGTTGGTTTTCAGCAAATGAGCATATTTCAGCGAGCGAGAAGTTTTTTCTTTCATAGCTTGAGATTTTATCTTAAAATACAAGAACCTTTCGTGGTTCTGGTCAATTTTTGTTGGTTTTCATGAAATGAACTTATTTCAGTCAGCTGGATCTTTATTCTTCAATGCAAAAAGATTTTATCTTCAAATACAAGAACTTTTCGTGGTTTTGTTGCTTTTCAGCAAATGAGCATATTTCAGCGAGCTGGAAGTTTTTTCTTCAATAGCTGAAGATTTTAACTTAAAATACAAGAACTTTTCGTGGTTCTTGTCAATTTTTGTTGGTTTTCATCTAATGCACTTATTTGAGTCAGCTGCATCTTTCTTCTTTAATGCAAAAAGATTTTATCTTCAAATACAAGTACTTATCGTGGATTTGTTGGATTTCAGCAAATGAACATATTTCAGCGAGCTGGAGGTTTTCTCTTTAATAGCGCAAGATTTTATGTTAAAAAACAAGAACTTTTCGTGGTTCTTGTCAATTTTTGTTGGTTTTCGTCTCACAATTTCTGTCAGCTGGATCTTTCTTCTTTAATGCAAAACGATTTTATCTTCAAATACAAGAACTTTTCGTGGTATTGTTGGTTTTCAGCAAATCAACATATTTCAGCGAGGTCGAAGTTTTTTCTTTAATAGCTTAAGATTTTATGTTAAAAAACAACAACTTTTCGTGGTTCTTGTCAATTTTTGTTGGTTTTCATCTAATGCACTTATTTGAGTCAGCTGCATCTTTCTTCTTTAATGCAAAAAGATTTTATCTTCAAATACAAGTACTTTTCGTGGATTTGTTGGATTTCAGCAAATGAACATATTTCAGCGAGCTGGAAGTTTTTTCTTTAATAGCTTAAGATTTTACCTTAAAATACAAGAACTTTTCGTGGTTCTTGTCAATTTTTGTTGGTTTTCATCTGATGAACTTACTTCAGTCAGCTGGAGCTTTCTTCTTTAATGCAAAAAGGTCTTATCTTCAAATACAAGAACTTTTCGTGGTTTTGTTGGTTTTCAGCAAAGGAACATATTTCAGCGAGCTATAAGTTTTTTCTTTAATAGCTTAAGATTTTACCTTAAAATACAAGAACTTTTCGTGGTTCTTGTCAATTTTTGTTGGTTTTCATCTGATGAACTTATTTCAGTCAGCTGCATCTTTCTTCTTTAATGCAAAAAGATTTTATCTTCAAATACAAGTACTTTTCGTGGTTTTGTTGGAATTTCATCAAATGAACATATTTCAGCGAGGCAGAAGTTTTTTCTTTAATAGCTTAAGATTTTATCTTAAAATACAAGAACTTTTCGTGGTTCTTGTCAATTTTTGTTGGTTTTCATCTATTTAACTTATTTCAGTCAGCAAGATCTTCCTTCTTCAAAGCAAAAAGATTTTATCATCAAATACAAGATCTTTTCGTCGTTTTGTTGGTTTTCAGCAAATGAACATATTTCAGCGAGCTGGAAGTTTTTTCTTTAATAGCTCAAGATTTTATCTTAAAATACAAGAACTTTTCGTTGTTCTGATCAATCTTTGTTGGTTTTCATCAAATGAACTTATTTCAGTCAGCTGGATCTTTCTTCTTTCATGCAAAAACATGTTTTCTTCAAATACAAGAACTTTTCGTGGTTTTTTTGAATTTCAGCAAATGAACATATTTCAGCGAGCTGGAAGTTTTTTCTTTAATAGCTTAAGATTTTATCTTAAAATACAAGAACTTTTCGTGGTTCTTGTCAATTTTTGTTGGTTTTCATCAAATGCACTTATTTCAGTCAGCTGGATCTTTCTTCTTTAATGCAAAAAGGTTTTATCTTCAAATACAAGAACTTTTCGTGGTTTTGTTGGTTTTCAGCAAATTAACATATTTCAGCGAGCTGGAAGTTTTTTGTTTAATCGCGTAAGATTTTATCTTCAAATACAAGAACTTTTCGTGGTTTTGTTGATTTTTGTTGGTTTTCATCCAATGAACTTATTTCAGTCAGCTAGATCTTTCTTCTTCAAAGCAAAAAGATTTTATCTTCAAATACCAGAACTTTTTGTGGTTTTGTTGATTTTCAGCAAATGAACATATTTCAGCGAGCGAGAAGTTTTTTCTTTAATAGCATCAGATTTTATCTTAAAATACAAGAACTTTTCGTGGTTCTGGTCAATTTTTGTTGGTTTTCATCTTATGAACTTATTTCAGTCAGCTGGATCTTTCTTCTTCAAAGCAAAAAGATTTCATCTTCAAATACAAGAACTTTTCGTGGTTTTGTTGATTTTCAGCAAATGAACATATTTCAGCGAGCTAGAAGTTTTTTCTTCAATAGCGTAAGATTTTATCTTAAAATAGAAGAACTTTTCGTGGTTCTTGTCAATTTTTGTTAGTTTTCATCTTATGAACTTATTTCAGTCAGCGAGATCTTTCTTCTTCAAAGCAAAAAGATTTTATCTTCAAATACCAGAACTTTTCGTGGTTTTGTTGATTTTCAGCAAATGAACATATTTCAGCGAGGGAGAAGTTTTTTCTTTAATAGCGTCAGATTTTATCCTAAAATACAAGAACTTTTCGTGGTTCTTGTCAATTTTTGTTGGTTTTCATCCAATGAACTTATTTCAGTCAGCCAGATCTTTCTTCTTCAAAGCAAAAAGATTTTTTCTTCAAATACCAGAACTTTTCGTGGTTTTGTTGATTTTCAGCAAATGAACATATTTCAGCGAGCGAGAAGTTTTTTCTTTAATAGCTTAAGATTTCATCTTCAAATACAAGAACTTTTCGTGGTTCTGATCAATTTTTGTTGTTTTTCATCTAATGAACATTTTTCAGTCCGCAAGATCTTTCTTCTTTAATGCAAAAAGATGTTATCTTCAAATACAAGAACTTTTCGTCGTTTTGTTGGTTTTCAGCAAATGAACATATTTCAGCGAGCGAGAAGTTTTTCTTTGATAGTTTCAGATTTTATCTAAAAATGCAAGAACCTTTCGTGGTTCTGGTCAATTTTTGTTGGTTTTCATCCAATGAACTTATTTCAGTCAGCTGGATCTTTCTTCTTCAAAGCAAAAAGATTTTATCTTCAAATACAAGAACTTTTCGTGGTTTTTTTGAATTTCAGCAAATGAACATGTTTCAGCGAGCTAGAAGTTTTTTCTTTAATAGCATAGGATTTTATCTTAAAATACAAGAACTTTTCGTGGTTCTTGTAAATTTTTGTTGGTTTTCATCTCACAATTTCAGTCAGCTGGATCTTTCTTCTTTAATGCAAAAAGATTTTATCTTCAAACAAAAGAACTTTTCGTGGTTTTGTTGGTTTTCAGCAAATGAACATATTTCAGCGAGGTCGAAGTTTTTTCTTTAATAGCTTAAGATTTTATCTTAAAATACAAGAACTTTTCGTGGTTCTTGACAATTTTTGTTGGTTTTCATCTAATGCACTTATTTGAGTCAGCTGGATCTTTCTTCTTTAAATCAAAAAGATTTTATCTTCAAATACAAGTACTTTTCGTGGTTTTGTTGGTTTTCAGCAAATGAACATATTTCAGCAAGCTGGAATTTTTTCTTTAATAGCGTAAGATTTTATCTTAAAATACAAGAACATTTCATGTTTCTTGTCAATTATTGTTGGTTTTCATCCAATGAACTTATTTCAGGAAGCTACATCTTCTTTAATGCAATAAGATTTTATCTTAAAATACAAGAACTTTTCATGGTTCTTATCAATTTTTGTTGGTTTTCATCTAATGAACTTATTTCAGTCAGCTTGTGATTTCTTCTTTATGTAAAAAGGTCTTATCTTCAAATACAAGAACGTTTCGTGGTTTTGTTGGTTTTCAGCAAATGAACATATTTCAGCGAGCTGGAAGTTTTTTCTTCAATAGCTCAAGATTTTATCTTAAAATACAAGAACTTTTCGTGGTTTTGTTGGATTTCAGCAAATGAACATATTTCAGCGAGCGAGAAGTTTTTTCTTTCATAGCTTGAGATTTTATCTTAAAATACAAGAACCTTTCGTGGTTCTGGTCAATTTTTGTTGGTTTTCATGAAATGAACTTATTTCAGTCAGCTGGATCTTTATTCTTCAATGCAAAAAGATTTTATCTTCAAATACAAGAACTTTTCGTGGTTTTGTTGCTTTTCAGCAAATGAGCATATTTCAGCGAGCTGGAAGTTTTTTCTTCAATAGCTGAAGATTTTAACTTAAAATACAAGAACTTTTCGTGGTTCTTGTCAATTTTTGTTGGTTTTCATCTAATGCACTTATTTGAGTCAGCTGGATCTTTCATACTTTAAAGCAAAAAGATTTTATCTTCAAATACAAGTACTTATCGTGGATTTGTTGGATTTCAGCAAATGAACATATTTCAGCGAGCTGGAGGTTTTCTCTTTAATAGCGCAAGATTTTATGTTAAAAAACAAGAACTTTTCGTGGTTCTTGTCAATTTTTGTTGGTTTTCGTCTCACAATTTCTGTCAGCTGGATCTTTCTTCTTTAATGCAAAACGATTTTATCTTCAAATACAAGAACTTTTCGTGGTATTGTTGGTTTTCAGCAAATCAACATATTTCAGCGAGGTCGAAGTTTTTTCTTTAATAGCTTAAGATTTTATGTTAAAAACAACAACTTTTCGTGGTTCTTGTCAATTTTTGTTGGTTTTCATCTAATGCACTTATTTGAGTCAGCTGCATCTTTCTTCTTTAATGCAAAAAGATTTTATCTTCAAATACAAGTACTTTTCGTGGATTTGTTGGATTTCAGCAAATGAACATATTTCAGCGAGCTGGAAGTTTTTTCTTTAATAGCTTAAGATTTTACCTTAAAATACAAGAACTTTTCGTGGTTCTTGTCAATTTTTGTTGGTTTTCATCTGATGAACTTACTTCAGTCAGCTGGAGCTTTCTTCTTTAATGCAAAAAGGTCTCATCTTCAAATACAAGAACTTTTCGAGGTTTTGTTGGTTTTCAGCAAAGGAACATATTTCAGCGAGCTATAAGTTTTTTCTTTAATAGCTTAAGATTTTATGTTAAAAAACAACAACTTTTCGTGGTTCTTGTCAATTTTTGTTGGTTTTCATCTAATGCACTTATTTCAGTCAGCTGCATCTTTCTTCTTTAATGCAAAAAGATTTTATCTTCAAATACAAGTACTTTTCGTGGTTTTGTTGGAATTTCATCAAATGAACATATTTCAGCGAGGCAGAAGTTTTTTCTTTAATAGCTTAAGATTTTATCTTAAAATACAAGAACTTTTCGTGGTTCTTGTCAATTTTTGTTGGTTTTCATCTATTTAACTTATTTCAGTCAGCAAGATCTTCCTTCTTCAAAGCAAAAAGATTTTATCATCAAATACAAGATCTTTTCGTCGTTTTGTTGGTTTTCAGCAAATGAACATATTTCAGCGAGCTGGAAGTTTTTTCTTTAATAGCTCAAGATTTTATCTTAAAATACAAGAACTTTTCGTTGCTCTGATCAATCTTTGTTGGTTTTCATCAAATGAACTTATTTCAGTCAGCTGGATCTTTCTTCTTTCATGCAAAAACATGTTTTCTTCAAATACAAGAACTTTTCGTGGTTTTTTTGAATTTCAGCAAATGAACATATTTCAGCGAGCTGGAAGATTTTTCTTTAATAGCTTAAGATTTTATCTTAAAATACAAGAACTTTTCGTGGTTCTTGTCAATTTTTGTTGGTTTTCATCAAATGCACTTATTTCAGTCAGCTGGATCTTTCTTCTTTAATGCAAAAAGATTTTATCTTCAAACACAAGAACTTTTCGTGGTTTTGTTGGTTTTCAGCAAATGAACATATTTCATCGAGCGAGAAGTTTTTTCTTCAATAGCGTAAGATTTTATCTTAAAATACAACAACTTTTCGTGGTTCTGGTCAATTTTTGTTGGTTTTCATCTCATGAACTTATTTCAGGCATGTAGATCTTTCTTCTTTAATGCAAAAAGGTTTTATCTTCAAATACAAGAACTTTTCGTGGTTTTGTTGGTTTTCAGCAAATGAACATATTTCAGCGAGCTGGAAGTTTTTTGTTTAATCGCGTAAGATTTTATCTTCAAATACAATAACTTTTCGTGGTTTTGTTGATTTTCAGCAAATTAACATATTTCAGCGAGCGAGAAGTTTTTTCTTTAATCGCGTCAGATTTTATCTTAAAATACAAGAACTTTTCGTGGTTCTTGTCAATTTTTGTTGGTTTTCATCCAATGAACTTATTTCAGTCAGCTAGATCTTTCTTCTTCAAAGCAAAAAGATTTTATCTTCAAATACCAGAACTTTTTGTGGTTTTGTTGATTTTCAGCAAATGAACATATTTCAGCGAGCGAGAAGTTTTTTCTTTAATAGCATCAGATTTTATCTTAAAATACAAGAACTTTTCGTGGTTCTTGTCAATTTTTGTTGGTTTTCATCTTATGAACTTATTTCAGTCAGCTGGATCTTTCTTCTTCAAAGCAAAAAGATTTCATCTTCAAATACAAGAACTTTTCGTGGTTTTGTTGATTTTCAGCAAATGAACATATTTCAGCGAGCTAGAAGTTTTTTCTTCAATAGCGTAAGATTTTATCTTAAAATAGAAGAACTTTTCGTGGTTCTTGTCAATTTTTGTTAGTTTTCATCTTATGAACTTATTTCAGTCAGCGAGATCTTTCTTCTTCAAAGCAAAAAGATTTTATCTTCAAATACCAGAACTTTTCATGGTTTTGTTGATTTTCAGCAAATGAACATATTTCAGCGAGCGAGAAGTTTTTTCTTTAATAGCGTCAGATTTTATCTTAAAATACAAGAACTTTTCGTGGTTCTTGTCAATTTTTGTTGGTTTTCATCTTATGAACTTATTTCAGTCAGCTGGATCTTTCTTCTTCAAAGCAAAAAGATTTCATCTTCAAATACAAGAACTTTTCGTGGTTTTGTTGATTTTCAGCAAATGAACATATTTCAGCGAGCTAGAAGTTTTTTCTTCAATAGCGTAAGATTTTATCTTAAAATAGAAGAACTTTTCGTGGTTCTTGTCAATTTTTGTTAGTTTTCATCTTATGAACTTAGTTCAGTCAGCTAGATCTTTCTTCTTCAAAGCAAAAATATTTTATCTTCAAATACAAGTACTTATCGTGGATTTGTTGGATTTCAGCAAATGAACATATTTCAGCGAGCTGGAGGTTTTCTCTTTAATAGCGCAAGATTTTATGTTAAAAAACAAGAACTTTTCGTGGTTCTTGTCAATTTTTGTTGGTTTTCGCCTCACAATTTCTGTCAGCTGGATCTTTCTTCTTTAATGCAAAACGATTTTATCTTCAAATACAAGAACTTTTCGTGGTATTGTTGGTTTTCGGCAAATCAACATATTTCAGCGAGGTCGAAGTTTTTTCTTTAATAGCTTAAGATTTTATGTTAAAAAACAACAACTTTTCGTGGTTCTTGTCAATTTTTGTTGGTTTTCATCTAATGCACTTATTTGAGTCAGCTGCATCTTTCTTCTTTAATGCAAAAGATTTTATCTTCAAATACAAGTACTTTTCGTGGATTTGTTGGATTTCAGCAAATGAACATATTTCAGCGAGCTGGAAGTTTTTTCTTTAATAGCTTAAGATTTTACCTTAAAATACAAGAACTTTTCGTGGTTCTTGTCAATTTTTGTTGGTTTTCATCTGATGAACTTACTTCAGTCAGCTGGAGCTTTCTTCTTTAATGCAAAAAGGTCTTATCTTCAAATACAAGAACTTTTCGTGGTTTTGTTGGTTTTCAGCAAAGGAACATATTTCAGCGAGCTATAAGTTTTTTCTTTAATAGCTTAAGATTTTATGTTAAAAAACAACAACTTTTCGTGGTTCTTGTCAATTTTTGTTGGTTTTCATCTAATGCGCTTATTTCAGTCAGCTGCATCTTTCTTCTTTGATGCAAAAAGATTTTATCTTCAAATACAAGTACTTTTCGTGGTTTTGTTGGAATTTCATCAAATGAACATATTTCAGCGAGGCAGAAGTTTTTTCTTTAATAGCTTAAGATTTTATCTTAAAATACAAGAACTTTTCGTGGTTCTTGTCAATTTTTGTTGGTTTTCATCTATTTAACTTATTTCAGTCAGCAAGATCTTCCTTCTTCAAAGCAAAAAGATTTTATCATCAAATACAAGATCTTTTCGTGGTTTTGTTGGAATTTCATCAAATGAACATATTTCAGCGAGGCAGAAGTTTTTTCTTTAATAGCTCAAGATTTTATCTTAAAATACAAGAACTTTTCGTTGTTCTGATCAATCTTTGTTGGTTTTCATCAAATGAACTTATTTCAGTCAGCTGGATCTTTCTTCTTTCATGCAAAAACATGTTTTCTTCAAATACAAGAACTTTTCGTGGTTTTTTTGAATTTCAGCAAATGAACATATTTCAGCGAGCTGGAAGTTTTTTCTTTAATAGCTTAAGATTTTATCTTAAAATACAAGAACTTTTCGTGGTTCTTGTCAATTTTTGTTGGTTTTCATCAAATGCACTTATTTCAGTCAGCTGGATCTTTATTCTTTAATGCAAAAAGATTTTATCTTCAAATACAAGAACTTTTCGTGGTTTTGTTGGTTTTCAGCAAATGAACATATTTCATCGAGCGAGAAGTTTTTTCTTCAATAGCGTAAGATTTTATCTTAAAATACAACAACTTTTCGTGGTTCTGGTCAATTTTTGTTGGTTTTCATCTCATGAACTTATTTCAGGCATGTAGATCTTTCTTCTTTAATGCAAAAAGGTTTTATCTTCAAATACAAGAACTTTTCGTGGTTTTGTTGGTTTTCAGCAAATGAACATATTTCAGCGAGCTGGAAGTTTTTTGTTTAATCGCGTAAGATTTTATCTTCAAATACAAGAACTTTTCGTGGTTTTGTTGATTTTCAGCAAATTAACATATTTCAGCGAGCGAGAAGTTTTTTCTTTAATCGCGTCAGATTTTATCTTAAAATACAAGAACTTTTCGTGGTTCTTGTCAATTTTTGTTGGTTTTCATCCAATGAACTTATTTCAGTCAGCTAGATCTTTCTTCTTCAAAGCAAAAAGATTTTATCTTCAAATACCAGAACTTTTTGTGGTTTTGTTGATTTTCAGCAAATGAACATATTTCAGCGAGCGAGAAGTTTTTTCTTTATTAGCATCAGATTTTATCTTAAAATACAAGAACTTTTCGTGGTTCTTGTCAATTTTTGTTGGTTTTCATCTTATGAACTTATTTCAGTCAGCTGGATCTTTCTTCTTCAAAGCAAAAAGATTTCATCTTCAAATACAAGAACTTTTCGTGGTTTTGTTGATTTTCAGCAAATGAACATATTTCAGCGAGCTAGAAGTTTTTTCTTCAATAGCGTAAGATTTTATCTTAAAATAGAAGAACTTTTCGTGGTTCTTGTCAATTTTTGTTAGTTTTCATCTTATGAACTTATTTCAGTCAGCGAGATCTTTCTTCTTCAAAGCAAAAAGATTTTATCTTCAAATACCAGAACTTTTCGTGGTTTTGTTGATTTTCAGCAAATGAACATATTTCAGCGAGGGAGAAGTTTTTTCTTTAATAGCGTCAGATTTTATCTTAAAATACAAGAAATTTTCGTGGTTCTTGTCAATTTTTGTTGGTTTTCATCCAATGAACTTATTTCAGTCAGCCAGATCTTTCTTCTTCAAAGCAAAAAGATTTTTTCTTCAAATACCAGAACTTTTCGTGGTTTTGTTGATTTTCAGCAAATGAACATATTTCAGCGAGCGAGAAGTTTTTTCTTTAATAGCGTCAGATTTTATCTTAAAATACAAGAACTTTTCGTGGTTCTTGTCAATTTTTGTTGGTTTTCATCTTATGAACTTATTTCAGTCAGCTGGATCTTTCTTCTTCAAAGCAAAAAGATTTCATCTTCAAATACAAGAACTTTTCGTGGTTTTGTTGATTTTCAGCAAATGAACATATTTCAGCGAGCTAGAAGTTTTTTCTTTAATCGCGTCAGATTTTATCTTAAAATACAAGAACATTTCGTGGTTCTTGTCAATTTTTGTTGTTTTTCATCCCATGAACTTATTTCAGTCAGCTGGATCTTTCTTCTTGAAAGCAAAAAGAATTTATATTCAAATACAAGAACTTTTCGTGGTTTTGTGATTTTCAGCAAATGAACATAATTCAGCGAGGGAGAAGTTTTTTCTTTAATAGCGTCAGATTTTATCTTAAAATACAAGAACTTTTCGTGGTTCTTGTCAATTTTTGTTGGTTTTCATCCAATGAACTTATTTCAGTCAGCTAGATCTTTCTTCTTCAAAGCAAAAAGATTTTATCTTCAAATACCAGAACTTTTCGTGGTTTTGTTGATTTTCAGCAAATGAACATATTTCAGCGAGTGAGAAGTTTTTTCTTTAATCGCGTCAGATTTTATCTCAAAATACAAGAACTTTTCGTGGTTCTTTTCAATTTTTGTTGGTATTCATCTTATGAACTTATTTCAGTCAGCTAGATCTTTCTTCTTCAAAGCAAAAAGATTTTATCTTCAAATACAAGAACTTTTCGTGGTTTTGTTGATTTTCAGCAAATGAACATATTTCAGCGAGCGATAAGTTTTTTCTTCAATAGCGTTGGATTTTATCTAAAAATACAAGAACTTTTCATGGTTCTTGTCTATTTTTGTTAGTTTTCATCTTATGAACTTATTTCAGTCAGCGAGATCTTTCTTCTTCAAAGCAAAAAGATTTTATCTTCAAATACCAGAACTTTTCGTGGTTATGTTGATTTTCAGCAAATGAACATATTTCAGCGAGCGAGAAGTTTTTTCTTTAATAGCGTCAGATTTTATCTTAAAATACAAGAACTTTTCGTGGTTCTTGTCAATTTTTGTTGGTTTTCATCTTATGAACTTATTTCAGTCAGCTGGATCTTTCTTCTTCAAAGCAAAAAGATTTCATCTTCAAATACAAGAACTTTTCGTGGTTTTGTTGATTTTCAGCAAATGAACATATTTCAGCGAGCTAGAAGTTTTTTCTTCAATAGCGTAAGATTTTATCTTAAAATAGAAGAACTTTTCGTGGTTCTTGTCAATTTTTGTTAGTTTTCATCTTATGAACTTATTTCAGTCAGCTAGATCTTTCTTCTTCAAAGCAAAAAGATTTTATCTTCAAATACCAGAACTTTTCGTGGTTTTGTTGATTTTCAGCAAATGAACATATTTCAGCGAGGGAGAAGTTTTTTCTTTAATAGCGTCAGATTTTATCTTAAAATACAAGAACTTTTCGTGGTTCTTGTCAATTTTTGTTGGTTTTCATCCAATGAACTTATTTCAGTCAGCTAGATCTTTCTTCTTCAAAGCAAAAAGATTTTTTCTTCAAATACCAGAACTTTTCGTGGTTTTGTTGATTTTCAGCAAATGAACATATTTCAGCGAGCGAGAAGTTTTTTCTTTAATAGCGTCAGATTTTATCTTAAAATACAAGAACTTTTCGTGGTTCTTGTCAATTTTTGTTGGTTTTCATCTTATGAACTTATTTCAGTCAGCTGGATCTTTCTTCTTCAAAGCAAAAAGATTTCATCTTCAAATACAAGAACTTTTCGTGGTTTTGTTGATTTTCAGCAAATGAACATATTTCAGCGAGCTAGAAGTTTTTTCTTCAATAGCGTAAGATTATTATCTTAAAATACAAGAACTTTTCGTGGTTCTTGTCAATTTTTGTTGGTTTTCATCCAATGAACTTATTTCAGTCAGCTCGATCTTTCTTCTTCAAAGCAAAAAGATTTTATCTTCAAATACCAGAACTTTTCGTGGTTTTGTTGATTTTCAGCAAATGAACATATTTCAGCGAGCGATAAGTTTTTTCTTCAATAGCGTTGGATTTTATCTCAAAATACAAGAACTTTTCATGGTTCTTGTCTATTTTTGTTAGTTTTCATCTTATGAACTTATTTCAGTCAGCTAGATCTTTCTTCTTCAAAGCAAAAAGATTTTATCTTCAAATACAAGAACTTTTCGTGGTTATGTTGATTTTCAGCAAATGAACATATTTCAGCGAGCGAGAAGTTTTTTCTTTAAAAGCGTCAGATTTTATCTTAAAATACAAGAACTTTTCGTGGTTCTTGTCAATTTTTGTTAGTTTTCATCTTATGAACTTATTTCAGTCAGCTAGATCTTTCTTCTTCAAAGCAAAAAGATTTTATCTTCAAATACCAGAACTTTTCGTGGTTTTGTTGATTTTCAGCAAATGAACATATTTCAGCGAGGGAGAAGTTTTTTCTTTAATAGCGTCAGATTTTATCTTAAAATACAAGAACTTTTCGTGGTTCTTGTCAATTTTTGTTGGTTTTCATCCAATGAACTTATTTCAGTCAGCTCGATCTTTCTTCTTCAAAGCAAAAAGATTTTATCTTCAAATACCAGAACTTTTCGTGGTTTTGTTGATTTTCAGCAAATGAACATATTTCAGCGAGCGAGAAGTTTTTTCTTTAATAGCGTCAGATTTTATCTTAAAAAACAAGAACTTTTCGTGGTTCTTGTCAATTTTTGTTAGTTTTCATCTTATGAACTTATTTCAGTCAGCTAGATCTTTCTTCTTCAAAGCAAAAAGATTTTATCTTCAAATACCAGAACTTTTCGTGGTTTTGTTGATTTTCAGCAAATGAACATATTTCAGCGAGGGAGAAGTTTTTTCTTTAATAGCGTCAGATTTTATCTTAAAATACAAGAACTTTTCGTGGTTCTTGTCAATTTTTGTTGGTTTTCATCCAATCAACTTATTTCAGTCAGCTAGATCTTTCTTCTTCAAAGCAAAAAGATTTTATCTTCAAATACCAGAACTTTTCGTGGTTTTGTTGATTTTCAGCAAATGAACATATTTCAGCGAGTGAGAAGTTTTTTCTTTAATCGCGTCAGATTTTATCTCAAAATACAAGAACTTTTCGTGGTTCTTTTCAATTTTTGTTGGTTTTCATCTTATGAACTTATTTCAGTCAGCTAGATCTTTCTTCTTCAAAACAAAAAGATTTTATCTTCAAATACAAGAACTTTTCGTGGTTTTGTTGATTTTCAGCAAATGAACATATTTCAGCGAGCGAGAAGTTTTTTCTTTAATAGCGTCAGATTTTATCTTAAAATACAAGAACTTTTCGTTGTTCTGATCAATCTTTGTTGGTTTTCATCAAATGAACTTATTTCAGTCAGCTGGATCTTTCTTCTTTCATGCAAAAAGATTTTATCTTCAAATACAAGAACTTTTCGTGGTTTTGTTGGTTTTCAGCAAATGAACATATTTCATCGAGCGAGAAGTTTTTTCTTCAATAGCGTAAGATTTTATCTTAAAATACAACAACTTTTCGTGGTTCTGGTCAATTTTTGTTGGTTTTCATCTCATGAACTTATTCAGGCATGTAGATCTTTCTTCTTTAATGCAAAAAGGTTTTATCTTCAAATACAAGAACTTTTCGTGGTTTTGTTGGTTTTCAGCAAATGAACATATTTCAGCGAGCTGGAAGTTTTTTGTTTAATCGCGTAAGATTTTATCTTCAAATACAAGAACTTTTCGTGGTTTTGTTGATCTTCAGCAAATTAACATATTTCAGCGAGCGAGAAGTTTTTTCTTTAATCGCGTCAGATTTTATCTTAAAATACAAGAACTTTTCGTGGTTCTTGTCAATTTTTGTTGGTTTTCATCCAATGAACTTATTTCAGTCAGCTGGATCTTTCTTCTTCAAAGCAAAAAGATTTTATCTTCAAATACCAGAACTTTTTGTGGTTTTGTTGATTTTCAGCAAATGAACATATTTCAGCGAGCGAGAAGTTTTTTCTTTAATAGCATCAGATTTTATCTTAAAATACAAGAACTTTACGTGGTTCTTGTCAATTTTTGTTGGTTTTCATCTTATGAACTTATTTCAGTCAGCTGGATCTTTCTTCTTCAAAGCAAAAAGATTTCATCTTCAAATACAAGAACTTTTCGTGGTTTTGTTGATTTTCAGCAAATGAACATATTTCAGCGAGCTAGAAGTTTTTTCTTCAATAGCGTAAGATTTTATCTTAAAATAGAAGAACTTTTCGTGGTTCTTGTCAATTTTTGTTAGTTTTCATCTTATGAACTTATTTCAGTCAGCGAGATCTTTCTTCTTCAAAGCAAAAAGATTTTATCTTCAAATACCAGAACTTTTCGTGGTTTTGTTGATTTTCAGCAAATGAACATATTTCAGCGAGGGAGAAGTTTTTTCTTTAATAGCGTCAGATTTTATCTTAAAATACAAGAACTTTTCGTGGTTCTTGTCAATTTTTGTTGGTTTTCATCCAATGAACTTATTTCAGTCAGCCAGATCTTTCTTCTTCAAAGCAAAAAGATTTCATCTTCAAATACAAGAACTTTTCGTGGTTTTGTTGATTTTCAGCAAATGAACATATTTCAGCGAGCTAGAAGTTTTTTCTTTAATCGCGTCAGATTTTATCTTAAAATACAAGAACATTTCGTGGTTCTTGTCAATTTTTGTTGTTTTTCATCCCATGAACTGATTTCAGTCAGCTGGATCTTTCTTCTTGAAAGCAAAAAGAATTTATATTCAAATACAAGAACTTTTCGTGGTTTTGTTGATTTTCAGCAAATGAACATAATTCAGCGAGGGAGAAGTTTTTTCTTTAATAGCGTCAGATTTTATCTTAAAATACAAGAACTTTTCGTGGTTCTTGTCAATTTTTGTTGTTTTTCATCTTATGAACTGATTTCAGTCAGCTGGATCTTTCTTCTTGAAAGCAAAAAGAATTTATATTCAAATACAAGAACTTTTCGTGGTTTTGTTGATTTTCAGCAAATGAACATAATTCAGCGAGGGAGAAGTTTTTTCTTTAATAGCGTCAGATTTTATCTTAAAATACAAGAACTTTTCGTGGTTCTTGTCAATTTTTGTTGTTTTTCATCTTATGAACTGATTTCAGTCAGCTAGATCTTTCCTCTTGAAAGCAAAAAGATTTTATCTTCAAATACAAGAACTTTTCGTGGTTTTGTTGATTTTCAGCAAATGAACATATTTCAGCGAGCTAGAAGTTTTTTCTTCAATAGCGTCAGATTTTATCTTAAAATACAAGAACTTTTCGTGGTTCTTGTCAATTTTTGTTGGTTTTCATCCAATGAACTTATTTCAGTCAGCTAGATCTTTCTTCTTCAAAGCAAAAAGATTTTATCTTCAAATACCAGAACTTTTCGTGGTTTTGTTGATTTTCAGCAAATGAACATATTTCAGCGAGTGAGAAGTTTTTTCTTTAATCGCGTCAGATTTTATCTCAAAATACAAGAACTTTTCGTGGTTCTTTTCAATTTTTGTTGGTATTCATCTTATGAACTTATTTCAGTCAGCTAGATCTTTCTTCTTCAAAGCAAAAAGATTTTATCTTCAAATACAAGAACTTTTCGTGGTTTTGTTGATTTTCAGCAAATGAACATATTTCAGCGAGCGATAAGTTTTTTCTTCAATAGCGTTGGATTTTATCTAAAAATACAAGAACTTTTCATGGTTCTTGTCTATTTTTGTTAGTTTTCATCTTATGAACTTATTTCAGTCAGCGAGATCTTTCTTCTTCAAAGCAAAAAGATTTTATCTTCAAATACCAGAACTTTTCGTGGTTATGTTGATTTTCAGCAAATGAACATATTTCAGCGAGCGAGAAGTTTTTTCTTTAATAGCGTCAGATTTTATCTTAAAATACAAGAACTTTTCGTGGTTCTTGTCAATTTTTGTTGGTTTTCATCTTATGAACTTATTTCAGTCAGCTGGATCTTTCTTCTTCAAAGCAAAAAGATTTCATCTTCAAATACAAGAACTTTTCGTGGTTTTGTTGATTTTCAGCAAATGAACATATTTCAGCGAGCTAGAAGTTTTTTCTTCAATAGCGTAAGATTTTATCTTAAAATAGAAGAACTTTTCGTGGTTCTTGTCAATTTTTGTCAGTTTTCATCTTATGAACTTATTTCAGTCAGCTAGATCTTTCTTCTTCAAAGCAAAAAGATTTTATCTTCAAATACCAGAACTTTTCGTGGTTTTGTTGATTTTCAGCAAATGAACATATTTCAGCGAGGGAGAAGTTTTTTCTTTAATAGCGTCAGATTTTATCTTAAAATACAAGAACTTTTCGTGGTTCTTGTCAATTTTTGTTGGTTTTCATCCAATGAACTTATTTCAGTCAGCTAGATCTTTCTTCTTCAAAGCAAAAAGATTTTTTCTTCAAATACCAGAACTTTTCGTGGTTTTGTTGATTTTCAGCAAATGAACATATTTCAGCGAGCGAGAAGTTTTTTCTTTAATAGCGTCAGATTTTATCTTAAAATACAAGAACTTTTCGTGGTTCTTGTCAATTTTTGTTGGTTTTCATCTTATGAACTTATTTCAGTCAGCTGGATCTTTCTTCTTCAAAGCAAAAAGATTTCATCTTCAAATACAAGAACTTTTCGTGGTTTTGTTGATTTTCAGCAAATGAACATATTTCAGCGAGCTAGAAGTTTTTTCTTCAATAGCGTAAGATTATTATCTTAAAATACAAGAACTTTTCGTGGTTCTTGTCAATTTTTGTTGGTTTTCATCCAATGAACTTATTTCAGTCAGCTCGATCTTTCTTCTTCAAAGCAAAAAGATTTTATCTTCAAATACCAGAACTTTTCGTGGTTTTGTTGATTTTCAGCAAATGAACATATTTCAGCGAGCGATAAGTTTTTTCTTCAATAGCGTTGGATTTTATCTCAAAATACAAGAACTTTTCATGGTTCTTGTCTATTTTTGTTAGTTTTCATCTTATGAACTTATTTCAGTCAGCTAGATCTTTCTTCTTCAAAGCAAAAAGATTTTATCTTCAAATACCAGAACTTTTCGTGGTTTTGTTGATTTTCAGCAAATGAACATATTTCAGCGAGGGAGAAGTTTTTTCTTTAATAGCGTCAGATTTTATCTTAAAATACAAGAACTTTTCGTGGTTCTTCTCAATTTTTGTTGGTTTTCATCCAATGAACTTATTTCAGTCAGCTAGATCTTTCTTCTTCAAAGCAAAAAGATTTTATCTTCAAATACAAGAACTTTTCGTGGTTTTGTTGATTTTCAGCAAATGAACATAATTCAGCGAGGGAGAAGTTTTTTCTTTAATAGCGTCAGATTTTATCTTAAAATACAAGAACTTTTCGTGGTTCTTGTCAATTTTTGTTGCTTTTCATCTTATGAACTGATTTCAGTCAGCTAGATCTTTCCTCTTGAAAGCAAAAAGATTTTATCTTCAAATACAAGAACTTTTCGTGGTTTTGTTGATTTTCAGCAAATGAACATATTTCAGCGAGCGAGAAGTTTTTTCTTCAATAGCGTAAGATTTTATCTTAAAATAGAAGAACTTTTCGTGGTTCTTGTCAATTTTTGTTAGTTTTCATCTTATGAACTTATTTCAGTCAGCTAGATCTTTCTTCTTCAAAGCAAAAAGATTTTATCTTCAAATACCAGAACTTTTCGTGGTTTTGTTGATTTTCAGCAAATGAACATATTTCAGCGAGGGAGAAGTTTTTTCTTTAATAGCGTCAGATTTTATCTTAAAATACAAGAACTTTTCGTGGTTCTTGTCAATTTTTGTTGGTTTTCATCCAATGAACTTATTTCAGTCAGCTGGATCTTTCTTCTTCAAAGCAAAAAGATTTTATCTTCAAATACCAGAACTTTTCGTGGTTTTGTTCATTTTCAGCAAATGAACATATTTCAGCGAGTGAGAAGTTTTTTCTTTAATCGCGTCAGATTTTATCTCAAAATACAAGAACTTTTCGTGGTTCTTTTCAATTTTTGTTGGTTTTCATCTTATGAACTTATTTCAGTCAGCTAGATCTTTCTTCTTCAAAGCAAAAAGATTTTATCTTCAAATACAAGAACTTTTCGTGGTTTTGTTGATTTTCAGCAAATGAACATATTTCAGCGAGCGATAAGTTTTTTCTTCAATAGCGTTGGATTTTATCTAAAAATACAAGAACTTTTCATGTTTCTTGTCTATTTTTGTTAGTTTTCATCTTATGAACTTATTTCAGTCAGCTAGATCTTTCTTCTTCAAAGCAAAAAGATTTTATCTTCAAATACAAGAACTTTTCGTGGTTATGTTGATTTTCAGCAAATGAACATATTTCAGCGAGCGAGAAGTTTTTTCTTTAAAAGCGTCAGATTTTATCTTAAAATACAAGAACTTTTCGTGGTTCTTGTCAATTTTTGTTAGTTTTCATCTTATGAACTTATTTCAGTCAGCTAGATCTTTCTTCTTCAAAGCAAAAAGATTTTATCTTCAAATACCAGAACTTTTCGTGGTTTTGTTGATTTTCAGCAAATGAACATATTTCAGCGAGGGAGAAGTTTTTTCTTTAATAGCGTCAGATTTTATCTTAAAATACAAGAACTTTTCGTGGTTATTGTCAATTTTTGTTGGTTTTCATCCAATGAACTTATTTCAGTCAGCTCGATCTTTCTTCTTCAAAGCAAAAAGATTTTATCTTCAAATACCAGAACTTTTCGTGGTTTTGTTGATTTTCAGCAAATGAACATATTTCAGCGAGCGAGATGTTTTTTCTTTAATAGCGTCAGATTTTATCTTAAAATACAAGAACTTTTCGTGGTTCTTGTCAATTTTTGTTGGTTTTCATCTTATGAACTTATTTCAGTCAGCTGGATCTTTCTTCTTCAAAGCAAAAAGATTTCATCTTCAAATACAAGAACTTTTCGTGGTTTTGTTGATTTTCAGCAAATGAACATATTTCAGCGAGCGAGAAGTTTTTTCTTCAATAGCGTAAGATTTTATCTTAAAATAGAAGAACTTTTCGTGGTTCTTGTCAATTTTTGTTCGTTTTCATCTTATGAACTTATTTCAGTCAGCTAGATCTTTCTTCTTCAAAGCAAAAAGATTTTATCTTCAAATACCAGAACTTTTCGTGGTTTTGTTGATTTTCAGCAAATGAACATATTTCAGCGAGGGAGAAGTTTTTTCTTTAATAGCGTCAGATTTTATCTTAAAATACAAGAACTTTTCGTGGTTCTTGTCAATTTTTGTTGGTTTTCATCCAATGAACTTATTTCAGTCAGCTAGATCTTTCTTCTTCAAAGCAAAAAGATTTTTTCTTCAAATACCAGAACTTTTCGTGGTTTTGTTGATTTTCAGCAAATGAACATATTTCAGCGAGCGAGAAGTTTTTTCTTTAATAGCGTCAGATTTTATCTTAAAATACAAGAACTTTTCGTGGTTCTTGTCAATTTTTGTTGGTTTTCATCTTATGAACTTATTTCAGTCAGCTGGATCTTTCTTCTTCAAAGCAAAAAGATTTCATCTTCAAATACAAGAACTTTTCGTGGTTTTGTTGATTTTCAGCAAATGAACATATTTCAGCGAGCTAGAAGTTTTTTCTTCAATAGCGTAAGATTATTATCTTAAAATACAAGAACTTTTCGTGGTTCTTGTCAATTTTTGTTGGTTTTCATCCAATGAACTTATTTCAGTCAGCTAGATCTTTCTTCTTCAAAGCAAAAAGATTTTATCTTCAAATACCAGAACTTTTCGTGGTTTTGTTGATTTTCAGCAAATGAACATATTTCAGCGAGCGATAAGTTTTTTCTTCAATAGCGTTGGATTTTATCTCAAAATACAAGAACTTTTCATGGTTCTTGTCTATTTTTGTTAGTTTTCATCTTATGAACTTATTTCAGTCAGCTAGATCTTTCTTCTTCAAAGCAAAAAGATTTTATCTTCAAATACAAGAACTTTTCGTGGTTATGTTGATTTTCAGCAAATGAACATATTTCAGCGAGCGAGAAGTTTTTTCTTTAAAAGCGTCAGATTTTATCTTAAAATACAAGAACTTTTCGTGGTTCTTGTCAATTTTTGTTAGTTTTCATCTTATGAACTTATTTCAGTCAGCTAGAGCTTTCTTCTTCAAAGCAAAAAGATTTTATCTTCAAATACCAGAACTTTTCGTGGTTTTGTTGATTTTCAGCAAATGAACATATTTCAGCGAGCGAGAAGTTTTTTCTTTAATAGCGTCAGATTTTATCTTAAAATACAAGAACTTTTCGTGGTTCTTGTCAATTTTTGTTGGTTTTCATCTTATGAACTGATTTCAGTCAGCTGGATCTTTCTTCTTCAAAGCAAAAAGATTTCATCTTCAAATACAAGAACTTTTCGTGGTTTTGTTGATTTTCAGCAAATGAACATATTTCAGCGAGCTAGAAGTTTTTTCTTCAATAGCGTAAGATTTTATCTTAAAATAGAAGAACTTTTCGTGGTTCTTGTCAATTTTTGTTAGTTTTCATCTTATGAACTTATTTCAGTCAGCTAGATCTTTCTTCTTCAAAGCAAAAAGATTTTATCTTCAAATACCAGAACTTTTCGTGGTTTTGTTGATTTTCAGCAAATGAACATATTTCAGCGAGGGAGAAGTTTTTTCTTTAATTGCGTCAGATTTTATCTTAAAATACAAGAACTTTTCGTGGTTCTTGTCAATTTTTGTTGGTTTTCATCCAATGAACTTATTTCAGTCAGCTAGATCTTTCTTCTTCAAAGCAAAAAGATTTTTTCTTCAAATACCAGAACTTTTCGTGGTTTTGTTGATTTTCAGCAAATGAACATATTTCAGCAAGCGAGAAGTTTTTTCTTTAATAGCGTCAGATTTTATCTTAAAATACAAGAACTTTTCGTGGTTCTTGTCAATTTTTGTTGGTTTTCATCTTATGAACTTATTTCAGTCAGCTGGATCTTTCTTCTTCAAAGCAAAAAGATTTCATCTTCAAATACAAGAACTTTTCGTGGTTTTGTTGATTTTCAGCAAATGAACATATTTCAGCGAGCTAGAAGTTTTTTCTTCAATAGCGTAAGATTATTATCTTAAAATACAAGAACTTTTCGTGGTTCTTGTCAATTTTTGTTGGTTTTCATCCAATGAACTTATTTCAGTCAGCTAGATCTTTCTTCTTCAAAGCAAAAAGATTTTATCTTCAAATACCAGAACTTTTCGTGGTTTTGTTGATTTTCAGCAAATGAACATATTTCAGCGAGTGAGAAGTTTTTTCTTTAATCGCGTCAGATTTTATCTTAAAATACAAGAACTTTTCGTGGTTCTTGTCAATTTTTGTTGGTTTTCATCCAATGAACTTATTTCAGTCAGCTAGATCTTTCTTCTTCAAAGCAAAAAGATTTTATCTTCAAATACCAGAACTTTTCGTGGTTTTGTTGATTTTCAGCAAATGAACATATTTCAGCGAGTGAGAAGTTTTTTCTTTAATCGCGTCAGATTTTATCTTAAAATACAAGAACTTTTCGTGGTTCTTTTCAATTTTTGTTGGTTTTCATCTTATGAACTTATTTCAGTCAGCTAGATCTTTCTTCTTCAAAGCAAAAAGATTTTATCTTCAAATACAAGAACTTTTCGTGGTTTTGTTGATTTTCAGCAAATGAACATATTTCAGCGAGCGATAAGTTTTTTCTTCAATAGCGTTGGATTTTATCTAAAAATACAAGAACTTTTCATGGTTCTTGTCTATTTTTGTTAGTTTTCATCTTATGAACTTATTTCAGTCAGCTAGATCTTTCTTCTTCAAAGCAAAAAGATTTTATCTTCAAATACAAGAACTTTTCGTGGTTATGTTGATTTTCAGCAAATGAACATATTTCAGCGAGGGAGAAGTTTTTTCTTTAATAGCGTCAGATTTTATCTTAAAATACAAGAACTTTTCGTGGTTATTGTCAATTTTTGTTGGTTTTCATCCAATGAACTTATTTCAGTCAGCTGGATCTTTCTTCTTCAAAGCAAAAACATTTTATCTTCAAATACCAGAACTTTTCGTGGTTTTGTTGATTTTCAGCAAATGAACATATTTCAGCGAGGGAGAAGTTTTTTCTTTAATCGCGTCAGATTTTATCCTAAAATAGAAGAACTTTTCGTGGTTATTGTCAATTTTCGTTGGTTTTCATCCAATAAACTTATTTCAGTCAGCTAGATCTTTCTTCTTCACAGCAAAAAGATTTTATCTTCAAATACAAGAACTTTTTGTGGTTTTGTTGATTTTCAGCAAATTAACATATTTCAGCGAGCGAGAAGTTTTTTCTTTAATAGCGTCAGATTTTATCTTAAAATACAAGAAGTTTTCATGGTTCTTCTCAATTTTTGTTGGTTTTCATCCAATAAACTTATTTCAGTCAGCTAGATCTTTCTTCTTCAAAGCAAAAAGATTTTATCTTCAAATACAAGAACTTTTCGTGGTTATGTTGATTTTCAGCAAATGAACATATTTCAGCGAGCGAGAAGTTTTTTCTTTAAAAGCGTCAGATTTTATCTTAAAATACAAGAACTTTTCGTGGTTCTTGTCAATTTTTGTTAGTTTTCATCTTATGAACTTATTTCAGTCAGCTAGAGCTTTCTTCTTCAAAGCAAAAAGATTTTATCTTCAAATACCAGAACTTTTCGTGGTTTTGTTGATTTTCAGCAAATGAACATATTTCAGCGAGCGAGAAGTTTTTTCTTTAATAGCGTCAGATTTTATCTTAAAATACAAGAACTTTTCGTGGTTATTGTCAATTTTTGTTGGTTTTCATCTTATGAACTGATTTCAGTCAGCTGGATCTTTCTTCTTCAAAGCAAAAAGATTTCATCTTCAAGTACAAGAACTTTTCGTGGTTTTGTTGAATTTCAGCAAATGAACATATTTCAGCGAGCTAGAAGTTTTTTCTTCAATAGCGTAAGATTTTATCTTAAAATAGAAGAACTTTTCGTGGTTCTTGTCAATTTTTGTTAGTTTTCATCTTATGAACTTATTTCAGTCAGCTAGATCTTTCTTCTTCAAAGCAAAAAGATTTTATCTTCAAATACCAGAACTTTTCGTGGTTTTGTTGATTTTCAGCAAATGAACATATTTCAGCGAGGGAGAAGTTTTTTCTTTAATTGCGTCAGATTTTATCTTAAAATACAAGAACTTTTCGTGGTTCTTGTCAATTTTTGTTGGTTTTCATCCAATGAACTTATTTCAGTCAGCTAGATCTTTCTTCTTCAAAGCAAAAAGATTTTTTCTTCAAATACCAGAACTTTTCGTGGTTTTGTTGATTTTCAGCAAATGAACATATTTCAGCGAGCGAGAAGTTTTTTCTTTAATAGCGTCAGATTTTATCTTAAAATACAAGAACTTTTCGTGGTTCTTGTCAATTTTTGTTGGTTTTCATCTTATGAACTTATTTCAGTCAGCTGGATCTTTCTTCTTCAAAGCAAAAAGATTTCATCTTCAAATACAAGAACTTTTCGTGGTTTTGTTGATTTTCAGCAAATGAACATATTTCAGCGAGCTAGAAGTTTTTTCTTCAATAGCGTAAGATTTTATCTTAAAATAGAAGAACTTTTCGTGGTTCTTGTCAATTTTTGTTAGTTTTCATCTTATGAACTTATTTCAGTCAGCTAGATCTTTCTTCTTCAAAGCAAAAAGATTTTATCTTCAAATACCAGAACTTTTCGTGGTTTTGTTGATTTTCAGCAAATGAACATATTTCAGCGAGGGAGAAGTTTTTTCTTTAATTGCGTCAGATTTTATCTTAAAATACAAGAACTTTTCGTGGTTCTTGTCAATTTTTGTTGGTTTTCATCCAATGAACTTATTTCAGTCAGCTAGATCTTTCTTCTTCAAAGCAAAAAGATTTTTTCTTCAAATACCAGAACTTTTCGTGGTTTTGTTGATTTTCAGCAAATGAACATATTTCAGCGAGCGAGAAGTTTTTTCTTTAATAGCGTCAGATTTTATCTTAAAATACAAGAACTTTTCGTGGTTCTTGTCAATTTTTGTTGGTTTTCATCTTATGAACTGATTTCAGTCAGCTGGATCTTTCTTCTTCAAAGCAAAAAGATTTCATCTTCAAATACAAGAACTTTTCGTGGTTTTGTTGATTTTCAGCAAATGAACATATTTCAGCGAGCTAGAAGTTTTTTCTTCAATAGCGTAAGATTTTATCTTAAAATAGAAGAACTTTTCGTGGTTCTTGTCAATTTTTGTTAGTTTTCATCTTATGAACTTATTTCAGTCAGCTAGATCTTTCTTCTTCAAAGCAAAAAGATTTTATCTTCAAATACCAGAACTTTTCGTGGTTTTGTTGATTTTCAGCAAATGAACATATTTCAGCGAGGGAGAAGTTTTTTCTTTAATTGCGTCAGATTTTATCTTAAAATACAAGAACTTTTCGTGGTTCTTGTCAATTTTTGTTGGTTTTCATCCAATGAACTTATTTCAGTCAGCTAGATCTTTCTTCTTCAAAGCAAAAAGATTTTTTCTTCAAATACCAGAACTTTTCGTGGTTTTGTTGATTTTCAGCAAATGAACATATTTCAGCAAGCGAGAAGTTTTTTCTTTAATAGCGTCAGATTTTATCTTAAAATACAAGAACTTTTCGTGGTTCTTGTCAATTTTTGTTGGTTTTCATCTTATGAACTTATTTCAGTCAGCTGGATCTTTCTTCTTCAAAGCAAAAAGATTTCATCTTCAAATACAAGAACTTTTCGTGGTTTTGTTGATTTTCAGCAAATGAACATATTTCAGCGAGCTAGAAGTTTTTTCTTCAATAGCGTAAGATTATTATCTTAAAATACAAGAACTTTTCGTGGTTCTTGTCAATTTTTGTTGGTTTTCATCCAATGAACTTATTTCAGTCAGCTAGATCTTTCTTCTTCAAAGCAAAAAGATTTTATCTTCAAATACCAGAACTTTTCGTGGTTTTGTTGATTTTCAGCAAATGAACATATTTCAGCGAGTGAGAAGTTTTTTCTTTAATCGCGTCAGATTTTATCTTAAAATACAAGAACTTTTCGTGGTTCTTGTCAATTTTTGTTGGTTTTCATCCAATGAACTTATTTCAGTCAGCTAGATCTTTCTTCTTCAAAGCAAAAAGATTTTATCTTCAAATACCAGAACTTTTCGTGGTTTTGTTGATTTTCAGCAAATGAACATATTTCAGCGAGTGAGAAGTTTTTTCTTTAATCGCGTCAGATTTTATCTTAAAATACAAGAACTTTTCGTGGTTCTTTTCAATTTTTGTTGGTTTTCATCTTATGAACTTATTTCAGTCAGCTAGATCTTTCTTCTTCAAAGCAAAAAGATTTTATCTTCAAATACAAGAACTTTTCGTGGTTTTGTTGATTTTCAGCAAATGAACATATTTCAGCGAGCGATAAGTTTTTTCTTCAATAGCGTTGGATTTTATCTAAAAATACAAGAACTTTTCATGGTTCTTGTCTATTTTTGTTAGTTTTCATCTTATGAACTTATTTCAGTCAGCTAGATCTTTCTTCTTCAAAGCAAAAAGATTTTATCTTCAAATACAAGAACTTTTCGTGGTTATGTTGATTTTCAGCAAATGAACATATTTCAGCGAGGGAGAAGTTTTTTCTTTAATAGCGTCAGATTTTATCTTAAAATACAAGAACTTTTCGTGGTTATTGTCAATTTTTGTTGGTTTTCATCCAATGAACTTATTTCAGTCAGCTGGATCTTTCTTCTTCAAAGCAAAAACATTTTATCTTCAAATACCAGAACTTTTCGTGGTTTTGTTGATTTTCAGCAAATGAACATATTTCAGCGAGGGAGAAGTTTTTTCTTTAATCGCGTCAGATTTTATCCTAAAATAGAAGAACTTTTCGTGGTTATTGTCAATTTTCGTTGGTTTTCATCCAATAAACTTATTTCAGTCAGCTAGATCTTTCTTCTTCACAGCAAAAAGATTTTATCTTCAAATACAAGAACTTTTCGTGGTTTTGTTGATTTTCAGCAAATTAACATATTTCAGCGAGCGAGAAGTTTTTTCTTTAATAGCGTCAGATTTTATCTTAAAATACAAGAAGTTTTCATGGTTCTTCTCAATTTTTGTTGGTTTTCATCCAATAAACTTATTTCAGTCAGCTAGATCTTTCTTCTTCAAAGCAAAAAGATTTTATCTTCAAATACAAGAACTTTTCGTGGTTATGTTGATTTTCAGCAAATGAACATATTTCAGCGAGCGAGAAGTTTTTTCTTTAAAAGCGTCAGATTTTATCTTAAAATACAAGAACTTTTCGTGGTTCTTGTCAATTTTTGTTAGTTTTCATCTTATGAACTTATTTCAGTCAGCTAGAGCTTTCTTCTTCAAAGCAAAAAGATTTTATCTTCAAATACCAGAACTTTTCGTGGTTTTGTTGATTTTCAGCAAATGAACATATTTCAGCGAGCGAGAAGTTTTTTCTTTAATAGCGTCAGATTTTATCTTAAAATACAAGAACTTTTCGTGGTTATTGTCAATTTTTGTTGGTTTTCATCTTATGAACTGATTTCAGTCAGCTGGATCTTTCTTCTTCAAAGCAAAAAGATTTCATCTTCAAGTACAAGAACTTTTCGTGGTTTTGTTGAATTTCAGCAAATGAACATATTTCAGCGAGCTAGAAGTTTTTTCTTCAATAGCGTAAGATTTTATCTTAAAATAGAAGAACTTTTCGTGGTTCTTGTCAATTTTTGTTAGTTTTCATCTTATGAACTTATTTCAGTCAGCTAGATCTTTCTTCTTCAAAGCAAAAAGATTTTATCTTCAAATACCAGAACTTTTCGTGGTTTTGTTGATTTTCAGCAAATGAACATATTTCAGCGAGGGAGAAGTTTTTTCTTTAATTGCGTCAGATTTTATCTTAAAATACAAGAACTTTTCGTGGTTCTTGTCAATTTTTGTTGGTTTTCATCCAATGAACTTATTTCAGTCAGCTAGATCTTTCTTCTTCAAAGCAAAAAGATTTTTTCTTCAAATACCAGAACTTTTCGTGGTTTTGTTGATTTTCAGCAAATGAACATATTTCAGCGAGCGAGAAGTTTTTTCTTTAATAGCGTCAGATTTTATCTTAAAATACAAGAACTTTTCGTGGTTCTTGTCAATTTTTGTTGGTTTTCATCTTATGAACTGATTTCAGTCAGCTGGATCTTTCTTCTTCAAAGCAAAAAGATTTCATCTTCAAATACAAGAACTTTTCGTGGTTTTGTTGATTTTCAGCAAATGAACATATTTCAGCGAGCTAGAAGTTTTTTCTTCAATAGCGTAAGATTTTATCTTAAAATAGAAGAACTTTTCGTGGTTCTTGTCAATTTTTGTTAGTTTTCATCTTATGAACTTATTTCAGTCAGCTAGATCTTTCTTCTTCAAAGCAAAAAGATTTTATCTTCAAATACCAGAACTTTTCGTGGTTTTGTTGATTTTCAGCAAATGAACATATTTCAGCGAGGGAGAAGTTTTTTCTTTAATTGCGTCAGATTTTATCTTAAAATACAAGAACTTTTCGTGGTTCTTGTCAATTTTTGTTGGTTTTCATCCAATGAACTTATTTCAGTCAGCTAGATCTTTCTTCTTCAAAGCAAAAAGATTTTTTCTTCAAATACCAGAACTTTTCGTGGTTTTGTTGATTTTCAGCAAATGAACATATTTCAGCGAGCGAGAAGTTTTTTCTTTAATAGCGTCAGATTTTATCTTAAAATACAAGAACTTTTCGTGGTTCTTGTCAATTTTTGTTGGTTTTCATCTTATGAACTTATTTCAGTCAGCTGGATCTTTCTTCTTCAAAGCAAAAAGATTTCATCTTCAAATACAAGAACTTTTCGTGGTTTTGTTGATTTTCAGCAAATGAACATATTTCAGCGAGCTAGAAGTTTTTTCTTCAATAGCGTAAGATTATTATCTTAAAATACAAGAACTTTTCGTGGTTCTTGTCAATTTTTGTTGGTTTTCATCCAATGAACTTATTTCAGTCAGCTCGATCTTTCTTCTTCAAAGCAAAAAGATTTTATCTTCAAATACCAGAACTTTTCGTGGTTTTGTTGATTTTCAGCAAATGAACATATTTCAGCGAGTGAGAAGTTTTTTCTTTAATCGCGTCAGATTTTATCTTAAAATACAAGAACTTTTCGTGGTTCTTTTCAATTTTTGTTGGTTTTCATCTTATGAACTTATTTCAGTCAGCTAGATCTTTCTTCTTCAAAGCAAAAAGATTTTATCTTCAAATACAAGAACTTTTCGTGGTTTTGTTGATTTTCAGCAAATGAACATATTTCAGCGAGCGATAAGTTTTTTCTTCAATAGCGTTGGATTTTATCTAAAAATACAAGAACTTTTCATGGTTCTTGTCTATTTTTGTTAGTTTTCATCTTATGAACTTATTTCAGTCAGCTAGATCTTTCTTCTTCAAAGCAAAAAGATTTTATCTTCAAATACAAGAACTTTTCGTGGTTATGTTGATTTTCAGCAAATGAACATATTTCAGCGAGGGAGAAGTTTTTTCTTTAATAGCGTCAGATTTTATCTTAAAATACAAGAACTTTTCGTGGTTATTGTCAATTTTTGTTGGTTTTCATCCAATGAACTTATTTCAGTCAGCTAGATCTTTCTTCTTCAAAGCAAAAACATTTTATCTTCAAATACCAGAACTTTTCGTGGTTTTGTTGATTTTCAGCAAATGAGCATATTTCAGCGAGGGAGAAGTTTTTTCTTTAATCGCGTCAGATTTTATCCTAAAATAGAAGAACTTTTCGTGGTTATTGTCAATTTTCGTTGGTTTTCATCCAATAAACTTATTTCAGTCAGCTAGATCTTTCTTCTTCACAGCAAAAAGATTTTATCTTCAAATACAAGAACTTTTCGTGGTTTTGTTGATTTTCAGCAAATTAACATATTTCAGCGAGCGAGAAGTTTTTTCTTTAATAGCGTCAGATTTTATCTTAAAATACAAGAAGTTTTCATGGTTCTTCTCAATTTTTGTTGCTTTTCATCCAATAAACTTATTTCAGTCAGCTAGATCTTTCTTCTTCAAAGCAAAAAGATTTTATCTTCAAATACAAGAACTTTTCGTGGTTTTGTTGATTTTCAGCAAATGAACATATTTCAGCGACCGAGAAGTTTTTTCTTTAATCGCGTCAGATTTTATCTTAAAATACAAGAACTTTTCGTGGTTCTTGTCAATTTTTGTTGGTTTTCATCCAATGAACTTATTTCAGTCAGCTAGATCTTTCTTCTTCAAAGCAAAAAGATTTTTTCTTCAAATACCAGAACTTTTCGTGGTTTTGTTGATTTTCAGCAAATGAACATATTTCAGCGAGCGAGAAGTTTTTTCTTTAATAGCGTCAGATTTTATCTTAAAATACAAGAACTTTTCGTGGTTCTTGTCAATTTTTGTTGGTTTTCATCTTATGAACTTATTTCAGTCAGCTGGATCTTTCTTCTTCAAAGCAAAAAGATTTCATCTTCAAATACAAGAACTTTTCGTGGTTTTGTTGATTTTCAGCAAATGAACATATTTCAGCGAGCTAGAAGTCTTTTCTTCAATAGCGTAAGATTTTATCTTAAAATAGAAGAACTTTTCGTGGTTCTTGTCAATTTTTGTTAGTTTTCATCTTATGAACTTATTTCAGTCAGCTCGATCTTTCTTCTTCAAAGCAAAAAGATTTCATCTTCAAATACAAGAACTTTTCGTGGTTTTGTTGATTTTCAGCAAATGAACATATTTCAGCGAGCGAGAAGTTTTTTCTTTAATCGCGTCAGATTTTATCTTAAAATACAAGAACTTTTCGTGGTTCTTGTCAATTTTTGTTGGTTTTCATCCAATGAACTTATTTCAGTCAGCTGGATCTTTCTTCTTCAAAGCAAAAAGATTTCATCTTCAAATACAAGAACTTTTCGTGATTTTGTTGATTTTCAGCAAATGAACATATTTCAGCGAGCTAGAAGTTTTTTCTTCAATAGCGTAACATTTTATCTGAAAATACAAGAACGTTTCGTGGTTCTTGTCAATTTTTGTTGGTTTTCATCCAATAAACTTATTTCAGTCAGCTAGATCTTTCTTCTTCAAAGCAAAAATATTTTTTCTTCAAATACCAGAACTTTTCGTGGTTTTGTTGATTTTCAGCAAATGAACATATTTCAGCGAGCGAGAAGTTTTTTCTTTAATAGCGTCAGATTTTATCTTAAAATACAAGAACTTTTCGTGGTTCTTGTCAATTTTTGTTGGTTTTCATCTTATGAACTTATTTCAGTCAGCTGGATCTTTCTTCTTCAAAGCAAAAAGATTTCATCTTCAAATACAAGAACTTTTCGTGGTTTTGTTGATTTTCAGCAAATGAACATATTTCAGCGAGCTAGAAGTCTTTTCTTCAATAGCGTAAGATTTTATCTTAAAATAGAAGAACTTTTCGTGGTTCTTGTCAATTTTTGTTAGTTTTCATCTTATGAACTTATTTCAGTCAGCTCGATCTTTCTTCTTCAAAGCAAAAAGATTTCATCTTCAAATACAAGAACTTTTCGTGGTTTTGTTGATTTTCAGCAAATGAACATATTTCAGCGAGGGAGAAGTTTTTTCTTTTATCGCGTCAGATTTTATCTTAAAATACAAGAAGTTTTCATGGTTCTTCTCAATTTTTGTTGGTTTTCATCCAATAAACTTATTTCAGTCAGCTAGATCTTTCTTCTTCAAAGCAAAAAGATTTTATCTTCAAATACAAGAACTTTTCGTGGTTTTGTTGATTTTCAGCAAATGAACATATTTCAGCGACCGAGAAGTTTTTTCTTTAATCGCGTCAGATTTTATCTTAAAATACAAGAACTTTTCGTGGTTCTTGTCAATTTTTGTTGGTTTTCATCCAATGAACTTATTTCAGTCAGCTAGATCTTTCTTCTTCAAAGCAAAAAGATTTTTTCTTCAAATACCAGAACTTTTCGTGGTTTTGTTGATTTTCAGCAAATGAACATATTTCAGCGAGCGAGAAGTTTTTTCTTTAATAGCGTCAGATTTTATCTTAAAATACAAGAACTTTTCGTGGTTCTTGTCAATTTTTGTTGGTTTTCATCTTATGAAATTATTTCAGTCAGCTGGATCTTTCTTCTTCAAAGCAAAAAGATTTCATCTTCAAATACAAGAACTTTTCGTGGTTTTGTTGATTTTCAGCAAATGAACATATTTCAGCGAGCTAGAAGTCTTTTCTTCAATAGCGTAAGATTTTATCTTAAAATAGAAGAACTTTTCGTGGTTCTTGTCAATTTTTGTTAGTTTTCATCTTATGAACTTATTTCAGTCAGCTCGATCTTTCTTCTTCAAAGCAAAAAGATTTCATCTTCAAATACAAGAACTTTTCGTGGTTTTGTTGATTTTCAGCAAATGAACATATTTCAGCGAGCGAGAAGTTTTTTCTTTAATCGCGTCAGATTTTATCTTAAAATACAAGAACTTTTCGTGGTTCTTGTCAATTTTTGTTGGTTTTCATCCAATGAACTTATTTCAGTCAGCTGGATCTTTCTTCTTCAAAGCAAAAAGATTTCATCTTCAAATACAAGAACTTTTCGTGATTTTGTTGATTTTCAGCAAATGAACATATTTCAGCGAGCTAGAAGTTTTTTCTTCAATAGCGTAACATTTTATCTGAAAATACAAGAACGTTTCGTGGTTCTTGTCAATTTTTGTTGGTTTTCATCCAATAAACTTATTTCAGTCAGCTAGATCTTTCTTCTTCAAAGCAAAAATATTTTTTCTTCAAATACCAGAACTTTTCGTGGTTTTGTTGATTTTCAGCAAATGAACATATTTCAGCGAGCGAGAAGTTTTTTCTTTAATAGCGTCAGATTTTATCTTAAAATACAAGAACTTTTCGTGGTTCTTGTCAATTTTTGTTGGTTTTCATCTTATGAACTTATTTCAGTCAGCTGGATCTTTCTTCTTCAAAGCAAAAAGATTTCATCTTCAAATACAAGAACTTTTCGTGGTTTTGTTGATTTTCAGCAAATGAACATATTTCAGCGAGCTAGAAGTCTTTTCTTCAATAGCGTAAGATTTTATCTTAAAATAGAAGAAACTTTCGTGGTTCTTGTCAATTTTTGTTAGTTTTCATCTTATGAACTTATTTCAGTCAGCTCGATCTTTCTTCTTCAAAGCAAAAAGATTTCATCTTCAAATACAAGAACTTTTCGTGGTTTTGTTGATTTTCAGCAAATGAACATATTTCAGCGAGGGAGAAGTTTTTTCTTTTATCGCGTCAGATTTTATCTTAAAATACAAGAACTTTTCGTGGTTCTTGTCAATTTTTGTTGGTTTTCATCCAATGAACTTATTTCAGTCAGCTGGATCTTTCTTCTTCAAAGCAAAAAGATTTCATCTTCAAATACAAGAACCTTTCGTGATTTTGTTGATTTTCAGCAAATGAACATATTTCAGCGAGCTAGAAGTTTTTTCTTCAATAGCGTAACATTTTATCTGAAAATACAAGAACGTTTCGTGGTTCTTGTCAATTTTTGTTGGTTTTCATCCAATAAACTTATTTCAGTCAGCTAGATCTTTCTTCTTCAAAGAAAAAAGATTTTATCTTCAAATACAAGAACTTTTCGTGGTTTTGTTGATTTTCAGCAAATGAACATATTTCAGCGAGCGAGAAGTTTTTTCTTTAATCGCGTCAGATTTTATCTTAAAATACAAGAACTTTTCGTGGTTCTTGTCAATTTTTGTTGGTTTTCATCCAATGAACTTATTTCAGTCAGCTGGATCTTTCTTCTTCAAAGCAAAAAGATTTCATCTTCAAATACAAGAACTTTTCGTGATTTTGTTGATTTTCAGCAAATGAACATATTTCAGCGAGCTAGAAGTTTTTTCTTCAATAGCGTAACATTTTATCTGAAAATACAAGAACGTTTCGTGGTTCTTGTCAATTTTTGTTGGTTTTCATCCAATAAACTTATTTCAGTCAGCTAGATCTTTCTTCTTCAAAGCAAAAATATTTTTTCTTCAAATACCAGAACTTTTCGTGGTTTTGTTGATTTTCAGCAAATGAACATATTTCAGCGAGCGAGAAGTTTTTTCTTTAATAGCGTCAGATTTTATCTTAAAATACAAGAACTTTTCGTGGTTCTTGTCAATTTTTGTTGGTTTTCATCTTATGAACTTATTTCAGTCAGCTGGATCTTTCTTCTTCAAAGCAAAAAGATTTCATCTTCAAATACAAGAACTTTTCGTGGTTTTGTTGATTTTCAGCAAATGAACATATTTCAGCGAGCTAGAAGTCTTTTCTTCAATAGCGTAAGATTTTATCTTAAAATAGAAGAAACTTTCGTGGTTCTTGTCAATTTTTGTTAGTTTTCATCTTATGAACTTATTTCAGTCAGCTCGATCTTTCTTCTTCAAAGCAAAAAGATTTCATCTTCAAATACAAGAACTTTTCGTGGTTTTGTTGATTTTCAGCAAATGAACATATTTCAGCGAGGGAGAAGTTTTTTCTTTTATCGCGTCAGATTTTATCTTAAAATACAAGAACTTTTCGTGGTTCTTGTCAATTTTTGTTGGTTTTCATCCAATGAACTTATTTCAGTCAGCTGGATCTTTCTTCTTCAAAGCAAAAAGATTTCATCTTCAAATACAAGAACCTTTCGTGATTTTGTTGATTTTCAGCAAATGAACATATTTCAGCGAGCTAGAAGTTTTTTCTTCAATAGCGTAACATTTTATCTGAAAATACAAGAACGTTTCGTGGTTCTTGTCAATTTTTGTTGGTTTTCATCCAATAAACTTATTTCAGTCAGCTAGATCTTTCTTCTTCAAAGAAAAAAGATTTTATCTTCAAATACAAGAACTTTTCGTGGTTTTGTTGATTTTCAGCAAATGAACATATTTCAGCGAGGGAGAAGTTTTTTCTTTAATAGCGTCAGATTTTATCTTAAAATAGAAGAACTTTTCGTGGTTCTTGTCAATTTTCGTTGGTTTTCATCCAATAAACTTATTTCAGTCAGCTAGATCTTTCTTCTTCAAAGCAAAAAGATTTTATCTTCAAATACAAGAACTTTTCGTGGTTTTGTTGATTTTCAGCAAATGAACATATTTCAGCGAGCGAGAAGTTTTTTCTTCAATAGCGTCAGATTTTATCTCAAAATACAAGACGTTTTCATGGTTCTTCTCAATTTTTGTTGGTTTTCATCCAATAAACTTATTTCAGTCAGCTAGATCTTTCTTCTTCAAAGCAAAAAGATTTTATCTTCAAATACCAGAACTTTTCGTGGTTTTGTTGATTTTCAGCAAATGAACATATTTCAGCGAGGGAGAAGTTTTTTCTTTAATCGCGTCAGATTTTATCCTAAAATAGAAGAACTTTTCGTGGTTATTGTCAATTTTCGTTGGTTTTCATCCAATAAACTTATTTCAGTCAGCTAGATCTTTCTTCTTCACAGCAAAAAGATTTTATCTTCAAATACAAGAACTTTTCGTGGTTTTGTTGATTTTCAGCAAATTAACATATTTCAGCGAGCGAGAAGTTTTTTCTTTAATAGCGTCAGATTTTATCTTAAAATACAAGAAGTTTTCATGGTTCTTCTCAATTTTTGTTGGTTTTCATCCAATAAACTTATTTCAGTCAGCTAGATCTTTCTTCTTCAAAGCAAAAAGATTTTATCTTCAAATACAAGAACTTTTCGTGGTTTTGTTGATTTTCAGCAAATGAACATATTTCAGCGACCGAGAAGTTTTTTCTTTAATCGCGTCAGATTTTATCTTAAAATACAAGAACTTTTCGTGGTTCTTGTCAATTTTTGTTGGTTTTCATCCAATGAACTTATTTCAGTCAGCTAGATCTTTCTTCTTCAAAGCAAAAAGATTTTTTCTTCAAATACCAGAACTTTTCGTGGTTTTGTTGATTTTCAGCAAATGAACATATTTCAGCGAGCGAGAAGTTTTTTCTTTAATAGCGTCAGATTTTATCTTAAAATACAAGAACTTTTCGTGGTTCTTGTCAATTTTTGTTGGTTTTCATCTTATGAACTTATTTCAGTCAGCTGGATCTTTCTTCTTCAAAGCAAAAAGATTTCATCTTCAAATACAAGAACTTTTCGTGGTTTTGTTGATTTTCAGCAAATGAACATATTTCAGCGAGCTAGAAGTCTTTTCTTCAATAGCGTAAGATTTTATCTTAAAATAGAAGAACTTTTCGTGGTTCTTGTCAATTTTTGTTAGTTTTCATCTTATGAACTTATTTCAGTCAGCTCGATCTTTCTTCTTCAAAGCAAAAAGATTTCATCTTCAAATACAAGAACTTTTCGTGGTTTTGTTGATTTTCAGCAAATGAACATATTTCAGCGAGCGAGAAGTTTTTTCTTTAATCGCGTCAGATTTTATCTTAAAATACAAGAACTTTTCGTGGTTCTTGTCAATTTTTGTTGGTTTTCATCCAATGAACTTATTTCAGTCAGCTGGATCTTTCTTCTTCAAAGCAAAAAGATTTCATCTTCAAATACAAGAACTTTTCGTGATTTTGTTGATTTTCAGCAAATGAACATATTTCAGCGAGCTAGAAGTTTTTTCTTCAATAGCGTAACATTTTATCTGAAAATACAAGAACGTTTCGTGGTTCTTGTCAATTTTTGTTGGTTTTCATCCAATAAACTTATTTCAGTCAGCTAGATCTTTCTTCTTCAAAGCAAAAATATTTTTTCTTCAAATACCAGAACTTTTCGTGGTTTTGTTGATTTTCAGCAAATGAACATATTTCAGCGAGCGAGAAGTTTTTTCTTTAATAGCGTCAGATTTTATCTTAAAATACAAGAACTTTTCGTGGTTCTTGTCAATTTTTGTTGGTTTTCATCTTATGAACTTATTTCAGTCAGCTGGATCTTTCTTCTTCAAAGCAAAAAGATTTCATCTTCAAATACAAGAACTTTTCGTGGTTTTGTTGATTTTCAGCAAATGAACATATTTCAGCGAGCTAGAAGTCTTTTCTTCAATAGCGTAAGATTTTATCTTAAAATAGAAGAACTTTTCGTGGTTCTTGTCAATTTTTGTTAGTTTTCATCTTATGAACTTATTTCAGTCAGCTCGATCTTTCTTCTTCAAAGCAAAAAGATTTCATCTTCAAATACAAGAACTTTTCGTGGTTTTGTTGATTTTCAGCAAATGAACATATTTCAGCGAGGGAGAAGTTTTTTCTTTTATCGCGTCAGATTTTATCTTAAAATACAAGAAGTTTTCATGGTTCTTCTCAATTTTTGTTGGTTTTCATCCAATAAACTTATTTCAGTCAGCTAGATCTTTCTTCTTCAAAGCAAAAAGATTTTATCTTCAAATACAAGAACTTTTCGTGGTTTTGTTGATTTTCAGCAAATGAACATATTTCAGCGACCGAGAAGTTTTTTCTTTAATCGCGTCAGATTTTATCTTAAAATACAAGAACTTTTCGTGGTTCTTGTCAATTTTTGTTGGTTTTCATCCAATGAACTTATTTCAGTCAGCTAGATCTTTCTTCTTCAAAGCAAAAAGATTTTTTCTTCAAATACCAGAACTTTTCGTGGTTTTGTTGATTTTCAGCAAATGAACATATTTCAGCGAGCGAGAAGTTTTTTCTTTAATAGCGTCAGATTTTATCTTAAAATACAAGAACTTTTCGTGGTTCTTGTCAATTTTTGTTGGTTTTCATCTTATGAACTTATTTCAGTCAGCTGGATCTTTCTTCTTCAAAGCAAAAAGATTTCATCTTCAAATACAAGAACTTTTCGTGGTTTTGTTGATTTTCAGCAAATGAACATATTTCAGCGAGCTAGAAGTCTTTTCTTCAATAGCGTAAGATTTTATCTTAAAATAGAAGAACTTTTCGTGGTTCTTGTCAATTTTTGTTAGTTTTCATCTTATGAACTTATTTCAGTCAGCTCGATCTTTCTTCTTCAAAGCAAAAAGATTTCATCTTCAAATACAAGAACTTTTCGTGGTTTTGTTGATTTTCAGCAAATGAACATATTTCAGCGAGGGAGAAGTTTTTTCTTTTATCGCGTCAGATTTTATCTTAAAATACAAGAACTTTTCGTGGTTCTTGTCAATTTTTGTTGGTTTTCATCCAATGAACTTATTTCAGTCAGCTGGATCTTTCTTCTTCAAAGCAAAAAGATTTCATCTTCAAATACAAGAACCTTTCGTGATTTTGTTGATTTTCAGCAAATGAACATATTTCAGCGAGCTAGAAGTTTTTTCTTCAATAGCGTAACATTTTATCTGAAAATACAAGAACGTTTCGTGGTTCTTGTCAATTTTTGTTGGTTTTCATCCAATAAACTTATTTCAGTCAGCTAGATCTTTCTTCTTCAAAGAAAAAAGATTTTATCTTCAAATACAAGAACTTTTCGTGGTTTTGTTGATTTTCAGCAAATGAACTTATTACAGTCAGCTGGATCTTTCTTCTTGAAAGCAAAAAGATTTTATCTTCAAATACAAGAACTTTTCGTGGTTTTGTTGATTTTCAGCAAATGAAAATATTTCAGCGAGGGAGAAGTTTTTTCTTTAATAGCGTCAGATTTTATCTTAAAATACAAGAACTTATCGTGGTTCTTGTCAATTTTTGTTGCTTTTCATCTTACGATCTTATTTCAGTCAGCTGGATCTTTCTTCTTGAAAGCAAAAAGATTTTATCTTCAAATACAAGAACTTTTCGTGGTTTTGTTGATTTTCAGCAAATGAACATATTTCAGCGAGCGAGAAGTTTTTTCTTTAATAGCGTCAGATTTTATCTTAAAATACAAGAACTTTTCGTGGTTCTTGTCAATTTTTGTTGGTTTTCATCTTATGAACTTATTTCAGTCAGCTGGATCTTTCTTCTTCAAAGCAAAAAGATTTCATCTTCAAATACAAGAACTTTTCGTGGTTTTGTTGATTTTCAGCAAATGAACATATTTCAGCGAGCTAGAAGTTTTTTCTTGAATAGCGTAAGATTATTATCTTAAAATACAAGAACTTTTCGTGGTTCTTGTCAATTTTTGTTGGTTTTCATCCAATGAACTTATTTCAGTCAGCTCGATCTTTCTTCTTCAAAGCAAAAAGATTTTATCTTCAAATACCAGAACTTTTCGTGGTTTTGTTGATTTTCAGCAAATGAACATATTTTAGCGAGTGAGAAGTTTTTTCTTCAATCGCGTCAGATTTTATCTTAAAATACAAGAACTTTTCGTGGTTCTTTTCAATTTTTGTTGGTTTTCATCTTATGAACTTATTTCAGTCAGCTAGATCTTTCTTCTTCAAAGCAAAAAGATTTTATCTTCAAATACAAGAACTTTTCGTGGTTTTGTTGATTTTCAGCAAATGAACATATTTCAGCGAGCGATAAGTTTTTTCTTCAATAGCGTTGGATTTTATCTAAAAATACAAGAACTTTTCATGGTTCTTGTCTATTTTTGTTAGTTTTCATCTTAATAACTTATTTCAGTCAGCTAGATCTTTCTTCTTCAAAGCAAAAAGATTTTATCTTCAAATACAAGAACTTTTCGTGGTTATGTTGATTTTCAGCAAATGAACATATTTCAGCGAGCGAGAAGTTTTTTCTTTAAAAGCGTCAGATTTTATCTTAAAATACAAGAACTTTTCGTGGTTCTTGTCAATTTTTGTTAGTTTTCATCTTATGAACTTATTTCAGTCAGCTAGATCTTTCTTCTTGAAAGCAAAAAGATTTTAGCTTCAAATACCAGAACTTTTCGTGGTTTTGTTGATTTTCAGCAAATGAACATATTTCAGCGAGGGAGAAGTTTTTTCTTCAATAGCGTCAGATTTTATCTTTAAATACAAGAACTTTTCGTGGTTATTGTCAATTTTTGTTGGTTTTCATCCAATGAACTTATTTCAGTCAGCTAGATCTTTCTTCTTCAAAGCAAAAAGATTTTATCTTCAAATACCAGAACTTTTCGTGGTTTTGTTGATTTTCAGCAAATGAACATATTTCAGCGAGGGAGAAGTTTTTTCTTTAATAGCGTCAGATTTTATCCTAAAATAGAAGAACTTTTCGTGGTTATTGTCAATTTTCGTTGGTTTTCATCCAATAAACTTATTTCAGTCAGCTAGATCTTTCTTCTTCACAGCAAAAAGATTTTATCTTCAAATACAAGAACTTTTCGTGGTTTTGTTGATTTTCAGCAAATGAACATATTTCAGCGAGCGAGGAGTTTTTTCTTTAATCGCGTTAGATTTTATCTTAAAATACAAGAACTTTTCGTGGTTCTTGTCAATTTTTGTTGGTTTTCATCCAATGAACTTATTTCAGTCAGCTGGATCTTTCTTCTTCAAAGCAAAAAGATTTCATCTTCAAATACAAGAACTTTTCGTGATTTTGTTGATTTTCAGCAAATGAACATATTTCAGCGAGCTAGAAGTTTTTTCTTCAATAGCGTAACATTTTATCTGAAAATACAAGAACGTTTCGTGGTTCTTGTCAATTTTTGTTGGTTTTCATCCAATAAACTTATTTCAGTCAGCTAGATCTTTCTTCTTCAAAGCAAAAATATTTTTTCTTCAAATACCAGAACTTTTCGTGGTTTTGTTGATTTTCAGCAAATGAACATATTTCAGCGAGCGAGAAGTTTTTTCTTTAATAGCGTCAGATTTTATCTTAAAATACAAGAACTTTTCGTGGTTCTTGTCAATTTTTGTTGGTTTTCATCTTATGAACTTATTTCAGTCAGCTGGATCTTTCTTCTTCAAAGCAAAAAGATTTCATCTTCAAATACAAGAACTTTTCGTGGTTTTGTTGATTTTCAGCAAATGAACATATTTCAGCGAGCTAGAAGTCTTTTCTTCAATAGCGTAAGATTTTATCTTAAAATAGAAGAACTTTTCGTGGTTCTTGTCAATTTTTGTTAGTTTTCATCTTATGAACTTATTTCAGTCAGCTCGATCTTTCTTCTTCAAAGCAAAAAGATTTCATCTTCAAATACAAGAACTTTTCGTGGTTTTGTTGATTTTCAGCAAATGAACATATTTCAGCGAGGGAGAAGTTTTTTCTTTTATCGCGTCAGATTTTATCTTAAAATACAAGAACTTTTCGTGGTTCTTGTCAATTTTTGTTGGTTTTCATCCAATGAACTTATTTCAGTCAGCTGGATCTTTCTTCTTCAAAGCAAAAAGATTTCATCTTCAAATACAAGAACCTTTCGTGATTTTGTTGATTTTCAGCAAATGAACATATTTCAGCGAGCTAGAAGTTTTTTCTTCAATAGCGTAACATTTTATCTGAAAATACAAGAACGTTTCGTGGTTCTTGTCAATTTTTGTTGGTTTTCATCCAATAAACTTATTTCAGTCAGCTAGATCTTTCTTCTTCAAAGAAAAAAGATTTTATCTTCAAATACAAGAACTTTTCGTGGTTTTGTTGATTTTCAGCAAATGAACATATTTCAGCGAGGGAGAAGTTTTTTCTTTAATAGCGTCAGATTTTATCTTAAAATAGAAGAACTTTTCGTGGTTCTTGTCAATTTTCGTTGGTTTTCATCCAATAAACTTATTTCAGTCAGCTAGATCTTTCTTCTTCAAAGCAAAAAGATTTTATCTTCAAATACAAGAACTTTTCGTGGTTTTGTTGATTTTCAGCAAATGAACATATTTCAGCGAGCGAGAAGTTTTTTCTTCAATAGCGTCAGATTTTATCTCAAAATACAAGAAGTTTTCATGGTTCTTCTCAATTTTTGTTGGTTTTCATCCAATAAACTTATTTCAGTCAGCTAGATCTTTCTTCTTCAAAGCAAAAAGATTTTATCTTCAAATACCAGAACTTTTCGTGGTTTTGTTGATTTTCAGCAAATGAACATATTTCAGCGAGCGAGAAGTTTTTTCTTTAATCGCGTCAGATTTTATCTTAAAATAGAAGAACTTTTCGTGGTTCTTGTCAATTTTTGTTGCTTTTCATCTTACGATCTTATTTCAGTCAGCTGGATCTTTCTTCTTGAAAGCAAAAAGATTTTATCTTCAAATACAAGAACTTTTCGTGGTTTTGTTGATTTTCAGCAAATGAACATATTTCAGCGAGCGAGAAGTTTTTTCTTTAATAGCGTCAGATTTTATCTTAAAATACAAGAACTTTTCGTGGTTCTTGTCAATTTTTGTTGGTTTTCATCTTATGAACTTATTTCAGTCAGCTGGATCTTTCTTCTTCAAAGCAAAAAGATTTCATCTTCAAATACAAGAACTTTTCGTGGTTTTGTTGATTTTCAGCAAATGAACATATTTCAGCGAGCTAGAAGTTTTTTCTTGAATAGCGTAAGATTATTATCTTAAAATACAAGAACTTTTCGTGGTTCTTGTCAATTTTTGTTGGTTTTCATCCAATGAACTTATTTCAGTCAGCTAGATCTTTCTTCTTCAAAGCAAAAAGATTTTATCTTCAAATACCAGAACTTTTCGTGGTTTTGTTGATTTTCAGCAAATGAACATATTTCAGCGAGTGAGAAGTTTTTTCTTCAATCGCGTCAGATTTTATCTTAAAATACAAGAACTTTTCGTGGTTCTTTTCAATTTTTGTTGGTTTTCATCTTATGAACTTATTTCAGTCAGCTAGATCTTTCTTCTTCAAAGCAAAAAGATTTTATCTTCAAATACAAGAACTTTTCGTGGTTTTGTTGATTTTCAGCAAATGAACATATTTCAGCGAGCGATAAGTTTTTTCTTCAATAGCGTTGGATTTTATCTAAAAATACAAGAACTTTTCATGGTTCTTGTCTATTTTTGTTAGTTTTCATCTTAATAACTTATTTCAGTCAGCTAGATCTTTCTTCTTCAAAGCAAAAAGATTTTATCTTCAAATACAAGAACTTTTCGTGGTTATGTTGATTTTCAGCAAATGAACATATTTCAGCGAGCGAGAAGTTTTTTCTTTAAAAGCGTCAGATTTTATCTTAAAATACAAGAACTTTTCGTGGTTCTTGTCAATTTTTGTTAGTTTTCATCTTATGAACTTATTTCAGTCAGCTAGATCTTTCTTCTTGAAAGCAAAAAGATTTTAGCTTCAAATACCAGAACTTTTCGTGGTTTTGTTGATTTTCAGCAAATGAACATATTTCAGCGAGGGAGAAGTTTTTTCTTCAATAGCGTCAGATTTTATCTTAAAATACAAGAACTTTTCGTGGTTATTGTCAATTTTTGTTGGTTTTCATCCAATGAACTTATTTCAGTCAGCTAGATCTTTCTTCTTCAAAGCAAAAAGATTTTATCTTCAAATACCAGAACTTTTCGTGGTTTTGTTGATTTTCAGCAAATGAACATATTTCAGCGAGGGAGAAGTTTTTTCTTTAATAGCGTCAGATTTTATCCTAAAATAGAAGAACTTTTCGTGGTTATTGTCAATTTTCGTTGGTTTTCATCCAATAAACTTATTTCAGTCAGCTAGATCTTTCTTCTTCACAGCAAAAAGATTTTATCTTCAAATACAAGAACTTTTCGTGGTTTTGTTGATTTTCAGCAAATGAACATATTTCAGCGAGCGAGGAGTTTTTTCTTCAATAGCGTCAGATTTTATCTTAAAATACAAGAAGTTTTCATGGTTCTTCTCAATTTTTGTTGGTTTTCATCCAATAAACTTATTTCAGTCAGCTAGATCTTTCTTCTTCAAAGCAAAAAGATTTCATCTTCAAATACAAGAACTTTTCGTGGTTTTGTTGATTTTCAGCAAATGAACATATTTCAGCGAGCTAGAAGTCTTTTCTTCAATAGCGTAAGATTTTATCTTAAAATACAAGAACTTTTCGTGGTTCTTGTCAATTTTTGTTGGTTTTCATCCAATGAACTTATTTCAGTCAGCTGGATCTTTCTTCTTCAAAGCAAAAAGATTTCATCTTCAAATACAAGAACTTTTCGTGATTTTGTTGATTTTCAGCAAATGAACATATTTCAGCGAGCTAGAAGTTTTTTCTTCAATAGCGTAAGATTTTATCTTAAAATACAAGAACGTTTCGTGGTTCTTGTCAATTTTTGTTGGTTTTCATCCAATAAACTTATTTCAGTCAGCTAGATCTTTCTTCTTCAAAGAAAAAAGATTTTATCTTCAAATACAAGAACTTTTCGTGGTTTTGTTGATTTTCAGCAAATGAACATATTTCAGCGAGGGAGAAGTTTTTTCTTTAATAGCGTCAGATTTTATCTTAAAATAGAAGAACTTTTCGTGGTTCTTGTCAATTTTCGTTGGTTTTCATCCAATAAACTTATTTCAGTCAGCTAGATCTTTCTTCTTCAAAGCAAAAAGATTTTATCTTCTAATACAAGAACTTTTCGTGGTTTTGTTGATTTTCAGCAAATGAACATATTTCAGCGAGCGAGAAGTTTTTTCTTCAATAGCGTCAGATTTTATCTTAAAATACAAGAAGTTTTCATGGTTCTTCTCAATTTTTGTTGGTTTTCATCCAATAAACTTATTTCAGTCAGCTAGATCTTTCTTCTTCAAAGCAAAAAGATTTTATCTTCAAATACAAGAACTTTTCGTGGTTTTGTTGATTTTCAGCAAATGAACATATTTCAGCGAGCGAGAAGTTTTTTCTTTAATCGCGTCAGATTTTATCTTAAAATAGAAGAACTTTTCGTGGTTCTTGTCAATTTTTGTTGTTTTTCATCCAATGAACTTATTACAGTCAGCTAGATCTTTCTTCTTCAAAGCAAAAATATTTTATCTTCAAATACAAGAACTTTTCGTGGTTTTGTTGATTTTCAGCAAATGAACATATTTCAGCGAGCGAGATGTTTTTTCTTTAATAGCGTCAGATTTTATCTTAAAATACAAGAACTTTTCGTGGTTCTTGTCAATTTTTGTTGGTTTTCATCTTATGAACTTATTTCAGTCAGCTAGATCTTTCTTCTTCAAAGCAAAAAGATTTTATCTTCAAATACAAGAACTTTTCGTGGTTTTGTTGATTTTCAGCAAATGAACATATTTCAGCGAGCGAGAAGTTTTTTCTTTAAAAGCGTAAGATTTTATCTTAAAATACAAGAACTTTTCGTGGTTCTTGTCAATTTTTAAAATTTTTCATCCAATGAACTTATTTCAGTCAGCAAGATCTTTCTTCTTGAAAGCAAAAAGATTTTATCTTCAAATTCAAGAACTTTTCGTGGTTTTGTTGATTTTCAGCAAATGAACATATTTCAGCGAGCGAGAAGTTTTTTCTTTATTAGCGTCAGATTTTATCTTAAAATACAAGAACTTTTCGTGGTTCTTGTCAATTTTTGTTGGTTTTCATCCAATGAACTTATTTCAGTCAGCGAGATCTTTCTTCTTGAAAGCAAAAAGATTTTATCTTCAAATACAAGAACTTTTCGTGGTTTTCTTGATTTTCAGCAAATGAACATATTTCAGCGAGCTGGAAGTTTTTTCTTTAATAGCGTAAGATTTTATCTTAAAATACAAGAACTTTTCGTGGTTCTTGTCAATTTTTGTTGATTTTCATCAAATGAACTTATTTCAGTCAGCTAGATCTTTCTTCTTTAAAGCAAAAAGATTTTATCTTCAAATACAAGAACTTTTCGTGGTTTTGTTGATTTTCAGCAAATGAACATATTTCAGCGAGGGAGAAGTTTTTTCTTTAATAGCGTCAGATTTTATCTTAAAATACAAGAACTTTTCGTGGTTCTTGTCAATTTTTGTTGGTTTTCATCCCATAAACTTATTTCAGTCAGCTAGATCTTTCTTCTTCAAAGCAAAAAGATTTTATCTTCAAATACAAGAACTTTTCTTTGTCTTGTTGATTTTCAGCAAATGAACATATTTCAGCGAGCGAGAAGTTTTTTCTTTAATCGCGTCAGATTATATCTTAAAATACAAGAACTTTTCGTGGTTATTGTCAATTTTTGTTGGTTTTCATCCAATGAACTTCTTTCAGTCAGCTCGATCTTTCTTCTTGAAAGCAAAAAGATTTTATCTTCAAATACAAGAACTTTTCGTGGTTTTGTTGATTTTCAGCAAATGAACATATTTCAGCGAGCTGGAAGTTTTTTCTTCAATAGCGTAAGATTTTATCTTAAAATACAAGAACTTTTCGTGGTTCTTGTCAATTTTTGTTGGTTTTCATCTTATGAACTTATTTCAGTCAGCTAGATCTTTCTTCTTCAAAGCAAAAAGATTTTATCTTCAAATACAAGAACTTTTCGTGGTTTTGTTGATTTTCAGCAAATGAACATATTTCAGCGAGCGAGAAGTTTTTTCTTTAATAGCGTCAGATTTTATCTTAAAATACAAGAACTTTTCGTGGTTCTTGTCAATTTTTGTTGGTTTTCATCCAATGAACTTACTTCAGTCAGCAAGATCTTTCTTCTTGAAAGCAAAAAGATTTTATCTTCAAATACAAGAACTTTTCGTGGTTTTGTTGATTTTCAGCAAATGAACATATTTCAGCGAGGGAGAAGTTTTTTCTTTTATCGCGTCAGATTTTATCTTAAAATACAAGAACTTTTCGTGGTTCTTGTCAATTTTTGTTGGCTTTCATCCAATGAACTTATATCAGTCAGCCAGATCTTTCTTCTTGAAAGCAAAAAGATTTCATCTTCAAATACAAGAACTTTTCGTGGTTTTGTTGATTTTCAGCAAATGAACATATTTCAGCGAGCGAGAAGTTTTTTCTTTAATCGCGTCAGATTTTATCTTAAAATACAAGAACATTTCGTGGTTTTTGTCAATTTTTTTTGGCTTTCATCCAATGAACTTATTTCACTCAGCCAGATCTTTCTTCTTCAAAGCAAAAAGATTTTATCTTCAAATACAAGAACTTTTCGTGGTTTTGTTGATTTTCAGCAAATGAACATATTTCAGCGAGCGAGAAGTTTTTTCTTTAAAAGCGTCAGATTTTAGCTTAAAATACAAGAACTTTTCGTGGTTCTTGTCAATTTTTGTTATTTTTCATCCAATGAACTGATTTCAGTCAGCAAGATCTTTCTTCTTGAAAGCAAAAAGATTTTATCTTCAAATGCAAGAACTTTTCGTGGTTTTGTTGATTTTCAGCAAATGAACATATTTCAGCGAGCGAGAAGTTCTTTCTTTATTAGCGTCAGATTTTATCTTAAAATACAATAACTTTTCGTGGTTCTTGTCAATTTTTGTTGGTTTTCATCCAATGAACTTATTTCAGTCAGCGAGATCTTTCTTCATGAAAGCAAAAAGATTTTATCTTCAAATACAAGAAGTTTTCGTGGTTTTGTTGATTTTCAGCAAATGAACATATTTCAGCGAGCTGGAAGTTTTTTCTTTAATAGCGTAAGATTTTATCCAAAAAAAACAAGAACTTTTCGTGGTTCTTGTCAATTTTTGTTGGTTTTCATCTGATGAACTTATTTCATTCAGGTAGATCTTTCTTCTTTAAAGCAAAAAGATTTTATCCTCAAATACAAGAAATTTTCCTGGTTTTGTTGATTTTCAGCAAATGAACATATTTCAGCGAGCGAGAAGTTTTTTCTTTAAAAGCGTCAGATTTTAGCTTAAAATACAAGAACTTTTCGTGGTTTTGTTGATTTTCAGCAAATGAACATATTTCAGCGAGCGAGAAGTTTTTTCTTTATTAGCGTCAGATTTTATCTTAAAATACAAGAACTTTTCGTGGTTCTTGTCAATTTTTGTTGGTTTTCATCCAATGAACTTATTTCAGTCAGCTAGATCTTTCTTCTTGAAAGCAAAAAGACTTTATCTTCAAATGCAAGAACTTTTCGTGGTTTTGTTGATTTTCAGCAAATGAACATATTTCAGCGAGCTGGAAGTTTTTTCTTTGATAGCGTCAGATTTAATCTGAAAATACAAAAACTTTTCGTGGTTCTTGTTAATTTTTGTTGGTTTTCATCCAATGAACTTATTTCAGTCAGCTGGATCTTTCTTCTTCAAAGCAAAAAGATTTTATCTTCAAATACAAGAACTTTTCGTGGTTTTGTTGATTTTCAGCAAATGAACATATTTCAGCGAGCGAGAAGTTTTTTCTTTAATAGCGTAAGATTTTATCTTAAAATACAAGAACTTTTCGTGGTTCTTGTCAATTTTTGTTGGTTTTCATCTTATGAACTTATTTCAGTCAGCTAGATCTTTCTTCTTCAAAGCAAAAAGATTTTATCTTCAAATACAAGAACTTTTCGTGGTTTTGTTGATTTTCAGCAAATGAACATATTTCAGCGAGCGAGAAGTTTTTTCTTTAAAAGCGTAAGATTTTATCTTAAAATACAAGAACTTTTCGTGGTTCTTGTCAATTTTTGTTGGTTTTCATCCAATGAACTTACTTCAGTCAGCTAGATCTTTCTTCTTGAAAGCAAAAAGATTTTATCTTCAAATACAAGAACTTTTCGTGGTTTTGTTGATTTTCAGCAAATGAACATATTTCAGCGAGGGAGAAGTTTTTTCTTTTATCGCGTCAGATTTTCTCTTAAAATACAAGAACTTTTCGTGGTTCTTGTCATTTTTTGTTGGCTTTCATCCAATGAACTTATATCAGTCAGCCAGATCTTTCTTCTTGAAAGCAAAAAGATTTCATCTTCAAATACAAGAACTTTTCGTGGTTTTGTTGATTTTCAGCAAATGAACATATTTCAGCGAGCGAGAAGTTTTTTCTTTAAAAGCGTCAGATTTTAGCTTAAAATACAAGAACTTTTCGTGGTTTTGTTGATTTTCAGCAAATGAACATATTTCAGCGAGCGAGAAGTTTTTTCTTTATTAGCGTCAGATTTTATCTTAAAATACAAGAACTTTTCGTGGTTCTTGTCAATTTTTGTTGGTTTTCATCCAATCAACTTATTTCAGTCAGCCAGATCTTTCTTCTTCAAAGCAAAAAGATTTTATCTTCAAATACAAGAACTTTTCGTGGTTTTGTTGATTTTCAGCAAATGAACATATTTCAGCGAGCGAGAAGTTTTTTCTTTAAAAGCGTCAGATTTTATCTTAAAATACAAGAACTTTTCGTGGTTCTTGTCAATTTTTGTTGGTTTTCATCTTATGAACTTATTTCAGTCAGCTAGATCTTTCTTCTTCAAAGCAAAAAGATTTTATCTTCAAATGCAAGAACTTTTCTTGGTTTTGTTGATTTTCAGCAAATGAACATATTTCAGCGAGCGAGAAGTTTTTTCTTTAATAGCGTCAGATTTTATCTTAAAATACAAAAACTTTTCGTGGTTCTTGTCAATTTTTGTTGGCTTTCATCCAATGAACTTATTTCAGTCAGCCAGATCTTTCTTCTTGAAAGCAAAAAGATTTTATCTTCAAATACAAGAACTTTTCGTGGTTTTGTTGATTTTCAGCAAATGAACATATTTCAGCGAGCGAGAAGTTTTTTCTTTAAAAGCGTCAGATTTTAGCTTAAAATACAAGAACTTTTCGTGGTTTTGTTGATTTTCAGCAAATGAACATATTTCAGCGAGCGAGAAGTTTTTTCTTTATTAGCGTCAGATTTTATCTTAAAATACAAGAACTTTTCGTGGTTCTTGTCAATTTTTGTTGGTTTTCATCCAATCAACTTATTTCAGTCAGCCAGATCTTTCTTCTTGAAAGCAAAAAGATTTTATCTTCAAATACAAGAACTTTTCGTGATTTTGTTGATTTTCAGCAAATGAACATATTTCAGCGAGCGAGAAGTTTTTTCTTTAATAGCGTCAGATTTAATCTTAAAATACAAAAACTTTTCGTGGTTCTTGTCAATTTTTGTTGATTTTCATCAAATGAACTTATTTCAGTCAGCTAGATCTTTCTTCTTTAAAGCCAAAAGATTTTATCTTCAAATACAAGAACTTTTCGTGGTTTTGTTGATTTTCATCCAATGAACTTATTTCAGTCAGCAAGATCTTTCTTCTTGAAAGCAAAAAGATTTTATCTTCAAATGCAAGAACTTTTCGTGGTTTTGTTGATTTTCAGCAAATGAACATATTTCAGCGAGCGAGAAGTTTTTTCTTTAATAGCGTCAGATTTTATCTTAAAATACAAGAACTTTTCGTGGTTCTTGTCAATTTTTGTTGGTTTTCATCCCATAAACTTATTTCAGTCAGCTAGATCTTTCTTCTTCAAAGGAAAAAGATTTTATCTTCAAATACAAGAACTTTTCGTGGTTTTGTTGATTTTCAGCAAATGAACATATTTCAGCGAGCGAGAAGTTTTTTCTTTAAAAGCGTCAGATTTTATCTTAAAATACAAGAACTTTTCGTGGTTCTTGTCAATTTTTGTTGGTTTTCATCTTATGAACTTGTTTCAGTCAGCTGGATCTTTCTTCTTCAAAGCAAAAAGATTTTATCTTCAAATGCAAGAACTTTTCGTGGTTTTGTTGATTTTCAGCAAATGAACATATTTCAGCGAGCGAGAAGTTTTTTCTTTAATAGCGTCAGATTTTATCTTAAAATACAAAAACTTTTCGTGGTTCTTGTCAATTTTTGTTGATTTTCATCCAATAAACTTATTTCAGTCAGGTAGATATTTCTTCTTCAAAGCAAAAAGATTTTATCTTCAAATACAAGAACTTTTCGTGGTTTTGTTGATTTTCAGCAAATGAACATATTTCAGCGAGGGAGAAGTTTTTTCTTTAATAGCGTCAGATTTTATCTTGAAATACAAGAACTTTTCGTGGTTCTTGTCAATTTTCGTTGGTTTTCATCCAATGAACTTATTTCAGTCAGCTAGATCTTTCTTCTTGAAAGCAAAAAGATTTTATCTTCAAATACAAGAACTTTTCGTGGTTTTGTTGATTTTCACCAAATGAACATATTTCAGCGAGCTGGAAGTTTTTTCTTCAATAGCGTCAGATTTTATCTTAAAATACAAGAACTTTTCGTGGTTCTTGTCAATTTTTGTTGGTTTTCATCTTATGAACTTATTTCAGTCAGCTGGATCTTTCTTCTTCAAAGCAAAAAGATTTTATCTTCAAATACAAGAACTTTTCGTGGTTTTGTTGATTTTCAGCAAATGAACATATTTCAGCGAGCGAGAAGTTTTTTCTTTAATAGCGTCAGATTTTATCTTAAAATACAAGAACTTTTCGTGGTTCTTGTCAATTTTTGTTGGTTTTCATCCAATGAACTTATTTCAGTCAGCTCGATCTTTCTTCTTCAAAGCAAAAAGATTTTATCTTCAAATACAAGAACTTTTCGTGGTTTTGTTGATTTTCAGGAAATGAACATATTTCAGCGAGCTAGAAGTTTTTTCTTCAATAGCGTAAGATTTTATCTTAAAATACAAGAACTTTTCGTGGTTCTTGGCAATTTTTGTTAGTTTTCATCTTATGAACTTATTTCAGTCAGCTAGATCTTTCTTCTTCAAAGCAAAAAGATTTTATCTTCAAATACAAGAACTTTTCGTGGTTTTGTTGATTTTCAGCAAATGAACATATTTCAGCGAGGGAGACGTTTTTTCTTTAATAGCGTCAGATTTTATCTTAAAATACAAGAACTTTTCGTGGTTCTTGTCAATTTTTGTTGGTTTTCATCCAATGAACTTATTTCAGTCAGCTCGATCTTTCTTCTTCAAAGCAAAAAGATTTTATCTTAAAATACAAGAACTTTTCGTGGTTCTTGAAGATAAAATCTTTTTCCTTTGAAGAAGAAAGATCTAGCTGACTGAAATAAGTTTATGGGATGAAAACCAACAAAAATTGACAAGAACCACGAAAAGTTCTTGTATTTTAAGATAAAATCTGACGCTATTAAAGAAAAAACTTCTCGCTCGCTGAAATATGTTCATTTGCTGAAAATCAACAAAACCACGAAAAGTTCTTGCATTTGAAGATAAAATCTTTTTGCTTTCAAGAAGAAAGATCTTGCTGACTGAAATAAGTTCATTGGATGAAAATCAACAAAACCACGAAAAGTTCTTGTATTTGAAGATAAAATCTTTTGGCTTTAAAGAAGAAAGATCGAGCTGACTGAAATAAGTTCATTTGATGAAAATCAACAAAAATTGACAAGAACCACGAAAAGTTTTTGTATTTTAAGATTAAATCTGACGCTATTAAAGAAAAAACTTCTCGCTCGCTGAAATATGTTCATTTGCTGAAAATCAACAAAATCACGAAAAGATCTTGTATTTGAAGATAAAATCTTTTTGCTTTCAAGAAGAAAGATCTAGCTGACTGAAATAAGTTCATTGGATGAAAACCAACAAAAATTGACAAGAACCACGAAAAGTTCTTGTATTTTAAGATAAAATCTGACGCTATTAAAGAAAAAACTTCTCGCTCGCTGAAATATGTTCATTTGCTGAAAATCAACAAAACCACGAAAAGTTCTTGCATTTGAAGATAAAATCTTTTTGCTTTCAAGAAGAAAGATCTTGCTGACTGAAATAAGTTCATTGGATGAAAACCAACAAAAATTGACAAGAACCACGAAAAGTTCTTGTATTTTAAGCGAAAATCTGACGCTTTTAAAGAAAAAACTTCTCGCTCGCTGAAATATGTTCATTTGCTGAAAATCAACAAAATCACGAAAAGTTCTTGTATTTGAAGATAAAGTCTTTTTCTTTGAAGAAGAAAGATCTGGCTGACTGAAATAAGTTCATTGGATGAAAGCCAAAAAAAATTGACAAGAACCACGAAAAGTTCTTGTATTTTAAGATAAAATCTGACGCGATTAAAGAAAAAACTTCTCCCTCGCTGAAATATGTTCATTTGCTGAAAATCAACAAAAATTGACAAGAACCACGAAAAGTTTTTGTATTTTAAGATTAAATCTGACGCGATTAAAGAAAAAACTTCTCCCTCGCTGAAATATGTTCATTTGCTGAAAATCAACAAAACCACGAAAAGTTCTTGTATTTGAAGATAAAATCTTTTTGCTTTCAAGAAGAAAGATCTAGCTGACTGAAATAAGTTCATTGGATGAAAACCAACAAAAATTGACAAGAACCACGAAAAGTTCTTGTATTTTAAGCTAAAATCTGACGCTTTTAAAGAAAAAAACTTCTCGCTCGCTGAAATATGTTCATTTGCTGAAAATCAACAAAACCACGAAAAGTTCTTGTATTTCAAGATAAAATCTTTTTGCTTTGAAGAAGAAAGATCTGGCTGACTGAAATAAGTTCATTGGATGAAAGCCAACAAAAATTGACAAGAACCACGAAAAGTTTTTGTATTTTAAGATTAAATCTGACGCGATTAAAGAAAAAACTTCTCCCTCGCTGAAATATGTTCATTTGCTGAAAATCAACAAAATCACGAAAAGTTCTTGTATTTGAAGATAAAATCTTTTTGCTTTGAAGAAGAAAGATCGAGCTGACTGAAATAAGTTCATTTGATGAAAATCAACAAAAATTGACAAGAACCACGAAAAGTTCTTGTACTTTAAGATAAAATCTGACGCTATTAAAGAAAAAACTTCTCCCTCGCTGAAATATGTTCATTTGCTGAAAATCAACAAAACCACGAAAAGTTCTTGTATTTGAAGATAAAATCTTTTTGCTTTAAAGAAGAAAGATCTAGCTGACTGAAATAAGTTCATTTGATGAAAATCAACAAAAATTGACAAGAACCACGAAAAGTTTTTGTATTTTAAGATTAAATCTGACGCTATTAAAGAAAAAACTTCTCCCTCGCTGAAATATGTTCATTTGCTGAAAATCAACAAAATCACGAAAAGTTCTTGTATTTGAAGATAAAATCTTTTTGCTTTCAAGAAGAAAGATCTAGCTGACTGAAACAAGTTCATTGGATGAAAACCAACAAAAATTGACAAGAACCACGAAAAGTTCTTGTATTTTAAGATAAAATCTGACGCTATTAAAGAAAAAACTTCTCGCTCGCTGAAATATGTTCATTTGCTGAAAATCAACAAAACCACGAAAAGTTCTTGCATTTGAAGATAAAATCTTTTTGCTTTCAAGAAGAAAGATCTAGCTGACTGAAACAAGTTCATTGGATGAAAACCAACAAAAATTGACAAGAACCACGAAAAGTTCTTGTATTTTAAGAAAAAACTTCTCCCTCGCTGAAATATGTTCATTTGCTGAAAATCAACAAAAATTGACAAGAACCACGAAAAGTTTTTGTATTTTAAGATTAAATCTGACGCTATTAAAGAAAAAACTTCTCCCTCACTGAAATATGTTCATTTGCTGAAAATCAACAAAAATTGACAAGAACCACGAAAAGTTCTTGTATTTCAAGATAAAATCTTTTTGCTTTGAAGAAGAAAGATCTGGCTGACTGAAATAAGTTCATTGGATGAAAGCCAACAAAAATTGACAAGAACCACGAAAAGTTCTTGTATTTTAAGATAAAATCTGACGCGATTAAAGAAAAAACTTCTCCCTCGCTGAAATACGTTCATTTGCTGAAAATCAACAAAACCACGAAAAGTTCTTGCATTTGAAGATAAAATCTTTTTGCTTTAAAGAAGAAAGATCTAGCTGACTGAAATAAGTTCATTTGATGAAAATCAACAAAAATTGACAAGAACCACGAAAAGTTTTTGTATTTTAGGATGAAATCTGACGCTATTAAAGAAAAAACTTCTCCCTCGCTGAAATATGTTCATTTGCTGAAAATCAACAAAACCACGAAAAGTTCTTGCATTTGAAGATAAAATATTTTTGCTTTCAAGAAGAAAGATCTTGCTGACTGAAATAAGTTCATTGGATGAAAACCAACAAAAATTGACAAGAACCACGAAAAGTTCTTGTATTTTAAGATAAAATCTATTAAAGAAAAAACTTCTCGCTCGCTGAAATATGTTCATTTGCTGAAAATCAACAAAATCACGAAAAGTTCTTGTATTTGAAGATAAAATCTTTTTGCTTTCAAGAAGAAAGATATAGCTGACTGAAATGAGTTCATTGGATGAAAACCAACAAAATTTGACAAGAACCACGTAAAGTTCTTGTATTTTAAGATAAAATCTGACGCTATTAAAGAAAAAACTTCTCGCTCGCTGAAATATGTTCATTTGCTGAAAATCAACAAAACCACGAAAAGTTCTTGCATTTGAAGATAAAATCTTTTTGCTTTCAAGAAGAAAGATCTTGCTGACTGAAATAAGTTCATTGGATGAAAACCAACAAAAATTGACAAGAACCACGAAAAGTTCTTGTATTTTAAGCTAAAATCTGACGCTTTGAAAGAAAAAACTTCTCGCTCGCTGAAATATGTTCATTTGCTGAAAATCAACAAAACCACGAAAAGTTCTTGTATTTCAAGATAAAATCTTTTTGCTTTGAAGAAGAAAGATCTGGCTGACTGAAATAAGTTCATTGGATGAAAGCCAACAAAAATTGACAAGAACCACGAAAAGTTCTTGTATTTTAAGATAAAATCTGACGCGATTAAAGAAAAAACTTCTCCCTCGCTGCAATACGTTCATTTGCTGAAAATCAACAAAACCACGAAAAGTTCTTGTATTTGAAGATAAAATCTTTTTGCTTTAAAGAAGAAAGATCTGGCTGACTGAAATAAGTTCATTTGATGAAAATCAACAAAAATTGACAAGAACCACGAAAAGTTTTTGTATTTTAAGATTAAATCTGACGCTATTAAAGAAAAATCTTCTCGCTCGCTGAAATATGTTCATTTGCTGAAAATCAACAAAATCACGAAAAGTTCTTGTATTTGAAGATAAAATCTTTTTGCTTTGAAGAAGAAAGATCTAGCTGACTGAAATAAGTTCATTGGATGAAAACCAACAAAAATTGACAAGAACCACGAAAAGTTCTTGTATTTTAAGATAAAATCTGAAGCTATTGAAGAAAAAACTTCTCGCTCGCTGAAATATGTTCATTTGCTGAAAATCAACAAAACCACGAAAAGTTCTTGTATTTGAAGATAATATCTTTTTGCTTTGAAGAAGAAAGATCTGGCTGACTGAAATAAGTTCATTGGATGAAAGCCAACAAAAATTGACAAGAACCACGAAAAGTTCTTGTATTTTAAGATAAAATCTGACGCGATTAAAGAAAAAACTTCTCCCTCGCTGAAATATGTTCATTTGCTGAAAATCAACAAAATCACGAAAAGTTCTTGTATTTGAAGATAAAATCTTTTTGCTTTCAAGAAGAAACATCTAGCTGACTGAAATAAGTTCATTAGATGAAAACCAACAAAAATTGACAAGAACCACGAAAAGTTCTTGTATTTTAAGATAAAATCTGACGCTATTAAAGAAAAAACTTCTCGCTCGCTGAAATATGTTCATTTGCTGAAAATCAACAAAACCACGAAAAGTTCTTGCATTTGAAGATAAAATCTTTTTGCTTTCAAGAAGAAAGATCTTGCTGACTGAAATAAGTTCATTGGATGAAAACCAACAAAAATTGACAAGAACCACGAAAAGTTCTTGTATTTTAAGCGAAAATCTGACGCTTTTAAAGAAAAAACTTCTCGCTCGCTGAAATATGTTCATTTGCTGAAAATCAACAAAACCACGAAAAGTTCTTGTATTTGAAGATAAAATCTTTTTGCTTTGAAGAAGAAAGATCTGGCTGACTGAAATAAGTTCATTGGATGAAAGCCAAAAAAAAATTGACAAGAACCACGAAAAGTTCTTGTATTTTAAGATAAAATCTTACGCGATTAAAGAAAAAACTTCTCCCTCGCTGAAATATGTTCATTTGCTGAAAATCAACAAAAATTGACAAGAACCACGAAAAGTTTTTGTATTTTAAGATTAAATCTGTCGCTATTAAAGAAAAGACTTCTCCCTCGCTGAAATATGTTCATTTGCTGAAAATCAACAAAACCACGAAAAGTTCTTGTATTTGAAGATGAAATCTTTTTTCTTCCAAGAAGAAAGATCTTGCTGACTGAAATAAGTCCATTTGATGAAAATCAACAAAAATTGACAAGAACCACGAAAAGTTTTTGTATTTTAAGATTAAATCTGACGCTATTAAAGACAAAACTTCTCGCTCGCTGAAATATGTTCATTTGCTGAAAATCAACAAAATCACAAAAAGTTCTTGTATTTGAAGATAAAATCTTTTTGCTTTCAAGAAGAAACATCGAGCTGACTGAAATAAGTTCATTGGATGAAAACCAACAAAAATTGACAAGAACCACGAAAAGTTCTTGTATTTTAAGATAAAATCTGACGCTATTAAAGAAAAAACTTCTCGCTCGCTGAAATATGTTCATTTGCTGAAAATCAACAAAACCACGAAAAGTTCTTGCATTTGAAGATAAAATATTTTTGCTTTCAAGAAGAAAGATCTTGCTGACTGAAATAAGTTCATTGGATGAAAACCAACAAAAATTGACAAGAACCACGAAAAGTTCTTGTATTTTAAGCTAAAATCTGACGCTTTTAAAGAAAAAACTTCTCGCTCGCTGAAATATGTTCATTTGCTGAAAATCAACAAAACCACGAAAAGTTCTTGTATTTCAAGATAAAATCTTTTTGCTTTGAAGAAGAAAGATCTGGCTGACTGAAATAAGTTCATTGGATGAAAGCCAACAAAAATTGACAAGAACCACGAAAAGTTCTTGTATTTTAAGATAAAATCTGACGCGATTAAAGAAAAAACTTCTCCCTCGCTGAAATACGTTCATTTGCTGAAAATCAACAAAACCACGAAAAGTTCTTGTATTTGAAGATAAAATCTTTTTGCTTTAAAGAAGAAAGATCGAGCTGACTGAAATAAGTTCATTTGATGAAAATCAACAAAAATTGACAAGAACCACGAAAAGTTTTTGTATTTTAAGATTAAATCTGACGCTATTAAAGAAAAAAACTTCTCCCTCGCTGAAATATGTTCATTTGCTGAAAATCAACAAAACCACGAAAAGTTCTTGTATTTGAAGATAAAATATTTTTGCTTTGAAGAAGAAAGATCGAGCTGACTGAAATAAGTTCATAAGATGAAAACCAACAAAAATTGACAAGAACCACGAAAAGTTCTTGTATTTTAAGATAAAATCTTACGCTTTTAAAGAAAAAACTTCTCCCTCGCTGAAATATGTTCATTTGCTGAAAATCAACAAAACCACGAAAAGTTCTTGTATTTGAAGATAAAATCTTTTTGCTTTGAAGAAGAAAGATCTAGCTGACTGAAATAAGTTAATTGGATGAAAACCAACAAAAATTGACAAGAACCACGAAAAGTTTTTGTATTTTAAGATTAAATCTGACGCGATTAAAGAAAAAACTTCTCCCTCGCTGAAATATGTTCATTTGCTGAAAATCAACAAAACCACGAAAAGTTCTTGTATTTGAAGATAAAATCTTTTTGCTTTCAAGAAGAAAGATCTAGCTGACTGAAATAAGTTCATTGGATGAAAACCAACAAAAATTGACAAGAACCACGAAAAGTTCTTGTATTTTAAGCTAAAATCTGACGCTTTTAAAGAAAAAAACTTCTCGCTCGCTGAAATATGTTCATTTGCTGAAAATCAACAAAACCACGAAAAGTTCTTGTATTTCAAGATAAAATCTTTTTGCTTTGAAGAAGAAAGATCTGGCTGACTGAAATAAGTTCATTGGATGAAAGCCAACAAAAATTGACAAGAACCACGAAAAGTTTTTGTATTTTAAGATTAAATCTGACGCGATTAAAGAAAAAACTTCTCCCTCGCTGAAATATGTTCATTTGCTGAAAATCAACAAAACCACGAAAAGTTCTTGTGTTTGAAGATAAAATATTTTTGCTTTGAAGAAGAAAGATCGAGCTGACTGAAATAAGTTCATAAGATGAAAACCAACAAAAATTGACAAGAACCACGAAAAGTTCTTGTATTTTAAGATAAAATCTTACGCTTTTAAAGAAAAAACTTGTCCCTCGCTGAAATATGTTCATTTGCTGAAAATCAACAAAACCACGAAAAGTTCTTGTATTTGAAGATAAAATCTTTTTGCTTTGAAGAAGAAAGATCTCGCTGACTGAAATAAGTTAATTGGATGAAAACCAACAAAAATTGACAAGAACCACGAAAAGTTCTTGTATTTTAAGATAAAATCTATTAAAGAAAAAACTTCTCGCTCGCTGAAATATGTTCATTTGCTGAAAATCAACAAAATCACGAAAAGTTCTTGTATTTGAAGATAAAATCTTTTTGCTTTCAAGAAGAAAGATATAGCTGACTGAAATGAGTTCATTGGATGAAAACCAACAAAATTTGACAAGAACCACGTAAAGTTCTTGTATTTTAAGATAAAATCTGACGCTATTAAAGAAAAAACTTCTCGCTCGCTGAAATATGTTCATTTGCTGAAAATCAACAAAACCACGAAAAGTTCTTGCATTTGAAGATAAAATCTTTTTGCTTTCAAGAAGAAAGATCTTGCTGACTGAAATAAGTTCATTGGATGAAAACCAACAAAAATTGACAAGAACCACGAAAAGTTCTTGTATTTTAAGCTAAAATCTGACGCTTTGAAAGAAAAAACTTCTCGCTCGCTGAAATATGTTCATTTGCTGAAAATCAACAAAACCACGAAAAGTTCTTGTATTTCAAGATAAAATCTTTTTGCTTTGAAGAAGAAAGATCTGGCTGACTGAAATAAGTTCATTGGATGAAAGCCAACAAAAATTGACAAGAACCACGAAAAGTTCTTGTATTTTAAGATAAAATCTGACGCGATTAAAGAAAAAACTTCTCCCTCGCTGCAATACGTTCATTTGCTGAAAATCAACAAAACCACGAAAAGTTCTTGTATTTGAAGATAAAATCTTTTTGCTTTAAAGAAGAAAGATCTGGCTGACTGAAATAAGTTCATTTGATGAAAATCAACAAAAATTGACAAGAACCACGAAAAGTTTTTGTATTTTAAGATTAAATCTGACGCTATTAAAGAAAAATCTTCTCGCTCGCTGAAATATGTTCATTTGCTGAAAATCAACAAAATCACGAAAAGTTCTTGTATTTGAAGATAAAATCTTTTTGCTTTGAAGAAGAAAGATCTAGCTGACTGAAATAAGTTCATTGGATGAAAACCAACAAAAATTGACAAGAACCACGAAAAGTTCTTGTATTTTAAGATAAAATCTGAAGCTATTGAAGAAAAAACTTCTCGCTCGCTGAAATATGTTCATTTGCTGAAAATCAACAAAACCACGAAAAGTTCTTGTATTTGAAGATAATATCTTTTTGCTTTGAAGAAGAAAGATCTGGCTGACTGAAATAAGTTCATTGGATGAAAGCCAACAAAAATTGACAAGAACCACGAAAAGTTCTTGTATTTTAAGATAAAATCTGACGCGATTAAAGAAAAAACTTCTCCCTCGCTGAAATATGTTCATTTGCTGAAAATCAACAAAATCACGAAAAGTTCTTGTATTTGAAGATAAAATCTTTTTGCTTTCAAGAAGAAACATCTAGCTGACTGAAATAAGTTCATTAGATGAAAACCAACAAAAATTGACAAGAACCACGAAAAGTTCTTGTATTTTAAGATAAAATCTGACGCTATTAAAGAAAAAACTTCTCGCTCGCTGAAATATGTTCATTTGCTGAAAATCAACAAAACCACGAAAAGTTCTTGCATTTGAAGATAAAATCTTTTTGCTTTCAAGAAGAAAGATCTTGCTGACTGAAATAAGTTCATTGGATGAAAACCAACAAAAATTGACAAGAACCACGAAAAGTTCTTGTATTTTAAGCGAAAATCTGACGCTTTTAAAGAAAAAACTTCTCGCTCGCTGAAATATGTTCATTTGCTGAAAATCAACAAAACCACGAAAAGTTCTTGTATTTGAAGATAAAATCTTTTTGCTTTGAAGAAGAAAGATCTGGCTGACTGAAATAAGTTCATTGGATGAAAGCCAAAAAAAAATTGACAAGAACCACGAAAAGTTCTTGTATTTTAAGATAAAATCTTACGCGATTAAAGAAAAAACTTCTCCCTCGCTGAAATATGTTCATTTGCTGAAAATCAACAAAAATTGACAAGAACCACGAAAAGTTTTTGTATTTTAAGATTAAATCTGACGCTATTAAAGAAAAAACTTCTCCCTCGCTGAAATATGTTCATTTGCTGAAAATCAACAAAACCACGAAAAGTTCTTGTATTTGAAGATGAAATCTTTTTTCTTCCAAGAAGAAAGATCTTGCTGACTGAAATAAGTCCATTTGATGAAAATCAACAAAAATTGACAAGAACCACGAAAAGTTTTTGTATTTTAAGATTAAATCTGACGCTATTAAAGACAAAACTTCTCGCTCGCTGAAATATGTTCATTTGCTGAAAATCAACAAAATCACAAAAAGTTCTTGTATTTGAAGATAAAATCTTTTTGCTTTCAAGAAGAAACATCGAGCTGACTGAAATAAGTTCATTGGATGAAAACCAACAAAAATTGACAAGAACCACGAAAAGTTCTTGTATTTTAAGATAAAATCTGACGCTATTAAAGAAAAAACTTCTCGCTCGCTGAAATATGTTCATTTGCTGAAAATCAACAAAACCACGAAAAGTTCTTGCATTTGAAGATAAAATATTTTTGCTTTCAAGAAGAAAGATCTTGCTGACTGAAATAAGTTCATTGGATGAAAACCAACAAAAATTGACAAGAACCACGAAAAGTTCTTGTATTTTAAGCTAAAATCTGACGCTTTTAAAGAAAAAACTTCTCGCTCGCTGAAATATGTTCATTTGCTGAAAATCAACAAAACCACGAAAAGTTCTTGTATTTCAAGATAAAATCTTTTTGCTTTGAAGAAGAAAGATCTGGCTGACTGAAATAAGTTCATTGGATGAAAGCCAACAAAAATTGACAAGAACCACGAAAAGTTCTTGTATTTTAAGATAAAATCTGACGCGATTAAAGAAAAAACTTCTCCCTCGCTGAAATACGTTCATTTGCTGAAAATCAACAAAACCACGAAAAGTTCTTGTATTTGAAGATAAAATCTTTTTGCTTTAAAGAAGAAAGATCGAGCTGACTGAAATAAGTTCATTTGATGAAAATCAACAAAAATTGACAAGAACCACGAAAAGTTTTTGTATTTTAAGATTAAATCTGACGCTATTAAAGAAAAAAACTTCTCCCTCGCTGAAATATGTTCATTTGCTGAAAATCAACAAAACCACGAAAAGTTCTTGTATTTGAAGATAAAATATTTTTGCTTTGAAGAAGAAAGATCGAGCTGACTGAAATAAGTTCATAAGATGAAAACCAACAAAAATTGACAAGAACCACGAAAAGTTCTTGTATTTTAAGATAAAATCTTACGCTTTTAAAGAAAAAACTTCTCCCTCGCTGAAATATGTTCATTTGCTGAAAATCAACAAAACCACGAAAAGTTCTTGTATTTGAAGATAAAATCTTTTTGCTTTGAAGAAGAAAGATCTAGCTGACTGAAATAAGTTAATTGGATGAAAACCAACAAAAATTGACAAGAACCACGAAAAGTTCTTGTATTTTAAGATAAAATCTGACGCGATTAAAGAAAAAACTTCTCCCTCGCTGAAATATGTTCATTTGCTGAAAATCAACAAAATCACGAAAAGTTCTTGTATTTGAAGATAAAATCTTTTTGCTTTCAAGAAGAAACATCTAGCTGACTGAAATAAGTTCATTAGATGAAAACCAACAAAAATTGACAAGAACCACGAAAAGTTCTTGTATTTTAAGATAAAATCTGACGCTATTAAAGAAAAAACTTCTCGCTCGCTGAAATATGTTCATTTGCTGAAAATCAACAAAACCACGAAAAGTTCTTGCATTTGAAGATAAAATCTTTTTGCTTTCAAGAAGAAAGATCTTGCTGACTGAAATAAGTTCATTGGATGAAAACCAACAAAAATTGACAAGAACCACGAAAAGTTCTTGTATTTTAAGCGAAAATCTGACGCTTTTAAAGAAAAAACTTCTCGCTCGCTGAAATATGTTCATTTGCTGAAAATCAACAAAACCACGAAAAGTTCTTGTATTTGAAGATAAAATCTTTTTGCTTTGAAGAAGAAAGATCTGGCTGACTGAAATAAGTTCATTGGATGAAAGCCAAAAAAAAATTGACAAGAACCACGAAAAGTTCTTGTATTTTAAGATAAAATCTTACGCGATTAAAGAAAAAACTTCTCCCTCGCTGAAATATGTTCATTTGCTGAAAATCAACAAAAATTGACAAGAACCACGAAAAGTTTTTGTATTTTAAGATTAAATCTGACGCTATTAAAGAAAAAACTTCTCCCTCGCTGAAATATGTTCATTTGCTGAAAATCAACAAAACCACGAAAAGTTCTTGTATTTGAAGATGAAATCTTTTTTCTTCCAAGAAGAAAGATCTTGCTGACTGAAATAAGTCCATTTGATGAAAATCAACAAAAATTGACAAGAACCACGAAAAGTTTTTGTATTTTAAGATTAAATCTGACGCTATTAAAGACAAAACTTCTCGCTCGCTGAAATATGTTCATTTGCTGAAAATCAACAAAATCACAAAAAGTTCTTGTATTTGAAGATAAAATCTTTTTGCTTTCAAGAAGAAACATCGAGCTGACTGAAATAAGTTCATTGGATGAAAACCAACAAAAATTGACAAGAACCACGAAAAGTTCTTGTATTTTAAGATAAAATCTGACGCTATTAAAGAAAAAACTTCTCGCTCGCTGAAATATGTTCATTTGCTGAAAATCAACAAAACCACGAAAAGTTCTTGCATTTGAAGATAAAATATTTTTGCTTTCAAGAAGAAAGATCTTGCTGACTGAAATAAGTTCATTGGATGAAAACCAACAAAAATTGACAAGAACCACGAAAAGTTCTTGTATTTTAAGCTAAAATCTGACGCTTTTAAAGAAAAAACTTCTCGCTCGCTGAAATATGTTCATTTGCTGAAAATCAACAAAACCACGAAAAGTTCTTGTATTTCAAGATAAAATCTTTTTGCTTTGAAGAAGAAAGATCTGGCTGACTGAAATAAGTTCATTGGATGAAAGCCAACAAAAATTGACAAGAACCACGAAAAGTTCTTGTATTTTAAGATAAAATCTGACGCGATTAAAGAAAAAACTTCTCCCTCGCTGAAATACGTTCATTTGCTGAAAATCAACAAAACCACGAAAAGTTCTTGTATTTGAAGATAAAATCTTTTTGCTTTAAAGAAGAAAGATCGAGCTGACTGAAATAAGTTCATTTGATGAAAATCAACAAAAATTGACAAGAACCACGAAAAGTTTTTGTATTTTAAGATTAAATCTGACGCTATTAAAGAAAAAAACTTCTCCCTCGCTGAAATATGTTCATTTGCTGAAAATCAACAAAACCACGAAAAGTTCTTGTATTTGAAGATAAAATATTTTTGCTTTGAAGAAGAAAGATCGAGCTGACTGAAATAAGTTCATAAGATGAAAACCAACAAAAATTGACAAGAACCACGAAAAGTTCTTGTATTTTAAGATAAAATCTTACGCTTTTAAAGAAAAAACTTCTCCCTCGCTGAAATATGTTCATTTGCTGAAAATCAACAAAACCACGAAAAGTTCTTGTATTTGAAGATAAAATCTTTTTGCTTTGAAGAAGAAAGATCTAGCTGACTGAAATAAGTTAATTGGATGAAAACCAACAAAAATTGACAAGAACCACGAAAAGTTCTTGTATTTTAAGATAAAATCTGACGCTATTAAAGAAAAAACTTCTCGCTCGCTGAAATATGTTCATTTGCTGAAAATCAACAAACTCACGAAAAGTTCTTGTGTTTGAAGATAAAATCTTTTTGCTTTGAAGAAGAAAGATCTAGCTGACTGAAATAAGTTCATTGGATGAAAACCAACAAAAATTGACAAGAACCACAAAAAGTTCTTGTATTTTAAGATAAAATCTGACGCGATTAAAGAAAAAACTTCTCCCTCGCTGAAATACGTTCATTTGCTGAAAATCAACAAAACCACGAAAAGTTCTTGTATTTGAAGATAAAATCTTTTTGCTTTAAAGGAGAAAGATCGAGCTGACTGAAATAAGTTCATTTGATGAAAATCAACAAAAATTGACAAGAACCACAAAAAGTTTTTGTATTTTAAGATTAAATCTGACGCTATCAAAGAAAAAAACTTCTCCCTCGCTGAAATATGTTCATTTGCTGAAAATCAATAAAACCACGAAAAGTTCTTGTATTTGAAGATAAAATATTTTTGCTTTGAAGAAGAAAGATCGAGCTGACTGAAATAAGTTCATAAGATGAAAACCAACAAAAATTGACAAGAACCACGAAAAGTTCTTGTATTTTCAGATAAAATCTGACGCTATTAAAGAAAAAACTTCTCGCTCGCTGAAATATGTTCATTTGCTGAAAATCAACAAACTCACGAAAAGTTCTTGTATTTGAAGATAAAATCTTTTTGCTTTGAAGAAGAAAGATCGAGCTGACTGAAATAAGTTCATTGGATGAAAACCAACAAAAATTGACAAGAACCACGAAAAGTTCTTGTATTTTAAGATAAAATCTGACGCTATTGAAGAAAAAACTTCTCGCTCGCTGAAATATGTTCATTTGCTGAAAATCAACAAAACCACGAAAAGTTCTTGTATTTCAAGATAAAATCTTTTTGCTTTGAAGAAGAAAGATCTGGCTGACTGAAATAAGTTCATTGGACGAAAGCCAACAAAAATTGATAAGAACCACAAAAAGTTCTTGTATTTTAAGATAAAATCTGACGCGATTAAAGAAAAAACTTCTCCCTCGCTGAAATACGTTCATTTGCTGAAAATCAACAAAACCACGAAAAGTTCTTGTATTTGAAGATAAAATCTTTTTGCTTTAAAGAAGAAAGATCGAGCTGACTGAAATAAGTTCATTTGATGAAAATCAACAAAAATTGACAAGAACCACAAAAAGTTTTTGTATTTTAAGATTAAATCTGACGCTATTAAAGAAAAAAACTTCTCCCTCGCTGAAATATGTCCATTTGCTGAAAATCAACAAAACCACGAAAAGTTCTTGTATTTGAAGATAAAATATTTTTGCTTTGAAGAAGAAAGATCGAGCTGACTGAAATAAGTTCATAAGATGAAAACCAACAAAAATTGACAAGAACCACGAAAAGTTCTTGTATTTTAAGATAAAATCTGACGCTATTAAAGAAAAAACTTCTCGCTCGCTGAAATATGTTCATTTGCTGAAAATCAACAAACTCACGAAAAGTTCTTGTATTTGAAGATAAAATCTTTTTGCTTTCAAGAAGAAAGATCTAGCTGACTGAAATAAGTTCATTGGATGAAAACCAACAAAAATTGACAAGAACCACGAAAAGTTCTTGTATTTTAAGATAAAATCTGACGCTATTAAAGAAAAAACTTCTCGCTCGCTGAAATATGTTCATTTGCTGAAAATCAACAAAACCACGAAAAGTTCTTGCATTTGAAGATAAAATCTTTTTGCTTTCAAGAAGAAAGATCTTGCTGACTGAAATAAGTTCATTGGATGAAAACCAACAAAAATTGACAAGAACCACGAAAAGTTCTTGTATTTTAAGCTAAAATCTGACGCTTTTGAAGAAAAAACTTCTCGCTCGCTGAAATATGTTCATTTGCTGAAAATCAACAAAACCACGAAAAGTTCTTGTATTTCAAGATAAAATCTTTTTGCTTTGAAGAAGAAAGATCTGGCTGACTGAAATAAGTTCATTGGATGAAAGCCAACAAAAATTGACAAGAACCACGAAAAGTTCTTGTATTTTAAGATAAAATCTGACGCGATTAATGAAAAAACTTCTCCCTCGCTGAAATACGTTCATTTGCTGAAAATCAACAAAATCACGAAAAGTTCTTGTATTTGAAGATAAAATCTTTTTGCTTTAAATAAGAAAGATCTTGCTGACTGAAATAAGTTCATTGGATGAAAACCAACAAAAATTGACAAGAACCACGAAAAGTTCTTGTATTTTAAGCTAACATCTGACGCTTTTAAAGAAAAAACTTCTCGCTCGCTGAAATATGTTCATTTGCTGAAAATCAACAAAACCACGAAAAGTTCTTGTATTTCAAGATAAAATCTTTTTGCTTTGAAGAAGAAAGATCTGGCTGACTGAAATAAGTTCATTGGACGAAAGCCAACAAAAATTGACAAGAACCACGAAAAGTTCTTGTATTTTAAGATAAAATCTGACGCGATTAAAGAAAAAACTTCTCCCTCGCTGAAATACGTTCATTTGCTGAAAATCAACAAAACCACGAAAAGTTCTTGTATTTGAAGATAAAATCTTTTTGCTTTAAAGAAGAAAGATCGAGCTGACTGAAATAAGTTCATTTGATGAAAATCAACAAAAATTGACAAGAACCACAAAAAGTTTTTGTATTTTAAGATTAAATCTGACGCTATTAAAGAAAAAAACTTCTCCCTCGCTGAAATATGTTCATTTGCTGAAAATCAACAAAACCACGAAAAGTTCTTGTATTTGAAGATAAAATATTTTTGCTTTGAAGAAGAAAGATCGAGCTGACTGAAATCAGTTCATAAGATGAAAACCAAAAAAATTGACAAGAACCACGAAAAGTTCTTGTATTTTAAGATAAAATCTTACGCTTTTAAAGAAAAAACTTCTCCCTCGCTGAAATATGTTCATTTGCTGAAGATCAACAAAACCACGAAAAGTTCTTGTATTTGAAGATAAAATCTTTTTGCTTTGAAGAAGAAAGATCTAGCTGACTGAAATAAGTTAATTGGATGAAAACCAACAAAAATTGACAAGAACCACGAAAAGTTCTTGTATTTTAAGATAAAATCTGACGCTATTAAAGAAAAAACTTCTCGCTCGCTGAAATATGTTCATTTGCTGAAAATCAACAAACTCACGAAAAGTTCTTGTATTTGAAGATAAAATCTTTTTGCTTTGAAGAAGAAAGATCTAGCTGACTGAAATAAGTTCATTGGATGAAAACCAACAAAAATTGACAAGAACCACGAAAAGTTCTTGTATTTTAAGATAAAATCTGACGCTATTAAAGAAAAAACTTCTCGCTCGCTGAAATATGTTCATTTGCTGAAAATCAACAAAACCACGAAAAGTTCTTGCATTTGAAGATAAAATCTTTTTATTTTCAAGAAGAAAGATCTTGCTGACTGAAATAAGTTCATTGGATGAAAACCAACAAAAATTGACAAGAACCACGAAAAGTTCTTGTATTTTAAGCTAAAATCTGACGCTTTTAAAGAAAAAACTTCTCGCTCGCTGAAATATGTTCATTTGCTGAAAATCAACAAAACCACGAAAAGTTCTTGTATTTCAAGACAAAGTCTTTTTGCTTTGAAGAAGAAAGATCTGGCTGACTGAAATAAGTTCATTGGATGAAAGCCAACAAAAATTGACAAGAACCACGAAAAGTTCTTTTATTTTAAGATAAAATCTGACGCAATTAAAGAAAAAACTTCTCCCTCGCTGAAATACGTTCATTTGCTGAAAATCAACAAAACCACGAAAAGTTCTTGTATTTGAAGATAAAATCTTTTTGCTTTAAAGAAGAAAGATCCAGCTGACTGAAATAAGTTCATTTGATGAAAATCAACAAAAATTGACAAGAACCACGAAAAGTTTTTGTATTTTAAGATAAAATCTGACGCTATTAAAGAAAAATCTTCTCGCTCGCTGAAATATGTTCATTTGCTGAAAATCAACAAAACCACGAAAAGTTCTTGTATTTGAAGATAAAATCTTTTTGCTTTGAAGAAGAAAGATCTAGCTGACTGAAATAAGTTCATTGGATGAAAACCAACAAAAATTGACAAGAACCACGAAAAGTTCTTGTATTTTAAGCTAAAATCTGACGCTTGTAAAGAAAAAACTTCTCGCTCGCTGAAATATGTTCATTTGCTGAAAATCAACAAAAATTGACAAGAACCACGAAAAGTTTTTGTCTTTTAAGATTAAATCTGACGCTATTAAAGAAAAAACTTCTCCCTCGCTGAAATATGTTCATTTGCTGAAAATCAACAAAACCACGAAAAGTTCTTGTATTTGAAGATGAAATCTTTTTGCTTTAAAGAAGAAAGATCTAGCTGACTGAAATAAGTCCATTTGATGAAAATCAACAAAAATTGACAAGAACCACGAAAAGTTTTTGTATTTTAAGATTAAATCTGACGCTATTAAAGAAAAAACTTCTCGCTCGCTGAAATATGTTCATTTGCTGAAAATCAACAAAATCACGAAAAGTTCTTGTATTTGAAGATAAAATCTTTTTGCTTTCAAGAAGAAACATCGAGCTGACTGAAATAAGTTCATTGGATGAAAACCAACAAAAATTGACAAGAACCACGAAAAGTTCTTGTATTTTAAGATAAAATCTTACGCTTTTAAAGAAAAAACTTCTCCCTCGCTGAAATATGTTCATTTGCTGAAAATCAACAAAACCACGAAAAGTTCTTGTATTTGAAGATAAAATCTTTTTGCTTTGAAGAAGAAAGATCTAGCTGACTGAAATAAGTTAATTGGATGAAAACCAACAAAAATTGACAAGAACCACGAAAAGTTCTTGTATTTTAAGATAAAATCTGACGCTATTAAAGAAAAAACTTCTCGCTCGCTGAAATATGTTCATTTGCTGAAAATCAACAAACTCACGAAAAGTTCTTGTATTTGAAGATAAAATCTTTTTGCTTTGAAGAAGAAAGATCTAGCTGACTGAAATAAGTTCATTGGATGAAAACCAACAAAAATTGACAAGAACCACGAAAAGTTCTTGTATTTTAAGATAAAATCTGACGCTATTAAAGAAAAAACTTCTCGCTCGCTGAAATATGTTCATTTGCTGAAAATCAACAAAACCACGAAAAGTTCTTGCATTTGAAGATAAAATCTTTTTGCTTTCAAGAAGAAAGATCTTGCTGACTGAAATAAGTTCATTGGATGAAAACCAACAAAAATTGACAAGAACCACGAAAAGTTCTTGTATTTTAAGCTAAAATCTGACGCTTTTGAAGAAAAAACTTCTCGCTCGCTGAAATATGTTCATTTGCTGAAAATCAACAAAACCACGAAAAGTTCTTGTATTTCAAGATAAAATCTTTTTGCTTTGAAGAAGAAAGATCTGGCTGACTGAAATAAGTTCATTGGATGAAAGCCAACAAAAATTGACAAGAACCACGAAAAGTTCTTGTATTTTAAGATAAAATCTGACGCGATTAATGAAAAAACTTCTCCCTCGCTGAAATACGTTCATTTGCTGAAAATCAACAAAATCACGAAAAGTTCTTGTATTTGAAGATAAAATCTTTTTGCTTTAAATAAGAAAGATCTTGCTGACTGAAATAAGTTCATTGGATGAAAACCAACAAAAATTGACAAGAACCACGAAAAGTTCTTGTATTTTAAGCTAAAATCTGACGCTTTTAAAGAAAAAACTTCTCGCTTGCTGAAATATGTTCATTTGCTGAAAATCAACAAAACCACGAAAAGTTCTTGTATTTCAAGATAAAATCTTTTTGCTTTGAAGAAGAAAGATCTGGCTGACTGAAATAAGTTCATTGGACGAAAGTCAACAAAACTTGACAAGAACCACGAAAAGTTCTTGTATTTTAAGATAAAATCTGATGCGATTAAAGAAAAAACTTCTCCCTCGCTGAAATACGTTCATTTGCTGAAAATCAACAAAACCACGAAAAGTTCTTGTATTTGAAGATAAAATCTTTTTGCTTTAAAGAAGAAAGATCGAGCTGACTGAAATAAGTTCATTTGATGAAAATCAACAAAAATTGACAAGAACCACAAAAAGTTTTTGTATTTTAAGATTAAATCTGACGCTATTAAAGAAAAAAACTTCTCCCTCGCTGAAATATGTTCATTTGCTGAAAATCAACAAAACCACGAAAAGTTCTTGTATTTGAAGATAAAATATTTTTGCTTTGAAGAAGAAAGATCGAGCTGACTGAAATCAGTTCATAAGATGAAAACCAACAAAAATTGACAAGAACCACGAAAAGTTCTTGTATTTTAAGATAAAATCTTACGCTTTTAAAGAAAAAACTTCTCCCTCGCTGAAATATGTTCATTTGCTGAAAATCAACAAAACCACGAAAAGTTCTTGTATTTGAAGATAAAGTCTTTTTGCTTTGAAGAAGAAAGATCTGGCTGACTGAAATAAGTTCATTGGATGAAAGCCAACAAAAATTGACAAGAACCACGAAAAGTTCTTGTATTTTAAGATAAAATCTGACGCAATTAAAGAAAAAACTTCTCCCTCGCTGAAATACGTTCATTTGCTGAAAATCAACAAAACCACGAAAAGTTCTTGTATTTGAAGATAAAATCTTTTTGCTTTAAAGAAGAAAGATCCAGCTGACTGAAATAAGTTCATTTGATGAAAATCAACAAAAATTGACAAGAACCACGAAAAGTTTTTGTATTTTAAGATTAAATCTGACGCTATTAAAGAAAAATCTTCTCGCTCGCTGAAATATGTTCATTTGCTGAAAATCAACAAAATCACGAAAAGTTCTTGTATTTGAAGATAAAATCTTTTTGCTTTGAAGAAGAAAGATCGAGCTGACTGAAAAACGTTCATTGGATGAAAACCAACAAAAATTGACAAGAACCACGAAAAGTTCTTGTATTTTAAGATAAAATCTGACGCTATTAAAGAAAAAACTTCTCGCTCGCTGAAATATGTTCATTTGCTGAAAATCAACAAAACCACGAAAAGTTCTTGTATTTGAAGATAAAATCTTTTTGCTTTGAAGAAGAAAGATCTAGCTGACTGAAATAAGTTCATTGGATGAAAACCAACAAAAATTGACAAGAACCACGAAAAGTTCTTGTATTTTAAGCTAAAATCTGACGCTTGTAAAGAAAAAACTTCTCGCTCGCTGAAATATGTTCATTTGCTGAAAATCAACAAAAATTGACAAGAACCACGAAAAGTTTTTGTATTTTAAGATTAAATCTGACGCTATTAAAGAAAAAACTTCTCCCTCGCTGAAATATGTTCATTTGCTGAAAATCACAAAACCACGAAAAGTTCTTGTATTTGAAGATGAAATCTTTTTGCTTTAAAGAAGAAAGATCTAGCTGACTGAAATAAGTCCATTTGATGAAAATCAACAAAAATTGACAAGAACCACGAAAAGTTTTTGTATTTTAAGATTAAATCTGACGCTATTAAAGAAAAAACTTCTCGCTCGCTGAAATATGTTCATTTGCTGAAAATCAACAAAATCACGAAAAGTTCTTGTATTTGAAGATACAATCTTTTTGCTTTCAAGAAGAAACATCGAGCTGACTGAAATAAGTTCATTGGATGAAAACCAACAAAAATTGACAAGAACCACGAAAAGTTCTTGTATTTTAAGATAAAATCTTACGCTTTTAAAGAAAAAACTTCTCCCTCGCTGAAATATGTTCATTTGCTGAAAATCAACAAAACCACGAAAAGTTCTTGTATTTGAAGATAAAATCTTTTTGCTTTGAAGAAGAAAGATCTAGCTGACTGAAATAAGTTAATTGGATGAAAACCAACAAAAATTGACAAGAACCACGAAAAGTTCTTGTATTTTAAGATAAAATCTGACGCTATTAAAGAAAAAACTTCTCGCTCGCTGAAATATGTTCATTTGCTGAAAATCAACAAACTCACGAAAAGTTCTTGTATTTGAAGATAAAATCTTTTTGCTTTGAAGAAGAAAGATCACATGACTGAAATAAGTTCATTGGATGAAAACCAACAAAAATTGACAAGAACCACGAAAAGTTCTTGTATTTTAAGATAAAATCTGACGCTATTAAAGAAAAAACTTCTCGCTCGCTGAAATATGTTCATTTGCTGAAAATCAACAAAACCACGAAAAGTTCTTGCATTTGAAGATAAAATCTTTTTGCTTTCAAGAAGAAAGATCTTGCTGACTGAAATAAGTTCATTGGATGAAAATCAACAAAACCACGAAAAGTTCTTGTATTTGAAGATAAAATCTTTTTGCTTTAAAGAAGAAAGATCTAGCTGACTGAAATAAGTTCATTGGATGAAAACCAACAAAAATTGACAAGAACCACGAAAAGTTCTTGTATTTTAAGATAAAATCTGACGCGATTAAAGAAAAAACTTCTCCCTCGCTGAAATATTTTCATTTGCTGAAATTCAACAAAACCACGAAAAGTTCTTGTATTTGAAAGTAAAATCTTTTTGCTTTGAAGAAGAAAGATCTAGCTGACTGAAATAAGTTTATGGGATGAAAACCAACAAAAATTGACAAGAACCACGAAAAGTTCTTGTATTTTAAGATAAAATCTGACGCTATTAAAGAAAAAACTTCTCCCTCGCTGAAATATGTTCATTTGCTGAAAATCAACAAAACCACGAAAAGTTCTTGTATTTGAAGATAAAATCTTTTTGCTTTCAAGAAGAAAGATCGAGCTGACTGAAATAAGTTCATTGGATGAAAACCAACAAAAATTGACAAGAACCACGAAAAGTTCTTGTATTTTAAGATAAAATCTGACGCTATTAAAGAAAAAACTTCTCGATCTCTGAAATATGTTCATTTGCTGAAAATCAACAAAACCACGAAAAGTTCTTGCATTTGAAGATAAAATCTTTTTGCTTTCAAGAAGAAAGATCTTGCTGACTGAAATACGTTCATTGGATGAAAACCAACAAAAATTGACAAGAACCACGAAAAGTTCTTGTATTTTAAGCTAAAATCTGACGCTTTTAAAGAAAAAACTTCTCGCTCGCTGAAATATGTTCATTTGCTGAAAATCAACAAAACCACGAAAAGTTCTTGTATTTCAAGATAAAATCTTTTTGCTTTGAAGAAGAAAGATCTGGCTGACTGAAATAAGTTCATTGGATGAAAGCCAACAAAAATTGACAAGAACCACGAAAAGTTCTTGTATTTTAAGATAAAATCTGACGCGATTAAAGAAAAAACTTCTCCCTCGCTGAAATACGTTCATTTGCTGAAAATCAACAAAACCACGAAAAGTTCTTGTATTTGAAGATAAAATCTTTTTGCTTTAAAGAAGAAAGATCCAGCTGACTGAAATAAGTTCATTTGATGAAAATCAACAAAAATTGACAAGAACCACGAAAAGTTTTTGTATTTTAAGATTAAATCTGACGCTATTAAAGAAAAATCTTCTCGCTCGCTGAAATATGTTCATTTGCTGAAAATCAACAAAATCACGAAAAGTTCTTGTATTTGAAGATAAAATCTTTTTGCTTTGAAGAAGAAAGATCGAGCTGACTGAAAAACGTTCATTGGATGAAAACCAACAAAAATTGACAAGAACCACGAAAAGTTCTTGTATTTTAAGATAAAATCTGACGCTATTAAAGAAAAAACTTCTCGCTCGCTGAAATATGTTCATTTGCTGAAAATCAACAAAACCACGAAAAGTTCTTGTATTTGAAGATAAAATCTTTTTGCTTTGAAGAAGAAAGATCTAGCTGACTGAAATAAGTTCATTGGATGAAAACCAACAAAAATTGACAAGAACCACGAAAAGTTCTTGTATTTTAAGCTAAAATCTGACGCTTGTAAAGAAAAAACTTCTCGCTCGCTGAAATATGTTCATTTGCTGAAAATCAACAAAAATTGACAAGAACCACGAAAAGTTTTTGTATTTTAAGATTAAATCTGACGCTATTAAAGAAAAAACTTCTCCCTCGCTGAAATATGTTCATTTGCTGAAAATCACAAAACCACGAAAAGTTCTTGTATTTGAAGATGAAATCTTTTTGCTTTAAAGAAGAAAGATCTAGCTGACTGAAATAAGTCCATTTGATGAAAATCAACAAAAATTGACAAGAACCACGAAAAGTTTTTGTATTTTAAGATTAAATCTGACGCTATTAAAGAAAAAACTTCTCGCTCGCTGAAATATGTTCATTTGCTGAAAATCAACAAAATCACGAAAAGTTCTTGTATTTGAAGATACAATCTTTTTGCTTTCAAGAAGAAACATCGAGCTGACTGAAATAAGTTCATTGGATGAAAACCAACAAAAATTGACAAGAACCACGAAAAGTTCTTGTATTTTAAGATAAAATCTTACGCTTTTAAAGAAAAAACTTCTCCCTCGCTGAAATATGTTCATTTGCTGAAAATCAACAAAACCACGAAAAGTTCTTGTATTTGAAGATAAAATCTTTTTGCTTTGAAGAAGAAAGATCTAGCTGACTGAAATAAGTTAATTGGATGAAAACCAACAAAAATTGACAAGAACCACGAAAAGTTCTTGTATTTTAAGATAAAATCTGACGCTATTAAAGAAAAAACTTCTCGCTCGCTGAAATATGTTCATTTGCTGAAAATCAACAAACTCACGAAAAGTTCTTGTATTTGAAGATAAAATCTTTTTGCTTTGAAGAAGAAAGATCACATGACTGAAATAAGTTCATTGGATGAAAACCAACAAAAATTGACAAGAACCACGAAAAGTTCTTGTATTTTAAGATAAAATCTGACGCTATTAAAGAAAAAACTTCTCGCTCGCTGAAATATGTTCATTTGCTGAAAATCAACAAAACCACGAAAAGTTCTTGCATTTGAAGATAAAATCTTTTTGCTTTCAAGAAGAAAGATCTTGCTGACTGAAATAAGTTCATTGGATGAAAATCAACAAAACCACGAAAAGTTCTTGTATTTGAAGATAAAATCTTTTTGCTTTAAAGAAGAAAGATCTAGCTGACTGAAATAAGTTCATTGGATGAAAACCAACAAAAATTGACAAGAACCACGAAAAGTTCTTGTATTTTAAGATAAAATCTGACGCGATTAAAGAAAAAACTTCTCCCTCGCTGAAATATTTTCATTTGCTGAAATTCAACAAAACCACGAAAAGTTCTTGTATTTGAAAGTAAAATCTTTTTGCTTTGAAGAAGAAAGATCTAGCTGACTGAAATAAGTTTATGGGATGAAAACCAACAAAAATTGACAAGAACCACGAAAAGTTCTTGTATTTTAAGATAAAATCTGACGCTATTAAAGAAAAAACTTCTCCCTCGCTGAAATATGTTCATTTGCTGAAAATCAACAAAACCACGAAAAGTTCTTGTATTTGAAGATAAAATCTTTTTGCTTTCAAGAAGAAAGATCGAGCTGACTGAAATAAGTTCATTGGATGAAAACCAACAAAAATTGACAAGAACCACGAAAAGTTCTTGTATTTTAAGATAAAATCTGACGCTATTAAAGAAAAAACTTCTCGATCTCTGAAATATGTTCATTTGCTGAAAATCAACAAAACCACGAAAAGTTCTTGCATTTGAAGATAAAATCTTTTTGCTTTCAAGAAGAAAGATCTGGCTGACTGAAATAAGTTCATTGGATGAAAGCCAACAAAAATTGACAAGAACCACGAAAAGTTCTTGTATTTTAAGATAAAATCTGACGCGATTAAAGAAAAAACTTCTCCCTCGCTGAAATACGTTCATTTGCTGAAAATCAACAAAACCACGAAAAGTTCTTGTATTTGAAGATAAAATCTTTTTGCTTTAAAGAAGAAAGATCTAGCTGACTGAAATAAGTTCATTTGATGAAAATCAACAAAAATTGACAAGAACCACGAAAAGTTTTTGTATTTTAAGATTAAATCTGACGCTATTAAAGAAAAATCTTCTCGCTCGCTGAAATATGTTCATTTGCTGAAAATCAACAAAATCACGAAAAGTTCTTGTATTTGAAGATAAAATCTTTTTGCTTTGAAGAAGAAAGATCTAGCTGACTGAAATAAGTTCATTGGATGAAAACCAACAAAAATTGACAAGAACCACGAAAAGTTCTTGTATTTTAAGATAAAATCTGACGCGATTAAAGAAAAATCTTCTCGCTCGCTGAAATATGTTCATTTGCTGAAAATGAACAAAATCACGAAAAGTTCTTGTATTTGAAGATAAAATCTTTTTGCTTTGAAGAAGAAAGATCAAGCTGACTGAAATAAGTTCATTGGATGAAAACCAACAAAAATTGACAAGAACCACGAAAAGTTCTTGTATTTTAAGATAAAATCTGACGCTATTAAAGAAAAAACTTCTCGCTCGCTGAAATATGTTCATTTGCTGAAAATCAACAAAACCACGAAAAGTTCTTGTATTTGAAGATAAAATCTTTTTGCTTTGAAGAAGAAAGATCTGGCTGACTGAAATAAGTTCATTGGATGAAAGCCAACAAAAATTGACAAGAACCACGAAAAGTTCTTGTATTTTAAGATAAAATCTGACGCGATTAAAGAAAAAACTTCTCCCTCGCTGAAATATGTTCATTTGCTGAAAATCAACAAAACCACGAAAAGTTCTTGTATTTGAAGATAAAATCTTTTTGCTTTGAAGAAGAAAGATCCAGCTGACTGAAATAAGTTTATGGGATGAAAACCAACAAAAATTGACAAGAACCACGAAAAGTTCTTGTATTTTAAGATAAAATCTGACGCTATTAAAGAAAAAACTTCTCCCTCGCTGAAATATGTTCATTTGCTGAAAATCAACAAAATCACGAAAAGTTCTTGTGTTTGAAGATAAAATCTTTTTGCTTTCAAGAAGAAACATCTCGCTGACTGAAATAAGTTCATTGGATGAAAACCAACAAAAATTGACAAGAACCACGAAAAGTTCTTGTATTTTAAGATAAAATCTGACGCTATTAAAGAAAAAACTTCTCGCTCGCTGAAATATGTTCATTTGCTGAAAATCAACAAAACCACGAAAAGTTCTTGCATTTGAAGATAAAATCTTTTTGCTTTCAAGAAGAAAGATCTTGCTGACTGAAATAAGTTCATTGGATGAAAATCAACAAAACCACGAAGAGTTCTTGTATTTGAAGATAAAATCTTTTTGCTTTCAAGAAGAAAGATCTTGCTGACTGAAATAAGTTCATTGGATGAAAACCAACAAAAATTGACAAGAACCACGAAAAGTTCTTGTATTTTAAGATAAAATCTTACGCTATTAAAGAAAAAACTTCTCGCTCGCTGAAATATGTTCATTTGCTGAAAATCAACAAAACCACGAAAAGTTCTTGTATTTGAAGATAAAATCTTTTTGCTTTGAAGAAGAAAGATCTGGCTGACTGAAATAAGTTCATTGGATGAAAGCCAAAAAAAATTGACAAGAACCACGAAAAGTTCTTGTCTTTTAAGATAAAATCTGACGCTATTAAAGAAAAAACTTCTCGCTCGCTGAAATATGTTCATTTGCTGAAAATCAACAAAATCACGAAAAGTTCTTGTATTTTAAGATAAAATCTGACGCTATTAAAGAAAAAACTTCTCCCTCGCTGAAATATGTTCATTTGCTGAAAATCAACAAAACCACGAAAAGTTCTTGTATTTGAAGATAAAATCTTTTTGATTTAAAGAAGAAAGATCTAGCTGACTGAAATAAGTTCATTTGATGAAAATCAAAAAAATTGACAAGAACCACGAAAAGTTTTTGTATTTTAAGATTAAATCTGAAGCTATTAAAGAAAAAACTTCTCGCTCGCTGAAATATGTTCATTTGCTGAAAATCAACAAAACCACGAAAAGTTCTTGTATTTGAAGATAAAATCTTTTTGCTTTGAAGAAGAAAGATCTGGCTGACTGAAATAAGTTCATTGGATGAAAGCCAAAAAAAATTGACAGGAACCACGAAAAGTTCTTGTCTTTTCAGATAAAATCTGACGCTATTAAAGAAAAAACTTCTCGCTCGCTGAAATATGTTCATTTGCTGAAAATCAACAAAATCACAAAAAGTTCTTGTATTTTAAGATAAAATCTGACGCTATTAAAGAAAAAACTTCTCCCTCGCTGAAATATGTTCATTTGCTGAAAATCAACAAAACCACGAAAAGTTCTTGTATTTGAAGATAAAATCTTTTTGCTTTGAAGAAGAAAGATCTAGCTGACTGAAATAAGTTCATTTGATGAAAATCAACAAAAATTGACAAGAACCACGAAAAGTTTTTGTATTTTAAGATTAAATCTGAAGCTGTGAAAGAAAAAACTTCTCGCTCGCTGAAATATGTTCATTTGCTGAAAATCAACAAAATCACGAAAAGTTCTTGTATTTGAAGATAAAATCTTTTTGCTTTCAAGAAGAAAGATCTTGCTGACTGAAATAAGTTCATTGGATGAAAACCAACAAAAATTGACAAGAACCACGAAAAGTTCTTGTATTTTAAGCTAAAATCTTACGCTATTAAAGAAAAAACGTCTCCCTCGTTGAAATATGTTCATTTGCTGAAAATCAACAAAACCACGAAAAGTTCTTGTATTTGAAGATAAAATCATTTGCTTCAAAGAAGAAAGATCTAGCTGACTGAAATAAGTTCATTTGATGAAAATCAACAAAAATTGACAAGAGCCACGAAAAGTTTTTGTATTTTAAGATAAAATCTGACGCTATTAAAGAAAAAACTTCTCGCTCGCTGAAATATGTTCATTTGCTGAAAATCAACAAAATCACGAAAAGTTCTTGTATTTGAAGATAAAATCTTTTTGCTTTGAAGAAGAAAGATCTAGCTGAATGAAATAAGTTCATCAGATGAAAACCAACAAAAATTGACAAGAACCACGAAAAGTTCTTGTATTTTAAGATAAAATGTTGCGCGATTAAAGAAAAAACTTCTCGCTCACTGAAATATGTTCATTTGCTGAAAATCAACAAAATCACGAAAAGTTCTTGTATTTGAAGATAAAATCTTTTTGCTTTGAAGAAGAAAGATCGAGCTGAATGAAATAAGTTCATCAGATGAAAACCAACAAAAATTGACAAGAACCACGAAAAGTTCTTGTATTTTAAGATAAAATCTGACGCTAATAAAGAAAAAACTTCTCGCTCGCTGAAATATGTTCATTTGCTGAAAATCAACAAAATCACGAAAAGTTCTTGTATTTGAAGATAAAATCTTTTTGCTTTGAAGAAGAAAGATCGAGCTGACTGAAATAAGTTCATTTGATGAAAATCAACAAAAATTGACAAGAACCACGAAAAGTTCTTGTACTTTAAGATAAAATCTGACGCTATTAAAGAAAAAACTTCTCCCTCGCTGAAATATGTTCATTTGCTGAAAATCAACAAAACCACGAAAAGTTCTTGTATTTGAAGATAAAATCTTTTTGCTTTAAAGAAGAAAGATCTAGCTGACTGAAATAAGTTCATTTGATGAAAATCAACAAAAATTGACAAGAACCACGAAAAGTTTTTGTATTTTAAGATTAAATCTGACGCTATTAAAGAAAAAACTTCTCCCTCGCTGAAATATGTTCATTTGCTGAAAATCAACAAAATCACGAAAAGTTCTTGTATTTGAAGATAAAATCTTTTTGCTTTCAAGAAGAAAGATCTAGCTGACTGAAACAAGTTCATTGGATGAAAACCAACAAAAATTGACAAGAACCACGAAAAGTTCTTGTATTTTAAGATAAAATCTGACGCTATTAAAGAAAAAACTTCTCGCTCGCTGAAATATGTTCATTTGCTGAAAATCAACAAAACCACGAAAAGTTCTTGCATTTGAAGATAAAATCTTTTTGCTTTCAAGAAGAAAGATCTAGCTGACTGAAACAAGTTCATTGGATGAAAACCAACAAAAATTGACAAGAACCACGAAAAGTTCTTGTATTTTAAGAAAAAACTTCTCCCTCGCTGAAATATGTTCATTTGCTGAAAATCAACAAAAATTGACAAGAACCACGAAAAGTTTTTGTATTTTAAGATTAAATCTGACGCTATGAAAGAAAAAACTTCTCCCTCACTGAAATATGTTCATTTGCTGAAAATCAACAAAAATTGACAAGAACCACGAAAAGTTCTTGTATTTCAAGATAAAATCTTTTTGCTTTGAAGAAGAAAGATCTGGCTGACTGAAATAAGTTCATTGGATGAAAGCCAACAAAAATTGACAAGAACCACGAAAAGTTCTTGTATTTTAAGATAAAATCTGACGCGATTAAAGAAAAAACTTCTCCCTCGCTGAAATACGTTCATTTGCTGAAAATCAACAAAACCACGAAAAGTTCTTGCATTTGAAGATAAAATCTTTTTGCTTTAAAGAAGAAAGATCTAGCTGACTGAAATAAGTTCATTTGATGAAAATCAACAAAAATTGACAAGAACCACGAAAAGTTTTTGTATTTTAGGATGAAATCTGACGCTATTAAAGAAAAAACTTCTCCCTCGCTGAAATATGTTCATTTGCTGAAAATCAACAAAACCACGAAAAGTTCTTGCATTTGAAGATAAAATATTTTTGCTTTCAAGAAGAAAGATCTTGCTGACTGAAATAAGTTCATTGGATGAAAACCAACAAAAATTGACAAGAACCACGAAAAGTTCTTGTATTTTAAGCTAAAATCTGACGCTTTTAAAGAAAAAACTTCTCGCTCGCTGAAATATGTTCATTTGCTGAAAATCAACAAAACCACGAAAAGTTCTTGTATTTCAAGATAAAATCTTTTTGCTTTGAAGAAGAAAGATCTGGCTGACTGAAATAAGTTCATTGGATGAAAGCCAACAAAAATTGACAAGAACCACGAAAAGTTCTTGTATTTTAAGATAAAATCTGACGCGATTAAAGAAAAAACTTCTCCCTCGCTGAAATATGTTCATTTGCTGAAAATCAACAAAATCACGAAAAGTTCTTGTATTTGAAGATAAAATCTTTTTGCTTTGAAGAAGAAAGATCTTGCTGACTGAAATAAGTTCATTGGATGAAAACCAACAAAAATTGACAAGAACCACGAAAAGTTCTTGTATTTTAAGATAAAATCTGACGCTATTAAAGAAAAAACTTCTCGCTCGCTGAAATATGTTCATTTGCTGAAAATCAACAAAACCACGAAAAGTTCTTGTATTTGAAGATAAAATCTTTTTGCTTTGAAGAAGAAAGATCTGGCTGACTGAAATAAGTTCATTGGATGAAAGCCAACAAAAATTGACAAGAACCACGAAAAGTTCTTGTATTTTAAGATAAAATCTGACGCGATTAAAGAAAAAACTTCTCCCTCGCTGAAATATGTTCATTTGCTGAAAATCAACAAAACCACGAAAAGTTCTTGTATTTGAAGATAAAATCTTTTTGCTTTGAAGAAGAAAGATCTAGCTGACTGAAATAAGTTTATGAGATGAAAACCAACAAAAATTGACAAGAACCACGAAAAGTTCTTGTATTTTAAGATAAAATCTGACGCTATTAAATAAAAAACTTCTCCCTCGCTGAAATATGTTCATTTGCTGAAAATCAACAAAATCACGAAAAGTTCTTGTATTTGAAGATAAAATCTTTTTGCTTTCAAGAAGAAACATCCAGCTGACTGAAATAAGTTCATTGGATGAAAACCAACAAAAATTGACAAGAACCACGAAAAGTTCTTGTATTTTAAGATAAAATCTGACGCTATAAAAGAAAAAACTTCTCGTTCGCTGAAATATGTTCATTTGCTGAAAATCAACAAAACCACGAAAAGTTCTTGCATTTGAAGATAAAATCTTTTTGCTTTCAAGAAGAAAGATCTTGCTGACTGAAATAAGTTCATTGGATGAAAATCAACAAAACCACAAAGAGTTCTTGTATTTGAAGATAAAATCTTTTTGCTTTCAAGAAGAAAGATCTTGCTGACTGAAATAAGTTCATTGGATGAAAACCAACAAAAATTGACAAGAACCACGAAAAGTTCTTGTATTTTAAGCTAAAATCTGACGCTTTTAAAGAAAAAACTTCTCCCTCGCTGAAATATGTTCATTTGCTGAAAATCAACAAAACCACAAAAAGTTCTTGTATTTGAAGATAAAATCTTTTTGCTTTGAAGAAGAAAGATCTGGCTGACTGAAATAAGTTCATTGGATGAAAGCCAAAAAAAATTGACAAGAACCACGAAAAGTTCTTGTATTTTAAGTTAAAATCTGACGCTATTAAAGAAAAAACTTCTCGCTCGCTGAAATATGTTCATTTGCTGAAAATCAACAAAATCACGAAAAGTTCTTGTATTTTAAGATAAAATCTGACGCTATTAAAGAAAAAACTTCTCCCTCTCTGAAATATGTTCATTTGCTGAAAATCAACAAAACCACGAAAAGTTCTTGTATTTGAAGATAAAATCTTTTTGCTTTAAAGAAGAAAGATCTAGCTGACTGAAATAAGTTCATTTGATGAAAATCAACAAAAATTGACAAGAACCACGAAAAGTTTTTGTATTTTAAGATTAAATCTGACGCTATTAAAGAAAAAACTTCTCGCTCACTGAAATATGTTCATTTGCTGAAAATCAACAAAATCACGAAAAGTTCTTGTATTTGAAGATAAAATCTTTTTGCTTTCAAGAAGAAAGATCTTGCTGACTGAAATCAGTTCATTGGATGAAAACCAACAAAAATTGACAAGAACCACGAAAAGTTCTTGTATTTTAAGCTAAAATCTGACGCTTTTAAAGAAAAAACTTCTCGCTCACTGAAATATGTTCATTTGCTGAAAATCAACAAAACCACGAAAAGTTCTTGTATTTGAAGATAAAATCTTTTTGCTTTTAAGAAGAAAGATCTGGCTGACTGAAATAAGTTCATTGGATGAAAGCCAACAAAAATTGACAAGAACCACGAAAAGTTTTTGTATTTTAAGATAAAATCTGACGCAATGAAAGAAAAAACTTCTCCCTCGCTGAAATATGTTCATTTGTTGAAAATCAACAAAACCACGAAAAGTTCTTGTATTTGAAGATAAAATCTTTTTGCTTTGAAGAAGAAAGATCTGGCTGACTGAAATAAGTTCATTGGATGAAAGCCAAAAAAAATTGACAAGAACCACGAAAAGTTCTTGTATTTTAAGATAAAATCTGACGCTATTAAAGAAAAAACTTCTCGCTCGCTGAAATATGTTCATTTGCTGAAAATCAACAAAATCACGAAAAGTTCTTGTATTTGAAGATAAAATCTTTTTGCTTTCAAGAAGAAAGATCTTGCTGACTGAAATAAGTTCATTGGATGAAAACCGACAAAAATTGACAAGAACCACGAAAAGTTCTTGTATTTTAAGCTAAAATCTGACGCTTTTAAAGAAAAAACTTCTCGCTCGCTGAAATATGTTCATTTGCTGAAAATCAACAAAACCACGAAAAGTTCTTGTATTTCAAGATAAAATCTTTTTGCTTTGAAGAAGAAAGATCTGGCTGACTGAAATAAGTTCATTGGATGAAAGCCAACAAAAATAGACAAGAACCACGAAAAGTTCTTGTATTTTAAGATAAAATCTGACGCGATTCAAGAAAAAACTTCTCCCTCGCTGAAATACGTTCATTTGCTGAAAATCAACAAAACCACGAAAAGTTCTTGTATTTGAAGATAAAATCTTTTTGCTTTAAAGAAGAAAGATCTAGCTGACTGAAATAAGTTCATTTGATGAAAATCAACAAAAATTGACAAGAACCACGAAAAGTTTTTGTATTTTAAGATAAAATCTGACGCTAATAAAGAAAAAACTTCTCGCTCGCTGAAATATGTTCATTTGCTGAAAATCAACAAAATCACGAAAAGTTCTTGTATTTGAAAATAAAATCTTTTTCCTTTCAAGAAGAAAGATCTAGCTGACTGAAATAAGTTCATTGGATGAAAACCAACAAAAATTGACAAGAACCACGAAAAGTTCTTGTATTTTAAGATAAAATCTGACGCTATTAAAGAAAAAACTTCTCGCTCGCTGAAATATGTTCATTTGCTGAAAATCAACAAACTCACGAAAAGTTCTTGTATTTGAAGATAAAATCTTTTTGCTTTCAAGAAGAAAGATCTAGCTGACTGAAATAAGTTTATGGGATGAAAACCAACAAAAATTGACAAGAACCACGAAAAGTTTTTGTATTTTAAGATAAAATCTGACGCTATTAAAGAAAAAACTTCTCCCTCGCTGAAATATGTTCATTTGCTGAAAATCAACAAAACCACGAATAGTTCTTGTATTTGAAGATAAAATCTTTTTGCTTTGAAGAAGAAAGATCTGGCTGACTGAAATAAGTTCATAAGATGAAAACCAACAAAATTTGACAAGAACCACGAAAAGTTCTTGTATTTTAAGATAAAATCTGACGCTATTAAAGAAAAAACTTCTCCCTCGCTGAAATATGTTCATTTGCTGAAAATCAACAAAACCACGAAAAGTTCTTGTATTTGAAGATAAAATCTTTTTGCTTTGAAGAAGAATGATCGAGCTGACTGAAATAAGTTCATAAGATGAAAACTAACAAAAATTGACTAGAACCACGAAAAGTTCTTGTATTTTAAGATAAAATCTTACGCTATTGAAGAAAAAACTTCTCGCTCGCTGAAATATGTTCATTTGCTGAAAATCAACAAAACCACGAAAAGTTCTTGTATTTGAAGATAAAATCTTTTTGCTTTGAAGAAGAAAGATCCAGCTGACTGAAATAAGTTTATGGGATCAAAACCAACAAAAATTGACAAGAACCACGAAAAGTTTTTGTATTTTAAGATTAAATCTGACACTATTAAAGAAAAAACTTCTCGCTCACTGAAATATGTTCATTTGCTGAAAATCAACAAAAACACGAAAAGTTCTTGCATTTGAAGATAAAATCTTTTTGCTTTCAAGAAGAAAGATCTTGCTGACTGAAATAAGTTCATTGGATGAAAACCAACAAAAATTGACAAGAACCACGAAAAGTTCTTGTATTTTAAGATAAAATCTGACGCTATTAAAGAAAAAACTTCTCGCTCGCTGAAATATGTTCATTTGCTGAAAATCAACAAAACCACGAAAAGTTCTTGTATTTGAAGATAAAATCTTTTTGCTTTGAAGAAGAAAGATCTGGCTGACTGAACTAAGTTCATTGGATGAAAGCCAACAAAAATTGACAAGAACCACGAAAAGTTCTTGTATTTTAAGATAAAATCTGACGCTATTAAAGAAAAAATTTCTCGCTCGCTGAAATATGTTCATTTGCTGAAAATCAACAAACTCACGAAAAGTTCTTGTATTTGAAGATAAAATCTTTTTGCTTTGAAGAAGAAAGATCTCGCTGACTGAAATAAGTTTATGGGATGAAAACCAACAAAAATTGACAAGAACCACGAAAAGTTTTTGTATTTTAAGATAAAATCTGACGCTATTAAAGAAAAAACTTCTCCCTCGCTGAAATATGTTCATTTGCTGAAAATCAACAAAACCACGAAAAGTTCTTGTATTTGAAGATAAAATATTTTTGCTTTGAAGAAGAAAGATCTGGCTGACTGAAATAAGTTCATAAGATGAAAACCAACAAAATTTGACAAGAACCACGAAAAGTTCTTGTATTTTAAGATAAAATCTGACGCTATTAAAGAAAAAACTTCTCCCTCGCTGAAATATGTTCATTTGCTGAAAATCAACAAAACCACGAAAAGTTCTTGTATTTGAAGATAAAATCTTTTTGCTTTGAAGAAGAAAGATCGAGCTGACTGAAATAAGTTCATAAGATGAAAACTAACAAAAATTGACTCGAACCACGAAAAGTTCTTGTATTTTAAGATAAAATCTTACGCTATTGAAGAAAAAACTTCTAGCTCGCTGAAATATGTTCATTTGCTGAAAATCAACAAAACCACAAAAAGTTCTTGTATTTGAAGATAAAATCTTTTTGCTTTGAAGAAGAAAGATCTAGCTGACTGAAATAAGTTTATGGGATGAAAACCAACAAAAATTGACAAGAACCACGAAAAGTTCTTGTATTTTAAGCTAAAATCTGACGCTAATAAAGAAAAAACTTCTCCCTCGCTGAAATATGTTCATTTGCTGAAAATCAACAAAACCACGAAAAGTTCTTGTATTTTAAGATAAAATCTTACGCTATTGAAGAAAAAACTTCTCCCTCGCTGAAATCTGTTCATTTGCTGAAAATCAACAAAACCACGAAAAGTTCTTGTATTTGAAGATAAAACCTTTTTGCTTTAAAGAAGAAAGATCGAGCTGACTGAAATAAGTTCATTCGATGAAAATCAACAAAAATTGACAAGAACCACGAAAAGTTTTTGTATTTTAAGATTAAATCTGACGCTGTTAAAGAAAAAACTTCTCGCTCGCTGAAATATGTTCATTTGCTGAAAATCAACAAAATCACGAAAAGTTCTTGTATTTGAAGATAAAATCTTTTTGCTTTCAAGAAGAAAGATCTAGCTGACTGAAATAAGTTCATTGGATGAAAACCAACAAAAATTGACAAGAACCACAAAAAGTTCTTGTATTTTAAGATAAAATCTGACGCTATTAAAGAAAAAACTTCTCGCTCGCTGAAATATGTTCATTTGCTGAAAATCAACAAAACCACGAAAAGTTCTTGTATTTGAAGATAAAATCTTTTTGCTTTGAAGAAGAAAGATCGAGCTGACTGAAATAAGTTCATAAGATGAAAACTAACAAAAATTGACTGGAACCACGAAAAGTTCTTGTATTTTAAGATAAAATCTGACGCTATTGAAGAAAAAACTTCGAGCTCGCTGAAATATGTTCATTTGCTGAAAATCAACAAAACCACGAAAAGTTCTTGTATTTGAAGATAAAATCTTTTTGCTTTAAGGAAGAAAGATCTAGCTGACTGAAATAAGTTCATTTGATGAAAGCCAACAAAAATTGACAAGAACCACGAAAAGTTCTTGTATTTTAAGATAAAATCTGACGCTATTAAAGAAAAAACTTCTCCCTCGCTGAAATATGTTCATTTGCTGAAAATCAACAAAACCACGAAAAGTTCTTGTATTTGAAGATAAAATCTTTTTGCTTTAAAGAAGAAAGATCTAGCTGACTGAAATAAGTTAATTTGATGAAAATCAACAAAAATTTACAAGAACCACGAAAAGTTTTTGTATTTTAAGATTAAATCTGACGCTATTAAAGAAAAAACTTCTCGCTCGCTGAAATATGTTCATTTGCTGAAAATCAACAAAACCATGAAAAGTTCTTGCATTTGAAGATAACATCTTTTTGCTTTCAAGAAGAAAGATCTTGCTGACTGAAATAAGTTCATTGGATGAAAACCAACAAAAATTGACAAGAACCACGAAAAGTTCTTGTATTTTAAGATAAAATCTGACGCTATTAAAGAAAAAACTTCTCGCTCGTTGAAATATGTTCATTTCCTGAAAATCAACAAAACCACGAAAAGTTCTTGTATTTGAAGATAAAATCTTTTTGCTTTGAAGAAGAAAGATCTGGCTGACTGAACTAAGTTCATTGGATGAAAGCCAACAAAAATTGACAAGAACCACGAAAAGTTCTTGTATTTTAAGAAAAAATCTGACGCGATTAAAGAAAAAACTTCTCCCTCGCTGAAATACTTTCATTTGCTGAAAATCAACAAAACCACGAAAAGTTCTTGAATTTGAAGATAAAATCTTTTTGCTTTAAAGAAGAAAGATCTAGCTGACTGAAATAAGTTCATTTGATGAAAATCAACAAAAATTGACAAGAACCACGAAAAGTTTTTGTATTTTAAGATTAAATCTGACGCTATTAAAGAAAAAACTTCTCGCTCGCTGAAATATGTTCATTTGCTGAAAATCAACAAAATCACGAAAAGTTCTTGTATTTGAAGATAAAATCTTTTTGCTTTCAAGAAGAAAGATCTAGCTGACTGAAATAAGTTCATAAGATGAAAACCAACAAAAATTGACAAGAACCACGAAAATTTCTTGTATTTTAAGATAAAATCTGACGCTATTAAAGAAAAAACTTCTCGCTCGCTGAAATATGTTCATTTGCTGAAAATCAACAAAACCACGAAAAGTTCTTGCATTTGAAGATAAAATCTTTTTGCTTTAAAGAAGAAAGATCTAGCTGACTGAAATAAGTTCATTTGATGAAAATCAACAAAAATTGACACGAACCACGAAAAGTTTTTGTATTTTAAGATTAAATCTGACGCTATTAAAGAAAAAACTTCTCGCTCGCTGAAATATGTTCATTTGCTGAAAATCAACAAAACCACGAAAAGTTCTTGCATTTGAAGATAAAATCTTTTTGCTTTCAAGAAGAAAGATCTTGCTGACTGAAATAAGTTCATTGGATGAAAACCAACAAAAATTGACAAGAACCACGAAAAGTTCTTGTATTTTAAGCTAAAATCTGACGCTTTTAAAGAGAAAACTTCTCGCTCGCTGAAATATGTTCATTTGCTGAAAATCAACAAAACCACGAAAAGTTCTTGTATTTGAAGATAAAATCTTTTTGCTTTGAAGAAGAAAGATCTGGCTGACTGAAATAAGTTCATTGGATGAAAGCCAACAAAAATTGACAAGAACCACGAAAAGTTCTTGTATTTTAAGATAAAATCTGACGCGATTAAAGAAAAAACTTCTCCCTCGCTGAAATATGTTCATTTGCTGAAAATCAACAAAACCACGAAAAGTTCTTGTATTTGAAGATAAAATCTTTTTGCTTTAAAGAAGAAAGATCCAGCTGACTGAAATAAGTTCATTTGATGAAAATCAACAAAAATTGACAAGAACCACGAAAAGTTTTTGTATTTTAAGATTAAATCTGACGCGATTAAAGAAAAAACTTCTTGCTCGCTGAAATATGTTCATTTGCTGAAAATCAACAAAATCACGAAAATTCTTGTATTTGAAGATAAAATCTTTTTGCTTTCAAGAAGAAAGATCTTGCTGACTGAAATAAGTTCATTGGATGAAAACCAACAAAAATTGACAAGAACCACGAAAAGTTCTTGTATTTTAAGCTAAAATCTGACGCGAATAAAGAAAAAACTTCTCCCTCGCTGAAATATGTTCATTTGCTGAAAATCAACAAAACCACGAAAAGTTCTTGTATTTTAAGATAAAATCTTACGCTATTGAAGAAAAAACTTCTCCCTCGCTGAAATATGTTCATTTGCTGAAAATCAACAAAACCACGAAAAGTTCTTGTATTTGAAGATAAAACCTTTTTGCTTTAAAGAAGAAAGATCGAGCTGACTGAAATAAGTTCATTTGATGAAAATCAACAAAAATTGACAAGAACCACGAAAAGTTTTTGTATTTTAAGATTAAATCTGACGCTGTTAAAGAAAGAACTTCTCGCTCGCTGAAATATGTTCATTTGCTGAAAATCAACAAAATCACGAAAAGTTCTTGTATTTGAAGATAAAATCTTTTTGCTTTCAAGAAGAAAGATCTAGCTGACTGAAATAAGTTCATTGGATGAAAACCAACAAAAATTGACAAGAACCACAAAAAGTTCTTGTATTTTAAGATAAAATCTGACGCTATTAAAGAAAAAACTTCTCGCTCGCTGAAATATGTTCATTTGCTGAAAATCAACAAAACCACGAAAAGTTCTTGTATTTGAAGATAAAATCTTTTTGCTTTGAAGAAGAAAGATCGAGCTGACTGAAATAAGTTCATAAGATGAAAACTAACAAAAATTGACTGGAACCACGAAAAGTTCTTGTATTTTAAGATAAAATCTGACGCTATTGAAGAAAAAACTTCGAGCTCGCTGAAATATGTTCATTTGCTGAAAATCAACAAAACCACGAAAAGTTCTTGTATTTGAAGATAAAATCTTTTTGCTTTAAGGAAGAAAGATCTAGCTGACTGAAATAAGTTCATTTGATGAAAGCCAACAAAAATTGACAAGAACCACGAAAAGTTCTTGTATTTTAAGATAAAATCTGACGCTATTAAAGAAAAAACTTCTCCCTCGCTGAAATATGTTCATTTGCTGAAAATCAACAAAACCACGAAAAGTTCTTGTATTTGAAGATAAAATCTTTTTGCTTTAAAGAAGAAAAATCTAGCTGACTGAAATAAGTTCATTTGATGAAAATCAACAAACATTGACTGGAACCACGAAAAGTTCTTGTATTTTAAGATAAAATCTGACGCTATTGAAGAAAAAACATCGAGCTCGCTGAAATATGTTCATTTGCTGAAAATCAACAAAACCACGAAAAGTTCTTGTATTTGAAGATAAAATCTTTTTGCTTTGAAGAAGAAAGATCCAGCTGACTGAAATAAGTTCATTTGATAAAAGCCAACAAAAATTGACAAGAACCACGAAAAGTTCTTGTATTTTAAGATAAAATCTGACACGATTAAAGAAAAAACTTCTCCCTCGCTGAAATATGTTCATTTGCTGAAAATCAACAAAACCACGAAAAGTTCTTGTATTTGAAGATAAAATCTTTTTGCTTTAAAGAAGAAAAATCTAGCTGACTGAAATAAGTTCATTGGATGAAAATCAACAAAAATTGACAAGAACCACGAAAAGTTTTTGTATTTTAAGATTAAATCTGACGCTATTAAAGAAAAAACTTCTCGCTCGCTGAAATATGTTCATTTGCTGAAAATCAACAAAATCACGAAAAGTTCTTGTATTTGAAGATAAAATCTTTTTGCTTTCAAGAAGAAAGATCTAGCTGACTGAAATAAGTTCATTGGAGGAAAACCAACAAAAATTGACAAGAACCACGAAAAGTTCTTGTATTTTAAGATAAAATCTTACGCTATTAAAGAAAAAACTTCTCGCTCGCTGAAATATGTTCATTTGCTGAAAATCAACAAAACCACGAAAAGTTCTTGTATTTGAAGATAAAATCTTTATGCGTTGAAGAAGAAAGATCGAGCTGACTGAAATAAGTTCATAAGATGAAAACTATCAAAAATTGACTAGAACCACGAAAAGTTCTTGTATTTTAAGAGAAAATCTTACGCTATTGAAGAAAAAACTTCTAGCTCGCTGAAATATGTTCATTTGCTGAAAATCAGCAAAACCACGAAAAGTTCTTGTATTTGAAGATAAAATCTTTTTGCTTTGAAGAAGAAAGATCTAGCTGACTGAAATAAGTTTATGGGATGAAAACCAACAAAAATTGACAAGAACCACGAAAAGTTCTTGTATTTTAAGATAAAATCTGACGCTATTAAAGAAAAAACTTCTCCCTCGCTGAAATATGTTCATTTGCTGAAAATCAACAAAACCACGAAAAGTTCTTGGATTTGAAGATAAAATCTTTTTGCTTTGAAGAAGAAAGATCTGGCTGACTGAAATAAGTTCATTTGATGAAAATCAACAAAAATTGACAAGAACCACGAAAAGTTCTTGTATTTTAAGATAAAATCTGACGCTATTGAAGAAAAAACTTCTCCCTCGCTGAAATATGTTCATTTGCTGAAAATCAACAAAACCACGAAAAGTTCTTGTATTTGAAGATAAAATCTTTTTGCTTTGAAGAAGAAAGATCTTGCTGACTGAAATAAGTTCATTTGATGAAAATCAACAAAAATTGACAAGAACCACGAAAAGTTTTTGTATTTTAAGATTAAATCTGACGCTAATAAAGAAAAAACTTCTCGCTCGCTGAAATATGTTCATTTGCTGAAAATCAACAAAATCACGAAAAGTTCTTGTATTTTAAGATAAAATCTTTTTGCTTTCAAGAAGAAAGATCTCGCTGACTGAAATAAGTTCATTGGATGAAAACCAACAAAAATTGACAAGAACCACGAAAAGTTCTTGTATTTTAAGATAAAATCTGACGCTATTAAAGAAAAAACTTCTCGCTCGCTGAAATATGTTCATTTGCTGAAAAATCAACAAAACCACGAAAAGTTCTTGCATTTGAAGATAAAATCTTTTTGCTTTCAAGAAGAAAGATCTTGCTGACTGAAATAAGTTCATTGGATGAAAACCAACAAAAATTGACAAGAACCACGAAAAGTTCTTGTATTTTAAGCTAAAATCTGACGCTTTTAAAGAGAAAACTTCTCGCTCGCTGAAATATGTTCATTTGCTGAAAATCAACAAAACCACGAAAAGTTCTTGTATTTGAAGATAAAATCTTTTTGCTTTGAAGAAGAAAGATCTGGCTGACTGAAATAAGTTCATTGGATGAAAGCCAACAAAAATTGACAAGAACCACGAAAAGTTTTTGTATTTTAAGATTAAATCTGACGCTGTTAAAGAAAAAACTTCTCGCTCGCTGAAATATGTTCATTTGCTGAAAATCAACAAAACCACGAAAAGTTCTTGTATTTGAAGATAAAATCTTTTTGCTTTGAAGAAGAAAGATCTGGCTGACTGAAATAAGTTCATTGGATGAAAGCCAACAAAAATTGACAAGAACCACGAAAAGTTTTTGTATTTTAAGATTAAATCTGACGCTGTTAAAGAAAAAACTTCTCGCTCGCTGAAATATGTTCATTTGCTGAAAATCAACAAAACCACGAAAAGTTCTTGTATTTGAAGATAAAATCTTTTTGCTTTAAAGAAGAAAGATCCAGCTGACTGAAATAAGTTCATTTGATGAAAATCAACAAAAATTGACAAGAACCACGAAAAGTTTTTGTATTTTAAGATTAAATCTGACGCTATTAAAGAAAAAACTTCTTGCTCGCTGAAATATGTTCATTTGCTGAAAATCAACAAAATCACGAAAATTCTTGTATTTGAAGATAAAATCTTTTTGCTTTCAAGAAGAAAGATCTTGCTGACTGAAATAAGTTCATTGGATGAAAACCAACAAAATTTGACAAGAACCACGAAAAGTTCTTGTATTTTAAGCTAAAATCTGACGCTAATAAAGAAAAAACTTCTCCCTCGCTGAAATATGTTCATTTGCTGAAAATCAACAAAACCACGAAAAGTTCTTGTATTTTAAGATAAAATCTTACGCTATTGAAGAAAAAACTTCTCCCTCGCTGAAATATGTTCATTTGCTGAAAATCAACAAAACCACGAAAAGTTCTTGTATTTGAAGATAAAACCTTTTTGCTTTAAAGAAGAAAGATCGAGCTGACTGAAATCAGTTCATTCGATGAAAATCAACAAAAATTGACAAGAACCACGAAAAGTTTTTGTATTTTAAGATTAAATCTGCCGCTGTTAAAGAAAAAACTTCTCGCTCGCTGAAATATGTTCATTTGCTGAAAATCAACAAAATCACGAAAATTTCTTGTATTTGAAGATAAAATCTTTTTGCTTTCAAGAAGAAAGATCTAGCTGACTGAAATAAGTTCATTGGATGAAAACCAACAAAAATTGACAAGAACCACAAAAAGTTCTTGTATTTTAAGATAAAATCTGACGCTATTAAAGAAAAAACTTCTCGCTCACTGAAATATGTTCATTTGCTGAAAATCAACAAAACCACGAAAAGTTCTTGTATTTGAAGATAAAATCTTTTTGCTTTGAAGAAGAAAGATCGAGCTGACTGAAATAAGTTCATAAGATGAAAACTAACAAAAATTGACTGGAACCACGAAAAGTTCTTGTATTTTAAGATAAAATCTGACGCTATTGAAGAAAAAACTTCGAGCTCGCTGAAATATGTTCATTTGCTGAAAATCAACAAAACCACGAAAAGTTCTTGTATTTGAAGATAAAATCTTTTTGCTTTAAGGAAGAAAGATCTAGCTGACTGAAATAAGTTCATTTGATGAAAGCCAACAAAAATTGACAAGAACCACGAAAAGTTCTTGTATTTTAAGATAAAATCTGACGCTATTAAAGAAAAAACTTCTCCCTCGCTGAAATATGTTCATTTGCTGAAAATCAACAAAACCACGAAAAGTTCTTGTATTTGAAGATAAAATCTTTTTGCTTTAAAGAAGAAAAATCTAGCTGACTGAAATAAGTTCATTTGATGAAAATCAACAAAAATTGACTGGAACCACGAAAAGTTCTTGTATTTTAAGATAAAATCTGACGCTATTGAAGAAAAAACTTCGAGCTCGCTGAAATATGTTCATTTGCTGAAAATCAACAAAACCACGAAAAGTTCTTGTATTTGAAGATAAAATCTTTTTGCTTTGAAGAAGAAAGATCTAGCTGACTGAAATAAGTTCATTTGATAAAAGCCAACAAAAATTGACAAGAACCACGAAAAGTTCTTGTATTTTAAGATAAAATCTGACACGATTAAAGAAAAAACTTCTCCCTCGCTGAAATATGTTCATTTGCTGAAAATCAACAAAACCACGAAAAGTTCTTGTATTTGAAGATAAAATCTTTTTGCTTTAAAGAAGAAAAATCTAGCTGACTGAAATAAGTTCATTGGATGAAAATCAACAAAAATTGACAAGAACCACGAAAAGTTTTTGTATTTTAAGATTAAATCTGACGCTATTAAAGAAAAAACTTCTCGCTCGCTGAAATATGTTCATTTGCTGAAAATCAACAAAATCACGAAAAGTTCTTGTATTTGAAGATAAAATCTTTTTGCTTTCAAGAAGAAAGATCTAGCTGACTGAAATAAGTTCATTGGAGGAAAACCAACAAAAATTGACAAGAACCACGAAAAGTTCTTGTATTTTAAGATAAAATCTTACGCTTTAAAGAAAAAACTTCTCGCTCGCTGAAATATGTTCATTTGCTGAAAATCAACAAAACCACGAAAAGTTCTTGTATTTGAAGATAAAATCTTTTTGCGTTGAAGAAGAAAGATCGAGCTGACTGAAATAAGTTCATAAGATGAAAACTATCAAAAATTGACTAGAACCACGAAAAGTTCTTGTATTTTAAGATAAAATCTTACGCTATTGAAGAAAAAACTTCTAGCTCGCTGAAATATGTTCATTTGCTGAAAATCAGCAAAACCACGAAAAGTTCTTGTATTTGAAGATAAAATCTTTTTGCTTTGAAGAAGAAAGATCTAGCTGACTGAAATAAGTTTATGGGATGAAAACCAACAAAAATTGACAAGAACCACGAAAAGTTCTTGTATTTTAAGATAAAATCTGACGCTATTAAAGAAAAAACTTCTCCCTCGCTGAAATATGTTAATTTGCTGAAAATCAACAAAACCACGAAAAGTTCTTGTATTTGAAGATAAAATCTTTTTGCTTTAAAGAAGAAAGATCTAGCTGACTGAAATAAGTTCATTTGATGAAAATCAACAAAAATTGACCAGAACCACGAAAAGTTCTTGTATTTTAAGATAAAATCTGACGCTATTGAAGAAAAAACTTCGAGCTCGCTGAAATATGTTCATTTGCTGAAAATCAACAAAACCACGAAAAGTTCTTGTATTTGAAGATAAAATCTTTTTGCTTTGAAGAAGAAAGATCTAGCTGACTGAAATAAGTATATGGGATGAAAACCAACAAAAATTGACAAGAACCACGAAAAGTTCTTGTATTTAAGATAAAATCTGACGCTATTAAAGAAAAAACTTCTCCCTCGCTGAAATATGTTCATTTGCTGAAAATCAACAAAACCACGAAAAGTTCTTGGATTTGAAGATAAAATCTTTTTGCTTTGAAGAAGAAAGATCTGGCTGACTGAAATAAGTTCATTGGATGAAAGCCAACAAAAATTGACAAGAACCACGAAAAGTTCTTGTATTTTAAGATAAAATCTGACGCGATTGAAGAAAAAACTTCTCCCTCGCTGAAATATGTTCATTTGCTGAAAATCAACAAAACCACGAAAAGTTCTTGTATTTGAAGATAAAATCTTTTTGCTTTGAAGAAGAAAGATCTTGCTGACTGAAATAAGTTCATTTGATGAAAATCAACAAAAATTGACAAGAACCACGAAAAGTTTTTGTATTTTAAGATTAAATCTGACGCTAATAAAGAAAAAACTTCTCGCTCGCTGAAATATGTTCATTTGCTGAAAATCAACAAAATCACGAAAAGTTCTTGTATTTTAAGATAAAATCTTTTTGCTTTCAAGAAGAAAGATCTCGCTGACTGAAATAAGTTCATTGGATGAAAACCAACAAAAATTGACAAGAACCACGAAAAGTTCTTGTATTTTAAGATAAAATCTGACGCTATTAAAGAAAAAACTTCTCGCTCGCTGAAATATGTTCATTTGCTGAAAAATCAACAAAACCACGAAAAGTTCTTGCATTTGAAGATAAAATCTTTTTGCTTTCAAGAAGAAAGATCTTGCTGACTGAAATAAGTTCTTTGGATGAAAACCAACAAAAATTGACAAGAACCACGCAAAGTTCTTGTATTTTAAGCTAAAATCTGACGCTTTCAAAGAAAAAACTTCTCGCTCGCTGAAATATGTTCATTTGCTGAAAATCAACAAAACCACGAAAAGTTCTTGTATTTGAAGATAAAATCTTTTTGCTTTGAAGAAGAAAGATCTTGCTGACTGAAATAAGTTCATTGGATGAAAACCAACAAAAATTGACAAGAACCACGAAAAGTTCTTGTATTTTAAGATAAAATCTGACGCGATAAAAGAAAAAACTTCTCCCTCGCTGAAATATGTTCATTTGCTGAAAATCAACAAAACCACGAAAAGTTCTTGTATTTGAAAGTAAAATCTTTTTGCTTTGAAGAAGAAAGATCTAGCTGACTGAAATAAGTTTATGGGATGAAAACCAACAAAAATTGACAAGAACCACGAAAAATTCTTGTATTTTAAGATAAAATCTGACGCTATGAAAGAAAAAACTTCTCCCTCGCTGAAATATGTTCATTTGCTGAAAATCAACAAAACCACGAAAAGTTCTTGTATTTGAAGATAAAATCTTTTTGCTTTCAAGAAGAAAGATCCAGCTGACTGAAATAAGTTCATTGGATGAAAACCAACAAAAATTGACAAGAACCACGAAAAGTTCTTGTATTTTAAGATAAAATCTGACGCTATTAAAGAAAAAACTTCTCGCTCGCTGAAATATGTTCATTTGCTGAAAATCAACAAAACCACGAAAAGTTCTTGCATTTGAAGATAAAATCTTTTTGCTTTCAAGAAGAAAGATTTTGCTGACTGAAATAAGTTCATTGGATGAAAATCAACAAAACCACGAAAAGTTCTTGTATTTGAAGATAAAATCTTTTTGCTTTAAAGAAGAAAGATCTAGCTGACTGAAATAAGTTCATTTGATGAAAATCAACAAAAATTGACAAGAACCACGAAAAGTTTTTGTATTTTAAGATTAAATCTGACGCTATTCAAGAAAAAACTTCTCGCTCGCTGAAATATGTTCATTTGCTGAAAATCAACAAAATCACGAAAAGTTCTTGTATTTGAAGATAAAATCTTTTTGCTTTCAAGAAGAAAGATCTTGCTGACTGAAATAAGTTCATTGGATGAAAACCAACAAAAATTGACAAGAACCACGAAAAGTTCTTGTATTTTAAGATAAAATCTGACGCGATTAAAGAAAAAACTTCTCCCTCGCTGAAATATGTTCATTTGCTGAAAATCAACAAAACCACGAAAAGTTCTTGTATTTGCAGATAAAATCTTTTTGCTTTGAAGAAGAACGATCGAGCTGACTGAAATAAGTTCATAAGATGAAAACTAACAAAAATTGACAAGAACCACGAAAAGTTCTTGTATTTTAAGATAAAATCTTACGCTATTGAAGAAAAAAATTCTAGCTCGCTGAAATATGTTCATTTGCTGAAAATCAACAAAACCACGAAAAGTTCTTGTATTTGAAGATAAAATCTTTTTGCTTTAAAGAAGAAAGATCTAGCTGACTGAAATAAGTTTATGGGATGAAAACCAACAAAAATTGACAAGAACCACGAAAAGTTCTTGTATTTTAAGATAAAATCTGACGCTATTAAAGAAAAAACTTCTCGCTCGCTGAAATATGTTCATTTGCTGAAAAATCAACAAAACCACGAAAAGTTCTTGCATTTGAAGATAAAATCTTTTTGCTTTCAAGAAGAAAGATCTTGCTGACTGAAATAAGTTCTTTGGATGAAAACCAACAAAAATTGACAAGAACCACGAAAAGTTCTTGTATTTTAAGCTAAAATCTGACGCTTTTAAAGAAAAAACTTCTCGCTCGCTGAAATATGTTCATTTGCTGAAAATCAACAAAACCACGAAAAGTTCTTGTATTTGAAGATAAAATCTTTTTGCTTTGAAGAAATAAGATCTGGCTGACTGAAATAAGTTCACTGGATGAAAGCCAACAAAAATTGACAAGAACCACGAAAAGTTCTTGTATTTTAAGATAAAATCTGACGCGATTAAAGAAAAAACTTCTCTCTCGCTGAAATATGTTCATTTGCTGAAAATCAACAAAACCACGAAAAGTTCTTGTATTTGAAGATAAAATCTTTTTGCTTTGAAGAAGAAAGATCTAGCTGACTGAAATAAGTTTATGGGATGAAAACCAACAAAAATTGACAAGAACCACGAAAAGTTCTTGTATTTTAAGATAAAATCTGACGCTATTAAAGAAAAAACTTCTCCCTCGCTGAAATATGTTCATTTGCTGAAAATCAACAAAACCACGAAAAGTTCTTGTATTTGAAGATAAAATCTTTTTGCTTTCAAGAAGAAAGATCCAGCTGACTGAAATTTGTTCATTGGATGAAAACCAACAAAAATTGACAAGAACCACGAAAAGTTCTTGTATTTTAAGATAAAATCTGACGCTATTAAAGAAAAAACTTCTCGCTCGCTGAAATATGTTCATTTGCTGAAAATCAACAAAACCACGAAAAGTTCTTGCATTTGAAGATAAAATCTTTTTGCTTTCAAGAAGAAAGATCTTGCTGACTGAAATAAGTTCATTGGATGAAAATCAACAAAACCACGAAAAGTTCTTGTATTTGAAGATAAAATCTTTTTGCTTTAAAGAAGAAAGATCGAGCTGACTGAAATAAGTTCATTGGATGAAAACCAACAAAAATTGACAAGAACCACGAAAAGTTCTTGTATTTTAAGATAAAATCTGACGCGATTGAAGAAAAAACTTCTCCCTCGCTGAAATATGTTCATTTGCTGAAAATCAACAAAACCACGAAAAGTTCTTGTATTTGAAAGTAAAATCTTTTTGCTTTGAAGAAGAAAGATCTAGCTGACTGAAATAAGTTTATGGGATGAAAACCAACAAAAATTGACAAGAACCACGAAAAGTTCTTGTATTTTAAGATAAAATCTGACGCTATTAAAGAAAAAACTTCTCCCTCGCTGAAATATGTTCATTTGCTGAAAATCAACAAAACCACGAAAAGTTCTTGTATTTGAAGATAAAATCTTTTTGCTTTCAAGAAGAAAGATCTAGCTGACTGAAATAAGTTCATTGGATGAAAACCAACAAAAATTGACAAGAACCACGAAAAGTTCTTGTATTTTAAGATAAAATCTGACGCTATTAAAGAAAAAACTTCTCGCTCGCTGAAATATGTTCATTTGCTGAAAATCAACAAAACTACGAAAAGTTCTTGCATTTGAAGATAAAATCTTTTTGCTTTCAAGAAGAAAGATCTTGCTGACTGAAATAAGTTCATTGGTTGAAAATCAACAAAACCACGAAAAGTTCTTGTGTTTGAAGATAAAATATTTTTGCTTGAAAGAAGAAAGATCTCGCTGACTGAAATAAGTTCATTTGATGAAAATCAACAAAAATTGACAAGAACCACGAAAAGTTTTTGTATTTCAAGATTAAATCTGACGCTATTAAAGAAAAAACTTCTCGCTCGCTGAAATATGTTCATTTGCTGAAAATCAACAAAATCACGAAAAGTTCTTGTATTTGAAGATAAAATCTTTTTGCTTTCAAGAAGAAAGATCTTGCTGACTGAAATAAGTTCATTGGATGAAAACCAACAAAAATTGACAAGAACCACGAAAAGTTCTTGTATTTTAAGCTAAAATCTGACGCTTTTAAAGAAAAAACTTCTCGTTCGCTGAAATATGTTCATTTGCTGAAAATCAACAAAACCACGAAAAGTTCTTGTATTTGAAGATAAAATCTTTTTGCTTTGAAGAAGAAAGATCTGGCTGACTGAAATAAGTTCATTGGATGAAAGCCAACAAAAATTGACAAGAACCACGAAAAGTTCTTGTATTTTAAGATAACATCTGACGCGATTAAAGAAAAAACTTCTTCCTCGCTGAAATATGTTCATTTGCTGAAAATCAACAAAACCACGAAAAGTTCTTGTATTTGAAGATAAAATCTTTTTGCTTTGAAGAAGAAAGATCTAGCTGACTGAAATAAGTTCATGGGATGAAAACCAACAAAAATTGACAAGAACCACGAAAAGTTCTTGTATTTTAAGATAAAATCTTACGCTATTAAAGAAAAAACGTCTCCCTCGCTGAAATATGTTCATTTGCTGAAAATCAACAAAACCACGAAAAGTTCTTGTATTTGAAGATAAAATAATTTGCTTTAAAGAAGAAAGATCTCGCTGACTGAAATAAGTTCATTGGATGAAAACCAACAAAAATTGACAAGAACCACGAAAAGTTCTTGTATTTTAAGATAAAATCTGACGCTATTAAAGAAAAAACTTCTCGCTCGCTGAAATATGTTCATTTGCTGAAAATCAACAAAACCACGAAAAGTTCTTGCATTTGAAGATAAAATCTTTTTGCTTTCAAGAAGAAAGATCTTGCTGACTGGAATCAGTTCATTGGATGAAAACCAACAAAAATTGACAAGAACCACGAAAAGTTCTTGTATTTTAAGATAAAATCTGACGCTATAAAAGAAAAAACTTCTCCCTCGCTGAAATATGGTCATTTGCTGAAAATCAACAAAACCACGAAAAGTTCTTGTATTTGAAGATAAAATCTTTTTGCTTTCAAGAAGAAAGATCCAGCTGACTGAAATAAGTTCATTGGATGAAAACCAACAAAAATTGACAAGAACCACGAAAAGTTCTTGTATTTTAAGATTAAATCTGACGCTATTAAAGAAAAAACTTCTCGCTCGCTGAAATATGTTCATTTGCTGAAAATCAACAAAACCACGAAAAGTTCTTGCATTTGAAGATAAAATCTTTTTGCTTTCAAGAAGAAAGATCTTGCTGACTGAAATAAGTTCATTGGATGAAAATCAACAAAACCACGAAAAGTTCTTGTATTTGAAGATAAAATCTTTTTGCTTTAAAGAAGAAAGATCTAGCTGACTGTAATAAGTTCATTTGCTGAAAATCAACAAAACCACGAAAAGTTCTTGTATTTGCAGATAAAATCTTTTTGCTTTGAAGAAGAAAGATCGAGCTGACTGAAATAAGTTCATAAGATGAAAACTAACAAAAATTGACAAGAACCACGAAAAGTTCTTGTATTTTAAGATAAAATCTTACGCTATTGAAGAAAAAAATTCTAGCTCGCTGAAATATGTTCATTTGCTGAAAATCAACAAAACCACGAAAAGTTCTTGTATTTGAAGATAAAATCTTTTTGCTTTGAAGAAGAAAGATCTAGCTGACTGAAATAAGTTTATGGGATGAAAACCAACAAAAATTGACAAGAACCACGAAAAGTTCTTGTATTTTAAGATAAAATCTGACGCTATTAAAGAAAAAACTTCTCGCTCGCTGAAATATGTTCATTTGCTGAAAAATCAACAAAACCACGAAAAGTTCTTGCATTTGAAGATAAAATCTTTTTGCTTTCAAGAAGAAAGATCTTGCTGACTGAAATAAGTTCTTTGGATGAAAACCAACAAAAATTGACAAGAACCACGAAAAGTTCTTGTATTTTAAGCTAAAATCTGACGCTTTTAAAGAAAAAACTTCTCGCTCGCTGAAATATGTTCATTTGCTGAAAATCAACAAAACCACGAAAAGTTCTTGTATTTGAAGATAAAATCTTTTTGCTTTGAAGAAATAAGATCTGGCTGACTGAAATAAGTTCACTGGATGAAAGCCAACAAAAATTGACAAGAACCACGAAAAGTTCTTGTATTTTAAGATAAAATCTGACGCGATTAAAGAAAAAACTTCTCTCTCGCTGAAATATGTTCATTTGCTGAAAATCAACAAAACCACGAAAAGTTCTTGTATTTGAAGATAAAATCTTTTTGCTTTGAAGAAGAAAGATCTAGCTGACTGAAATAAGTTTATGGGATGAAAACCAACAAAAATTGACAAGAACCACGAAAAGTTCTTGTATTTTAAGATAAAATCTGACGCTATTAAAGAAAAAACTTCTCCCTCGCTGAAATATGTTCATTTGCTGAAAATCAACAAAACCACGAAAAGTTCTTGTATTTGAAGATAAAATCTTTTTGCTTTCAAGAAGAAAGATCCAGCTGACTGAAATAAGTTCATTGGATGAAAACCAACAAAAATTGACAAGAACCACGAAAAGTTCTTGTATTTTAAGATAAAATCTGACGCTATTAAAGAAAAAACTTCTCGCTCGCTGAAATATGTTCATTTGCTGAAAATCAACAAAACCACGAAAAGTTCTTGCATTTGAAGATAAAATCTTTTTGCTTTCAAGAAGAAAGATCTTGCTGACTGAAATAAGTTCATTGGATGAAAATCAACAAAACCACGAAAAGTTCTTGTATTTGAAGATAAAATCTTTTTGCTTTAAAGAAGAAAGATCGAGCTGACTGAAATAAGTTCATTGGATGAAAACCAACAAAAATTGACAAGAACCACGAAAAGTTCTTGTATTTTAAGATAAAATCTGACGCGATTGAAGAAAAAACTTCTCCCTCGCTGAAATATGTTCATTTGCTGAAAATCAACAAAACCACGAAAAGTTCTTGTATTTGAAAGTAAAATCTTTTTGCTTTGAAGAAGAAAGATCTAGCTGACTGAAATAAGTTTATGGGATGAAAACCAACAAAAATTGACAAGAACCACGAAAAGTTCTTGTATTTTAAGATAAAATCTGACGCTATTAAAGAAAAAACTTCTCCCTCGCTGAAATATGTTCATTTGCTGAAAATCAACAAAACCACGAAAAGTTCTTGTATTTGAAGATAAAATCTTTTTGCTTTCAAGAAGAAAGATCTAGCTGACTGAAATAAGTTCATTGGATGAAAACCAACAAAAATTGACAAGAACCACGAAAAGTTCTTGTATTTTAAGATAAAATCTGACGCTATTAAAGAAAAAACTTCTCGCTCGCTGAAATATGTTCATTTGCTGAAAATCAACAAAACCACGAAAAGTTCTTGCATTTGAAGATAAAATCTTTTTGCTTTCAAGAAGAAAGATCTTGCTGACTGAAATAAGTTCATTGGTTGAAAATCAACAAAACCACGAAAAGTTCTTGTGTTTGAAGATAAAATCTTTTTGCTTGAAAGAAGAAAGATCTCGCTGACTGAAATAAGTTCATTTGATGAAAATCAACAAAAATTGACAAGAACCACGAAAAGTTTTTGTATTTCAAGATTAAATCTGACGCTATTAAAGAAAAAACTTCTCGCTCGCTGAAATATGTTCATTTGCTGAAAATCAACAAAATCACGAAAAGTTCTTGTATTTGAAGATAAAATCTTTTTGCTTTCAAGAAGAAAGATCTTGCTGACTGAAATAAGTTCATTGGATGAAAACCAACAAAAATTGACAAGAACCACGAAAAGTTCTTGTATTTTAAGCTAAAATCTGACGCTTTTAAAGAAAAAACTTCTCGTTCGCTGAAATATGTTCATTTGCTGAAAATCAACAAAACCACGAAAAGTTCTTGTATTTGAAGATAAAATCTTTTTGCTTTGAAGAAGAAAGATCTGGCTGACTGAAATAAGTTCATTGGATGAAAGCCAACAAAAATTGACAAGAACCACGAAAAGTTCTTGTATTTTAAGATAACATCTGACGCGATTAAAGAAAAAACTTCTTCCTCGCTGAAATATGTTCATTTGCTGAAAATCAACAAAACAACGAAAAGTTCTTGTATTTGAAGATAAAATCTTTTTGCTTTGAAGAAGAAAGATCTAGCTGACTGAAATAAGTTCATGGGATGAAAACCAACAAAAATTGACAAGAAACACGAAAAGTTCTTGTATTTTAAGATAAAATCTTACGCTATTAAAGAAAAAACGTCTCCCTCGCTGAAATATGTTCATTTGCTGAAAATCAACAAAACCACGAAAAGTTCTTGTATTTGAAGATAAAATAATTTGCTTTAAAGAAGAAAGATCTCGCTGACTGAAATAAGTTCATTGGATGAAAACCAACAAAAATTGACAAGAACCACGAAAAGTTCTTGTATTTTAAGATAAAATCTGACGCTATTAAAGAAAAAACTTCTCGCTCGCTGAAATATGTTCATTTGCTGAAAATCAACAAAACCACGAAAAGTTCTTGCATTTGAAGATAAAATCTTTTTGCTTTCAAGAAGAAAGATCTTGCTGACTGGAATCAGTTCATTGGATGAAAACCAACAAAAATTGACAAGAACCACGAAAAGTTCTTGTATTTTAAGATAAAATCTGACGCTATAAAAGAAAAAACTTCTCCCTCGCTGAAATATGTTCATTTGCTGAAAATCAACAAAACCACGAAAAGTTCTTGTATTTGAAGATAAAATCTTTTTGCTTTCAAGAAGAAAGATCCAGCTGACTGAAATAAGTTCATTGGATGAAAACCAACAAAAATTGACAAGAACCACGAAAAGTTCTTGTATTTTAAGATAAAATCTGACGCTATTAAAGAAAAAACTTCTCGCTCGCTGAAATATGTTCATTTGCTGAAAATCAACAAAACCACGAAAAGTTCTTGCATTTGAAGATAAAATCTTTTTGCTTTCAAGAAGAAAGATCTTGCTGACTGAAATAAGTTCATTGGATGAAAATCAACAAAACCACGAAAAGTTCTTGTATTTGAAGATAAAATCTTTTTGCTTTAAAGAAGAAAGATCTAGCTGACTGTAATAAGTTCATTTGATGAAAATCAACAAAAATTGACAAGAACCACGAAAAGTTTTTGTATTTTAAGATTAAATCTGACGCTATTAAAGAAAAAACTTCTCGCTCGCTGAAATATGTTCATTTGCTGAAAATCAACAAAATCACGAAAAGTTCTTGTATTTGAAGATAAAATCTTTTTGCTTTCAAGAAGAAAGATCTTGCTGACTGAAATAAGTTCATTGGATGAAAACCAACAAAAATTGACAAGAACCACGAAAAGTTCTTGTATTTTAAGATAAAATCTGACGCGATTAAAGAAAAAACTTCTCCCTCGCTGAAATATGTCCATTTGCTGAAAATCAACAAAACCACAAAAAGTTCTTGTATTTGCAGATAAAATCTTTTTGCTTTGAAGAAGAAAGATCGAGCTGACTGAAATAAGTTCATAAGATGAAAACGAACAAAAATTGACAAGAACCACGAAAAGTTCTTGTATTTTAAGATAAAATCTTACGCTATTGAAGAAAAAAATTCTAGCTCGCTGAAATATGTTCATTTGCTGAAAATCAACAAAACCACGAAAAGTTCTTGTATTTGAAGATAAAATCTTTTTGCTTTGAAGAAGAAAGATCTAGCTGACTGAAATAAGTTTATGGGATGAAAACCAACAAAAATTGACAAGAACCACGAAAAGTTCTTGTATTTTAAGCTAAAATCTGACGCTTTTAAAGAAAAAACTTCTCCCTCGCTGAAATATGTTCATTTGCTGAAAATCAACAAAACCACGAAAAGTTCTTGTATTTTAAGTTAAAATCTTTTTGCTTTCAGGAAGAAAGATCTCGCTGACTGAAATAAGTTCATTGGATGAAAACCAACAAAAATTGACAAGAACCACGAAAAGTTCTTGTATTTTAAGCTAAAATCTGACGCTTTTAAAGAAAAAACTTCTCGCTCGCTGAAATATGTTCATTTGCTGAAAATCAACAAAACCACGAAAAGTTCTTGTATTTGAAGATAAAATCTTTTTGCTTTCAGGAAGAAAGATCTCGCTGACTGAAATAAGTTCATTGGATGAAAACCAACAAAAATTGACAAGAACCACGAAAAGTTCTTGTATTTTAAGCTAAAATCTGACGCTTTTAAAGAAAAAACTTCTCGCTCGCTGAAATATGTTCATTTGCTGAAAATCAACAAAACCACGAAAAGTTCTTGTATTTGAAGATAAAATCTTTTTGCTTTGAAGAAGAAAGATCTGGCTGACTGAAATAAGTTCATTGGATGAAAGCCAACAAAAATTGACAAGAACTACGAAAAGTTCTTGTATTTTAAGATAAAATCTGACGCTATTAAAGAAAAAACTTCACGCTCGCTGAAATATGTTCATTTGCTGAAAATCAACAAAACCACAAAAAGTTCTTGCATTTGAAGATAAAATCTTTTTGCTTTGAAGAAGAAAGATCTTGCTGACTGAAATAAGTTCATAAGATGAAAACCAACAAAAATTGACAAGAACCACGAAAAGTTCTTGTATTTTAAGATAAAATCTGACGCGATTAAAGAAAAAACTTCTCGCTCGCTGAAATATGTTCATTTGCTGAAAATCAACAAAATCACGAAAAGTTCTTGAATTTGCAGATAAAATCTTTTTGCTTTGAAGAAGAAAGATCTGGCTGACTGAAATAAGTTCATTGGATGAAAGCCAACAAAAATTGACAAGAACTACGAAAAGTTCTTGTATTTTAAGATAAAATCTGACGCTATTAAAGAAAAAACTTCTCGCTCGCTGAAATATGTTCATTTGCTGAAAATCAACAAAACCACGAAAAGTTCTTGCATTTGAAGATAAAATCTTTTTGCTTTGAAGAAGAAAGATCTTGCTGACTGAAATAAGTTCATAAGATGAAAACCAACAAAAATTGACAAGAACCACGAAAAGTTCTTGTATTTTAAGATAAAATCTGACGCTAATAAAGAAAAAACTTCTCGCTCGCTGAAATATGTTCGTTTGCTGAAAATCAACAAAATCACGAAAAGTTCTTGTATTTGAAGATAAAATCTTTTTGCTTTGAAGAAGAAAGATCTAGCTGACTGAAATAAGTTTATGGGATGAAAACCAACAAAAATTGACAAGAACCACGAAAAGTTCTTGTATTTTAAGCTAAAATCTGACGCTTTTAAAGAAAAAACTTCTCGCTCGCTGAAATATGTTCATTTGCTGAAAATCAACAAAACCACGAAAAGTTCTTGTATTTGAAGATAAAATCTTTTTGCTTTGAAGAAGAAAGATCTGGCTGACTGAAATAAGTTCATTGGATGAAAGCCAACAAAAATTGACAAGAACCACGAAAAGTTCTTGTATTTTAAGATAAAATCTGACGCTATTAAAGAAAAAACTTCTCGCTCGCTGAAATATGTTCATTTGCTGAAAATCAACAAAACCACGAAAAGTTCTTGCATTTGAAGATAAAATCTTTTTGCATTCAAGAAGAAAGATCTTGCTGACTGAAATAAGTTCATTGGATGAAAACCAACAAAAATTGACAAGAACCACGAAAAGTTCTTGTATTTTAAGATAAAATCTGACGCGATTAAAGAAAAAACTTCTCGCTCACTGAAATATGTTCATTTGCTGAAAATCAACAAAATCACGAAAAGTTCTTGAATTTGCAGATAAAATCTTTTTGCTTTCAAGAAGAAAGATCTCGCTGACTGAAATAAGTTCATTGGATGAAAACCAACAAAAATTGACAAGAACCACGAAAAGTTCTTGTATTTTAAGATAAAATCTTACGCTATCAAAGAAAAAACTTCTTCCTCGCTGAAATATGTTCATTTGCTGAAAATCAACAAAACCACGAAAAGTTCTTGTATTTGAAGATAAAATCTTTTTGCTTTGAAGAAGAAAGATCTAGCTGACTGAAATAAGTTCATGGGATGAAAACCAACAAAAATTGACAAGAACCACGAAAAGTTCTTGTATTTTAAGATAAAATCTTACGCTATTAAAGAAAAAACGTCTCCCTCGCTGAAATATGTTCATTTGCTGAAAATCAACAAAACCACGAAAAGTTCTTGTATTTGAAGATAAAATAATTTGCTTTAAAGAAGAAAGATCTCGCTGACTGAAATAAGTTCATTGGATGAAAACCAACAAAAATTGACAAGAACCACGAAAAGTTCTTGTATTTTAAGATAAAATCTGACGCTATTAAAGAAAAAACTTCTCGCTCGCTGAAATATGTTCATTTGCTGAAAATCAACAAAACCACGAAAAGTTCTTGCATTTGAAGATAAAATCTTTTTGCTTTCAAGAAGAAAGATCTTGCTGACTGGAATCAGTTCATTGGATGAAAACCAACAAAAATTGACAAGAACCACGAAAAGTTCTTGTATTTTAAGATAAAATCTGACGCTATAAAAGAAAAAACTTCTCCCTCGCTGAAATATGTTCATTTGCTGAAAATCAACAAAACCACGAAAAGTTCTTGTATTTGAAGATAAAATCTTTTTGCTTTCAAGAAGAAAGATCCAGCTGACTGAAATAAGTTCATTGGATGAAAACCAACAAAAATTGACAAGAACCACGAAAAGTTCTTGTATTTTAAGATAAAATCTGACGCTATTAAAGAAAAAACTTCTCGCTCGCTGAAATATGTTCATTTGCTGAAAATCAACAAAACCACGAAAAGTTCTTGCATTTGAAGATAAAATCTTTTTGCTTTCAAGAAGAAAGATCTTGCTGACTGAAATAAGTTCATTGGATGAAAATCAACAAAACCACGAAAAGTTCTTGTATTTGAAGATAAAATCTTTTTGCTTTAAAGAAGAAAGATCTAGCTGACTGTAATAAGTTCATTTGATGAAAATCAACAAAAATTGACAAGAACCACGAAAAGTTTTTGTATTTTAAGATTAAATCTGACGCTATTAAAGAAAAAACTTCTCGCTCGCTGAAATATGTTCATTTGCTGAAAATCAACAAAATCACGAAAAGTTCTTGTATTTGAAGATAAAATCTTTTTGCTTTCAAGAAGAAAGATCTTGCTGACTGAAATAAGTTCATTGGATGAAAACCAACAAAAATTGACAAGAACCACGAAAAGTTCTTGTATTTTAAGATAAAATCTGACGCGATTAAAGAAAAAACTTCTCCCTCGCTGAAATATGTCCATTTGCTGAAAATCAACAAAACCACAAAAAGTTCTTGTATTTGCAGATAAAATCTTTTTGCTTTGAAGAAGAAAGATCGAGCTGACTGAAATAAGTTCATAAGATGAAAACGAACAAAAATTGACAAGAACCACGAAAAGTTCTTGTATTTTAAGATAAAATCTTACGCTATTGAAGAAAAAAATTCTAGCTCGCTGAAATATGTTCATTTGCTGAAAATCAACAAAACCACGAAAAGTTCTTGTATTTGAAGATAAAATCTTTTTGCTTTGAAGAAGAAAGATCTAGCTGACTGAAATAAGTTTATGGGATGAAAACCAACAAAAATTGACAAGAACCACGAAAAGTTCTTGTATTTTAAGCTAAAATCTGACGCTTTTAAAGAAAAAACTTCTCCCTCGCTGAAATATGTTCATTTGCTGAAAATCAACAAAACCACGAAAAGTTCTTGTATTTTAAGATAAAATCTTTTTGCTTTCAGGAAGAAAGATCTCGCTGACTGAAATAAGTTCATTGGATGAAAACCAACAAAAATTGACAAGAACCACGAAAAGTTCTTGTATTTTAAGCTAAAATCTGACGCTTTTAAAGAAAAAACTTCTCGCTCGCTGAAATATGTTCATTTGCTGAAAATCAACAAAACCACGAAAAGTTCTTGTATTTGAAGATAAAATCTTTTTGCTTTCAGGAAGAAAGATCTCGCTGACTGAAATAAGTTCATTGGATGAAAACCAACAAAAATTGACAAGAACCACGAAAAGTTCTTGTATTTTAAGCTAAAATCTGACGCTTTTAAAGAAAAAACTTCTCGCTCGCTGAAATATGTTCATTTGCTGAAAATCAACAAAACCACGAAAAGTTCTTGTATTTGAAGATAAAATCTTTTTGCTTTGAAGAAGAAAGATCTGGCTGACTGAAATAAGTTCATTGGATGAAAGCCAACAAAAATTGACAAGAACTACGAAAAGTTCTTGTATTTTAAGATAAAATCTGACGCTATTAAAGAAAAAACTTCACGCTCGCTGAAATATGTTCATTTGCTGAAAATCAACAAAACCACAAAAAGTTCTTGCATTTGAAGATAAAATCTTTTTGCTTTGAAGAAGAAAGATCTTGCTGACTGAAATAAGTTCATAAGATGAAAACCAACAAAAATTGACAAGAACCACGAAAAGTTCTTGTATTTTAAGATAAAATCTGACGCGATTAAAGAAAAAACTTCTCGCTCGCTGAAATATGTTCATTTGCTGAAAATCAACAAAATCACGAAAAGTTCTTGAATTTGCAGATAAAATCTTTTTGCTTTGAAGAAGAAAGATCTGGCTGACTGAAATAAGTTCATTGGATGAAAGCCAACAAAAATTGACAAGAACTACGAAAAGTTCTTGTATTTTAAGATAAAATCTGACGCTATTAAAGAAAAAACTTCTCGCTCGCTGAAATATGTTCATTTGCTGAAAATCAACAAAACCACGAAAAGTTCTTGCATTTGAAGATAAAATCTTTTTGCTTTGAAGAAGAAAGATCTTGCTGACTGAAATAAGTTCATAAGATGAAAACCAACAAAAATTGACAAGAACCACGAAAAGTTCTTGTATTTTAAGATAAAATCTGACGCTAATAAAGAAAAAACTTCTCGCTCGCTGAAATATGTTCGTTTGCTGAAAATCAACAAAATCACGAAAAGTTCTTGTATTTGAAGATAAAATCTTTTTGCTTTGAAGAAGAAAGATCTAGCTGACTGAAATAAGTTTATGGGATGAAAACCAACAAAAATTGACAAGAACCACGAAAAGTTCTTGTATTTTAAGCTAAAATCTGACGCTTTTAAAGAAAAAACTTCTCGCTCGCTGAAATATGTTCATTTGCTGAAAATCAACAAAACCACGAAAAGTTCTTGTATTTGAAGATAAAATCTTTTTGCTTTGAAGAAGAAAGATCTGGCTGACTGAAATAAGTTCATTGGATGAAAGCCAACAAAAATTGACAAGAACCACGAAAAGTTCTTGTATTTTAAGATAAAATCTGACGCTATTAAAGAAAAAACTTCTCGCTCGCTGAAATATGTTCATTTGCTGAAAATCAACAAAACCACGAAAAGTTCTTGCATTTGAAGATAAAATCTTTTTGCATTCAAGAAGAAAGATCTTGCTGACTGAAATAAGTTCATTGGATGAAAACCAACAAAAATTGACAAGAACCACGAAAAGTTCTTGTATTTTAAGATAAAATCTGACGCGATTAAAGAAAAAACTTCTCGCTCACTGAAATATGTTCATTTGCTGAAAATCAACAAAATCACGAAAAGTTCTTGAATTTGCAGATAAAATCTTTTTGCTTTCAAGAAGAAAGATCTCGCTGACTGAAATAAGTTCATTGGATGAAAACCAACAAAAATTGACAAGAACCACGAAAAGTTCTTGTATTTTAAGATAAAATCTTACGCTATCAAAGAAAAAACTTCTCGCTCACTGAAATATGTTCATTTGCTGAAAATCAACAAAATCACGAAAAGTTCTTGTATTTGAAGATAAAATCTTTTTGCTTTGAAGAAGAAAGATCGAGCTGAATGAAATAAGTTCATCAGATGAAAACCAACAAAAATTGACAAGAACCACGAAAAGTTCTTGTATTTTAAGATAAAATCTGACGCTAATAAAGAAAAAACTTCTCGCTCGCTGAAATATGTTCGTTTGCTGAAAATCAACAAAATCACGAAAAGTTCTTGTATTTGAAGATAAAATCTTTTTGCTTTCAAGAAGAAAGATCTAGCTGACTGAAATAAGTTCATTGGATGAAAACCAACAAAAATTGACAAGAACCACGAAAAGTTCTTGTATTTTAAGATAAAATGTGACGCTATTAAAGAAAAAACTTCTCGCTCGCTGAAATATGTTCATTTGCTGAAAATCAACAAACTCACGAAAAGTTCTTGTATTTGAAGATAAAATCTTTTTGCTTTCAAGAAGAAAGATCTAGCTGACTGAAATAAGTTTATGGGATGAAAACCAACAAAAATTGACAAGAACCACGAAAAGTTTTTGTATTTTAAGATAAAATCTGACGCTATTAAAGAAAAAACTTCTCCCTCGCTGAAATATGTTCATTTGCTGAAAATCAACAAAACCACGAAAAGTTCTTGTATTTGCAGATAAAATCTTTTTGCTTTGAAGAAGAAAGATCGAGCTGACTGAAATAAGTTCATAAGATGAAAACTAACAAAAATTGACAAGAACCACGAAAAGTTCTTGTCTTTTAAGCTAAAATCTGACGCTTTTAAAGAAAAAACTTCTCGCTTGCTGAAATATGTTCATTTGCTGAAAATCAACAAAACCACGAAAAGTTCTTGTATTTGAAGATAAAATCTTTTTGCTTTCAGGAAGAAAGATCTCGCTGACTGAAATAAGTTCATTGGATGAAAACCAACAAAAATTGACAAGAACCACGAAAAGTTCTTGTATTTTAAGCGAAAATCTGACGCTTTTAAAGAAAAAACTTCTCGCTCGCTGAAATATGTTCATTTGCTGAAAACCAACAAAACCACGAAAAGTTCTTGTATTTGAAGATAAAATCTTTTTGCTTTGAAGAAGAAAGATCTTGCTGACTGAAATAAGTTCATTTGATGAAAATCAACAAAAATTGACAAGAACCACGAAAAGTTTTTGTATTTTAAGATAAAATCTGACGCGATGAAAGAAAAAACTTCTCGCTCGCTGAAATATGTTCATTTGCTGAAAATCAACAAAATCACGAAAAGTTCTTGAATTTGCAGATAAAATCTTTTTGCTTTGAAGAAGAAAGATCTGGCTGACTGAAATAAGTTCATTGGATGAAAGCCAACAAAAATTGACAAGAACTACGAAAAGTTCTTGTATTTTAAGATAAAATCTGACGCTATTAAAGAAAAAACTTCTCGCTCGCTGAAATATGTTCATTTGCTGAAAATCAACAAAACCACGAAAAGTTCTTGCATTTGAAGATAAAATCTTTTTGCTTTGAAGAAGAAAGATCTTGCTGACTGAAATAAGTTCATAAGATGAAAACCAACAAAAATTGACAAGAACCACGAAAAGTTCTTGTATTTTAAGATAAAATCTGACGCGATTAAAGAAAAAACATCTCGCTCGCTGAAATATGTTCATTTGCTGAAAATCAACAAAATCACGAAAAGTTCTTGAATTTGCAGATAAAATCTTTTTGCTTTCAAGAAGAAAGATCTTGCTGACTGAAATAAGTTCATTGGATGAAAACCAACAAAATTGACAAGAACCACGAAAAGTTCTTGTATTTTAAGATAAAATCTGACGCTATTAAAGAAAAAACTTCTCGCTCACTGAAATATGTTCATTTGCTGAAAATCAACAAAATCACGAAAAGTTCTTGCATTTGAAGATAAAATCTTTTTGCTTTGAAGAAGAATGATCGAGCTGAATGAAATAAGTTCATCAGATGAAAACCAACAAAAATTGACAAGAATCACGAAAAGTTCTTGTATTTTAAGATAAAATCTGACGCTAATAAAGAAAAAACTTCTCGCTCGCTGAAATATGTTCGTTTGCTGAAAATCAACAAAATCACGAAAAGTTCTTGTATTTGAAGATAAAATATTTTTGCTTTGAAGAAGAAAGATCGAGCTGACTGAAATAAGTTCATTGGATGAAAGCCAACAAAAATTGACAAGAACCACGAAAAGTTCTTGTATTTTAAGATAAAATCTGACGCTATTAAAGAAAAAACTTCTCGCTCGCTGAAATATGTTCATTTGCTGAAAATCAACAAAACCACGAAAAGTTCTTGCATTTGAAGATAAAATCTTTTTGCTTTCAAGAAGAAAGATCTTGCTGACTGAAATAAGTTCATTGGATGAAAACCAACAAAAATTGACAAGAACCACGAAAAGTTCTTGTATTTTAAGATAAAATCTGACGCGATTAAAGATAAAACTTCTCGCTCACTGAAATATGTTCATTTGCTGAAAATCAACAAAATCACGAAAAGTTCTTGTATTTGAAGATAAAATCTTTTTGCTTTGAAGAAGAAAGATCGAGCTGAATGAAATAAGTTCATCAGATGAAAACCAACAAAAATTGACAAGAACCACGAAAAGTTCTTGTATTTTAAGATAAAATCTGACGCTAATAAAGAAAAAACTTCTCGCTCGCTGAAATATGTTCGTTTGCTGAAAATCAACAAAATCACGAAAAGTTCTTGTATTTGAAGATAAAATCTTTTTGCTTTCAAGAAGAAAGATCTAGCTGACTGAAATAAGTTCATTGGATGAAAACCAACAAAAATTGACAAGAACCACGAAAAGTTCTTGTATTTTAAGATAAAATCTGACGCTATTAAAGAAAAAACTTCTCGCTCGCTGAAATATGTTCATTTGCTGAAAATCAACAAACTCACGAAAATTTCTTGTATTTGAAGATAAAATCTTTTTGCTTTCAAGAAGAAAGATCTAGCTGACTGAAATAAGTTTATGGGATGAAAACCAACAAAAATTGACAAGAACCACGAAAAGTTTTTGTATTTTAAGATAAAATCTGACGCTATTAAAGAAAAAACTTCTCCCTCGCTTAAATATGTTCATTTGCTGAAAATCAACAAAACCACGAAAAGTTCTTGTATTTGCAGATAAAATCTTTTTGCTTTGAAGAAGAAAGATCTGGCTGACTGAAATAAGTTCATAAGATGAAAACTAACAAAAATTGACAAGAACCACGAAAAGTTCTTGTATTTTAAGCTAAAATCTGAAGCTTTTTAAGAAAAAACTTCTCGCTTGCTGAAATATGTTCATTTGCTGAAAATCAACAAAACCACGAAAAGTTCTTGTATTTGAAGATAAAATCTTTTTGCTTTCAGGAAGAAAGATCTCGCTGACTGAAATAAGTTCATTGGATGAAAACCAACAAAAATTGACAAGAACCACGAAAAGTTCTTGTATTTTAAGCGAAAATCTGACGCTTTTAAAGAAAAAACTTCTCGCTCGCTGAAATATGTTCATTTGCTGAAAACCAACAAAACCACGAAAAGTTCTTGTATTTGAAGATAAAATCTTTTTGCTTTGAAGAAGAAAGATCTTGCTGACTGAAATAAGTTCATAAGATGAAAACCAACAAAAATTGACAAGAACCACGAAAAGTTCTTGTATTTTAAGATAAAATCTGACGCGATTAAAGAAAAAACTTCTCGCTCGCTGAAATATGTTCATTTGCTGAAAATCAACAAAATCACGAAAAGTTCTTGAATTTGCAGATAAAATCTTTTTGCTTTCAAGAAGAAAGATCTTGCTGACTGAAATAAGTTCATTGGATGAAAACCAACAAAATTGACAAGAACCACGAAAAGTTCTTGTATTTTAAGATAAAATCTGACGCTATTAAAGAAAAAACTTCTCGCTCACTGAAATATGTTCATTTGCTGAAAATCAACAAAATCACGAAAAGTTCTTGCATTTGAAGATAAAATCTTTTTGCTTTGAAGAAGAATGATCGAGCTGAATGAAATAAGTTCATCAGATGAAAACCAACAAAAATTGACAATAACCACGAAAAGTTCTTGTATTTTAAGATAAAATCTGACGCTAATAAAGAAAAAACTTCTCGCTCGCTGAAATATGTTCGTTTGCTGAAAATCAACAAAATCACGAAAAGTTCTTGTATTTGAAGATAAAATCTTTTTGCTTTCAAGAAGAAAGATCTAGCTGACTGAAATAAGTTCATTGGATGAAAACCAACAAAAATTGACAAGAACCACGAAAAGTTCTTGTATTTTAAGATAAAATCTGACGCTATTAAAGAAAAAACTTCTCGCTCGCTGAAATATGTTCATTTGCTGAAAATCAACAAACTCACGAAAAGTTCTTGTATTTGAAGATAAAATCTTTTTGCTTTCAAGAAGAAAGATCCAGCTGACTGAAATAAGTTTATGGGATGAAAACCAACAAAAATTGACAAGAACCACGAAAAGTTTTTGTATTTTAAGATAAAATCTGACGCGATGAAAGAAAAAACTTCTCGCTCGCTGAAATATGTTCATTTGCTGAAAATCAACAAAATCACGAAAAGTTCTTGAATTTGCAGATAAAATCTTTTTGCTTTGAAGAAGAAAGATCTGGCTGACTGAAATAAGTTCATTGGATGAAAGCCAACAAAAATTGACAAGAACTACGAAAAGTACTTGTATTTTAAGATAAAATCTGACGCTATTAAAGAAAAAACTTCTCGCTCGCTGAAATATGTTCATTTGCTGAAAATCAACAAAACCACGAAAAGTTCTTGCATTTGAAGATAAAATCTTTTTGCTTTGAAGAAGAAAGATCTTGCTGACTGAAATAAGTTCATAAGATGAAAACCAACAAAAATTGACAAGAACCACGAAAAGTTCTTGTATTTTAAGATAAAATCTGACGCGATTAAAGAAAAAACTTCTCGCTCGCTGAAATATGTTCATTTGCTGAAAATCAACAAAATCACGAAAAGTTCTTGAATTTGCAGATAAAATCTTTTTGCTTTCAAGAAGAAAGATCTTGCTGACTGAAATAAGTTCATTGGATGAAAACCAACAAAATTGACAAGAACCACGAAAAGTTCTTGTATTTTAAGATAAAATCTGACGCTATTAAAGAAAAAAACTTCTCGCTCACTGAAATATGTTCATTTGCTGAAAATCAACAAAATCACGAAAAGTTCTTGCATTTGAAGATAAAATCTTTTTGCTTTGAAGAAGAATGATCGAGCTGAATGAAATAAGTTCATCAGATGAAAACCAACAAAAATTGACAAGAATCACGAAAAGTTCTTGTATTTTAAGATAAAATCTGACGCTAATAAAGAAAAAACTTCTCGCTCGCTGAAATATGTTCGTTTGCTGAAAATCAACAAAATCACGAAAAGTTCTTGTATTTGAAGATAAAATCTTTTTGCTTTCAAGAAGAAAGATCCAGCTGACTGAAATAAGTTCATTGGATGAAAGCCAACAAAAATTGACAAGAACCACGAAAAGTTCTTGTATTTTAAGATAAAATCTGACGCTATTAAAGAAAAAACTTCTCGCTCGCTGAAATATGTTCATTTGCTGAAAATCAACAAAACCACGAAAAGTTCTTGCATTTGAAGATAAAATCTTTTTGCTTTCAAGAAGAAAGATCTTGCTGACTGAAATAAGTTCATTGGATGAAAACCAACAAAAATTGACAAGAACCACGAAAAGTTCTTGTATTTTAAGATAAAATCTGACGCGATTAAAGAAAAAACTTCTCGCTCACTGAAATATGTTCATTTGCTGAAAATCAACAAAATCACGAAAAGTTCTTGAATTTGCAGATAAAATCTTTTTGCTTTCAAGAAGAAAGATCTTGCTGACTGAAATAAGTTCATTGGATGAAAACCAACAAAAATTGACAAGAACCACGAAAAGTTCTTGTATTTTAAGATAAAATCTTACGCTATTAAAGAAAAAACTTCTCGCTCACTGAAATATGTTCATTTGCTGAAAATCAACAAAATCACGAAAAGTTCTTGTATTTGAAGATAAAATCTTTTTGCTTTGAAGAAGAAAGATCGAGCTGAATGAAATAAGTTCATCAGATGAAAACCAACAAAAATTGACAAGAACCACGAAAAGTTCTTGTATTTTAAGATAAAATCTGACGCTAATAAAGAAAAAACTTCTCGCTCGCTGAAATATGTTCGTTTGCTGAAAATCAACAAAATCACGAAAAGTTCTTGTATTTGAAGATAAAATCTTTTTGCTTTGAAGAAGAAAGATCCAGCTGACTGAAATAAGTTCATTGGATGAAAACCAACAAAAATTGACAAGAACCACGAAAAGTTCTTGTATTTTAAGATAAAATCTGACGCTATTAAAGAAAAAACTTCTCGCTCGCTGAAATATGTTCATTTGCTGAAAATCAACAAACTCACGAAAAGTTCTTGTATTTGAAGATAAAATCTTTTTGCTTTCAAGAAGAAAGATCTAGCTGACTGAAATAAGTTTATGGGATGAAAACCAACAAAAATTGACAAGAACCACGAAAAGTTTTTGTATTTTAAGATAAAATCTGACGCTATTAAAGAAAAAACTTCTCCCTCGTTTAAATATGTTCATTTGCTGAAAATCAACAAAACCACGAAAAGTTCTTGTATTTGCAGATAAAATCTTTTTGCTTTGAAGAAGAAAGATCTGGCTGACTGAAATAAGTTCATAAGATGAAAACTAACAAAAATTGACAAGAACCACGAAAAGTTCTTGTATTTTAAGCTAAAATCTGACGCTTTTAAAGAAAAAACTTCTCGCTTGCTGAAATATGTTCATTTGCTGAAAATCAACAAAACCATGAAAAGTTCTTGTATTTGAAGATAAAATCTTTTTGCTTTCAGGAAGAAAGATCTCGCTGACTGAAATAAGTTCATTGGATGAAAACCAACAAAAATTGACAAGAACCACGAAAAGTTCTTGTATTTTAAGCGAAAATCTGACGCTTTTAAAGAAAAAACTTCTCGCTCGCTGAAATATGTTCATTTGCTGAAAACCAACAAAACCACGAAAAGTTCTTGTATTTGAAGATAAAATCTTTTTGCTTTGAAGAAGAAAGATCTTGCTGACTGAAATAAGTTCATAAGATGAAAACCAACAAAAATTGACAAGAACCACGAAAAGTTCTTGTATTTTAAGATAAAATCTGACGCGATGAAAGAAAAAACTTCTCGCTCGATGAAATATGTTCATTTGCTGAAAATCAACAAAATCACGAAAAGTTCTTGAATTTGCAGATAAAATCTTTTTGCTTTGAAGAAGAAAGATCTGGCTGACTGAAATAAGTTCATTGGATGAAAGCCAACAAAAATTGACAAGAACTACGAAAAGTACTTGTATTTTAAGATAAAATCTGACGCTATTAAAGAAAAAACTTCTCGCTCGCTGAAATATGTTCATTTGCTGAAAATCAACAAAACCACGAAAAGTTCTTGCATTTGAAGATAAAATCTTTTTGCTTTGAAGAAGAAAGATCTTGCTGACTGAAATAAGTTCATAAGATGAAAACCAACAAAAACTGACAAGAACCACGAAAAGTTCTTGTATTTTAAGATAAAATCTGATGCGATTAAAGAAAAAACTTCTCGCTCGCTGAAATATGTTCATTTGCTGAAAATCAACAAAATCACGAAAAGTTCTTGAATTTGCAGATAAAATCTTTTTGCTTTCAAGAAGAAAGATCTTGCTGACTGAAATAAGTTCATTGGATGAAAACCAACAAAATTGACAAGAACCACGAAAAGTTCTTGTATTTTAAGATAAAATCTGACGCTATTAAAGAAAAAACTTCTCGCTCACTGAAATATGTTCATTTGCTGAAAATCAACAAAATCACGAAAAGTTCTTGCATTTGAAGATAAAATCTTTTTGCTTTGAAGAAGAATGATCGAGCTGAATGAAATAAGTTCATCAGATGAAAACCAACAAAAATTGACAAGAATCACGAAAAGTTCTTGTATTTTAAGATAAAATCTGACGCTAATAAAGAAAAAACTTCTCGCTCGCTGAAATATGTTCGTTTGCTGAAAATCAACAAAATCACGAAAAGTTCTTGTATTTGAAGATAAAATCTTTTTGCTTTCAAGAAGAAAGATCCAGCTGACTGAAATAAGTTCATTGGATGAAAACCAACAAAAATTGACAAGAACCACGAAAAGTTCTTGTATTTTAAGATAAAATCTGACGCTATCAAAGAAAAAACTTCTCGCTCGCTGAAATATGTTCATTTGCTGAAAATCAACAAACTCACGAAAAGTTCTTGTATTTGAAGATAAAATCTTTTTGCTTTCAAGAAGAAAGATCCAGCTGACTGAAATAAGTTTATGGGATGAAAACCAACAAAAATTGACAAGAACCACGAAAAGTTTTTGTATTTTAAGATAAAATCTGACGCTATTAAAGAAAAAACTTCTCCCTCGCTGAAATATGTTCATTTGCTGAAAATCAACAAAACCACGAAAAGTTCTTGTATTTGAAGATAAAATCTTTTTGCTTTGAAGAAGAAAGATCTGGCTGACTGAAATAAGTTCATAAGATGAAAACCAACAAAATTTGACAAGAACCACGAAAAGTTCTTGTATTTTAAGATAAAATCTGACGCTATTAAAGAAAAAACTTCTCCCTCGCTGAAATATGTTCATTTGCTGAAAATCAACAAAACCACGAAAAGTTCTTGTATTTGCAGATAAAATCTTTTTGCTTTGAAGAAGAAAGATCGAGCTGACTGAAATAAGTTCATAAGATGAAAATTAACAAAAATTGAAAAGAACCACGAAAAGTTCTTGTATTTTAAGATAAAATCTTACGCTATTGAAGAAAAAAATACTAGCTCGCTGAAATATGTTCAATTGCTGAAAATCAACAAAACCACGAAAAGTTCTTGTATTTGAAGATAAAATCTTTTTGCTTTGAAGAAGAAAGATCTAGCTGACTGAAATAAGTTTATTGGATGAAAACCAACAAAAATTGACAAGAACCACGAAAAGTTCTTGTATTTTAAGATAAAATCTGACGCTATTAAAGAAAAAACTTCTCCCTCGCTGAAATATGTTCATTTGCTGAAAATCAGCAAAACCACGAAAAGTTCTTGTATTTGAAGATAAAATCTTTTTGCTTTCAAGAAGAAAGATCTAGCTGACTGAAATAAGTTCATTTGATGAAAATCAACAAAAATTGACAAGAACCACGAAAAGTTTTTGTATTTTAAGATTAAATCTGACGCTATTAAAGAAAAAACTTCTCGCTCGCTGAAATATGTTCATTTGCTGAAAATCAACAAAACCACGAAAAGTTCTTGCATTTGAAGATAAAATCTTTTTGCTTTCAAGAAGAAAGATCTTGCTGACTGAAATAAGTTCATTGGATGAAAACCAACAAAAATTGACAAGAAACACGAAAAGTTCTTGTATTTTAAGCTAAAATCTGACGCTTTTAAAGAAAAAACTTCTCGCTCGCTGAAATATGTTCATTTGCTGAAAATCAACAAAACCACGAAAAGTTCTTGTATTTGAAGATAAAATCTTTTTGCTTTGAAGAAGAAAGATCTGGCTGACTGAAATAAGTTCATTGGATGAAAGCCAACAAAATTTGACAAGAACCACGAAAAGTTCTTGTATTTTAAGATAAAATCTGACGCGATTAAAGAAAAAACTTCTCCCTCGCTGAAATATGTTCATTTGCTGAAAATCAACAAAACCACGAAAAGTTCTTGTATTTGAAGATAAAATCTTTTTGCTTTAAAGAAGAAAGATCTAGCTGACTGAAATAAGTTCATAAGATGAAAACCAACAAAAATTGACAAGAACCACGAAAAGTTTTTGTATTTTAAGATTAAATCTGACGCTATTAAAGAAAAAACTTCTCGCTCGCTGAAATATGTTCATTTGCTGAAAATCAACAAAATCACGAAAAGTTCTTGTATTTTAAGATAAAATCTTTTTGCTTTCAAGAAGAAAGATCTAGCTGACTGAAATAAGTTCATTGGATGAAAACCAACAAAAATTGACAAGAACCACGAAAAGTTCTTGTATTTTAAGATAAAATCTGACGCTATTAAAGAAAAAACTTCTCGCTCGCTGAAATATGTTCATTTGCTGAAAATCAACAAAACCACGAAAAGTTCTTGCATTTGAAGATAAAATCTTTTTGCTTTCAAGAAGAAAGATCTCGCTGACTGAAATAAGTTCATTGGATGAAAACCAACAAAAATTGACAAGAACCACGAAAAGTTCTTGTATTTTAAGATAAAATCTGACGCTATTAAAGAAAAAACTTCTCGCTCGCTGAAATATGTTCATTTGCTGTAAATCAACAAAACCACGAAAAGTTCTTGCATTTGAAGATAAAATCTTTTTGCTTTCAAGAAGAAAGATCTTGCTGACTGAAATAAGTTCATTGGATGAAAACCAACAAAAATTGACAAGAACCACGAAAAGTTCTTGTGTTTTAAGCTAAAATCTGACGCTTTTAAAGAAAAAACTTCTCGCTCGCTGAAACATGTTCATTTGCTGAAAATCAACAAAACCACGAAAAGTTCTTGTATTTGAAGATAAAATCTTTTTGCTTTGAAGAAGAAAGATCTGGCTGACTGAAATAAGTTCATTGGATGAAAGCCAACAAAAATTGACAAGAACCACGAAAAGTTCTTGTATTTTAAGAAAAAATCTGACGCTATTAAAGAAAAAACGTCTCCCTCGCTGAAATATGTTCATTTGCTGAAAATCAACAAAACCACGAAAAGTTCTTGTATTTGAAGATCAAATCATTTGCTTTAAAGAAGAAAGATGTAGCTGACTGAAATAAGTTCATTGGATGAAAACCAACAAAAATTGACAAGAACCACGAAAAGTTCTTGTATTTTAAGATAAAATCTGACGCTATTGAAGAAAAAACTTCTCCCTCGCTGAAATATGTTCATTTGCTGAAAATCAACAAAACCACAAAAAGTTCTTGTATTTGAAGATAAAATCTTTTTGCTTTGAAGAAGAAAGATCTGGCTGACTGAAATAAGTTCATAAGATGAAAACCAACAAAATTTGACAAGAACCACGAAAAGTTCTTGTATTTTAAGATAAAATCTGACGCTTTTGAAGAAAAAAATTCGAGCTCGCTGAAATATGTTCATTTGCTGAAAATCAACAAAACCACGAAAAGTTCTTGTATTTGAAGATAAAATCTTTTTGCTTTGAAGAAGAAAGATCTGGCTGACTGCAATAAGTTTATTGGATGAAAACCAACAAAATTGACAAGAACCACGAAAAGTTCTTGTATTTTAAGATAAAATCTGACGCGATTAAAGAAAAAACTTCTTGCTCACTGAAATATGTTCATTTGCTGAAAATCAACAAAATCACGAAAAGTTCTTGCATTTGAAGATAAAATCTTTTTGCTTTGAAGAAGAATGATCGAGCTGAATGAAATAAGTTCATCAGATGAAAACCAACAAAAATTGACAAGAATCACGAAAAGTTCTTGTATTTTAAGATAAAATCTGACGCTAATAAAGAAAAAACTTCTCGCTCGCTGAAATATGTTCGTTTGCTGAAAATCAACAAAATCACGAAAAGTTCTTGTATTTGAAGATAAAATCTTTTTGCTTTCAAGAAGAAAGATCCAGCTGACTGAAATAAGTTCATTGGATGAAAACCAACAAAAATTGACAAGAACCACGAAAAGTTCTTGTATTTTAAGATAAAATCTGACGCTATTAAAGAAAAAACTTCTCGCTCGCTGAAATATGTTCATTTGCTGAAAATCAACAAACTCACGAAAAGTTCTTGTATTTGAAGATAAAATCTTTTTGCTTTCAAGAAGAAAGATCTAGCTGACTGAAATAAGTTTATGGGATGAAAACCAACAAAAATTGACAAGAACCACGAAAAGTTTTTGTATTTTAAGATAAAATCTGACGCTATTAAAGAAAAAACTTCTCCCTCGCTGAAATATGTTCATTTGCTGAAAATCAACAAAACCACGAAAAGTTCTTGTATTTGAAGATAAAATCTTTTTGCTTTGAAGAACAAAGATCTGGCTGACTGAAATAAGTTCATAAGATGAAAACCAACAAAATTTGACAAGAACCACGAAAAGTTCTTGTATTTTAAGATAAAATCTGACGCTATTAAAGAAAAAACTTCTCCCTCGCTGAAATATGTTCATTTGCTGAAAATCAACAAAACCACGAAAAGTTCTTGTATTTGAAGATAAAATCTTTTTGCTTTCAAGAAGAAAGATCTAGCTGACTGAAATAAGTTCATTTGATGAAAATCAACAAAAATTGACAAGAACCACGAAAAGTTTTTGTATTTTAAGATAAAATCTGACGCTATTAAAGAAAAAACTTCTCCCTCGCTGAAATATGTTCATTTGCTGAAAATCAACAAAACCACGAAAAGTTCTTGTATTTGAAGATAAAATCTTTTTGCTTTCAAGAAGAAAGATCCAGCTGACTGAAATAAGTTCATTTGATGAAAATCAACAAAAATTGACAAGAACCACGAAAAGTTTTTGTATTTTAAGATTAAATCTGACGCTATTAAAGAAAAAACTTCTCGCTCGCTGAAATATGTTCATTTGCTGAAAATCAACAAAACCACGAAAAGTTCTTGCATTTGAAGATAAAATCTTTTTGCTTTCAAGAAGAAAGATCTTGCTGACTGAAATAAGTTCATTGGATGAAAACCAACAAAAATTGACAAGAACCACGAAAAGTTCTTGTATTTTAAGCTAAAATCTGACGCGATTAAAGAAAAAACTTCTCCCTCGCTGAAATATGTTCATTTGCTGAAAATCAACAAAACCACGAAAAGTTCTTGTATTTGAAGATAAAATCTTTTTGCTTTAAAGAAGAAAGATCTCGCTGACTGAAATAAGTTTATTTGATGAAAATCAACAAAAATTGACAAGAACCACGAAAAGTTTTTGTATTTTAAGATTAAATCTGACGCTATTCAAGAAAAAACTTCTTGCTCGCTGAAATATGTTCATTTGCTGAAAATCAACAAAACCACGAAAAGTTCTTGCATTTGAAGATAAAATCTTTTTGCTTTCAAGAAGAAAGATCTTGCTGACTGAAATAAGTTCATTGGATGAAAACCAACAAAAATTGACAAGAAACACGAAAAGTTCTTGTATTTTAAGCTAAAATCTGACGCTTTTAAAGAAAAAACTTCTCGCTCGCTGAAATATGTTCATTTGCTGAAAATCAACAAAACCACGAAAAGTTCTTGTATTTGAAGATAAAATCTTTTTGCTTTGAAGAAGAAAGATCTGGCTGACTGAAATAAGTTCATTGGATGAAAGCCAACAAAAATTGACAAGAACCACGAAAAGTTCTTGTATTTTAAGATAAAATCTGACGCGATTACAGAAAAACTTCTCCCTCGCTGAAATATGTTCATTTGCTGAAAATCAACAAAACCACGAAAAGTTCTTGCATTTGAAGATAAAATCTTTTTGCTTTAAAGAAGAAAGATCTAGCTGACTGAAATAAGTTCATAAGATGAAAACCAACAAAAATTGACAAGAACCACGAAAAGTTTTTGTATTTTAAGATTAAATCTGACGCTATTAAAGAAAAAACTTCTCGCTCGCTGAAATATGTTCATTTGCTGAAAATCAACAAAATCACGAAAAGTTCTTGTATTTTAAGATAAAATCTTTTTGCTTTCAAGAAGAAAGATCTAGCTGACTGAAATAAGTTCATTGGATGAAAACCAACAAAAATTGACAAGAACCACGAAAAGTTCTTGTATTTTAAGATAAAATCTGACGCTATTAAAGAAAAAACTTCTCGCTCGCTGAAATATGTTCATTTGCTGAAAATCAACAAAACCACGAAAAGTTCTTGCATTTGAAGATAAAATCTTTTTGCTTTCAAGAAGAAAGATCTAGCTGACTGAAATAAGTTCATTGGATGAAAACCAACAAAAATTGACAAGAACCACGAAAAGTTCTTGTATTTTAAGATAAAATCTGACGCTATTAAAGAAAAAACTTCTCGCTCGCTGAAATATGTTCATTTGCTGTAAATCAACAAAACCACGAAAAGTTCTTGTATTTGAAGATAAAATCTTTTTGCTTTGAAGAAGAAAGATCTGGCTGACTGAAATAAGTTCATTGGATGAAAGCCAACAAAAATTGACAAGAACCACGAAAAGTTCTTGTATTTTAAGAAAAAATCTGACGCTGTTAAAGAAAAAACGTCTCCCTCGCTGAAATATGTTCATTTGCTGAAAATCAACAAAACCACGAAAAGTTCTTGTATTTGAAGATAAAATCATTTGCTTCAAAGAAGAAAGATCTCGCTGACTGAAATAAGTTCATTGGATGAAAGCCAACAAAAATTGACAAGAACCACGAAAAGTTCTTGTATTTTAAGATAAAATCTGACGCTATTAAAGAAAAAACTTCTCCCTCGCTGAAATATGTTCATTTGCTGAAAATCAACAAAACCACAAAAAGTTCTTGTATTTGAAGATAAAATCTTTTTGCTTTGAAGAAGAAAGATCTTGCTGACTGAAATAAGTTTATTGGATGAAAACCAACAAAAATTGACAAGAACCACGAAAAGTTCTTGTATTTTAAGATAAAATCTGACGCTATTAAAGAAAAAACTTCTCCCTCGCTGAAATATGTTCATTTGCTGAAAATCAACAAAACCACGAAAAGTTCTTGTATTTGAAGATAAAATCTTTTTGCTTTCAAGAAGAAAGATCTAGCTGACTGAAATAAGTTCATTTGATGAAAATCAACAAAAATTGACAAGAACCACGAAAAGTTTTTGTATTTTAAGATAAAATCTTACGCTATTGAAGAAAAAAATTCTAGCTCGCTGAAATATGTTCAATTGCTGAAAATCAACAAAACCACGAAAAGTTCTTGCATTTGAAGATAAAATCTTTTTGCTTTAAAGAAGAAAGATCTAGCTGACTGAAATAAGTTCATAAGATGAAAACCAACAAAAATTGACAAGAACCACGAAAAGTTTTTGTATTTTAAGATTAAATCTGACGCTATTAAAGAAAAAACTTCTCGCTCGCTGAAATATGTTCATTTGCTGAAAATCAACAAAATCACGAAAAGTTCTTCTATTTTAAGATAAAATCTTTTTGCTTTCAAGAAGAAAGATCTAGCTGACTGAAATAAGTTCATTGGATGAAAACCAACAAAAATTGACAAGAACCACGAAAAGTTCTTGTATTTTAAGATAAAATCTGACGCTATTAAAGAAAAAACTTCTCGCTCGCTGAAATATGTTCATTTGCTGTAAATCAACAAAACCACGAAAAGTTCTTGCATTTGAAGATAAAATCTTTTTGCTTTCAAGAAGAAAGATCTTGCTGACTGAAATAAGTTCATTGGATGAAAACCAACAAAAATTGACAAGAACCACGAAAAGTTCTTGTATTTTAAGCTAAAATCTGACGCTTTTAAAGAAAAAACTTCTCGCTCGCTGAAATATGTTCATTTGCTGAAAATCAACAAAACCACGAAAAGTTCTTGTATTTGAAGATAAAATCTTTTTGCTTTGAAGAAGAAAGATCTGGCTGACTGAAATAAGTTCATTGGATGAAAGCCAACAAAAATTGACAAGAACCACGAAAAGTTCTTGTATTTTAAGAAAAAATCTGACGCTATTAAAGAAAAAACGTCTCCCTCGCTGAAATATGTTCATTTGCTGAAAATCAACAAAACCACGAAAAGTTCTTGTATTTGAAGATAAAATCATTTGCTTTAAAGAAGAAAGATCTCGCTGACTGAAATAAGTTCATTTGATGAAAATCAACAAAAATTGACAAGAACCACGAAAAGTTTTTGTATTTTAAGATAAAATCTGACGCTATTAAAGAAAAAACTTCTCCCTCGCTGAAATATGTTCATTTGCTGAAAATCAACAAAACCACGAAAAGTTCTTGTATTTGAAGATAAAATCTTTTTGCTTTCAAGAAGAAAGATCTAGCTGACTGAAATAAGTTCATTTGATGAAAATCAACAAAAATTGACAAGAACCACGAAAAGTTTTTGTATTTTAAGATTAAATCTGACGCTATTGAAGAAAAAACTTCTCGCTCGCTGAAATATGTTCATTTGCTGAAAATCAACAAAACCACGAAAAGTTCTTGCATTTGAAGATAAAATCTTTTTGCTTTCAAGAAGAAAGATCTTGCTGACTGAAATAAGTTCATTGGATGAAAACCAACAAAAATTGACAAGAACCACGAAAAGTTCTTGTATTTTAAGCTAAAATCTGACGCGATTAAAGAAAAAACTTCTCCCTCGCTGAAATATGTTCATTTGCTGAAAATCAACAAAACCACGAAATGTTCTTGTATTTGAAGATAAAATCTTTTTGCTTTAAAGAAGAAAGATCTCGCTGACTGAAATAAGTTTATTTGATGAAAATCAACAAAAATTGACAAGAACCACGAAAAGTTTTTGTATTTTAAGATTAAATCTGACGCTATTCAAGAAAAAACTTCTCGCTCGCTGAAATATGTTCATTTGCTGAAAATCAACAAAACCACGAAAAGTTCTTGCATTTGAAGATAAAATCTTTTTGCTTTCAAGAAGAAAGATCTTCCTGACTGAAATAAGTTCATTGGATGAAAACCAACAAAAATTGACAAGAAACACGAAAAGTTCTTGTATTTTAAGCTAAAATCTGACGCTTTTAAAGAAAAAACTTCTCGCTCGCTGAAATATGTTCATTTGCTGAAAATCAACAAAACCACGAAAAGTTCTTGTATTTGAAGATAAAATCTTTTTGCTTTGAAGAAGAAAGATCTGGCTGACTGAAATAAGTTCATTGGATGAAAGCCAACAAAAATTGACAAGAACCACGAAAAGTTCTTGTATTTTAAGATAAAATCTGACGCGATTACAGAAAAACTTCTCCCTCGCTGAAATATGTTCATTTGCTGAAAATCAACAAAACCACGAAAAGTTCTTGCATTTGAAGATAAAATCTTTTTGCTTTAAAGAAGAAAGATCTAGCTGACTGAAATAAGTTCATAAGATGAAAACCAACAAAAATTGACAAGAACCACGAAAAGTTTTTGTATTTTAAGATTAAATCTGACGCTATTAAAGAAAAAACTTCTCGCTCGCTGAAATATGTTCATTTGCTGAAAATCAACAAAATCACGAAAAGTTCTTGTATTTTAAGATAAAATCTTTTTGCTTTCAAGAAGAAAGATCTAGCTGACTGAAATAAGTTCATTGGATGAAAACCAACAAAAATTGACAAGAATCACGAAAAGTTCTTGTATTTTAAGATAAAATCTGACGCTATTAAAGAAAAAACTTCTCGCTCGCTGAAATATGTTCATTTGCTGAAAATCAACAAAACCACGAAAAGTTCTTGCATTTGAAGATAAAATCTTTTTGCTTTCAAGAAGAAAGATCTAGCTGACTGAAATAAGTTCATTGGATGAAAACCAACAAAAATTGACAAGAACCACGAAAAGTTCTTGTATTTTAAGATAAAATCTGACGCTATTAAAGAAAAAACTTCTCGCTCGCTGAAATATGTTCATTTGCTGTAAATCAACAAAACCACGAAAAGTTCTTGCATTTGAAGATAAAATCTTTTTGCTTTCAAGAAAAAAGATCTTGCTGACTGAAATAAGTTCATTGGATGAAAACCAACAAAAATTGACAAGAACCACGAAAAGTTCTTGTATTTTAAGCGAAAATCTGACGCTTTTAAAGAAAAAACTTCTCGCTCGCTGAAACATGTTCATTTGCTGAAAATCAACAAAACCACGAAAAGTTCTTGTATTTGAAGATAAAATCTTTTTGCTTTGAAGAAGAAAGATCTGGCTGACTGAAATAAGTTCATTGGATGAAAGCCAACAAAAATTGACAAGAACCACGAAAAGTTCTTGTATTTTAAGAAAAAATCTGACGCTATTAAAGAAAAAACGTCTCCCTCGCTGAAATATGTTCATTTGCTGAAAATCAACAAAACCACGAAAAGTTCTTGTATTTGAAGATAAAATCATTTGCTTCAAAGAAGAAAGATCTCGCTGACTGAAATAAGTTCATTGGATGAAAGCCAACAAAAATTGACAAGAACCACGAAAAGTTCTTGTATTTTAAGATAAAATCTGACGCTATTAAAGAAAAAACTTCTCCCTCGCTGAAATATGTTCATTTGCTGAAAATCAACAAAACCACAAAAAGTTCTTGTATTTGAAGATAAAATCTTTTTGCTTTGAAGAAGAAAGATCTGGCTGACTGAAATAAGTTTATTGGATGAAAACCAACAAAAATTGACAAGAACCACGAAAAGTTCTTGTATTTTAAGATAAAATCTGACGCTATTAAAGAAAAAACTTCTCCCTCGCTGAAATATGTTCATTTGCTGAAAATCAACAAAACCACGAAAAGTTCTTGTATTTGAAGATAAAATCTTTTTGCTTTCAAGAAGAAAGATCTAGCTGACTGAAATAAGTTCATTTGATGAAAATCAACAAAAATTGACAAGAACCACGAAAAGTTTTTGTATTTTAAGATAAAATCTTACGCTATTGAAGAAAAAAATTCTAGCTCGCTGAAATATGTTCAATTGCTGAAAATCAACAAAACCACGAAAAGTTCTTGCATTTGAAGATAAAATCTTTTTGCTTTAAAGAAGAAAGATCTAGCTGACTGAAATAAGTTCATAAGATGAAAACCAACAAAAATTGACAAGAACCACGAAAAGTTTTTGTATTTTAAGATTAAATCTGACGCTATTAAAGAAAAAACTTCTCGCTCGCTGAAATATGTTCATTTGCTGAAAATCAACAAAATCACGAAAAGTTCTTGTATTTTAAGATAAAATCTTTTTGCTTTCAAGAAGAAAGATCTAGCTGACTGAAATAAGTTCATTGGATGAAAACCAACAAAAATTGACAAGAACCACGAAAAGTTCTTGTATTTTAAGATAAAATCTGACGCTATTAAAGAAAAAACTTCTCGCTCGCTGAAACATGTTCATTTGCTGAAAATCAACAAAACCACGAAAAGTTCTTGTATTTGAAGATAAAATCTTTTTGCTTTGAAGAAGAAAGATCTGGCTGACTGAAATAAGTTCATTGGATGAAAGCCAACAAAAATTGACAAGAACCACGAAAAGTTCTTGTATTTTAAGAAAAAATCTGACGCTATTAAAGAAAAAACGTCTCCCTCGCTGAAATATGTTCATTTGCTGAAAATCAACAAAACCACGAAAAGTTCTTGTATTTGAAGATAAAATCATTTGCTTTAAAGAAGAAAGATCTCGCTGACTGAAATAAGTTCATTGGATGAAAGCCAACAAAAATTGACAAGAGCCACGAAAAGTTCTTGTATTTTAAGATAAAATCTGACGCTATTGAAGAAAAAACTTCTCCCTCGCTGAAATATGTTCATTTGCTGAAAATCAACAAAACCACAAAAAGTTCTTGTATTTGAAGATAAAATCTTTTTGCTTTGAAGAAGAAAGATCTGGCTGACTGAAATAAGTTTATTGGATGAAAACCAACAAAAATTGACAAGAACCACGAAAAGTTCTTGTATTTTAAGATAAAATCTGACGCTATTAAAGAAAAAACTTCTCCCTCGCTGAAATATGTTCATTTGCTGAAAATCAACAAAACCACGAAAAGTTCTTGTATTTGAAGATAAAATCTTTTTGCTTTCAAGAAGAAAGATCTAGCTGACTGAAATAAGTTCATTTGATGAAAATCAACAAAAATTGACAAGAACCACGAAAAGTTTTTGTATTTTAAGATAAAATCTTACGCTATTGAAGAAAAAAATTCTTGCTCGCTGAAATATGTTCAATTGCTGAAAATCAACAAAACCACGAAAAGTTCTTGTATTTGAAGATAAAATCTTTTTGCTTTGAAGAAGAAAGATCTAGCTGACTGAAATAAGTTTATTGGATGAAAACCAACAAAAATTGACAAGAACCACGAAAAGTTCTTGTATTTTAACATAAAATCTGACGCTATTAAAGAAAAAACTTCTCCCTCGCTGAAATATGTTCATTTGCTGAAAATCAACAAAACCACGAAAAGTTCTTGTATTTGAAGATAAAATCTTTTTGCTTTCAAGAAGAAAGATCTAGCTGACTGAAATAAGTTCATTTGATGAAAATCAACAAAAATTGACAAGAACCACGAAAAGTTTTTGTATTTTAAGATTAAATCTGACGCTATTAAAGAAAAAACTTCTCGCTCGCTGAAATATGTTCATTTGCTGAAAATCAACAAAACCACGAAAAGTTCTTGCATTTGAAGATAAAATCTTTTTGCTTTCAAGAAGAAAGATCTTGCTGACTGAAATAAGTTCATTGGATGAAAACCAACAAAAATTGACAAGAACCACGAAAAGTTCTTGTATTTTAAGCTAAAATCTGACGCGATTAAAGAAAAAACTTCTCCCTCGCTGAAATATGTTCATTTGCTGAAAATCAACAAAACCACGAAAAGTTCTTGTATTTGAAGATAAAATCTTTTTGCTTTAAAGAAGAAAGATCTCGCTGACTGAAATAAGTTTATTTGATGAAAATCAACAAAAATTGACAAGAACCACGAAAAGTTTTTGTATTTTAAGATTAAATCTGACGCTATTGAAGAAAAAACTTCTCGCTCGCTGAAATATGTTCATTTGCTGAAAATCAACAAAACCACGAAAAGTTCTTGCATTTGAAGATAAAATCTTTTTGCTTTCAAGAAGAAAGATCTTGCTGACTGAAATAAGTTCATTGGATGAAAACCAACAAAAATTGACAAGAAACACGAAAAGTTCTTGTATTTTAAGCTAAAATCTGACGCTTTTAAAGAAAAAACTTCTCGCTCGCTGAAATATGTTCATTTGCTGAAAATCAACAAAACCACGAAAAGTTCTTGTATTTGAAGATAAAATCTTTTTGCTTTGAAGAAGAAAGATCTGGCTGACTGAAATAAGTTCATTGGATGAAAGCCAACAAAAATTGACAAGAACCACGAAAAGTTCTTGTATTTTAAGATAAAATCTGACGCGATTAAAGAAAAAACTTCTCCCTCGCTGAAATATGTTCATTTGCTGAAAATCAACAAAACCACGAAAAGTTTTTGTATTTGAAGATAAAATCTTTTTGCTTTAAAGAAGAAAGATCTAGCTGACTGAAATAAGTTCATAAGATGAAAACCAACAAAAATTGACAAGAACCACGAAAAGTTTTTGTATTTTAAGATTAAATCTCACGCTATTAAAGAAAAAACTTCTCGCTCGCTGAAATATGTTCATTTGCTGAAAATCAACAAAATCACGAAAAGTTCTTGTATTTTAAGATAAAATCTTTTTGCTTTCAAGAAGAAAGATCTAGCTGACTGAAATAAGTTCATTGGATGAAAACCAACAAAAATTGACAAGAACCACGAAAAGTTCTTGTATTTTAAGATAAAATCTGACGCTATTAAAGAAAAAACTTCTCGCTCGCTGAAATATGTTCATTTGCTGAAAATCAACAAAACCACGAAAAGTTCTTGCATTTGAAGATGAAATCTTTTTGCTTTCAAGAAGAAAGATCTAGCTGACTGAAATAAGTTCATTGGATGAAAACCAACAAAAATTGACTAGAACCACGAAAAGTTCTTGTATTTTAAGATAAAATCTGACGCGATTAAAGAAAAAACTTCTCCCTCGCTGAAATATGTTCATTTGCTGAAAATCAACAAAACCACGAAAAGTTCTTGTATTTGAAGATAAAATCTTTTTGCTTTAAAGAAGAAAGATCTAGCTGACTGAAATAAGTTCATAAGATGAAAACCAACAAAAATTGACAAGAACCACGAAAAGTTTTTGTATTTTAAGATTAAATCTGACGCTATTAAAGAAAAAACTTCTCGCTCGCTGAAATATGTTCATTTGCTGAAAATCAACAAAATCACGAAAAGTTCTTGTATTTTAAGATAAAATCTTATTGCTTTCAAGAAGAAAGATCTAGCTGACTGAAATAAGTTCATTGGATGAAAACCAACAAAAATTGACAAGAACCACGAAAAGTTTTTGTATTTTAAGATAAAATCTGACGCTATTAAAGAAAAAACTTCTCGCTCGCTGAAATATGTTCATTTGCTGAAAATCAACAAAACCACGAAAAGTTCTTGCATTTGAAGATAAAATCTTTTTGCTTTCAAGAAGAAAGATCTAGCTGACTGAAATAAGTTCATTGGATGAAAACCAACAAAAATTGACGAGAACCACGAAAAGTTCTTGTATTTTAAGATAAAATCTGACGCTATTAAAGAAAAAACTTCTCGCTCGCTGAAATATGTTCATTTGCTGTAAATCAACAAAACCACGAAAAGTTCTTGCATTTGAAGATAAAATCATTTTGCTTTGAAGAAGAAAGATCTGGCTGACTGAAATAAGTTCATTGGATGAAAGCCAACAAAAATTGACAAGAACCACGAAAAGTTCTTGTATTTTAAGATAAAATCTGACGCGATTGAAGAAAAAACTTCTCCCTCGCTGAAATATGTTCATTTGCTGAAAATCAACAAAACCACGAAAAGTTATTGTATTTGAAGATAAAATCTTTTTGCTTTGAAGAAGAAAGATCGAGCTGACTGAAATAAGTTGATAAGATGAAAACCAACAAAAATTGACAAGAACCACGAAAAGTTCTTGTATTTTAAGATAAAATCTTACGCTTTTAGAGAAAAAACTTCTCGCTCGCTGAAATATGTTCATTTGCTGAAAATCAACAAAACCACGAAAAGTTCTTGTATTTGAAGATAAAATCTTTTTGCTTTGAAGAAGAAAGATCGAGCTGACTGAAATAAGTTCATTGGATGAAAGCCAACAAAAATTGACAAGAACCACGAAAAGTTCTTGTATTTTAAGATAAAATCTGACGCGATTAAAGAAAAAACTTCTCCCTCGCTGAAATATGTTCATTTGCTGAAAATCAACAAAACCACGAAAAGTTCTTGTATTTGAAGATAAAATCTTTTTGCTTTAAAGAAGAAAGATCTAGCTGACTGAAATAAGTTCATAAGATGAAAACCAACAAAAATTGACAAGAACCACGAAAAGTTTTTGTATTTTAAGATTAAATCTGACGCTATTAAAGAAAAAACTTCTCGCTCGCTGAAATATGTTCATTTGCTGAAAATCAACAAAATCACGAAAAGTTCTTGTATTTTAAGATAAAATCTTTTTGCTTTCAAGAAGAAAGATCTAGCTGACTGAAATAAGTTCATTGGATGAAAACCAACAAAAATTGACAAGAACCACGAAAAGTTCTTGTATTTTAAGATAAAATCTGACGCTATTAAAGAAAAAACTTCTCGCTCGCTGAAATATGTTCATTTGCTGAAAATCAACAAAACCACGAAAAGTTCTTGCATTTGAAGATAAAATCTTTTTGCTTTCAAGAAGAAAGATCTAGCTGACTGAAATAAGTTCATTGGATGAAAACCAACAAAAATTGACAAGAACCACGAAAAGTTTTTGTATTTTAAGATTAAATCTGACGCTATTAAAGAAAAAACTTCTCGCTCGCTGAAATATGTTCATTTGCTGAAAATCAACAAAATCACGAAAAGTTCTTGTATTTTAAGATAAAATCTTTTTGCTTTCAAGAAGAAAGATCTAGCTGACTGAAATAAGTTCATTGGATGAAAACCAACAAAAATTGACAAGAACCACGAAAAGTTCTTGTATTTTAAGATAAAATCTGACGCTATTAAAGAAAAAACTTCTCGCTCGCTGAAATATGTTCATTTGCTGAAAATCAACAAAACCACGAAAAGTTCTTGCATTTGAAGATAAAATCTTTTTGCTTTCAAGAAGAAAGATCTAGCTGACTGAAATAAGTTCATTGGATGAAAACCAACAAAAATTGACTAGAACCACGAAAAGTTCTTGTATTTTAAGATAAAATCTGACGCTATTAAAGAAAAAACTTCTCGCTCGCTGAAATATGTTCATTTGCTGTAAATCAACAAAACCACGAAAAGTTCTTGCATTTGAAGATAAAATCATTTTGCTTTGAAGAAGAAAGATCTGGCTGACTGAAATAAGTTCATTGGATGAAAGCCAACAAAAATTGACAAGAACCACGAAAAGTTCTTGTATTTTAAGATAAAATCTGACGCGATTAAAGAAAAAACTTCTCCCTCGCTGAAATATGTTCATTTGCTGAAAATCAACAAAACCACGAAAAGTTATTGTATTTGAAGATAAAATCTTTTTGCTTTGAAGAAGAAAGATCGAGCTGACTGAAATAAGTTGATAAGATGAAAACCAACAAAAATTGACAAGAACCACGAAAAGTTCTTGTATTTTAAGATAAAATCTTACGCTTTTAAAGAAAAAACTTCTCGCTCGCTGAAATATGTTCATTTGCTGAAAATCAACAAAACCACGAAAAGTTCTTGTATTTGAAGATAAAATCTTTTTGCTTTGAAGAAGAAAGATCGAGCTGACTGAAATAAGTTCATTGGATGAAAACCAACAAAAATTGACAAGAACCACGAAAAGTTCTTGTATTTTAAGATAAAATCTGACGCTATTAAAGAAAAAACTTCTCGCTCGCTGAAATATGTTCATTTGCTGAAAATCAACAAAACCACGAAAAGTTCTTGTATTTGAAGATAAAATCTTTTTGCTTCAAAGAAGAAAGATCTAGCTGACTGAAATAAGTTCATAAGATGAAAACCAACAAAAATTGACAAGAACCACGAAAAGTTTTTGTATTTTAAGATTAAATCTGACGCTATTAAAGAAAAAACTTCTCGCTCGCTGAAATATGTTCATTTGCTGAAAATCAACAAAATCACGAAAACTTCTTGTATTTTAAGATAAAATCTTTTTGCTTTCAAGAAGAAAGATCTAGCTGACTGAAATAAGTTCATTGGATGAAAACCAACAAAAATTGACAAGAACCACGAAAAGTTCTTGTATTTTAAGATAAAATCTGACGCTATAAAAGAAAAAAATTCTCGCTCGCTGAAATATGTTCATTTGCTGAAAATCAACAAAACCACGAAAAGTTCTTGCATTTTAAGATAAAATCTTTTTGCTTTCAAGAAGAAAGATCTAGCTGACTGAAATAAGTTCATTGGATGAAAACCAACAAAAATTGACAAGAACCACGAAAAGTTCTTGTATTTTAAGATAAAATCTGACGCTATTAAAGAAAAAACTTCTCGCTCGCTGAAATATGTTCATTTGCTGAAAATCAACAAAACCACGAAAAGTTCTTGCATTTGAAGATAAAATCTTTTTGCTTTCAAGAAGAAAGATCTAGCTGACTGAAATAAGTTCATTGGATGAAAACCAACAAAAATTGACAAGAACCACGAAAAGTTTTTGTATTTTAAGATTAAATCTGACGCTATTAAAGAAAAAACTTCTCGCTCGCTGAAATATGTTCATTTGCTGAAAATCAACAAAATCACGAAAAGTTCTTGTATTTTAAGATAAAATCTTTTTGCTTTCAAGAAGAAAGATCTAGCTGACTGAAATAAGTTCATTGGATGAAAACCAACAAAAATTGACAAGAACCACGAAAAGTTCTTGTATTTTAAGATAAAATCTGACGCTATTAAAGAAAAAACTTCTCGCTCGCTGAAATATGTTCATTTGCTGAAAATCAACAAAACCACGAAAAGTTCTTGCATTTGAAGATAAAATCTTTTTGCTTTCAAGAAGAAAGATCTAGCTGACTGAAATAAGTTCATTGGATGAAAACCAACAAAAATTGACTAGAACCACGAAAAGTTCTTGTATTTTAAGATAAAATCTGACGCTATTAAAGAAAAAACTTCTCGCTCGCTGAAATATGTTCATTTGCTGTAAATCAACAAAACCACGAAAAGTTCTTGCATTTGAAGATAAAATCATTTTGCTTTGAAGAAGAAAGATCTGGCTGACTGAAATAAGTTCATTGGATGAAAGCCAACAAAAATTGACAAGAACCACGAAAAGTTCTTGTATTTTAAGATAAAATCTGACGCGATTAAAGAAAAAACTTCTCCCTCGCTGAAATATGTTCATTTGCTGAAAATCAACAAAACCACGAAAAGTTATTGTATTTGAAGATAAAATCTTTTTGCTTTGAAGAAGAAAGATCGAGCTGACTGAAATAAGTTGATAAGATGAAAACCAACAAAAATTGACAAGAACCACGAAAAGTTCTTGTATTTTAAGATAAAATCTTACGCTTTTAAAGAAAAAACTTCTCGCTCGCTGAAATATGTTCATTTGCTGAAAATCAACAAAACCACGAAAAGTTCTTGTATTTTAAGATAAAATCTTACGCTTTTAGAGAAAAAACTTCTCGCTCGCTGAAATATGTTCATTTGCTGAAAATCAACAAAACCACGAAAAGTTCTTGTATTTGAAGATAAAATCTTTTTGCTTTGAAGAAGAAAGATCGAGCTGACTGAAATAAGTTCATTGGATGAAAGCCAACAAAAATTGACAAGAACCACGAAAAGTTCTTGTATTTTAAGATAAAATCTGACGCGATTAAAGAAAAAACTTCTCCCTCGCTGAAATATGTTCATTTGCTGAAAATCAACAAAACCACGAAAAGTTCTTGTATTTGAAGATAAAATCTTTTTGCTTTAAAGAAGAAAGATCTAGCTGACTGAAATAAGTTCATAAGATGAAAACCAACAAAAATTGACAAGAACCACGAAAAGTTTTTGTATTTTAAGATTAAATCTGACGCTATTAAAGAAAAAACTTCTCGCTCGCTGAAATATGTTCATTTGCTGAAAATCAACAAAATCACGAAAAGTTCTTGTATTTTAAGATAAAATCTTTTTGCTTTCAAGAAGAAAGATCTAGCTGACTGAAATAAGTTCATTGGATGAAAACCAACAAAAATTGACAAGAACCACGAAAAGTTCTTGTATTTTAAGATAAAATCTGACGCTATTAAAGAAAAAACTTCTCGCTCGCTGAAATATGTTCATTTGCTGAAAATCAACAAAACCACGAAAAGTTCTTGCATTTGAAGATAAAATCTTTTTGCTTTCAAGAAGAAAGATCTAGCTGACTGAAATAAGTTCATTGGATGAAAACCAACAAAAATTGACAAGAACCACGAAAAGTTCTTGTATTTTAAGATAAAATCTGACGCTATTAAAGAAAAAACTTCTCGCTCGCTGAAATATGTTCATTTGCTGAAAATCAACAAAACCACGAAAAGTTCTTGCATTTGAAGATAAAATCTTTTTGCTTTCAAGAAGAAAGATCTAGCTGACTGAAATAAGTTCATTGGATGAAAACCAACAAAAATTGACTAGAACCACGAAAAGTTCTTGTATTTTAAGATAAAATCTGACGGCATTAAAGAAAAAACTTCTCGCTCGCTGAAATATGTTCATTTGCTGTAAAGCAACAAAACCACGAAAAGTTCTTGCATTTGAAGATAAAATCATTTTGCTTTGAAGAAGAAAGATCTGGCTGACTGAAATAAGTTCATTGGATGAAAGCCAACAAAAATTGACAAGAACCACGAAAAGTTCTTGTATTTTAAGATAAAATCTGACGCGATTAAAGAAAAAACTTCTCCCTCGCTGAAATATGTTCATTTGCTGAAAATCAACAAAACCACGAAAAGTTATTGTATTTGAAGATAAAATCTTTTTGCTTTGAAGAAGAAAGATCGAGCTGACTGAAATAAGTTGATAAGATGAAAACCAACAAAAATTGACAAGAACCACGAAAAGTTCTTGTATTTTAAGATAAAATCTTACGCTTTTAAAGAAAAAACTTCTCGCTCGCTGAAATATGTTCATTTGCTGAAAATCAACAAAACCACGAAAAGTTCTTGTATTTGAAGATAAAATCTTTTTGCTTTGAAGAAGAAAGATCGAGCTGACTGAAATAAGTTCATTGGATGAAAACCAACAAAAATTGACAAGAACCACGAAAAGTTCTTGTATTTTAAGATAAAATCTGACGCTATTAAAGAAAAAACTTCTCGCTCGCTGAAATATGTTCATTTGCTGTAAATCAACAAAACCACGAAAAGTTCTTGCATTTGAAGATAAAATCATTTTGCTTTGAAGAAGAAAGATCTGGCTGACTGAAATAAGTTCATTGGATGAAAGCCAACAAAAATTGACAAGAACCACGAAAAGTTCTTGTATTTTAAGATAAAATCTGACGCGATTAAAGAAAAAACTTCTCCCTCGCTGAAATATGTTCATTTGCTGAAAATCAACAAAACCACGAAAAGTTCTTGTATTTGAAGATAAAATCTTTTTGCTTTGAAGAAGAAAGATCGAGCTGACTGAAATAAGTTGATAAGATGAAAACCAACAAAAATTGACAAGAACCACGAAAAGTTCTTGTATTTTAAGATAAAATCTTACGCTTTTAAAGAAAAAACTTCTCGCTCGCTGAAATATGTTCATTTGCTGAAAATCAACAAAACCACGAAAAGTTCTTGTATTTGAAGATAAAATCTTTTTGCTTTGAAGAAGAAAGATCGAGCTGACTGAAATAAGTTCATTGGATGAAAGCCAACAAAAATTGACAAGAACCACGAAAAGTTCTTGTATTTTAAGATAAAATCTGACGCTATTAAAGAAAAAACTTCTCGCTCGCTGAAATATGTTCATTTGCTGAAAATCAACAAAATCACGAAAAGTTCTTGTATTTTCAGATAAAATCTTTTTGCTTTCAAGAAGAAAGATCTAGCTGACTGAAATAAGTTCATTGGATGAAAACCAACAAAAATTGACAAGAACCACGAAAAGTTCTTGTATTTTAAGATAAAATCTGACGCTATTAAAGAAAAAACTTCTCGCTCGCTGAAATATGTTCATTTGCTGAAAATCAACAAAACCACGAAAAGTTCTTGCATTTGAAGATAAAATCTTTTTGCTTTCAGAAGAAAGATCTAGCTGACTGAAATAAGTTCATTGGATGAAAACCAACAAAAATTGACTAGAACCACGAAAAGTTCTTGTATTTTAAGATAAAATCTGACGCGATTAAAGAAAAAACTTCTCCCTCGCTGAAATATGTTCATTTGCTGAAAATCAACAAAACAACGAAAAGTTCTTGTATTTGAAGATAAAATCTTTTTGCTTTAAAGAAGAAAGATCTAGCTGACTGAAATAAGTTCATAAGATGAAAAAAAACAAAAATTGACAAGAACCACGAAAAGTTTTTGTATTTTAAGATTAAATCTGACGCTATTAAAGAAAAAACTTCTCGCTCGCTGAAATATGTTCATTTGCTGAAAATCAACAAAATCACGAAAAGTTCTTGTATTTTAAGATAAAATCTTTTTGCTTTCAAGAAGAAAGATCTAGCTGACTGAAATAAGTTCATTGGATGAAAACCAACAAAAATTGACAAGAACCACGAAAAGTTCTTGTATTTTAAGATAAAATCTGACGCTATTAAAGAAAAAACTTCTCGCTCGCTGAAATATGTTCATTTGCTGAAAATCAACAAAACCAACGAAAAGTTCTTGCATTTGAAGATAAAATCTTTTTGCTTTCAAGAAGAAAGATCTAGCTGACTGAAATAAGTTCATTGGATGAAAACCAACAAAAATTGACTAGAACCACGAAAAGTTCTTGTATTTTAAGATAAAATCTGACGCAATTAAAGAAAAAACTTCTCGCTCGCTGAAATATGTTCATTTGCTGTAAATCAACAAAACCACGAAAAGTTCTTGCATTTGAAGATAAAATCATTTTGCTTTGAAGAAGAAAGATCTGGCTGACTGAAATAAGTTCATTGGATGAAAGCCAACAAAAATTGACAAGAACCACGAAAAGTTCTTGTATTTTAAGATAAAATCTGACGCGATTAAAGAAAAAACTTCTCCCTCGCTGAAATATGTTCATTTGCTGAAAATCAACAAAACCACGAAAAGTTATTGTATTTGAAGATAAAATCTTTTTGCTTTGAAGAAGAAAGATCGAGCTGACTGAAATAAGTTGATAAGATGAAAACCAACAAAAATTGACAAGAACCACGAAAAGTTCTTGTATTTTAAGATAAAATCTTACGCTTTTAAAGAAAAAACTTCTCGCTCGCTGAAATATGTTCATTTGCTGAAAATCAACAAAACCACGAAAAGTTCTTGTATTTGAAGATAAAATCTTTTTGCTTTGAAGAAGAAAGATCGAGCTGACTGAAATAAGTTCATTGGATGAAAACCAACAAAAATTGACAAGAACCACGAAAAGTTCTTGTATTTTAAGATAAAATCTGACGCTATTAAAGAAAAAACTTCTCCCTCGCTGAAATATGTTCATTTGCTGAAAATCAACAAAGCCACGAAAAGTTCTTGCATTTGAAGATAAAATCTTTTTGCTTTCAAGAAGAAAGATCTTGCTGATTGAAATAAGTTCATTGGATGAAAATCAACAAAACCACGAAAAGTTCTTGTATTTGAAGATAAAATCTTTTTGCTTTAAAGAAGAAAGATCTCGCTGACTGAAATCAGTTCATTTGATGAAAATCAACAAAAATTGACAAGAACCACGAAAAGTTTTTGTATTTTAAGATTAAATCTGACGCTATTAAAGAAAAAACTTCTCGCTCGCTGAAATATGTTCATTTGCTGAAAATCAACAAAACCACGAAAAGTTCTTGTATTTGAAGATAAAATCATTTTGCTTTGAAGAAGAAAGATCTGGCTGACTGAAATAAGTTCATTGGATGAAAGCCAACAAAAATTGACAAGAACCACGAAAAGTTCTTGTATTTTAAGATAAAATCTGACGCGATTAAAGAAAAAACTTCTCCCTCGCTGAAATATGTTCATTTGCTGAAAATCAACAAAACCACGAAAAGTTATTGTATTTGAAGATAAAATCTTTTTGCTTTGAAGAAGAAAGATCGAGCTGACTGAAATAAGTTGATAAGATGAAAACCAACAAAAATTGACAAGAACCACGAAAAGTTCTTGTATTTTAAGATAAAATCTTACGCTTTTAAAGAAAAAACTTCTCGCTCGCTGAAATATGTTCATTTGCTGAAAATCAACAAAACCACGAAAAGTTCTTGTATTTGAAGATAAAATCTTTTTGCTTTGAAGAAGAAAGATCTAGCTGACTGAAATAAGTTCATAAGATGAAAACCAACAAAAATTGACAAGAACCACGAAAAATTCTTGTATTTTAAGATAAAATCTGACGCTATTAAAGAAAAAACTTCTCCCTCGCTGAAATATGTTCATTTGCTGAAAATCAACAAAACCACGAAAAGTTCTTGTATTTGAAGATAAAATATTTTTGCTTTGAAGAAGAAAGATCTAGCGGACTGAAATAAGTTCATAAGATGAAAACGAACAAAAATTGACAAGAACCACGAAAAGTTCTTGTATTTTAACATAAAATCTTACGCTAATGAAGAAAAAACTTCTAGCGCGCTGAAATATGTTCATTTGCTGAAAATCAACAAAGCCACGAAAAGTTCTTGCATTTGAAGATAAAATCTTTTTGCTTTCAAGAAGAAAGATCTAGCTGACTGAAATAAGTTCATTGGATGAAAACCAACAAAAATTGACTAGAACCACGAAAAGTTCTTGTATTTTAAGATAAAATCTGACGCGATTAAAGAAAAAACTTCTCCCTCGCTGAAATATGTTCATTTGCTGAAAATCAACAAAACCACGAAAAGTTCTTGTATTTGAAGATAAAATCTTTTTGCTTTAAAGAAGAAAGATCTAGCTGACTGAAATAAGTTCATAAGATGAAAACCAACAAAAATTGACAAGAACCACGAAAAGTTTTTGTATTTTAAGATTAAATCTGACGCTATTAAAGAAAAAACTTCTCGCTCGCTGAAATATGTTCATTTGCTGAAAATCAACAAAATCACGAAAAGTTCTTGTATTTTAAGATAAAATCATTTTGCTTTGAAGAAGAAAGATCTGGCTGACTGAAATAAGTTCATTGGATGAAAGCCAACAAAAATTGACAAGAACCACGAAAAGTTCTTGTATTTTAAGATAAAATCTGACGCGATTAAAGAAAAAACTTCTCCCTCGCTGAAATATGTTCATTTGCTGAAAATCAACAAAACCACGAAAAGTTATTGTATTTGAAGATAAAATCTTTTTGCTTTGAAGAAGAAAGATCGAGCTGACTGAAATAAGTTGATAAGATGAAAACCAACAAAAATTGACAAGAACCACGAAAAGTTCTTGTATTTTAAGATAAAATCTTACGCTTTTAAAGAAAAAACTTCTCGCTCGCTGAAATATGTTCATTTGCTGAAAATCAACAAAACCACGAAAAGTTCTTGTATTTGAAGATAAAATCTTTTTGCTTTGAAGAAGAAAGATCGAGCTGACTGAAATAAGTTCATTGGATGAAAACCAACAAAAATTGACAAGAACCACGAAAAGTTCTTGTATTTTAAGATAAAATCCGACGCTATTAAAGAAAAAACTTCTCCCTCGCTGAAATATGTTCATTTGCTGAAAATCAACAAAGCCACGAAAAGTTCTTGCATTTGAAGATAAAATCTTTTTGCTTTCAAGAAGAAAGATCTTGCTGACTGAAATAAGTTCATTGGATGAAAATCAACAAAACCACGAAAAGTTCTTGTATTTGAAGATAAAATCTTTTTGCTTTAAAGAAGAAAGATCTCGCTGACTGAAATCAGTTCATTTGATGAAAATCAACAAAAATTGACAAGAACCACGAAAAGTTTTTGTATTTTAAGATTAAATCTGACGCTATTAAAGAAAAAACTTCTCGCTCGCTGAAATATGTTCATTTGCTGAAAATCAACAAAACCACGAAAAGTTCTTGTATTTGAAGATAAAATCATTTTGCTTTGAAGAAGAAAGATCTGGCTGACTGAAATAAGTTCATTGGATGAAAGCCAACAAAAATTGACAAGAACCACGAAAAGTTCTTGTATTTTAAGATAAAATCTGACGCGATTAAAGAAAAAACTTCTCCCTCGCTGAAATATGTTCATTTGCTGAAAATCAACAAAACCACGAAAAGTTATTGTATTTGAAGATAAAATCTTTTTGCTTTGAAGAAGAAAGATCGAGCTGACTGAAATAAGTTGATAAGATGAAAACCAACAAAAATTGACAAGAACCACGAAAAGTTCTTGTATTTTAAGATAAAATCTTACGCTTTTAAAGAAAAAACTTCTCGCTCGCTGAAATATGTTCATTTGCTGAAAATCAACAAAACCACGAAAAGTTCTTGTATTTGAAGATAAAATCTTTTTGCTTTGAAGAAGAAAGATCTAGCTGACTGAAATAAGTTCATAAGATGAAAACCAACAAAAATTGACAAGAACCACGAAAAATTCTTGTATTTTAAGATAAAATCTGACGCTATTAAAGAAAAAACTTCTCCCTCGCTGAAATATGTTCATTTGCTGAAAATCAACAAAACCACGAAAAGTTCTTGTATTTGAAGATAAAATATTTTTGCTTTGAAGAAGAAAGATCTAGCGGACTGAAATAAGTTCATAAGATGAAAACGAACAAAAATTGACAAGAACCACGAAAAGTTCTTGTATTTTAACATAAAATCTTACGCTAATGAAGAAAAAACTTCTAGCGCGCTGAAATATGTTCATTTGCTGAAAATCAACAAAGCCACGAAAAGTTCTTGCATTTGAAGATAAAATGTTTTTGCTTTCAAGAAGAAAGATCTAGCTGACTGAAATAAGTTCATTGGATGAAAACCAACAAAAATTGACTAGAACCACGAAAAGTTCTTGTATTGTAAGATAAAATCTGACGCGATTAAAGAAAAAACTTCTCCCTCGCTGAAATATGTTCATTTGCTGAAAATCAACAAAACCACGAAAAGTTCTTGTATTTGAAGATAAAATCTTTTTGCTTTAAAGAAGAAAGATCTAGCTGACTGAAATAAGTTCATAAGATGAAAACCAACAAAAATTGACAAGAACCACGAAAAGTTTTTGTATTTTAAGATTAAATCTGACGCTATTAAAGAAAAAACTTCTCGCTCGCTGAAATATGTTCATTTGCTGAAAATCAACAAAATCACGAAAAGTTCTTGTATTTTAAGATAAAATCTTTTTGCTTTCAAGAAGAAAGATCTAGCTGACTGAAATAAGTTCATTGGATGAAAACCAACAAAAATTGACAAGAACCACGAAAAGTTCTTGTATTTTAAGATAAAATCTGACGCTATTAAAGAAAAAACTTCTCGCTCGCTGAAATATGTTCATTTGCTGAAAATCAACAAAACCACGAAAAGTTCTTGCATTTGAAGATAAAATCTTTTTGCTTTCAAGAAGAAAGATCTAGCTGACTGAAATAAGTTCATTGGATGAAAACCAACAAAAATTGACTAGAACCACGAAAAGTTCTTGTATTTTAAGATAAAATCTGACGCTATTAAAGAAAAAACTTCTCGCTCGCTGAAATATGTTCATTTGCTGTCAATCAACAAAACCACGAAAAGTTCTTGCATTTGAAGATGAAATCATTTTGCTTTGAAGAAGAAAGATCTGGCTGACTGAAATAAGTTCATTGGATGAAAGCCAACAAAAATTGACAAGAACCACGAAAAGTTCTTGTATTTTAAGATAAAATCTGACGCGATTAAAGAAAAAACTTCTCCCTCGCTGAAATATGTTCATTTGCTGAAAATCAACAAAACCACGAAAAGTTATTGGATTTGAAGATAAAATCTTTTTGCTTTGAAGAAGAAAGATCGAGCTGACTGAAATAAGTTGATAAGATGAAAACCAACAAAAATTGACAAGAACCACGAAAAGTTCTTGTATTTTAAGATAAAATCTTACGCTTTTAAAGAAAAAACTTCTCGCTCGCTGAAATATGTTCATTTGCTGAAAATCAACAAAACCACGAAAAGTTCTTGTATTTGAAGATAAAATCTTTTTGCTTTGAAGAAGAAAGATCGAGCTGACTGAAATAAGTTCATTGGATGAAAACCAACAAAAATTGACAAGAACCACGAAAAGTTCTTGTATTTTAAGATAAAATCTGACGCTATTAAAGAAAAAACTTCTCGCTCGCTGAAATATGTTCATTTGCTGTAAATCAACAAAACCACGAAAAGTTCTTGCATTTGAAGATAAAATCATTTTGCTTTGAAGAAGAAAGATCTGGCTGACTGAAATAAGTTCATTGGATGAAAGCCAACAAAAATTGACAAGAACCACGAAAAGTTCTTGTATTTTAAGATAAAATCTGACGCGATTAAAGAAAAAACTTCTCCCTCGCTGAAATATGTTCATTTGCTGAAAATCAACAAAACCACGAAAAGTTATTGTATTTGAAGATAAAATCTTTTTGCTTTGAAGAAGAAAGATCGAGCTGACTGAAATAAGTTGATAAGATGAAAACCAACAAAAATTGACAAGAACCACGAAAAGTTCTTGTATTTTAAGATAAAATCTTACGCTTTTAAAGAAAAAAATTCTCGCTCGCTGAAATATGTTCATTTGCTGAAAATCAACAAAACCACGAAAAGTTCTTGTATTTGAAGATAAAATCTTTTTGCTTTGAAGAAGAAAGATCGAGCTGACTGAAATAAGTTCATTGGATGAAAGCCAACAAAAATTGACAAGAACCACGAAAAGTTCTTGTATTTTAAGATAAAATCTGACGCGATTAAAGAAAAAACTTCTCCCTCGCTGAAATATGTTCATTTGCTGAAAATCAACAAAACCACGAAAAGTTCTTGTATTTGAAGATAAAATCTTTTTGCTTTAAAGAAGAAAGATCTAGCTGACTGAAATAAGTTCATAAGATGAAAACCAACAAAAATTGACAAGAACCACGAAAAGTTTTTGTATTTTAAGATTAAATCTGACGCTATTAAAGAAAAAACTTCTCGCTCGCTGAAATATGTTCATTTGCTGAAAATCAACAAAATCACGAAAAGTTCTTGTATTTTAAGATAAAATCTTTTTGCTTTCAAGAAGAAAGATCTAGCTGACTGAAATAAGTTCATTGGATGAAAACCAACAAAAATTGACAAGAACCACGAAAAGTTCTTGTATTTTAAGATAAAATCTGACGCTATTAAAGAAAAAACTTCTCGCTCGCTGAAATATGTTCATTTGCTGAAAATCAACAAAACCACGAAAAGTTCTTGCATTTGAAGATAAAATCTTTTTGCTTTCAAGAAGAAAGATCTAGCTGACTGAAATAAGTTCATTGGATGAAAACCAACAAAAATTGACTAGAACCACGAAAAGTTCTTGCATTTTAAGATAAAATCTGACGCTATTAAAGAAAAAACTTCTCGCTCGCTGAAATATGTTCATTTGCTGTAAATCAACAAAACCACGAAAAGTTCTTGCATTTGAAGATAAAATCATTTTGCTTTGAAGAAGAAAGATCTGGCTGACTGAAATAAGTTCATTGGATGAAAGCCAACAAAAATTGACAAGAACCACGAAAAGTTCTTGTATTTTAAGATAAAATCTGACGCGATTAAAGAAAAAACTTCTCCCTCGCTGAAATATGTTCATTTGCTGAAAATCAACAAAACCACGAAAAGTTATTGTATTTGAAGATAAAATCTTTTTGCTTTGAAGAAGAAAGATCGAGCTGACTGAAATAAGTTGATAAGATGAAAACCAACAAAAATTGACAAGAACCACGAAAAGTTCTTGTATTTTAAGATAAAATCTTACGCTTTTAAAGAAAAAACTTCTCGCTCGCTGAAATATGTTCATTTGCTGAAAATCAACAAAACCACGAAAAGTTCTTGTATTTGAAGATAAAACCTTTTTGCTTTGAAGAAGAAAGATCGAGCTGACTGAAATAAGTTCATTGGATGAAAACCAACAAAAATTGACAAGAACCACGAAAAGTTCTTTTATTTTGAGATAAAATCTGACGCTATTAAAGAAAAAACTTCTCCCTCGCTGAAATATGTTCATTTGCTGAAAATCAACAAAGCCACGAAAAGTTCTTGCATTTGAAGATAAAATCTTTTTGCTTTCAAGAAGAAAGATCTTGCTGACTGAAATAAGTTCATTGGATGAAAATCAACAAAACCACGAAAAGTTCTTGTATTTGAAGATAAAATCTTTTTGCTTTAAAGAAGAAAGATCTCGCTGACTGAAATCAGTTCATTTGATGAAAATCAACAAAAATTGACAAGAACCACGAAAAGTTTTTGTATTTTAAGATTAAATCTGACGCTTTTAAAGAAAAAACTTCTCGCTCGCTGAAATATGTTCATTTGCTGAAAATCAACAAAACCACGAAAAGTTATTGTATTTGAAGATAAAATCTTTTTGCTTTGAAGAAGAAAGATCGAGCTGACTGAAATAAGTTGATAAGATGAAAACCAACAAAAATTGACAAGAACCACGAAAAGTTCTTGTATTTTAAGATAAAATCTTACGCTTTTAAAGAAAAAACTTCTCGCTCGCTGAAATATGTTAATTTGCTGAAAATCAACAAAACCACGAAAAGTTCTTGTATTTGAAGATAAAATCTTTTTGCTTTGAAGAAGAAAGATCTAGCTGACTGAAATAAGTTCATAAGATGAAAACCAACAAAAATTGACAAGAACCACGAAAAATTCTTGTATTTTAAGATAAAATCTGACGCTATTAAAGAAAAAACTTCTCCCTCGCTGAAATATGTTCATTTGCTGAAAATCAACAAAACCACGAAAAGTTCTTGTATTTGAAGATAAAATCTTTTTGCTTTGAAGAAGAAAGATCCAGCTGACTGAAATAAGTTCATTGGATGAAAACCAACAAAAATTGACAAGAACCACGAAAAGTTCTTGTATTTTAAGATAAAATCTGACGCTATTAAAGAAAAAACTTCTCCCTCGCTGAAATATGTTCATTTGCTGAAAATCAACAAAACCACGAAAAGTTCTTGTATTTGAAGATGAAATATTTTTGCTTTGAAGAAGAAAGATCTAGCGGACTGAAATAAGTTCATAAGATGAAAACGAACAAAAATTGACAAGAACCACGAAAAGTTCTTGTATTTTAAGATAAAATCTGACGCTAATGAAGAAAAAACTTCTCGCTCGCTGAAATATGTTCATTTGCTGAAAATCAACAAAACCACGAAAAGTTCTTGTATTTGAAGATAAAATCTTTTTGCTTTGAAGAAGAAAGATCTAGCAAACTGAAATAAGTTCATAAGATGAAAACCAACAAAAATTGACAAGAACCACGAAAAATTCTTGTATTTTAAGATAAAATCTGACGCCATTAAAGAAAAAACTTCTCGCTCGCTGAAATATGTTCATTTGCTGAAAATCAACAAAACCACGAAAAGTTCTTGTATTTGAAGATAAAATCTTTTTGCTTTGAAGAAGAAAGATCGAGCTGACTGAAATAAGTTCATTGGATGAAAACCAACAAAAATTGACAAGAACCACGAAAAGTTCTTGTATTTTAAGATAAAATCTGACGCTATTAAAGAAAAAACTTCTCCCTCGCTGAAATATGTTCATTTGCTGAAAATCAACAAAACCACGAAAAGTTCATGTATTTGAAGATAAAATCTTTTTGCTTTGAAGAAGAAAGATCTTGCTGACTGAAATAAGTTCATAAGATGAAAACGAACAAAAATTGACAAGAACCACGAAAAGTTCTTGTATTTTAAGATAAAATCTTACGCTAATGAAGAAAAAACTTCTAGCGCGCTGAAATATGTTCATTTGCTGAAAATCAACAAAACCACGAAAAGTTCTTGTATTTGAAGATAAAATCTTTTTGCTTTGAAGAAGAAAGATCGAGCTGACTGAAATAAGTTCATTGGATGAAAACCAACAAAAATTGACAAGAACCACGAAAAGTTCTTGTATTTTAAGATAAAATCTGACGCTATTAAAGAAAAAACTTCTCCCTCGCTGAAATATGTTCATTTGCTGAAAATCAACAAAACCACGAAAAGTTCTTGTATTTGAAGATAAAATCTTTTTGCTTTCAAGAAGAAAGATCTAGCTGACTGAAATAAGTTCACAGGATGAAAACGAACAAAAATTGACAAGAACCACGAAAAGTTCTTGTATTTTAAGATACAATCTTATGCTAATGAAGAAAAAACTTCTAGCGCGCTGAAATATGTTCATTTGCTGAAAATCAACAAAACCACGAAAAGTTCTTGTATTTGAAGATAAAATCTTTTTGCTTTGAAGAAGAAAGATCGAGCTGACTGAAATAAGTTGATAAGATGAAAACCAACAAAAATTGACAAGAACCACGAACAGTTCTTGTATTTTAACATAAAATCTTACGCTTTTAAAGAAAAAACTTCTCGCTCGCTGAAATATGTTCATTTGCTGAAAATCAACAAAACCACGAAAAGTTCTTGCATTTGAAGATAAAATCTTTTTGCTTTCAAGAAGAAAGATCTTGCTGACTGAAATAAGTTCATTGGATGAAAATCAACAAAACCACGAAAAGTTCTTGTATTTGAAGATAAAATCTTTTTGCTTTAAAGAAGAAAGATCTCGCTGACTGAAATCAGTTCATTTGATGAAAATCAACAAAAATTGACAAGAACCACGAAAAGTTTTTGTATTTTAAGATTAAATCTGACGCTATTAAAGAAAAAACTTCTCGCTCGCTGAAATATGTTCATTTGCTGAAAATCAACAAAACCACGAAAAGTTCTTGTATTTGAAGATAAAATCATTTTGCTTTGAAGAAGAAAGATCTGGCTGACTGAAATAAGTTCATTGGATGAAAGCCAACAAAAATTGACAAGAACCACGAAAAGTTCTTGTATTTTAAGATAAAATCTGACGCGATTAAAGAAAAAACTTCTCCCTCGCTGAAATATGTTCATTTGCTGAAAATCAACAAAACCACGAAAAGTTATTGTATTTGAAGATAAAATCTTTTTGCTTTGAAGAAGAAAGATCGAGCTGACTGAAATAAGTTGATAAGATGAAAACCAACAAAAATTGACAAGAACCACGAAAAGTTCTTGTATTTTAAGATAAAATCTTACGCTTTTAAAGAAAAAACTTCTCGCTCGCTGAAATATGTTCATTTGCTGAAAATCAACAAAACCACGAAAAGTTCTTGTATTTGAAGATAAAATCTTTTTGCTTTGAAGAAGAAAGATCTAGCTGACTGAAATAAGTTCATAAGATGAAAACCAACAAAAATTGACAAGAACCACGAAAAATTCTTGTATTTTAAGATAAAATCTGACGCTATTAAAGAAAAAACTTCTCCCTCGCTGAAATATGTTCATTTGCTGAAAATCAACAAAACCACGAAAAGTTCTTGTATTTGAAGATAAAATCTTTTTGCTTTGAAGAAGAAAGATCGAGCTGACTGAAATAAGTTCATTGGATGAAAACCAACAAAAATTGACAAGAACCACGAAAAGTTCTTGTATTTTAAGATAAAATCTTACGCTAATGAAGAAAAAACTTCTCGCTCGCTGAAATATGTTCATTTGCTGAAAATCAACAAAACCACGAAAAGTTCTTGTATTTGAAGATAAAATCTTTTTGCTTTGAAGAAGAAAGATCTAGCTGACTGAAATAAGTTCATTGGATGAAAACCAACAAAAATTGACAAGAACCACGAAAAGTTCTTGTATTTTAAGATAAAATCTGACGCTATTAAAGAAAAAACTTCTCCCTCGCTGAAATATGTTCATTTGCTGAAAATCAACAAAGCCACGAAAAGTTCTTGCATTTGAAGATAAAATCTTTTTGCTTTCAAGAAGAAAGATCTTGCTGACTGAAATAAGTTCATTGGATGAAAATCAACAAAACCACGAAAAGTTCTTGTGTTTGAAGATAAAATCTTTTTGCTTTAAAGAAGAAAGATCTCGCTGACTGAAATCAGTTCATTTGATGAAAATCAACAAAAATTGACAAGAACCACGAAAAGTTTTTGTATTTTAAGATTAAATCTGACGCTATTGAAGAAAAAACTTCTCGCTCGCTGAAATATGTTCATTTGCTGAAAATCAACAAAACCACGAAAAGTTCTTGTATTTGAAGATAAAATCATTTTGCTTTGAAGAAGAAAGATCTGGCTGACTGAAATAAGTTCATTGGATGAAAGCCAACAAAAATTGACAAGAACCACGAAAAGTTCTTGTATTTTAAGATAAAATCTGACGCGATTAAAGAAAAAACTTCTCCCTCGCTGAAATATGTTCATTTGCTGAAAATCAACAAAACCACGAAAAGTTATTGTATTTGAAGATAAAATCTTTTTGCTTTGAAGAAGAAAGATCGAGCTGACTGAAATAAGTTCATAAGATGAAAACCAACAAAAATTGACAAGAACCACGAAAAGTTCTTGTATTTTAAGATAAAATCTTACGCTTTTAAAGAAAAAACTTCTCGCTCGCTGAAATATGTTCATTTGCTGAAAATCAACAAAACCACGAAAAGTTCTTGTATTTGAAGATAAAATCTTTTTGCTTTGAAGAAGAAAGATCTAGCTGACTGAAATAAGTTCATAAGATGAAAACCAACAAAAATTGACAAGAACCACGAAAAATTCTTGTATTTTAAGATAAAATCTGACGCTATTAAAGAAAAAACTTCTCCCTCGCTGAAATATGTTCATTTGCTGAAAATCAACAAAACCACGAAAAGTTCTTGTATTTGAAGATAAAATATTTTTGCTTTGAAGAAGAAAGATCTAGCGGACTGAAATAAGTTCATAAGATGAAAACGAACAAAAATTGACAAGAACCACGAAAAGTTCTTCTATTTTAAGATAAAATCTGACGCTATTAAAGAAAAAACTTCTCCCTCGCTGAAATATGTTCATTTGCTGAAAATCAACAAAACCACGAAAAGTTCTTGTATTTGAAGATAAAATCTTTTTGCTTTGAAGAAGAAAGATCTCGCTGACTGAAATAAGTTCATCAGATGAAAACGAACAAAAATTGACAAGAACCACGAAAAGTTCTTGTATTTTAAGATAAAATCTTACGCGAATGAAGAAAAAACTTCTAGCGCGCTGAAATATGTTCATTTGCTGAAAATCAACAAAACCACGAAAAGTTCTTGTATTTGAAGATAAAATCTTTTTGCTTTCAAGAAGAAAGATCGAGCTGACTGAAATAAGTTCATTGGATGAAAACCAACAAAAATTGACAAGAACCACGAAAAGTTCTTGTATTTTAAGATAAAATCTGACGCTATTAAAGAAAAAACTTCTCCCTCGCTGAAATATGTTCATTTGCTGAAAATCAACAAAACCACGAAAAGTTCTTGTATTTGAAGATAAAATCTTTTTGCTTTGAAGAAGAAAGATCTAGCTGACTGAAATAAGTTCATAAGATGAAAACGAACAAAAATTGACAAGAACCACGAAAAGTTCTTGTATTTTAAGATAAAATCTTACGCTAATGAAGAAAAAACTTCTAGCACGCTGAAATATGTTCATTTGCTGAAAATCAACAAAACCACGAAAAGTTCTTGTATTTGAAGATAAAATCTTTTTGCTTTGAAGAAGAAAGATCGAGCTGACTGAAATAAGTTCATTGGATGAAAACCAACAAAAATTGACAAGAACCACGAAAAGTTCTTGTATTTTAAGATAAAATCTGACGCTATTAAAGAAAAAACTTCTCCCTCGCTGAAATATGTTCATTTGCTGAAAATCAACAAAACCACGAAAAGTTCTTGTATTTGAAGATAAAATCTTTTTGCTTTGAAGAAGAAAGATCGAGCTGACTGAAATAAGTTGATAAGATGAAAACCAACAAAAATTGACAAGAACCACGAAAAGTTCTTGTATTTTAAGATAAAATCTTACGCTTTTAAAGAAAAAACTTCTCGCTCGCTGAAATATGTTCATTTGCTGAAAATCAACAAAACCACGAAAAGTTCTTGTATTTGAAGATAAAATCTTTTTGCTTTGAAGAAGAAAGATCTAGCTGACTTAAATAAGTTCATAAGATGAAAACCAACAAAAATTGACAAGAACCACGAAAAATTCTTGGATTTTAAGATAAAATCTGACGCTATTAAAGAAAAAACTTCTCCCTCGCTGAAATATGTTCATTTGCTGAAAATCAACAAAACCACGAAAAGTTCTTGTATTTGAAGATAAAATCTTTTTGCTTTGAAGAAGAAAGATCTTGCTGACTGAAATAAGTTCATTGGATGAAAACCAACAAAAATTGACAAGAACCACGAAAAGTTCTTGTATTTTAAGATAAAATCTGACGCTATTAAAGAAAAAACTTCTCCCTCACTGAAATATGTTCATTTGCTGAAAATCAACAAAACCACGAAAAGTTCTTGTATTTGAAGATAAAATATTTTTGCTTTGAAGAAGAAAGATCCAGCGGACTGAAATAAGTTCATAAGATGAAAACGAACAAAAATTGACAAGAACCACGAAAAGTTCTTGTATTTTAAGATAAAATCTTACGCTAATGAAGAAAAAACTTCTAGCGCGCTGAAATATGTTCATTTGCTGAAAATCAACAAAGCCACGAAAAGTTCTTGCATTTGAAGATAAAATCTTTTTGCTTTCAAGAAGAAAGATCTTGCTGACTGAAATAAGTTCATTGGATGAAAATCAACAAAACCACGAAAAGTTCTTGTATTTGAAGATAAAATCTTTTTGCTTTGAAGAAGAAAGATCTCGCTGACTGAAATCAGTTCATTTGATGAAAATCAACAAAAATTGACAAGAACCACGAAAAGTTTTTGTATTTTAAGATTAAATCTGACGCTATTAAAGAAAAAACTTCTCGCTCGCTGAAATATGTTCATTTGCTGAAAATCAACAAAACCACGAAAAGTTCTTGTATTTGAAGATAAAATCTTTTTGCTTTGAAGAAGAAAGATCTGGCTGACTGAAATAAGTTCATTGGATGAAAGCCAACAAAAATTGACAAGAACCACGAAAAGTTCTTGTATTTTAAGATAAAATCTGACGCGATTAAAGAAAAAACTTCTCCCTCGCTGAAATATGTTCATTTGCTGAAAATCAACAAAGCCACGAAAAGTTATTGTATTTGAAGATAAAATCTTTTTGCTTTGAAGAAGAAAGATCGAGCTGACTGAAATAAGTTCATAAGATGAAAACCAACAAAAATTGACAAGAACCACGAAAAGTTCTTGTATTTTAAGATAAAATCTTACGCTTTTAAAGAAAAAACTTCTCGCTCGCTGAAATATGTTCATTTGCTGAAAATCAACAAAACCACGAAAAGTTCTTGTATTTGAAGATAAAATCTTTTTGCTTTGAAGAAGAAAGATCTAGCTAACTGAAATAAGTTCATAAGATGAAAACCAACAAAAATTGACAAGAACCACGAAAAATTCTTGTATTTTAAGATAAAATCTGACGCTATTAAAGAAAAAACTTCTCGCTCGCTGAAATATGTTCATTTGCTGAAAATCAACAAAACCACGAAAAGTTCTTGTATTTGAAGATAAAATCTTTTTGCTTTGAAGAAGAAAGATCTAGCTGACTGAAATAAGTTCATTGGATGAAAACCAACAAAAATTGACAAGAACCACGAAAAGTTCTTGTATTTTAAGATAAAATCTGACGCTATTAAAGAAAAAACTTCTCCCTCGCTGAAATATGTTCATTTGCTGAAAATCAACAAAACCACGAAAAGTTCTTGTATTTGAAGATAAAATCTTTTTGCTTTGAAGAAGAAAGATCTAGCTGACTGAAATAAGTTCATAAGATGAAAACGAACAAAAATTGACAAGAACCACGAAAAGTTCTTGTATTTTAAGATAAAATCTTACGCTAATGAAGAAAAAACTTCTAGCACGCTGAAATATGTTCATTTGCTGAAAATCAACAAAACCACGAAAAGTTCTTGTGTTTGAAGATAAAATCTTTTTGCTTTGAAGAAGAAAGATCCAGCTGACTGAAATAAGTTCATTGGATGAAAACCAACAAAAATTGACAAGAACCACGAAAAGTTCTTGTATTTTAAGATAAAATCTGACGCTATTAAAGAAAAAACTTCTCCCTCGCTGAAATATGTTCATTTGCTGAAAATCAACAAAACCACGAAAAGTTCTTGTATTTGAAGATAAAATCTTTTTGCTTTGAAGAAGAAAGATCGAGCTGACTGAAATAAGTTGATAAGATGAAAACCAACAAAAATTGACAAGAACCACGAAAAGTTCTTGTATTTTAAGATAAAATCTTACGCTTTTAAAGAAAAAACTTCTCGCTCGCTGAAATATGTTCATTTGCTGAAAATCAACAAAACCACGAAAAGTTCTTGTATTTGAAGATAAAATCTTTTTGCTTTGAAGAAGAAAGATCGAGCTGACTGAAATAAGTTCATAAGATGAAAACCAACAAAATTTGATTAGAACCACGAACAGTTCTTGTATTTTAAGATAAAATCTGACGCTATTAAAGAAAAAACTTCTCGCTCGCTGAAATATGTTCATTTGCTGAAAATCAACAAAACCACGAAAAGTTCTTGTATTTGAAGATAAAATCTTTTTGCTTTGAAGAAGAAAGATCTCGCTGACTGAAATCAGTTCATTTGATGAAAATCAACAAAAATTGACAAGAACCACGAAAAGTTTTTGTATTTTAAGATTAAATCTGACGCTATTAAAGAAAAAACTTCTCGCTCGCTGAAATATGTTCATTTGCTCAAAATCAACAAAACCACGAAAAGTTCTTGTATTTGAAGATAAAATCATTTTGCTTTGAAGTAGAAAGATCTGGCTGACTGAAATAAGTTCATTGGATGAAAGCCAACAAAAATTGACAAGAACCACGAAAAGTTCTTGTATTTTAAGATAAAATCTGACGCGATTAAAGAAAAAACTTCTCCCTCGCTGAAATATGTTCATTTGCTGAAAATCAACAAAACCACGAAAAGTTATTGTATTTGAAGATAAAATCTTTTTGCTTTGAAGAAGAAAGATCGAGCTGACTGAAATAAGTTGATAAGATGAAAACCAACAAAAATTGACAAGAACCACGAAAAGTTCTTGTATTTTAAGATAAAATCTTACGCTTTTAAAGAAAAAACTTCTCGCTCGCTGAAATATGTTCATTTGCTGAAAATCAACAAAACCACGAAAAGTTCTTGTATTTCAAGATAAAATCTTTTTGCTTGGAAGAAGAAAGATCCAGCTGACTGAAATAAGTTCATAAGATGAAAACCAACAAAAATTGACAAGAACCACGAAAAGTTCTTGTATTTTAAGATAAAATCTGACGCTATGAAAGAAAAAACTTCTCCCTCGCTGAAATATGTTCATTTGCTGAAAATCAACAAAACCACGAAAAGTTCTTGTATTTGAAGATAAAATCTTTTTGCTTTGAAGAAGAAAGATCTAGCGGACTGAAATAAGTTCATAAGATGAAAACGAACAAAAATTGACAAGAACCACGAAAAGTTCTTGTATTTTAAGATAAAATCTTACGCTAATGAAGAAAAAACTTCTAGCGCGCTGAAATATGTTCATTTGCTGAAAATCAACAAAACCACGAAAAGTTCTTGTATTTGAAGATAAAATCTTTTTGCTTTCAAGAAGAAAGATCGAGCTGACTGAAATAAGTTCATTGGATGAAAACCAACAAAAATTGACAAGAACCACGAAAAGTTCTTGTATTTTAAGATAAAATCTGACGCTATTAAAGAAAAAACGTCTCCCTCGCTGAAATATGTTCATTTGCTGAAAATCAACAAAACCACAAAAAGTTCTTGTATTTGAAGATAAAATCTTTTTGCTTTGAAGAAGAAAGATCCAGCTGACTGAAATAAGTTCATTTGATGAAAATCAACAAAAATTGACAAGAACCACGAAAAGTTTTTGTATTTTAAGATAAAATCTGACGCTTTTAAAGAAAAAACTTCTCCCTCGCTGAAATATGTTCATTTGCTGAAAATCAACAAAACCACGAAAAGTTCTTGTATTTGAAGATAAAATCTTTTTGCTTTGAAGAAGAAAGATCTGGCTGACTGAAATAAGTTCATTGGATGAAAACCAACAAAAATTGACAAGAACCACGAAAAGTTCTTGTATTTTAAGATAAAATCTGACGCTATTAAAGAAAAAACTTCTCCCTCGCTGAAATATGTTCATTTGCTGAAAATGAACAAAACCACGAAAAGTTCTTGTATTTGAAGATAAAATCTTTTTGCTTTGAAGAAGAAAGATCGAGCTGACTGAAATAAGTTCATGAGATGAAAACCAACAAAAATTGACAAGAACCACGAAAAGTTCTTGTATTTTAAGATAAAATCTTACGCTCTTAAAGAAAAAACTTCTCGCTCGCTGAAATATGTTCATTTGCTGAAAATCAACAAAACCACGAAAAGTTCTTGTATTTGAAGATAAAATCTTTTTGCTTTGAAGAAGAAAGATCTAGCTGACTGAAATAAGTTCATTTGATGAAAATCAACAAAAATTGACAAGAACCACGAAAAGTTTTTGTATTTTAAGATTAAATCTGACGCTATTAAAGAAAAAACTTCTCCCTCGCTGAAATATGTTCATTTGCTGAAAATCAACAAAACCACGAAAAGTTCTTGTATTTGAAGATAAAATCTTTTTGCTTTGAAGAAGAAAGATCTAGCTGACTGAAATAAGTTCATTGGATGAAAACCAACAAAAATTGACAAGAACCACGAAAAGTTCTTGTATTTTAAGATAAAATCTGACGCTATTAAAGAAAAAACTTCTCCCTCGCTGAAATATGTTCATTTGCTGAAAATCAACAAAGCCACGAAAAGTTCTTGCATTTGAAGATAAAATCTTTTTGCTTTCAAGAAGAAAGATCTTGCTGACTGAAATAAGTTCATTGGATGAAAATCAACAAAACCACGAAAAGTTCTTGTATTTGAAGATAAAATCTTTTTGCTTTAAAGAAGAAAGATCTCGCGGACTGAAATCAGTTCATTTGATGAAAATCAACAAAAATTGACAAGAACCACGAAAAGTTTTTGTATTTTAAGATTAAATCTCACGCTATTAAAGAAAAAACTTCTCGCTCGCTGAAATATGTTCATTTGCTGAAAATCAACAAAACCACGAAAAGTTCTTGTATTTGAAGATAAAATCTTTTTGCTTTGAAGAAGAAAGATCTGGCTGACTGAAATAAGTTCATTGGATGAAAGCCAACAAAAATTGACAAGAACCACGAAAAGTTCTTGTATTTTAAGATAAAATCTGACGCGATTAAAGAAAAAACTTCTCCCTCGCTGAAATATGTTCATTTGCTGAAAATCAACAAAACCACGAAAAGTATTTGCATTTGAAGATAAAATCTTTTTGCTTTCAAGAAGAAAGATCTTGCTGACTGAAATAAGTTCATTGGATGAAAATAAACAAAACCACGAAAAGTTCTTGTATTTGAAGATAAAATCTTTTTGCTTTAAAGAAGAAAGATCTCGCTGACTGAAATCAGTTCATTTGATGAAAATCAACAAAAATTGACAAGAACCACGAAAAGTTTTTGTCTTTTAAGATTAAATCTCACGCGATTAAAGAAAAAACTTCTCGCTCGCTGAAATATGTTCATTTGCTGAAAATCAACAAAACCACGAAAAGTTCTTGTATTTGAAGATAAAATCTTTTTGCTTTGAAGAAGAAAGATCTGCCTGACTGAAATAAGTTCATTGGATGAAAGCCAACAAAAATTGACAAGAACCACGAAAAGTTCTTGTATTTTAAGATAAAATCTTACGCTTTTATAGAGAAAACTTCTCGCTCGCTGAAATATGTTCATTTGCTGAAAATCAACAAAACCACGAAAAGTTCTTGTATTTGAAGATAAAATCTTTTTGCTTTGAAGAAGAAAGATCTAGCTGACTGAAATAAGTTCATAAGATGAAAACCAACAAAAATTGACAAGAACCACGAAAAGTTCTTGTATTTTAAGATAAAATCTTCCGCTTTTAAAGAAAAAACTTCTCGCTCGCTGAAATAAGTTCATTTGCTGAAAATCAACAAAACCACGAAAAGTTCTTGTATTTGAAGATAAAATCTTTTTGCTTTGAAGAAGAAAGATCTAGCTGACTGAAATAAGTTCATTGGATGAAAACCAACAAAAATTGACAAGAACCACGAAAAGTTCTTGTATTTTAAGATAAAATCTGACGCTATTAAAGAAAAAACTTCTCCCTCGCTGAAATATGTTCATTTGCTGAAAATCAACAAAGCCACGAAAAGTTCTTGCATTTGAAGATAAAATCTTTTTGCTTTCAAGAAGAAAGATCTTGCTGACTGAAATAAGTTCATTGGATGAAAATCAACAAAACCACGAAAAGTTCTTGTATTTGAAGATAAAATCTTTTTGCTTTAAAGAAGAAAGATCTCGCTGACTGAAATCAGTTCATTTGATGAAAATCAACAAAAATTGACAAGAACCACGAAAAGTTTTTGTATTTTAAGATTAAATCTCACGCTATTAAAGAAAAAACTTCTCGCTCGCTGAAATATGTTCATTTGCTGAAAATCAACAAAACCAAGAAAAGTTCTTGTATTTGAAGATAAAATCTTTTTGCTTTGAAGAAGAAAGATCTGGCTGACTGAAATAAGTTCATTGGATGAAAGCCAACAAAAATTGACAAGAACCACGAAAAGTTCTTGTATTTTAAGATAAAATCTGACGCGATTAAAGAAAAAACTTCTCCCTCGCTGAAATATGTTCATTTGCTGAAAATCAACAAAACCACGAAAAGTTCTTGTATTTGAAGATAAAATATTTTTGCTTTGAAGAAGAAAGATCGAGCTGACTGAAATAAGTTCATAAGATGAAAACCAACAAAAATTGACAAGAACCACGAAAAGTTCTTGTATTTTAAGATAAAATCTTACGCTTTTATAGAAAAAACTTCTCGCTCGCTGAAATATGTTCATTTGCTGAAAATCAACAAAACCACGAAAAGTTCTTGTATTTGAAGATAAAATCTTTTTGCTTTGAAGAAGAAAGATCTAGCTGACTGAAATAAGTTCATAAGATGAAAACCAACAAAAATTGACAAGAACCACGAAAAATTCTTGTATTTTAAGATAAAATCTGACGCTATTCAAGAAAAAACTTCTCGCTCGCTGAAATATGTTCATTTGCTGAAAATCAACAAAACCAAGAAAAGTTCTTGTATTTGAAGATAAAATCTTTTTGCTTTGAAGAAGAAAGATCTGGCTGACTGAAATAAGTTCATTGGATGAAAGCCAACAAAAATTGACAAGAACCACGAAAAGTTCTTGTATTTTAAGATAAAATCTGACGCTATTCAAGAAAAAACTTCTCGCTCGCTGAAATATGTTCATTTGCTGAAAATCAACAAAACCACGAAAAGTTCTTGTATTTGAAGATAAAATCTTTTTGCTTTGAAGAAGAAAGATCTAGCTGACTGAAATAAGTTCATAAGATGAAAACCAACAAAATTTGATTAGAACCACGAAAAGTTCTTGTATTTTAAGATAAAATCTGACGCTATTAAAGAAAAAACTTCTCGCTCGCTGAAATATGTTCATTTGCTGAAAATCAACAAAACCACGAAAAGTTCTTGTATTTGAAGATAAAATCTTTTTGCTTTGAAGAAGAAAGATCTAGCTGACTGAAATAAGTTCATTGGATGAAAATCAACAAAAATTGACAAGAACCACGAAAAGTTCTTGTATTTTAAGATAAAATCTGACGCTATTAAAGAAAAAACTTCTCCCTCGCTGAAATATGTTCATTTGCTGAAAATCAACAAAGCCACGAAAAGTTCTTGCATTTGAAGATAAAATCTTTTTGCTTTCAAGAAGAAAGATCTTGCTGACTGAAATAAGTTCATTGGATGAAAATCAACAAAACCACGAAAAGTTCTTGTATTTGAAGATAAAATCTTTTTGCTTTAAAGAAGAAAGATCTCGCTGACTGAAATCAGTTCATTTGATGAAAATCAACAAAAATTGACAAGAACCACGAAAAGTTTTTGTATTTTAAGATTAAATCTCACGCTATTAAAGAAAAAACTTCTCGCTCGCTGAAATATGTTCATTTGCTGAAAATCAACAAAACCACGAAAAGTTCTTGTATTTGAAGATAAAATCTTTTTGCTTTGAAGAAGAAAGATCTGGATGACTGAAATAAGTTCATTGGATGAAAGCCAACAAAAATTGACAAGAACCACGAAAAGTTCTTGTATTTTAAGATAAAATCTGACGCGATTAAAGAAAAAACTTCTCCCTCGCTGAAATATGTTCATTTGCTGAAAATCAACAAAACCACGAAAAGTTCTTGTATTTGAAGATAAAATCTTTTTGCTTTGAAGAAGAAAGATCGAGCTGACTGAAATAAGTTCATAAGATGAAAACCAACAAAAATTGACAAGAACCACGAAAAGTTCTTGTATTTTAAGATAAAATCTTACGCTTTTATAGAAAAAACTTCTCGCTCGCTGAAATATGTTCATTTGCTGAAAATCAACAAAACCACGAAAAGTTCTTGTATTTGAAGATAAAATCTTTTTGCTTTGAAGAAGAAAGATCAAGCTGACTGAAATAAGTTCATAAGATGAAAACCAACAAAAATTGACAAGAACCACGAAAAATTCTTGTATTTTAAGATAAAATCTGACGCTATTAAAGAAAAAACTTCTCGCTCGCTGAAATATGTTCATTTGCTGAAAATCAACAAAACCACGAAAAGTTCTTGTATTTGAAGATAAAATCTTTTTGCTTTGAAGAAGAAAGATCTAGCTGACTGAAATAAGTTCATTGGATGAAAACAAACAAAAATTGACAAGAACCACGAAAAGTTCTTGTATTTTAAGATAAAATCTGACGCTATTAAAGAAAAAACTTCTCCCTCGCTGAAATATGTTCATTTGCTGAAAATCAACAAAGCCACGAAAAGTTCTTGTATTTGAAGATAAAATCTTTTTGCTTTCAAGAAGAAAGATCTTGCTGACTGAAATAAGTTCATTGGATGAAAACCAACAAAAATTGACAAGAACCACGAAAAGTTCTTGTATTTTAAGATAAAATCTGACGCTATTAAAGAAAAAACTTCTCCCTCGCTGAAATATGTTCATTTGCTGAAAATCAACGAAACCACGAAAAGTTCTTGTATTTGAAGATAAAATCTTTTTGCTTTGAAGAAGAAAGATCTAGCTGACTGAAATAAGTTCATAAGATGAAAACCAACAAAATTTGATGAGAACCACGAAAAGTTCTTGTATTTTAAGATAAAATCTGACGCTATTAAAGAAAAAACTTCTCGCTCGCTGAAATATGTTCATTTGCTGAAAATCAACAAAACCACGAAAAGTTCTTGTATTTGAAGATAAAATCTTTTTGCTTTGAAGAAGAAAGATCTAGCTGACTGAAATAAGTTCATTGAATGAAAACCAACAAAAATTGACAAGAACCACGAAAAGTTCTTGTATTTTAAGATAAAATCTGACGCTATTAAAGAAAAAACTTCTCCCTCGCTGAAATATGTTCATTTGCTGAAAATCAACAAAACCACGAAAAGTTCTTGTATTTTAAGATAAAGTCTTACGCTATTGAAGAAAAAACTTCTCGCTCGCTGAAATATGTTCATTTGCTGAAAATCAACAAAACCACGAAAAGTTCTTGTATTTGAAGTTAAAAATCTTTTTGCTTTGAAGAAGAAAGATCTAGCTGACTGAAATAAGTTCATTGGATGAAAACCAACAAAAATTGACAAGAACCACGAAAAGTTCTTGTATTTTAAGATTAAATCTGACGCTATTAAAGAAAAAACTTCTCGCTCGCTGAAATATGTTCATTTGCTGAAAATCAACAAAACCACGAAAGGTTCTTGTATTTGAAGATAAAATCTTTTTGCTTTGAAGAAGAAAGATCTGGCTGACTGAAATAAGTTCATTGGATGAAAGCCAACAAAAATTGACAAGAACCACGAAAAGTTCTTGTATTTTAAGATAAAATCTGACGCTTTTAAAGAAAAAACTTCTCGCTCGCTGAAATATGTTCATTTGCTGAAAATCAACTAAACCACGAAAAGTTCTTGTATTTGAAGATAAAATATTTTTGCTTTGAAGAAGAAAGATCTGGCTGACTGAAATAAGTTCATTTGATGAAAATCAACAAAAATTGACAAGAACCACAAAAAGTTTTTGTATTTTAAGATAAAATCTGACGCTATTAAAGAAAAAACTTCTCCCTCGCTGAAATATGTTCATTTGCTGAAAATCAACAAAACCACGAAAAGTTCTTGTATTTGAAGATAAAATCTTTTTGCTTTGAAGAAGAAAGATCTTGCTGACTGAAATAAGTTCATTGGATGAAAACCAACAAAAATTGACAAGAACCACGAAAAGTTCTTGTATTTTAAGATAAAATCTGACGCTATTAAAGAAAAAACTTCTCCCTCGCTGAAATATGTTCATTTGCTGAAAATCAACAAAACCACGAAAAGTTCTTGTATTTTAAGATAAAGTCTTACGCTATTAAAGAAAAAACTTCTCCCTCGCTGAAATATGTTCATTTGCTGAAAATCAACAAAACCACGAAAAGTTCTTGTATTTGAAGATAAAATCTTTTTGCTTTGAAGAAGAAAGATCTGGCTGACTGAAATGAGTTCATTGGATGAAAACCAACAAAAATTGACAAGAACCACGAAAAGTTCTTGTATTTTAAGATAAAATCTGACGCTATTAAAGAAAAAACTTCTCCCTCGCTGAAATATGTTCATTTGCTGAAAATCAACAAAACCACGAAAAGTTCTTGTATTTGAAGATAAAATCTTTTTGCTTTGAAGAAGAAAGATCTAGCTGACTGAAATCAGTTCATAAGTTGAAAACCAACAAAATTTGATTAGAACCACGAAAAGTTCTTGTATTTTCAGATAAAATCTGACGCTATTAAAGAAAAAACTTCTCCCTCGCTGAAATATGTTCATTTGCTGAAAATCAACAAAACCACGAAAAGTTCTTGTATTTGAAGATAAAATCTTTTTGCTTTGAAGAAGAAAGATCTGACTGACTGAAATAAGTTCATTGGATGAAAACCAACAAAAATTGACAAGAACCACGAAAAGTTCTTGTATTTTAAGATAATATCTGACGCTATTAAAGAAAAAACTTCTCCCTCGCTGAAATATGTTCATTTGCTGAAAATCAACAAAACCACGAAAAGTTCTTGTATTTGAAGATAAAATCTTTTTGCTTTGAAGAAGAAAGATCTAGCTGACTGAAATAAGTTCATTGGATGAAAACCAACAAAAATTGACAAGAACCACGAAAAGTTCTTGTATTTTAAGATAAAATCTGACGCTATTAAAGAAAAAACTTCTCCCTCGCTGAAATATGTTCATTTGCTGAAAATCAACAAAACCACGAAAAGTTCTTGTATTTTAAGATAAAATCTTTTTGCTTTGAAGAAGAAAGATCTGGCTGACTGAAATAAGTTCATTGGATGAAAACCAACAAAAATTGACAAGAACCACGAAAAGTTCTTGTATTTTAAGATAAAATCTGACGCTATTAAAGAAAAAACTTCTCCCTCGCTGAAATATGTTCATTTGCTGAAAATCAACAAAACCACGAAAAGTTCTTGTATTTGAAGATAAAATCTTTTTGCTTTGAAGAAGAAAGATCGAGCTGACTGAAATAAGTTCATAAGATGAAAACCAACAAAAATTGACAAGAACCACGAAAAGTTCTTGTATTTTAAGATAAAATCTTACGCTTTTATAGAAAAAACTTCTCGCTCGCTGAAATATGTTCATTTGCTGAAAATCAACAAAACCACGAAAAGTTCTTGTATTTGAAGATAAAATCTTTTTGCTTTGAAGAAGAAAGATCGAGCTGACTGAAATAAGTTCATAAGATGAAAACCAACAAAAATTGACAAGAACCACGAAAAGTTCTTGTATTTTAAGATAAAATCTTACGCTTTTAAAGAAAAAACTTCTCGCTCGCTGAAATATGTTCATTTGCTGAAAATCAACAAAACCACGAAAAGTTCTTGTATTTGAAGATAAAATCTTTTTGCTTTGAAGAAGAAAGATCTGGATGACTGAAATAAGTTCATTGGATGAAAGCCAACAAAAATTGACAAGAACCACGAAAAGTTCTTGTATTTTAAGATAAAATCTTACGCTTTTATAGAAAAAACTTCTCGCTCGCTGAAATATGTTCATTTGCTGAAAATCAACAAAACCACGAAAAGTTCTTGTATTTGAAGATAAAATCTTTTTGCTTTGAAGAAGAAAGATCGAGCTGACTGAAATAAGTTCATAAGATGAAAACCAACAAAAATTGACAAGAACCACGAAAAGTTCTTGTATTTTAAGATAAAATCTTACGCTTTTATAGAAAAAACTTCTCGCTCGCTGAAATATGTTCATTTGCTGAAAATCAACAAAACCACGAAAAGTTCTTGTATTTGAAGATAAAATCTTTTTGCTTTGAAGAAGAAAGATCAAGCTGACTGAAATAAGTTCATAAGATGAAAACCAACAAAAATTGACAAGAACCACGAAAAATTCTTGTATTTTAAGATAAAATCTGACGCTATTAAAGAAAAAACTTCTCGCTCGCTGAAATATGTTCATTTGCTGAAAATCAACAAAACCACGAAAAGTTCTTGTATTTGAAGATAAAATCTTTTTGCTTTGAAGAAGAAAGATCTAGCTGACTGAAATAAGTTCATTGGATGAAAACAAACAAAAATTGACAAGAACCACGAAAAGTTCTTGTATTTTAAGATAAAATCTGACGCTATTAAAGAAAGAACTTCTCCCTCGCTGAAATATGTTCATTTGCTGAAAATCAACAAAACCACGAAAAGTTCTGGTATTTGAAGATAAAATATTTTTGCTTTGAAGAAGAAAGATCTAGCTGACTGAAATAAGTTCATAAGATGAAAACCAACAAAAATTGACAAGAACCACGAAAAGTTCTTGTATTTTAAGATAAAATCTTACGCTAATGAAGAAAAAACTTCTAGCGCGCTGAAATATGTTCATTTGCTGAAAATCAACAAAACCACGAAAAGTTCTTGTATTTGAAGATAAAATCTTTTTGCTTTGAAGAAGAAAGATCGAGCTGACTGAAATAAGATCATAAGATGAAAACCAACAAAAATTGACAAGAACCACGAAAAGTTCTTGTATTTTAAGATAAAATCTTACGCTTTTAAAGAAAAAACTTCTCGCTCGCTGAAATATGTTCATTTGCTGAAAATCAACAAAACCACGAAAAGTTCTTGTATTTGAAGATAAAATCTTTTTGCTTTGAAGAAGAAAGATCTAGCTGACTGAAATAAGTTCATAAGATGAAAACCAACAAAATTTGATGAGAACCACGAAAAGTTCTTGTATTTTAAGATAAAATCTGACGCTATTAAAGAAAAAACTTCTCGCTCGCTGAAATATGTTCATTTGCTGAAAATCAACAAAACCACGAAAAGTTCTTGTATTTGAAGATAAAATCTTTTTGCTTTGAAGAAGAAAGATCTAGCTGACTGAAATAAGTTCATTGGATGAAAACCAACAAAAATTGACAAGAACCACGAAAAGTTCTTGTATTTTAAGATAAAATCTGACGCTATTAAAGAAAAAACTTCTCCCTCGCTGAAATATGTTCATTTGCTGAAAATCAACAAAACCACGAAAAGTTCTTGTATTTTAAGATAAAGTCTTACGCTATTGAAGAAAAAACTTCTCGCTCGCTGAAATATGTTCATTTGCTGAAAATCAACAAAACCACGAAAAGTTCTTGTATTTGAAGATAAAAATCTTTTTGCTTTGAAGAAGAAAGATCTAGCTGACTGAAATAAGTTCATTGGATGAAAACCAACAAAAATTGACAAGAACCACGAAAAGTTCTTGTATTTTAAGATAGAATCTGACGCTATTAAAGAAAAAACTTCTCCCTCGCTGAAATATGTTCATTTGCTGAAAATCAACAAAGCCACGAAAAGTTCTTGCATTTGAAGAAAAAATCTTTTTGCTTTCAAGAAGAAAGATCTTGCTGACTGAAATAAGTTCATTGGATGAAAATCAACAAAACCACGAAAAGTTCTTGTATTTGAAGATAAAATCTTTTTGCTTTAAAGAAGAAAGATCTCGCTGACTGAAATCAGTTCATTTGATGAAAATCAATAAAAATTGACAAGAACCACGAAAAGTTTTTGTATTTTAAGATTAAATCTGACGCTATTAAAGAAAAAACTTCTCGCTCGCTGAAATATGTTCATTTGCTGAAAATCAACAAAACCACGAAAGGTTCTTGTATTTGAAGATAAAATCTTTTTGCTTTGAAGAAGAAAGATCTGGCTGACTGAAATAAGTTCATTGGATGAAAGCCAACAAAAATTGACAAGAACCACGAAAAGTTCTTGTATTTTAAGATAAAATCTGACGCTTTTAAAGAAAAAACTTCTCGCTCGCTGAAATATGTTCACTTGCTGAAAATCAACAAAACCACGAAAAGTTCTTGTATTTGAAGATAAAATATTTTTGCTTTGAAGAAGAAAGATCTGGCTGACTGAAATAAGTTCATTTGATGAAAATCAACAAAAATTGACAAGAACCACAAAAAGTTTTTGTATTTTAAGATAAAATCTGACGCTATTAAAGAAAAAACTTCTCCCTCGCTGAAATATGTTAATTTGCTGAAAATCAACAAAACCACGAAAAGTTCTTGTATTTGAAGATAAAATCTTTTTGCTTTGAAGAAGAAAGATCTTGCTGACTGAAATAAGTTCATTGGATGAAAACCAACAAAAATTGACAAGAACCACGAAAAGTTCTTGTATTTTAAGATAAAATCTGACGCTATTAAAGAAAAAACTTCTCCCTCGCTGAAATATGTTCATTTGCTGAAAATCAACAAAACCACGAAAAGTTCTTGTATTTTAAGATAAAATCTTTTTGCTTTGAAGAAGAAAGATCTGGCTGACTGAAATAAGTTCATTGGATGAAAACCAACAAAAATTGACAAGAACCACGAAAAGTTCTTGTATTTTAAGATAAAATCTGACGCTATTAAAGAAAAAACTTCTCCCTCGCTGAAATATGTTCATTTGCTGAAAATCAACAAAACCACGAAAAGTTCTTGTATTTGAAGATAAAATCTTTTTGCTTTGAAGAAGAAAGATCGAGCTGACTGAAATAAGTTCATAAGATGAAAACCAACAAAAATTGACAAGAACCACGAAAAGTTCTTGTATTTTAAGATAAAATCTTACGCTTTTAAAGAAAAAACTTCTCGCTCGCTGAAATATGTTAATTTGCTGAAAATCAACAAAACCACGAAAAGTTCTTGTATTTGAAGATAAAATCTTTTTGCTTTGAAGAAGAAAGATCTAGCTGACTGAAATCAGTTCATAAGTTGAAAACCAACAAAATTTGATTAGAACCACGAAAAGTTCTTGTATTTTCAGATAAAATCTGACGCTATTAAAGAAAAAACTTCTCCCTCGCTGAAATATGTTCATTTGCTGAAAATCAACAAAACCACGAAAAGTTCTTGTATTTGAAGATAAAATCTTTTTGCTTTGAAGAAGAAAGATCTGACTGACTGAAATAAGTTCATTGGATGAAAACCAACAAAAATTGACAAGAACCACGAAAAGTTCTTGTATTTTAAGATAATATCTGACGCTATTAAAGAAAAAACTTCTCCCTCGCTGAAATATGTTCATTTGCTGAAAATCAACAAAACCACGAAAAGTTCTTGTATTTGAAGATAAAATCTTTTTGCTTTGAAGAAGAAAGATCTAGCTGACTGAAATAAGTTCATTGGATGAAAACCAACAAAAATTGACAAGAACCACGAAAAGTTCTTGTATTTTAAGATAAAATCTGACGCTATTAAAGAAAAAACTTCTCCCTCGCTGAAATATGTTCATTTGCTGAAAATCAACAAAACCACGAAAAGTTCTTGTATTTTAAGATAAAATCTTTTTGCTTTGAAGAAGAAAGATCTGGCTGACTGAAATAAGTTCATTGGATGAAAACCAACAAAAATCGACAAGAACCACGAAAAGTTCTTGTATTTTAAGATAAAATCTGACGCTATTAAAGAAAAAACTTCTCCCTCGCTGAAATATGTTCATTTGCTGAAAATCAACAAAACCACGAAAAGTTCTTGTATTTGAAGATAAAATCTTTTTGCTTTGAAGAAGAAAGATCGAGCTGACTGAAATAAGTTCATAAGATGAAAACCAACAAAAATTGACAAGAACCACGAAAAGTTCTTGTATTTTAAGATAAAATCTTACGCTTTTAAAGAAAAAACTTCTCGCTCGCTGAAATATGTTAATTTGCTGAAAATCAACAAAACCACGAAAAGTTCTTGTATTTGAAGATAAAATCTTTTTGCTTTGAAGAAGAAAGATCTCGCTGACTGAAATAAGTTCATAAGCTGAAAACCAACACAATTTGATTAGAACCACGAAAAGTTCTTGTATTTTAAGATAAAATCTGACGCTATTAAAGAAAAAACTTCTCGCTCGCTGAAATATGTTCATTTGCTGAAAATCAACAAAACCACGAAAAGTTCTTGTATTTGAAGATAAAATCTTTTTGCTTTGAAGAAGAAAGATCTGGCTGACTGAAATAAGTTCATTGGATGAAAACCAACAAAAATTGACAAGAACCACGAAAAGTTCTTGTATTTTAAGATAAAATCTGACGCTATTAAAGAAAAAACTTCTCCCTCGCTGAAATATGTTCATTTGCTGAAAATCAACAAAACCACGAAAAGTTCTTGTATTTGAAGATAAAATCTTTTTGCTTTGAAGAAGAAAGATCTAGCTGACTGAAATAAGTTCATAAGATGAAAACCAACAAAATTTGATTAGAACCACGAAAAGTTCTTGTATTTTAAGATAAAATCTGACGCTATTAAAGAAAAAACTTCTCGCTCGCTGAAATATGTTCATTTGCTGAAAATCAACAAAACCACGAAAAGTTCTTGTATTTGAAGATAAAATCTTTTTGCTTTGAAGAAGAAAGATCTAGCTGACTGAAATAAGTTCATTGGATGAAAACCAACAAAAATTGACAAGAACCACAAAAAGTTCTTGTATTTTAAGATAAAATCTGACGCTATTAAAGAAAAAACTTCTCCCTCGCTGAAATATGTTCATTTGCTGAAAATCAACAAAGCCACGAAAAGTTCTTGCATTTGAAGATAAAATGTTTTTGCTTTCAAGAAGAAAGATCTTGCTGACTGAAATAAGTTCATTGGATGAAAATCAACAAAACCACGAAAAGTTCTTGTATTTGAAGATAAAATCTTTTTGCTTTAAAGAAGAAAGATCTCGCTGACTGAAATCAGTTCATTTGATGAAAATCAACAAAAATTGACAAGAACCACGAAAAGTTTTTGTATTTTAAGATTAAATCTCACGCTATTAAAGAAAAAACTTCTCGCTCGCTGAAATATGTTCATTTGCTGAAAATCAACAAAACCACGAAAAGTTCTTGTATTTGAAGATAAAATCTTTTTGCTTTGAAGAAGAAAGATCGAGCTGACTGAAATAAGTTCATAAGATGAAAACCAACAAAAATTGACAAGAACCACGAAAAGTTCTTGTATTTTAAGATAAAATCTTACGCTTTTATAGAAAAAACTTCTCGCTCGCTGAAATATGTTCATTTGCTGAAAATCAACAAAACCACGAAAAGTTCTTGTATTTGAAGATAAAATCTTTTTGCTTTGAAGAAGAAAGATCAAGCTGACTGAAATAAGTTCATAAGATGAAAACCAACAAAAATTGACAAGAACCACGAAAAATTCTTGTATTTTAAGATAAAATCTGACGCTATTAAAGAAAAAACTTCTCGCTCGCTGAAATATGTTCATTTGCTGAAAATCAACAAAACCACGAAAAGTTCTTGTATTTGAAGATAAAATCTTTTTGCTTTGAAGAAGAAAGATCTAGCTGACTGAAATAAGTTCATTGGATGAAAACAAACAAAAATTGACAAGAACCACGAAAAGTTCTTGTATTTTAAGATAAAATCTGACGCTATTAAAGAAAGAACTTCTCCCTCGCTGAAATATGTTCATTTGCTGAAAATCAACAAAACCACGAAAAGTTCTGGTATTTGAAGATAAAATATTTTTGCTTTGAAGAAGAAAGATCTAGCTGACTGAAATAAGTTCATAAGATGAAAACCAACAAAAATTGACAAGAACCACGAAAAGTTCTTGTATTTTAAGATAAAATCTTACGCTAATGAAGAAAAAACTTCTAGCGCGCTGAAATATGTTCATTTGCTGAAAATCAACAAAACCACGAAAAGTTCTTGTATTTGAAGATAAAATCTTTTTGCTTTCAAGAAGAAAGATCTCGCTGACTGAAATAAGTTCATTGGATGAAAACCAACAAAAATTGACAAGAACCACGAAAAGTTCTTGTATTTTAAGATAAAATCTGACGCTATTAAAGAAAAAACTTCTCCCTCGCTGAAATATGTTCATTTGCTGAAAATCAACAAAGCCACGAAAAGTTCTTGTATTTGAAGATAAAATCTTTTTGCTTTCAAGAAGAAAGATCTTGCTGACTGAAATAAGTTCATTGGATGAAAACCAACAAAAATTGACAAGAACCACGAAAAGTTCTTGTATTTTAAGATAAAATCTGACGCTATTAAAGAAAAAACTTCTCCCTCGCTGAAATATGTTCATTTGCTGAAAATCAACAAAACCACGAAAAGTTCTTGTATTTGAAGATAAAATCTTTTTGCTTTGAAGAAGAAAGATCGAGCTGACTGAAATAAGATCATAAGATGAAAACCAACAAAAATTGACAAGAACCACGAAAAGTTCTTGTATTTTAAGATAAAATCTTACGCTTTTAAAGAAAAAACTTCTCGCTCGCTGAAATATGTTCATTTGCTGAAAATCAACAAAACCACGAAAAGTTCTTGTATTTGAAGATAAAATCTTTTTGCTTTGAAGAAGAAAGATCTAGCTGACTGAAATAAGTTCATAAGATGAAAACCAACAAAATTTGATGAGAACCACGAAAAGTTCTTGTATTTTAAGATAAAATCTGACGCTATTAAAGAAAAAACTTCTCGCTCGCTGAAATATGTTCATTTGCTGAAAATCAACAAAACCACGAAAAGTTCTTGTATTTGAAGATAAAATCTTTTTGCTTTGAAGAAGAAAGATCTAGCTGACTGAAATAAGTTCATTGGATGAAAACCAACAAAAATTGACAAGAACCACGAAAAGTTCTTGTATTTTAAGATAAAATCTGACGCTATTAAAGAAAAAACTTCTCCCTCGCTGAAATATGTTCATTTGCTGAAAATCAACAAAACCACGAAAAGTTCTTGTATTTTAAGATAAAGTCTTACGCTGTTGAAGAAAAAACTTCTCGCTCGCTGAAATATGTTCATTTGCTGAAAATCAACAAAACCACGAAAAGTTCTTGTATTTGAAGATAAAAATCTTTTTGCTTTGAAGAAGAAAGATCTAGCTGACTGAAATAAGTTCATTGGATGAAAACCAACAAAAATTGACAAGAACCACGAAAAGTTCTTGTATTTTAAGATAAAATCTGACGCTATTAAAGAAAAAACTTCTCCCTCGCTGAAATATGTTCATTTGCTGAAAATCAACAAAGCCACGAAAAGTTCTTGCATTTGAAGAAAAAATCTTTTTGCTTTCAAGAAGAAAGATCTTGCTGACTGAAATAAGTTCATTGGATGAAAATCAACAAAACCACGAAAAGTTCTTGTATTTGAAGATAAAATCTTTTTGCTTTAAAGAAGAAAGATCTCGCTGACTGAAATCAGTTCATTTGATGAAAATCAATAAAAATTGACAAGAACCACGAAAAGTTTTTGTATTTTAAGATTAAATCTGACGCTATTAAAGAAAAAACTTCTCGCTCGCTGAAATATGTTCATTTGCTGAAAATCAACAAAACCACGAAAAGTTCTTGTATTTGAAGATAAAATCTTTTTGCTTTGAAGAAGAAAGATCTGGCTGACTGAAATAAGTTCATTGGATGAAAGCCAACAAAAATTGACAAGAACCACGAAAAGTTCTTGTATTTTAAGATAAAATCTGACGCTTTTAAAGAAAAAACTTCTCGCTCGCTGAAATATGTTCATTTGCTGAAAATCAACAAAACCACGAAAAGTTCTTGTATTTGAAGATAAAATCTTTTTGCTTTGAAGAAGAAAGATCTAGCTGACTGAAATAAGTTCATTGGATGAAAACCAACAAAAATTGACAAGAACCACGAAAAGTTCTTGTATTTTAAGATAAAATCTGACGCTATTAAAGAAAAAACTTCTCCCTCGCTGAAATATGTTCATTTGCTGAAAATCAACAAAACCACGAAAAGTTCTTGTATTTGAAGATAAAATCTTTTTGCTTTGAAGAAGAAAGATCTAGCTGACTGAAATAAGTTCATTGGATGAAAACCAACAAAAATTGACAAGAACCACGAAAAGTTCTTGTATTTTAAGATAAAATCTGACGCTATTAAAGAAAAAACTTCTCCCTCGCTGAAATATGTTCATTTGCTGAAAATCAACAAAACCACGAAAAGTTCTTGTATTTGAAGATAAAATCTTTTTGCTTTGAAGAAGAAAGATCTGGCTGACTGAAATAAGTTCATTGGATGAAAGCCAACAAAAATTGACAAGAACCACGAAAAGTTCTTGTATTTTAAGATAAAATCTGACGCTTTTAAAGAAAAAACTTCTCGCTCGCTGAAATATGTTCACTTGCTGAAAATCAACAAAACCACGAAAAGTTCTTGTATTTGAAGATAAAATATTTTTGCTTTGAAGAAGAAAGATCTGGCTGACTGAAATAAGTTCATTTGATGAAAATCAACAAAAATTGACAAGAACCACAAAAAGTTTTTGTATTTTAAGATAAAATCTGACGCTATTAAAGAAAAAACTTCTCCCTCGCTGAAATATGTTAATTTGCTGAAAATCAACAAAACCACGAAAAGTTCTTGTATTTGAAGATAAAATCTTTTTGCTTTGAAGAAGAAAGATCTTGCTGACTGAAATAAGTTCATTGGATGAAAACCAACAAAAATTGACAAGAACCACGAAAAGTTCTTGTATTTTAAGATAAAATCTGACGCTATTAAAGAAAAAACTTCTCCCTCGCTGAAATATGTTCATTTGCTGAAAATCAACAAAACCACGAAAAGTTCTTGTATTTTAAGATAAAATCTTTTTGCTTTGAAGAAGAAAGATCTGGCTGACTGAAATAAGTTCATTGGATGAAAACCAACAAAAATTGACAAGAACCACGAAAAGTTCTTGTATTTTAAGATAAAATCTGACGCTATTAAAGAAAAAACTTCTCCCTCGCTGAAATATGTTCATTTGCTGAAAATCAACAAAACCACGAAAAGTTCTTGTATTTGAAGATAAAATCTTTTTGCTTTGAAGAAGAAAGATCGAGCTGACTGAAATAAGTTCATAAGATGAAAACCAACAAAAATTGACAAGAACCACGAAAAGTTCTTGTATTTTAAGATAAAATCTTACGCTTTTAAAGAAAAAACTTCTCGCTCGCTGAAATATGTTAATTTGCTGAAAATCAACAAAACCACGAAAAGTTCTTGTATTTGAAGATAAAATCTTTTTGCTTTGAAGAAGAAAGATCTAGCTGACTGAAATCAGTTCATAAGTTGAAAACCAACAAAATTTGATTAGAACCACGAAAAGTTCTTGTATTTTCAGATAAAATCTGACGCTATTAAAGAAAAAACTTCTCCCTCGCTGAAATATGTTCATTTGCTGAAAATCAACAAAACCACGAAAAGTTCTTGTATTTGAAGATAAAATCTTTTTGCTTTGAAGAAGAAAGATCTGACTGACTGAAATAAGTTCATTGGATGAAAACCAACAAAAATTGACAAGAACCACGAAAAGTTCTTGTATTTTAAGATAATATCTGACGCTATTAAAGAAAAAACTTCTCCCTCGCTGAAATATGTTCATTTGCTGAAAATCAACAAAACCACGAAAAGTTCTTGTATTTGAAGATAAAATCTTTTTGCTTTGAAGAAGAAAGATCTAGCTGACTGAAATAAGTTCATTGGATGAAAACCAACAAAAATTGACAAGAACCACGAAAAGTTCTTGTATTTTAAGATAAAATCTGACGCTATTAAAGAAAAAACTTCTCCCTCGCTGAAATATGTTCATTTGCTGAAAATCAACAAAACCACGAAAAGTTCTTGTATTTTAAGATAAAATCTTTTTGCTTTGAAGAAGAAAGATCTGGCTGACTGAAATAAGTTCATTGGATGAAAACCAACAAAAATTGACAAGAACCACGAAAAGTTCTTGTATTTTAAGATAAAATCTGACGCTATTAAAGAAAAAACTTCTCCCTCGCTGAAATATGTTCATTTGCTGAAAATCAACAAAACCACGAAAAGTTCTTGTATTTGAAGATAAAATCTTTTTGCTTTGAAGAAGAAAGATCGAGCTGACTGAAATAAGTTCATAAGATGAAAACCAACAAAAATTGACAAGAACCACGAAAAGTTCTTGTATTTTAAGATAAAATCTTACGCTTTTAAAGAAAAAACTTCTCGCTCGCTGAAATATGTTAATTTGCTGAAAATCAACAAAACCACGAAAAGTTCTTGTATTTGAAGATAAAATCTTTTTGCTTTGAAGAAGAAAGATCTCGCTGACTGAAATAAGTTCATAAGCTGAAAACCAACACAATTTGATTAGAACCACGAAAAGTTCTTGTATTTTAAGATAAAATCTGACGCTATTAAAGAAAAAACTTCTCGCTCGCTGAAATATGTTCATTTGCTGAAAATCAACAAAACCACGAAAAGTTCTTGTATTTGAAGATAAAATCTTTTTGCTTTGAAGAAGAAAGATCTGGCTGACTGAAATAAGTTCATTGGATGAAAACCAACAAAAATTGACAAGAACCACGAAAAGTTCTTGTATTTTAAGATAAAATCTGACGCTATTAAAGAAAAAACTTCTCCCTCGCTGAAATATGTTCATTTGCTGAAAATCAACAAAACCACGAAAAGTTCTTGTATTTGAAGATAAAATCTTTTTGCTTTGAAGAAGAAAGATCTAGCTGACTGAAATAAGTTCATAAGATGAAAACCAACAAAATTTGATTAGAACCACGAAAAGTTCTTGTATTTTAAGATAAAATCTGACGCTATTAAAGAAAAAACTTCTCGCTCGCTGAAATATGTTCATTTGCTGAAAATCAACAAAACCACGAAAAGTTCTTGTATTTGAAGATAAAATCTTTTTGCTTTGAAGAAGAAAGATCTAGCTGACTGAAATAAGTTCATTGGATGAAAACCAACAAAAATTGACAAGAACCACAAAAAGTTCTTGTATTTTAAGATAAAATCTGACGCTATTAAAGAAAAAACTTCTCCCTCGCTGAAATATGTTCATTTGCTGAAAATCAACAAAGCCACGAAAAGTTCTTGCATTTGAAGATAAAATCTTTTTGCTTTCAAGAAGAAAGATCTTGCTGACTGAAATAAGTTCATTGGATGAAAATCAACAAAACCACGAAAAGTTCTTGTATTTGAAGATAAAATCTTTTTGCTTTAAAGAAGAAAGATCTCGCTGACTGAAATCAGTTCATTTGATGAAAATCAACAAAAATTGACAAGAACCACGAAAAGTTTTTGTATTTTAAGATTAAATCTCACGCTATTAAAGAAAAAACTTCTCGCTCGCTGAAATATGTTCATTTGCTGAAAATCAACAAAACCACGAAAAGTTCTTGTATTTGAAGATAAAATCTTTTTGCTTTGAAGAAGAAAGATCGAGCTGACTGAAATAAGTTCATAAGATGAAAACCAACAAAAATTGACAAGAACCACGAAAAGTTCTTGTATTTTAAGATAAAATCTTACGCTTTTATAGAAAAAACTTCTCGCTCGCTGAAATATGTTCATTTGCTGAAAATCAACAAAACCACGAAAAGTTCTTGTATTTGAAGATAAAATCTTTTTGCTTTGAAGAAGAAAGATCAAGCTGACTGAAATAAGTTCATAAGATGAAAACCAACAAAAATTGACAAGAACCACGAAAAATTCTTGTATTTTAAGATAAAATCTGACGCTATTAAAGAAAAAACTTCTCGCTCGCTGAAATATGTTCATTTGCTGAAAATCAACAAAACCACGAAAAGTTCTTGTATTTGAAGATAAAATCTTTTTGCTTTGAAGAAGAAAGATCTAGCTGACTGAAATAAGTTCATTGGATGAAAACAAACAAAAATTGACAAGAACCACGAAAAGTTCTTGTATTTTAAGATAAAATCTGACGCTATTAAAGAAAGAACTTCTCCCTCGCTGAAATATGTTCATTTGCTGAAAATCAACAAAACCACGAAAAGTTCTGGTATTTGAAGATAAAATATTTTTGCTTTGAAGAAGAAAGATCTAGCTGACTGAAATAAGTTCATAAGATGAAAACCAACAAAAATTGACAAGAACCACGAAAAGTTCTTGTATTTTAAGATAAAATCTTACGCTAATGAAGAAAAAACTTCTAGCGCGCTGAAATATGTTCATTTGCTGAAAATCAACAAAACCACGAAAAGTTCTTGTATTTGAAGATAAAATCTTTTTGCTTTCAAGAAGAAAGATCTCGCTGACTGAAATAAGTTCATTGGATGAAAACCAACAAAAATTGACAAGAACCACGAAAAGTTCTTGTATTTTAAGATAAAATCTGACGCTATTAAAGAAAAAACTTCTCCCTCGCTGAAATATGTTCATTTGCTGAAAATCAACAAAGCCACGAAAAGTTCTTGTATTTGAAGATAAAATCTTTTTGCTTTCAAGAAGAAAGATCTTGCTGACTGAAATAAGTTCATTGGATGAAAACCAACAAAAATTGACAAGAACCACGAAAAGTTCTTGTATTTTAAGATAAAATCTGACGCTATTAAAGAAAAAACTTCTCCCTCGCTGAAATATGTTCATTTGCTGAAAATCAACAAAACCACGAAAAGTTCTTGTATTTGAAGATAAAATCTTTTTGCTTTGAAGAAGAAAGATCGAGCTGACTGAAATAAGATCATAAGATGAAAACCAACAAAAATTGACAAGAACCACGAAAAGTTCTTGTATTTTAAGATAAAATCTTACGCTTTTAAAGAAAAAACTTCTCGCTCGCTGAAATATGTTCATTTGCTGAAAATCAACAAAACCACGAAAAGTTCTTGTATTTGAAGATAAAATCTTTTTGCTTTGAAGAAGAAAGATCTAGCTGACTGAAATAAGTTCATAAGATGAAAACCAACAAAATTTGATGAGAACCACGAAAAGTTCTTGTATTTTAAGATAAAATCTGACGCTATTAAAGAAAAAACTTCTCGCTCGCTGAAATATGTTCATTTGCTGAAAATCAACAAAACCACGAAAAGTTCTTGTATTTGAAGATAAAATCTTTTTGCTTTGAAGAAGAAAGATCTAGCTGACTGAAATAAGTTCATTGGATGAAAACCAACAAAAATTGACAAGAACCACGAAAAGTTCTTGTATTTTAAGATAAAATCTGACGCTATTAAAGAAAAAACTTCTCCCTCGCTGAAATATGTTCATTTGCTGAAAATCAACAAAACCACGAAAAGTTCTTGTATTTTAAGATAAAGTCTTACGCTGTTGAAGAAAAAACTTCTCGCTCGCTGAAATATGTTCATTTGCTGAAAATCAACAAAACCACGAAAAGTTCTTGTATTTGAAGATAAAAATCTTTTTGCTTTGAAGAAGAAAGATCTAGCTGACTGAAATAAGTTCATTGGATGAAAACCAACAAAAATTGACAAGAACCACGAAAAGTTCTTGTATTTTAAGATAAAATCTGACGCTATTAAAGAAAAAACTTCTCCCTCGCTGAAATATGTTCATTTGCTGAAAATCAACAAAGCCACGAAAAGTTCTTGCATTTGAAGAAAAAATCTTTTTGCTTTCAAGAAGAAAGATCTTGCTGACTGAAATAAGTTCATTGGATGAAAATCAACAAAACCACGAAAAGTTCTTGTATTTGAAGATAAAATCTTTTTGCTTTAAAGAAGAAAGATCTCGCTGACTGAAATCAGTTCATTTGATGAAAATCAATAAAAATTGACAAGAACCACGAAAAGTTTTTGTATTTTAAGATTAAATCTGACGCTATTAAAGAAAAAACTTCTCGCTCGCTGAAATATGTTCATTTGCTGAAAATCAACAAAACCACGAAAAGTTCTTGTATTTGAAGATAAAATCTTTTTGCTTTGAAGAAGAAAGATCTGGCTGACTGAAATAAGTTCATTGGATGAAAGCCAACAAAAATTGACAAGAACCACGAAAAGTTCTTGTATTTTAAGATAAAATCTGACGCTTTTAAAGAAAAAACTTCTCGCTCGCTGAAATATGTTCATTTGCTGAAAATCAACAAAACCACGAAAAGTTCTTGTATTTGAAGATAAAATCTTTTTGCTTTGAAGAAGAAAGATCTAGCTGACTGAAATAAGTTCATTGGATGAAAACCAACAAAAATTGACAAGAACCACGAAAAGTTCTTGTATTTTAAGATAAAATCTGACGCTATTAAAGAAAAAACTTCTCCCTCGCTGAAATATGTTCATTTGCTGAAAATCAACAAAACCACGAAAAGTTCTTGTATTTGAAGATAAAATCTTTTTGCTTTGAAGAAGAAAGATCTGGCTGACTGAAATAAGTTCATTGGATGAAAACCAACAAAAATTGACAAGAACCACGAAAAGTTCTTGTATTTTAAGATAAAATCTGACGCTATTAAAAAAAAAAACTTCTCCCTCGCTGAAATATGTTCATTTGCTGAAAATCAACAAAACCACGAAAAGTTCTTGTATTTGAAGATAAAATCTTTTTGCTTTGAAGAAGAAAGATCTAGCTGACTGAAATAAGTTCATAAGATGAAAACCAACAAAATTTGATTAGAACCACGAAAAGTTCTTGTATTTTAAGATAAAATCTGACGCTATTAAAGAAAAAACTTCTCGCTCGCTGAAATATGTTCATTTGCTGAAAATCAACAAAACCACGAAAAGTTCTTGTATTTGAAGATAAAATCTTTTTGCTTTGAAGAAGAAAGATCTAGCTGACTGAAATAAGTTCATTGGATGAAAACCAACAAAAATTGACAAGAACCACGAAAAGTTCTTGTATTTTAAGATAAAATCTGACGCTATTAAAGAAAAAACTTCTCCCTCGCTGAAATATGTTCATTTGCTGAAAATCAACAAAGCCACGAAAAGTTCTTGCATTTGAAGATAAAATCTTTTTGCTTTCAAGAAGAAAGATCTTGCTGACTGAAATAAGTTCATTGGATGAAAATCAACAAAACCACGAAAAGTTCTTGTATTTGAAGATAAAATCTTTTTGCTTTAAAGAAGAAAGATCGAGCTGACTGAAATAAGTTCATAAGATGAAAACCAACAAAAATTGACAAGAACCACGAAAAGTTCTTGTATTTTAAGATAAAATCTTACGCTTTTATAGAAAAAACTTCTCGCTCGCTGAAATATGTTCATTTGCTGAAAATCAACAAAACCACGAAAAGTTCTTGTATTTGAAGATAAAATCTTTTTGCTTTGAAGAAGAAAGATCAAGCTGACTGAAATAAGTTCATAAGATGAAAACCAACAAAAATTGACAAGAACCACGAAAAATTCTTGTATTTTAAGATAAAATCTGACGCTATTAAAGAAAAAACTTCTCGCTCGCTGAAATATGTTCATTTGCTGAAAATCAACAAAACCACGAAAAGTTCTTGTATTTGAAGATAAAATCTTTTTGCTTTGAAGAAGAAAGATCTAGCTGACTGAAATAAGTTCATTGGATGAAAACAAACAAAAATTGACAAGAACCACGAAAAGTTCTTGTATTTTAAGATAAAATCTGACGCTATTAAAGAAAGAACTTCTCCCTCGCTGAAATATGTTCATTTGCTGAAAATCAACAAAACCACGAAAAGTTCTGGTATTTGAAGATAAAATATTTTTGCTTTGAAGAAGAAAGATCTAGCTGACTGAAATAAGTTCATTTGATGAAAACCAACAAAAATTGACAAGAACCACGAAAAGTTCTTGTATTTTAAGATAAAATCTTACGCTAATGAAGAAAAAACTTCTAGCGCGCTGAAATATGTTCATTTGCTGAAAATCAACAAAACCACGAAAAGTTCTTGTATTTGAAGATAAAATCTTTTTGCTTTCAAGAAGAAAGATCTCGCTGACTGAAATAAGTTCATTGGATGAAAACCAACAAAAATTGACAAGAACCACGAAAAGTTCTTGTATTTTAAGATAAAATCTGACGCTATTAAAGAAAAAACTTCTCCCTCGCTGAAATATGTTCATTTGCTGAAAATCAACAAAGCCACGAAAAGTTCTTGTATTTGAAGATAAAATCTTTTTGCTTTCAAGAAGAAAGATCTTGCTGACTGAAATAAGTTCATTGGATGAAAACCAACAAAAATTGACAAGAACCACGAAAAGTTCTTGTATTTTAAGATAAAATCTGACGCTATTAAAGAAAAAACTTCTCCCTCGCTGAAATATGTTCATTTGCTGAAAATCAACAAAACCACGAAAAGTTCTTGTATTTGAAGATAAAATCTTTTTGCTTTGAAGAAGAAAGATCGAGCTGACTGAAATAAGATCATAAGATGAAAACCAACAAAAATTGACAAGAACCACGAAAAGTTCTTGTATTTTAAGATAAAATCTTACGCTTTTAAAGAAAAAACTTCTCGCTCGCTGAAATATGTTCATTTGCTGAAAATCAACAAAACCACGAAAAGTTCTTGTATTTGAAGATAAAATCTTTTTGCTTTGAAGAAGAAAGATCTAGCTGACTGAAATAAGTTCATAAGATGAAAACCAACAAAATTTGATGAGAACCACGAAAAGTTCTTGTATTTTAAGATAAAATCTGACGCTATTAAAGAAAAAACTTCTCGCTCGCTGAAATATGTTCATTTGCTGAAAATCAACAAAACCACGAAAAGTTCTTGTATTTGAAGATAAAATCTTTTTGCTTTGAAGAAGAAAGATCTAGCTGACTGAAATAAGTTCATTGGATGAAAACCAACAAAAATTGACAAGAACCACGAAAAGTTCTTGTATTTTAAGATAAAATCTGACGCTATTAAAGAAAAAACTTCTCCCTCGCTGAAATATGTTCATTTGCTGAAAATCAACAAAACCACGAAAAGTTCTTGTATTTTAAGATAAAGTCTTACGCTGTTGAAGAAAAAACTTCTCGCTCGCTGAAATATGTTCATTTGCTGAAAATCAACAAAACCACGAAAAGTTCTTGTATTTGAAGATAAAAATCTTTTTGCTTTGAAGAAGAAAGATCTAGCTGACTGAAATAAGTTCATTGGATGAAAACCAACAAAAATTGACAAGAACCACGAAAAGTTCTTGTATTTTAAGATAAAATCTGACGCTATTAAAGAAAAAACTTCTCCCTCGCTGAAATATGTTCATTTGCTGAAAATCAACAAAGCCACGAAAAGTTCTTGCATTTGAAGAAAAAATCTTTTTGCTTTCAAGAAGAAAGATCTTGCTGACTGAAATAAGTTCATTGGATGAAAATCAACAAAACCACGAAAAGTTCTTGTATTTGAAGATAAAATCTTTTTGCTTTAAAGAAGAAAGATCTCGCTGACTGAAATCAGTTCATTTGATGAAAATCAATAAAAATTGACAAGAACCACGAAAAGTTTTTGTATTTTAAGATTAAATCTGACGCTATTAAAGAAAAAACTTCTCGCTCGCTGAAATATGTTCATTTGCTGAAAATCAACAAAACCACGAAAAGTTCTTGTATTTGAAGATAAAATCTTTTTGCTTTGAAGAAGAAAGATCTGGCTGACTGAAATAAGTTCATTGGATGAAAGCCAACAAAAATTGACAAGAACCACGAAAAGTTCTTGTATTTTAAGATAAAATCTGACGCTTTTAAAGAAAAAACTTCTCGCTCGCTGAAATATGTTCATTTGCTGAAAATCAACAAAACCACGAAAAGTTCTTGTATTTGAAGATAAAATCTTTTTGCTTTGAAGAAGAAAGATCTAGCTGACTGAAATAAGTTCATTGGATGAAAACCAACAAAAATTGACAAGAACCACGAAAAGTTCTTGTATTTTAAGATAAAATCTGACGCTATTAAAGAAAAAACTTCTCCCTCGCTGAAATATGTTCATTTGCTGAAAATCAACAAAGCCACGAAAAGTTCTTGCATTTGAAGATAAAATCTTTTTGCTTTCAAGAAGAAAGATCTTGCTGACTGAAATAAGTTCATTGGATGAAAATCAACAAAACCACGAAAAGTTCTTGTATTTGAAGATAAAATATTTTTGCTTTGAAGAAGAAAGATCTGGCTGACTGAAATAAGTTCATTTGATGAAAATCAACAAAAATTGACAAGAACCACAAAAAGTTTTTGTATTTTAAGATAAAATCTGACGCTATTAAAGAAAAAACTTCTCCCTCGCTGAAATATGTTCATTTGCTGAAAATCAACAAAACCACGAAAAGTTCTTGTATTTTAAGATAAAGTCTTACGCTATTAAAGAAAAAACTTCTCCCTCGCTGAAATATGTTCATTTGCTGAAAATCAACAAAACCACGAAAAGTTCTTGTATTTTAAGATAAAATCTTTTTGCTTTGAAGAAGAAAGATCTGGCTGACTGAAATAAGTTCATTGGATGAAAACCAACAAAAATTGACAAGAACCACAAAAAGTTCTTGTATTTTAAGATAAAATCTGACGCTATTAAAGAAAAAACTTCTCCCTCGCTGAAATATGTTCATTTGCTGAAAATCAACAAAACCACGAAAAGTTCTTGTATTTGAAGATAAAATCTTTTTGCTTTGAAGAAGAAAGATCGAGCTGACTGAAATAAGTTCATAAGATGAAAACCAACAAAAATTGACAAGAACCACGAAAAGTTCTTGTATTTTAAGATAAAATCTTACGCTTTTAAAGAAAAAACTTCTCGCTCGCTGAAATATGTTAATTTGCTGAAAATCAACAAAACCACGAAAAGTTCTTGTATTTGAAGATAAAATCTTTTTGCTTTGAAGAAGAAAGATCTAGCTGACTGAAATCAGTTCATAAGTTGAAAACCAACAAAATTTGATTAGAACCACGAAAAGTTCTTGTATTTTCAGATAAAATCTGACGCTATTAAAGAAAAAACTTCTCCCTCGCTGAAATATGTTCATTTGCTGAAAATCAACAAAACCACGAAAAGTTCTTGTATTTGAAGATAAAATCTTTTTGCTTTGAAGAAGAAAGATCTGACTGACTGAAATAAGTTCATTGGATGAAAACCAACAAAAATTGACAAGAACCACGAAAAGTTCTTGTATTTTAAGATAAAATCTGACGCTATTAAAGAAAAAACTTCTCCCTCGCCGAAATATGTTCATTTGCTGAAAATCAACAAAACCACGAAAAGTTCTTGTATTTTAAGATAAAATCTTTTTGCTTTGAAGAAGAAAGATCTGGCTGACTGAAATAAGTTCATTGGATGAAAACCAACAAAAATTGACAAGAACCACGAAAAGTTCTTGTATTTTAAGATAAAATCTGACGCTATTAAAGAAAAAACTTCTCCCTCGCTGAAATATGTTCATTTGCTGAAAATCAACAAAACCACGAAAGTTTCTTGTATTTGAAGATAAAATCTTTTTGCTTTGAAGAAGAAAGATCGAGCTGACTGAAATAAGTTCATAAGATGAAAACCAACAAAAATTGACAAGAACCACGAAAGGTTCTTGTATTTTAAGATAAACTCTTACGCTTTTAAAGAAAAAACTTCTCGCTCGCTGAAATATGTTAATTTGCTGAAAATCAACAAAACCACGAAAAGTTCTTGTATTTGAAGATAAAATCTTTTTGCTTTGAAGAAGAAAGATCTAGCTGACTGAAATAAGTTCATAAGCTGAAAACCAACACAATTTGATTAGAACCACGAAAAGTTCTTGTATTTTAAGCTAAAATCTTACGCTATTAAAGAAAAAACTTCTCGCTCGCTGAAATATGTTCATTTGCTGAAAATCAACAAAACCACGAAAAGTTCTTGTATTTGAAGATAAAATCTTTTTGCTTTGAAGAAGAAAGATCTAGCTGACTGAAATAAGTTCATTGGATGAAAACCAACAAAAATTGACAAGAATCACGAAAAGTTCTTGTATTTTAAGATAAAATCTGACGCTATTAAAGAAAAAACTTCTCCCTCGCTAAAATATATTCATTTGCTGAAAATCAACAAAACCACGAAAAGTTCTTGTATTTTAAGATAAAATCTGACGCTATTAAAGAAAAAACTTCTCCCTCGCTGAAATATGTTCATTTGCTGAAAATCAACAAAACCACGAAAAGTTCTTGTATTTGAAGATAAAATCTTTTTGCTTTGAAGAAGAAAGATCTAGCTGACTGAAATAAGTTCATTTGATGAAAATCAACAAAAATTGACAAGAACCACGAAAAGTTTTTGTATTTTAAGATAAAATCTGACGCGATTAAAGAAAAAACTTCTCCCTCGCTGAAATATGTTCATTTGCTGAAAATTAACAAAACCACGAAAAGTTCTTGTATTTGAAGATAAAATCTTTTTGCTTTCAAGAAGAAAGATCTGGCTGACTGAAATAAGTTCATTGGATGAAAACCAACAAAAATTGACAAGAACCACGAAAAGTTCTTGTATTTTAAGATAAAATCTTACGCTTTTAAAGAAAAAACTTCTCACTCGCTGAAATATGTTCATTTGCTGAAAATCAACAAAACCACGAAAAGTTCTTGTGTTTGAAGATAAAATCTTTTTGCTTTGAAGAAGGAAGATCTAGCTGACTGAAATAAGTTCATTGGATGAAAACCAACAAAAATTGACAAGAACCACGAAAAGGTCTTGTATTTTAAGATAAAATCTGACGCTATTAAAGAAAAAACTTCTCCCTCGCTGAAATATGTTCATTTGCTGAAAATCAACAAAACCACGAAAAGTTCTTGTATTTGAAGATAAAATATTTTTGCTTTGAAGAAGAAAGATCTAGCTGACTGAAATAAGTTCATAAGATGAAAACGAACAAAAATTGACAAGAACCACAAAAAGTTCTTGTATTTTAAGATAAAATCTTACGCTAATGAAGAAAAAACTTCTAGCGCGCTGAAATATGTTCATTTGCTGAAAATCAACAAAACCACGAAAAGTTCTTGTATTTGAAGATAAAATCTTTTTGCTTTGAAGAAGAAAGATCTAGCTGACTGTAATAAGTTCATAAGATGAAAACCAACAAAATTTGATTAGAACCACGAAAAGTTCTTGTATTTTAAGATAAAATCTGACGCTATTAAAGAAAAAACTTCTCGCTCGCTGAAATATGTTCATTTGCTGAAAATCAACAAAACCACGAAAAGTTCTTGTATTTGAAGATAAAATCTTTTTGCTTTGAAGAAGAAAGATCTCGCTGACTGAAATAAGTTCATTGGATGAAAACCAACAAAAATTGACAAGAACCACGAAAAGTTCTTGTATTTTAAGATAAAATCTGACGCTATTAAAGAAAAAACTTCTCCCTCGCTGAAATATGTTCATTTGCTGAAAATCAACAAAACCACGAAAAGTTCTTGTATTTTAAGATAAAGTCTTACGCTATTGAAGAAAAAACTTCTAGCTCGCTGAAATATGTTCATTTGCTGAAAATCAACAAAACCACGAAAAGTTCTTGTATTTGAAGATAAAATCTTTTTGCTTTGAAGAAGAAAGATCCAGCTGACTGAAATAAGTTCATAAGATGAAAACTAACAAAAATTGACAAGAACCACGAAAAGTTCTTGTATTTTATGATAAAATCTTATGCTATTGAAGAAAAAACTTCTGGCTCGCTGAAATATGTTCATTTGCTGAAAATCAACAAAACCACGAAAAGTTCTTGTATTTGAAGATAAAATCTGTTTGCTTTGAAGAAGAAAGATCTGGCTGACTGAAATAAGTTCATTGGATGAAAACCAACAAAAATTGACAAGAACCACGAAAAGTTCTTGTGTTTTAAGATAATATCTGACGCTATTAAAGAAAAAACTTCTCCCTCGCTGAAATATGTTCATTTGCTGAAAATCAACAAAACCACGAAAAGTTCTTGTATTTGAAGATAAAATCTTTTTGCTTTGAAGAAGAAAGATCGAGCTGACTGAAATAAGTTCATAAGATGAAAATCAACAAAAATTGACAAGAACCACGAAAAGTTTTTGTATTTTAAGATAAAATCTGACGCTATTAAAGAAAAAACTTCTCCCTCGCTGAAACATGTTCATTTCCTGAAAATCAACAAAACCACGAAAAGTTCTTGTATTTGAAGATAAAATCTTTTTGCTTTGAAGAAGAAAGATCTGGCTGACTGAAATAAGTTCATTGGATGAAAACCAACAAAAATTGACAAGAACCACGAAAAGTTCTTGTATTTTAAGATAATATCTGACGCTATTAAAGAAAAAACTTCTCCCTCGCTGAAATATGTTCATTTGCTGAAAATCAACAAAACCACGAAAAGTTCTTGTATTTGAAGATAAAATCTTTTTGCTTTGAAGAAGAAAGATCTAGCTGACTGAAATAAGTTCATTTGATGAATATCAACAAAAATTGACAAGAACCACAAAAAGTTTTTGTATTTTAAGATAAAATCTGACGCTATTAAAGAAAAAACTTCTCCCTAGCTGAAATATGTTCATTTGCTGAAAATCAACAAAACCACGAAAAGTTCTTGTATTTGAAGATAAAATCTTTTTGCTTTGAAGAAGAAAGATCTGGCTGACTGAAATAAGTTCATTGGATGAAAACCAACAAAAATTGACAAGAACCACGAAAAGTTCTTGTATTTTAAGATAAAATCTGACGCTATTAAAGAAAAAACTTCTCCCTCGCTGAAATATGTTCATTTGCTGAAAATCAACAAAACCACGAAAAGTTCTTGTATTTGAAGATAAAATCTTTTTGCTTTGAAGAAGAAAGATCGAGCTGACTGAAATAAGTTCATAAGATGAAAACCAACAAAAATTGACAAGAACCACGAAAAGTTCTTGTATTTTAGGATAAAATCTTACGCTTTTAAAGAAAAAACTTCTCGCTCGCTGAAATATGTTCATTTGCTGAAAATCAACAAAACCACGAAAAGTTCTTGTATTTGAAGATAAAATCTTTTTGCTTTGAAGAAGAAAGATCTAGCTGACTGAAATAAGTTCATAAGATGAAAACCAACAAAATTTGATTCGAACCACGAAAAGTTCTTGTATTTTAAGATAAAATCTGACGCTATTAAAGAAAAAACTTCTCGCTCGCTGAAATATGTTCATTTGCTGAAAATCAACAAAACCACGAAAAGTTCTTGTATTTGAAGATAAAATCTTTTTGCTTTGAAGAAGAAAGATCTAGCTGACTGAAATAAGTTCATTGGATGAAAACCAACAAAAATTGACAAGAACCACGAAAAGTTCTTGTATTTTAAGATAAAATCTGACGCTATTAAAGAAAAAACTTCTCCCTCGCTGAAATATGTTCATTTGCTGAAAATCAACTAAACCACGAAAAGTTCTTGTATTTGAAGATAAAATCTTTTTGCTTTGAAGAAGAAAGATCTGGCTGACTGAAATAAGTTCATTGGATGAAAACCAACAACAATTGACAAGAACCACGAAAAGTTCTTGTATTTTAAGATAAAATCTGACTCTATTAAAGAAAAAACTTCTCCCTCGCTGAAATATGTTCATTTGCTGAAAATCAACAAAACCACGAAAAGTTCTTGTATTTGAAGATAAAATCTTTTTGCTTTGAAGAAGAAAGATCTAGCTGACTGAAATAAGTTCATTGGATGAAAACCAACAAAAATTGACAAGAACCACGAAAAGTTCTTGTATTTTAAGATAAAATCTGACGCTATTAAAGAAAAAACTTCTCCCTCGCTGAAATATGTTCATTTGCTGAAAATCAACAAAACCACGAAAAGTTCTTGTATTTTAAGATAAAGTCTTACGCTATTGAAGAAAAAACTTCTCGCTCGCTGAAATATGTTCATTTGCTGAAAATCAACAAAACCACGAAAAGTTCTTGTATTTGAAGATAAAAATCTTTTTGCTTTCAAGAAGAAAGATCTTGCTGACTGAAATAAGTTCATTGGATGAAAACCAACAAAAATTGACAAGAACCACGAAAAGTTCTTGTATTTTAAGATAAAATCTGACGCTATTAAAGAAAAAACTTCTCCCTCGCTGAAATATGTTCATTTGCTGAAAATCAACAAAACCACGAAAAGTTCTTGTATTTGAAGATAAAATCTTTTTGCTTTGAAGAAGAAAGATCTGGCTGACTGAAATAAGTTCATTGGATGAAAACCAACAAAAATTGACAAGAACCACGAAAAGTTCTTGTATTTTAAGATAAAATCTGACGCTATTAAAGAAAAAACTTCTCGCTCGCTGAAATATGTTCATTTGCTGAAAATCAACAAAACCACGAAAAGTTCTTGTATTTGAAGATAAAATCTTTTTGCTTTGAAGAAGAAAGATCGAGCTGACTGAAATAAGTTCATAAGATGAAAACCAACAAAAATTGACAAGAACCACGAAAAGTTCTTGTATTTTAAGATAAAATCTTACGCTTTTAAAGAAAAAACTTCTCGCTCGCTGAAATATGTTGATTTGCTGAAAATCAACAAAACCACGAAAAGTTCTTGTATTTGAAGATAGAATCTTTTTGCTTTGAAGAAGAAAGATCTAGCTGACTGAAATAAGTTCATAAGATGAAAACCAACAAAATTTGATTAGAACCACGAAAAGTTCTTGTATTTTAAGATAAAATCTGACGCTATTAAAGAAAAAACTTCTCCCTCGCTGAAATATGTTCATTTGCTGAAAATCAACAAAACCACGAAAAGTTCTTGTATTTGAAGATAAAATCTTTTTGCTTTGAAGAAGAAAGATCTGGTTGACTGAAATAAGTTCATTGGATGAAAACCAACAAAAATTGACAACAACCACGAAAAGTTCTTGTATTTTAAGATAAAATCTTACGCTTTTAAAGAAAAAACTTCTCGCTCGCTGAAATATGTTCATTTGCTGAAAATCAACAAAACCACGAAAAGTTCTTGAATTTGAAGATAAAATCTTTTTGCTTTGAAGAAGAAAGATCTTGCTGACTGAAATAAGTTCATAAGATGAAAACCAACAAAATTTGATTAGAACCACGAAAAGTTCTTGTATTTTAAGATAAAATCTGACGCTATTAAAGAAAAAACTTCTCGCTCGCTGAAATATGTTCATTTGCTGAAAATCAACAAAACCACGAAAAGTTCTTGTATTTGAAGATAAAATCTTTTTGCTTTGAAGAAGAAAGATCCAGCTGACTGAAATAAGTTCATTGGATGAAAACCAACAAAAATTGACAAGAACCACGAAAAGTTCTTGTATTTTAAGATAAAATCTGACGCTATTAAAGAAAAAACTTCTCCCTCGCTTCAATATGTTCATTTGCTGAAAATCAACAAAACCACGAAAAGTTCTTGTATTTTAAGATAAAATCTTACGCTATTGAAGAAAAAACTTCTTGCTCACTGAAATATGTTCATTTGCTGAAAATCAACAAAACCACGAAAAGTTCTTGTATTTGAAGATAAAAATCTTTTTGCTTTCAAGAAGAAAGATCTTGCTGACTGAAATAAGTTCATTCGATGAAAACCAACAAAAATTGACAAGAACCACGAAAAGTTCTTGTATTTTAAGATAAAATCTGACGCTATTAAAGAAAAAACTTCTCCCTCGCTGAAATATGTTCATTTGCTGAAAATCAACAAAACCACGAAAAGTTCTTGTATTTGAAGATAAAATCTTTTTGCTTTGAAGAAGAAAGATCTAGCTGACTGAAATAAGTTCATTTGATGAAAATCAACAAAAATTGACAAGAACCACGAAAAGTTCTTGTATTTTAAGATAAAATCTGACGCTATTAAAGAAAAAACTTCTCGCTCGCTGAAATATGTTCATTTGCTGAAAATCAACAAAACCACGAAAAGTTCTGGTATTTGAAGATAAAATCTTTTTGCTTTGAAGAAGAAAGATCTAGCTGACTGAAATAAGTTCATTGGATGAAAACCAACAAAAATTGACAAGAACCACGAAAGGTTCTTGTATTTTAAGATAAAATCTGACGCTATTAAAGAAAAAACTTCTCCCTCGCTGAAATATGTTCATTTGCTGAAAATCAACAAAACCACGAAAAGTTCTTGTATTTTAAGATAAAGTCTTACGCTATTGAAGAAAAAACTTCTCGCTCGCTGAAATATGTTCATTTGCTGAAAATCAACAAAACCACGAAAAGTTCTTGTATTTGAAGATAAAAATCTTTTTGCTTTCAAGAAGAAAGATCTTGCTGACTGAAATAAGTTCATTGGATGAAAACCAACAAAAATTGACAAGAACCACGAAAAGTTCTTGTATTTTAAGATAAAATCTGACGCTATTAAAGAAAAAACTTCTCCCTCGCTGAAATATGTTCATTTGCTGAAAATCAACAAAACCACGAAAAGATCTTGTATTTGAAGATAAAATCTTTTTGCTTTGAAGAAGAAAGATCTGGCTGACTGAAATAAGTTCATTGGATGAAAACCAACAAAAATTGACAAGAACCACGAAAAGTTCTTGTATTTTAAGATAAAATCTGACGCTATTAAAGAAAAAACTTCTCGCTCGCTGAAATATGTTCATTTGCTGAAAATCAACAAAACCACGAAAAGTTCTTGTATTTGAAGATAAAATCTTTTTGCTTTGAAGAAGAAAGATCGAGCTGACTGAAATAAGTTCATAAGATGAAAACCAACAAAAATTGACAAGAACCACGAAAAGTTCTTGTATTTTAAGATAAAATCTTACGCTTTTAAAGAAAAAACTTCTCGCTCGCTGAAATATGTTGATTTGCTGAAAATCAACAAAACCACGAAAAGTTCTTGTATTTGAAGATAGAATCTTTTTGCTTTGAAGAAGAAAGATCTAGCTGACTGAAATAAGTTCATAAGATGAAAACCAACAAAATTTGATTAGAACCACGAAAAGTTCTTGTATTTTAAGATAAAATCTGACGCTATTAAAGAAAAAACTTCTCCCTCGCTGAAATATGTTCATTTGCTGAAAATCAACAAAACCACGAAAAGTTCTTGTATTTGAAGATAAAATCTTTTTGCTTTGAAGAAGAAAGATCTGGTTGACTGAAATAAGTTCATTGGATGAAAACCAACAAAAATTGACAACAACCACGAAAAGTTCTTGTATTTTAAGATAAAATCTTACGCTTTTAAAGAAAAAACTTCTCGCTCGCTGAAATATGTTCATTTGCTGAAAATCAACAAAACCACGAAAAGTTCTTGAATTTGAAGATAAAATCTTTTTGCTTTGAAGAAGAAAGATCTTGCTGACTGAAATAAGTTCATAAGATGAAAACCAACAAAATTTGATTAGAACCACGAAAAGTTCTTGTATTTTAAGATAAAATCTGACGCTATTAAAGAAAAAACTTCTCGCTCGCTGAAATATGTTCATTTGCTGAAAATCAACAAAACCACGAAAAGTTCTTGTATTTGAAGATAAAATCTTTTTGCTTTGAAGAAGAAAGATCCAGCTGACTGAAATAAGTTCATTGGATGAAAACCAACAAAAATTGACAAGAACCACGAAAAGTTCTTGTATTTTAAGATAAAATCTGACGCTATTAAAGAAAAAACTTCTCCCTCGCTTCAATATGTTCATTTGCTGAAAATCAACAAAACCACGAAAAGTTCTTGTATTTTAAGATAAAATCTTACGCTATTGAAGAAAAAACTTCTTGCTCACTGAAATATGTTCATTTGCTGAAAATCAACAAAACCACGAAAAGTTCTTGTATTTGAAGATAAAAATCTTTTTGCTTTCAAGAAGAAAGATCTTGCTGACTGAAATAAGTTCATTCGATGAAAACCAACAAAAATTGACAAGAACCACGAAAAGTTCTTGTATTTTAAGATAAAATCTGACGCTATTAAAGAAAAAACTTCTCCCTCGCTGAAATATGTTCATTTGCTGAAAATCAACAAAACCACGAAAAGTTCTTGTATTTGAAGATAAAATCTTTTTGCTTTGAAGAAGAAAGATCTAGCTGACTGAAATAAGTTCATTTGATGAAAATCAACAAAAATTGACAAGAACCACGAAAAGTTCTTGTATTTTAAGATAAAATCTGACGCTATTAAAGAAAAAACTTCTCGCTCGCTGAAATATGTTCATTTGCTGAAAATCAACAAAACCACGAAAAGTTCTGGTATTTGAAGATAAAATCTTTTTGCTTTGAAGAAGAAAGATCTAGCTGACTGAAATAAGTTCATTGGATGAAAACCAACAAAAATTGACAAGAACCACGAAAGGTTCTTGTATTTTAAGATAAAATCTGACGCTATTAAAGAAAAAACTTCTCCCTCGCTGAAATATGTTCATTTGCTGAAAATCAACAAAACCACGAAAAGTTCTTGTATTTGAAGATAAAATCTTTTTGCTTTGAAGAAGAAAGATCTGGTTGACTGAAATAAGTTCATTGGATGAAAACCAACAAAAATTGACAAGAACCACGAAAAGTTCTTGTATTTTAAGATAAAATCTTACGCTTTCAAAGAAAAAACTTCTCGCTCGCTGAAATATGTTCATTTGCTGAAAATCAACAAAACCACGAAAAGTTCTTGTATTTGAAGATAAAATCTTTTTGCTTTGAAGAAGAAAGATCTAGCTGACTGAAATAAGTTCATTGGATGAAAACCAACAATAATTGACAAGAACCACGAAAAGTTCTTGGATTTTAAGATAAAATCTGACGCTATTAAAGAAAAAACTTCTCCCTCGCTTAAATATGTTCATTTGCTGAAAATCAACAAAACCACGAAAAGTTCTTGTATTTTAAGGTAAAATCTTACGCTATTGAAGAAAAAACTTCTTGCTCGCTGAAATATGTTCATTTGCTGAAAATCAACAAAACCACGAAAAGTTCTTGTATTTGAAGATAAAAATCTTTTTGCTTTCAAGAAGAAAGATCTTGCTGACTGAAATAAGTTCATTCGATGAAAACCAACAAAAATTGACAAGAACCACGAAAAGTTCTTGTATTTTAAGATAAAATCTGACGCTATTAAAGAAAAAACTTCTCCCTCGCTGAAATATGTTCATTTGCTGAAAATCAACAACACCACGAAAAGTTCTTGTATTTGAAGATAAAATCTTTTTGCTTTGAAGAAGAAAGATCTAGCTGACTGAAATAAGTTCATTTGATGAAAATCAACAAAAATTGACAAGAACCACGAAAAGTTTTTGTATTTTAAGATAAAATCTGACGCTATTAAAGAAAAAACTTCTCCCTCGCTGAAATATGTTCATTTGCTGAAAATCAACAAAACCACGAAAAGTTCTTGTATTTGAAGATAAAATCTTTTTGCTTTGAAGAAGAAAGATCTGGCTGACTGAAATAAGTTCATTGGATGAAAACCAACAAAAATTGACAAGAACCACGAAAAGTTCTTGTATTTTAAGATAACATCTGACGCTATTAAAGAAAAAACTTCTCCCTCGCTGAAATATGTTCATTTGCTGAAAATCAACAAAACCACGAAAAGTTCTTGTATTTGAAGATAAAATCTTTTTGCTTTGAAGAAGAAAGATCGAGCTGACTGAAATAAGTTCATAAGATGAAAACCAACAAAAATTGACAAGAACCACGAAAAGTTCTTGTATTTTAAGATAAAATCTTACGCTTTTAAAGAAAAAACTTCTCGCTCGCTGAAATATGTTCATTTGCTGAAAATCAACAAAACCACGAAAAGTTCTTGTATTTGAAGATAAAATCTTTTTGCTTTGAAGAAGAAAGATCTAGCTGACTGAAATAAGTTCATAAGATGAAAACCAACAAAATTTGATGAGAACCACGAAAAGTTCTTGTATTTTAAGATAAAATCTGACGCTATTAAAGAAAAAACTTCTCCCTCGCTGAAATATGTTCATTTGCTGAAAATCAACAAAACCACGAAAAGTTCTTGCATTTGAAGATAAAATCTTTTTGCTTTGAAGAAGAAAGATCTAGCTGACTGAAATAAGTTCATTTGATGAAAATCAACAAAAATTGACAAGAACCACGAAAAGTTTTTGTATTTTAAGATAAAATCTGACGCTATTAAAGAAAAAACTTCTCCATCGCTGAAATATGTTCATTTGCTGAAAATCAACAAAACCACGAAAAGTTCTTGTATTTGAAGATAAAATATTTTTGCTTTGAAGAAGAAAGATCGAGCTGACTGAAATAAGTTCATCAGATGAAAACCAACAAAAATTGACAAGAACCACGAAAAGTTCTTGTATTTTAAGATAAAATCTGACGCTATTAAAGAAAAAACTTCTCCCTCGCTGAAATATGTTCATTTGCTGAAAATCAACAAAACCACGAAAAGTTCTTGTATTTGAAGATAAAATCTTTTTGCTTTGAAGAAGAAAGATCTGGCTGACTGAAATAAGTTCATTGGATGAAAACCAACAAAAATTGACAAGAACCACGAAAAGTTCTTGTATTTTAAGATAACATCTGACGCTATTAAAGAAAAAACTTCTCCCTCGCTGAAATATGTTCATTTGCTGAAAATCAACAAAACCACGAAAAGTTCTTGTATTTGAAGATAAAATCTTTTTGCTTTGAAGAAGAAAGATCGAGCTGACTGAAATAAGTTCATAAGATGAAAACCAACAAAAATTGACAAGAACCACGAAAAGTTCTTGTATTTTAAGATAAAATCTTACGCTTTTAAAGAAAAAACTTCTCGCTCGCTGAAATATGTTCATTTGCTGAAAATCAACAAAACCACGAAAAGTTCTTGTATTTGAAGATAAAATCTTTTTGCTTTGAAGAAGAAAGATCTAGCTGACTGAAATAAGTTCATAAGATGAAAACCAACAAAATTTGATGAGAACCACGAAAAGTTCTTGTATTTTAAGATAAAATCTGACGCTATTAAAGAAAAAACTTCTCCCTCGCTGAAATATGTTCATTTGCTGAAAATCAACAAAACCACGAAAAGTTCTTGCATTTGAAGATAAAATCTTTTTGCTTTGAAGAAGAAAGATCTAGCTGACTGAAATAAGTTCATTTGATGAAAATCAACAAAAATTGACAAGAACCACGAAAAGTTTTTGTATTTTAAGATAAAATCTGACGCTATTAAAGAAAAAACTTCTCCATCGCTGAAATATGTTCATTTGCTGAAAATCAACAAAACCACGAAAAGTTCTTGTATTTGAAGATAAAATATTTTTGCTTTGAAGAAGAAAGATCGAGCTGACTGAAATAAGTTCATCAGATGAAAACCAACAAAAATTGACAAGAACCACGAAAAGTTCTTGTATTTTAAGATAAAATCTTACGCTTTTAAAGAAAAAACTTCTCGCTCGCTGAAATATGTTCATTTGCTGAAAATCAACAAAACCACGAAAAGTTCTTGTATTTGAAGATAAAATCTTTTTGCTTTGAAGAAGAAAGATCTAGCTGACTGAAATAAGTTCATAAGATGAAAACCAACAAAATTTGATTAGAACCACGAAAAGTTCTTGTATTTTAAGATAAAATCTGATGCTATTAAAGAAAAAACTTCTCGCTCGCTGAAATATGTTCATTTGCTGAAAATCAACAAAACCACGAAAAGTTCTTGTATTTGAAGATAAAATCTTTTTGCTTTGAAGAAGAAAGATCTAGCTGACTGAAATAAGTTCATTGGATGAAATCCAACAAAAATTGACAAGAACCACGAAAAGTTCTTGTATTTTAAGATTAAATCTGACGCTATTAAAGAAAAAACTTCTCCCTCGCTGAAATATGTTCATTTGCTGAAAATCAACAAAACCACGAAAAGTTCTTGTATTTGAAGATAAAATCTTTTTGCTTTGAAGAAGAAAGATCCAGCTGACTGAAATAAGTTCATAAGATGAAAACTAACAAAAATTGACAAGAACCACGAAAAGTTCTTGTATTTTATGATAAAATCTTATGCTATTGAAGAAAAAACTTCTGGCTCGCTGAAATATGTTCATTTGCTGAAAATCAACAAAACCACGAAAAGTTCTTGTATTTGAAGATAAAATCTTTTTGCTTTGAAGAAGAAAGATCTAGCTGACTGAAATAAGTTCATTGGATGAAAACCAACAAAAATTGACAAGAACCACGAAAAGTTCTTGTATTTTAAGATAAAATCTGACGCTATTAAAGAAAAAACTTCTCGCTCGCTGAAATATGTTCATTTGCTGAAAATCAACAAAACCACGAAAAGTTCTTGTATTTGAAGATAAAATCTTTTTGCTTTGAAGAAGAAAGATCTAGCTGACTGAAATAAGTTCATAAGATGAAAACCAACAAAATTTGATTAGAACCACGAAAAGTTCTTGTATTTTAAGATAAAATCTGACGCGATTAAAGAAAAATCTTCTCGCTCGCTGAAATATGTTCATTTGCTGAAAATCAACAAAACAACGAAAAGTTCTTGTATTTGAAGATAAAATCTTTTTGCTTTGAAGAAGAAAGATCTAGCTGACTGAAATAAGTTCATAAGATGAAAACTAACAAAAATTGACAAGAACCACGAAAAGTTCTTGTATTTTAAGATAAAATCTTACGCTATTGAAGAAAAAACTTCTCCATCGCTGAAATATGTTCATTTGCTGAAAATCAACAAAACCACGAAAAGTTCTTGTATTTGAAGATAAAATATTTTTGCTTTGAAGAAGAAAGATCGAGCTGACTGAAATAAGTTCATTGGATGAAAACCAACAAAAATTGACAAGAACCACGAAAAGTTCTTGTATTTTAAGATTAAATCTGACGCTATTAAAGAAAAAACTTCTGGCTCGCTGAAATATGTTCATTTGCTGAAAATCAACAAAACCACGAAAAGTTCTTGTATTTGAAGATAAAATCTTTTTGCTTTGAAGAAGAAAGATCTAGCTGACTGAAATAAGTTCATTGGATGAAAACCAACAAAAATTGACAAGAACCACGAAAAGTTCTTGTATTTTAAGATAAAATCTGACGCTATTAAAGAAAAAACTTCTCGCTCGCTGAAATATGTTCATTTGCTGAAAATCAACAAAACCACGAAAAGTTCTTGTATTTGAAGATAAAATCTTTTTGCTTTGAAGAAGAAAGATCTCGCTGACTGAAATAAGTTCATAAGATGAAAACCAACAAAATTTGATTAGAACCACGAAAAGTTCTTGTATTTTAAGATAAAATCTGACGCGATTAAAGAAAAATCTTCTCGCTCGCTGAAATATGTTCATTTGCTGAAAATCAACAAAACAACGAAAAGTTCTTGTATTTGAAGATAAAATCTTTTTGCTTTGAAGAAGAAAGATCTAGCTGACTGAAATAAGTTCATAAGATGAAAACTAACAAAAATTGACAAGAACCACGAAAAGTTCTTGTATTTTAAGATAAAATCTTACGCTATTGAAGAAAAAACTTCTCGCTCGCTATAATATGTTCATTTGCTGAAAATCAACAAAACCACGAAAAGTTCTTGTATTTGAAGATAAAATCTTTTTGCTTTCAAGAAGAAAGATCTAGCTGACTGAAATAAGTTCATAAGATGAAAACCAACAAAATTTGATTAGAACCACGAAAAGTTCTTGTATTTTAAGATAAAATCTGACGCGATTAAAGAAAAATCTTCTCGCTCGCTGAAATATGTTCATTTGCTGAAAATCAACAAAACAACGAAAAGTTCTTGTATTTGAAGATAAAATCTTTTTGCTTTGAAGAAGAAAGATCTAGCTGACTGAAATAAGTTCATAAGATGAAAACTAACAAAAATTGACAAGAACCACGAAAAGTTCTTGTATTTTAAGATAAAATCTTACGCTATTGAAGAAAAAACTTCTCCCTCGCTGAAATATGTTCATTTGCTGAAAATCAACAAAACCACGAAAAGTTCTTGTATTTGAAGATAAAATCTTTTTGCTTTGAAGAAGAAAGATCTAGCTGACTGAAATAAGTTTATTTGATGAAAATCAACAAAAATTGACAAGAACCACGAAAAGTTTTTGTATTTTAAGATAAAATCTGACGCTATTAAAGAAAAAACTTCTCCCTCGCTGAAATATGTTCATTTGCTGAAAATCAACAAAACCACGAAAAGTTCTTGTATTTGAAGATAAAATCTTTTTGCTTTGAAGAAGAAAGATCGAGCTGACTGAAATAAGTTCATAAGATGAAAACCAACAAAAATTGACAAGAACCACGAAAAGTTTTTGTATTTTAAGATAAAATCTGACGCTATTAAAGAAAAAACCTCTCCCTCACTGCGATATGTTCATTTGCTGAAAATCAACAAAACCACGAAAAGTTCTTGTATTTGAAGATAAAATATTTTTGCTTTGAAGAAGAAAGATCTAGCTGACTGAAATAAGTTCATAAGATGAAAACCAACAAAATTTGATTAGAACCACGAAAAGTTCTTGTATTTTAAGATAAAATCTGACGCTATTAAAGAAAAAACTTCTCCCTCGCTGAAATATGTTCATTTGCTGAAAATCAACAAAACCACGAAAAGTTCTTGTATTTGAAGATAAAATATTTTTGCTTTGAAGAAGAAAGATCGAGCTGACTGAAATAAGTTCATCAGATGAAAACCAACAAAAATTGACAAGAACCACGAAAAGTTCTTGTATTTTAAGATAAAATCTTACGCTTTTAAAGAAAAAACTTCTCGCTCGCTGAAATATGTTCATTTGCTGAAAATCAACAAAACCACGAAAAGTTCTTGTATTTGAAGATAAAATCTTTTTGCTTTGAAGAAGAAAGATCTAGCTGACTGAAATAAGTTCATCAGATGAAAACCAACAAAATTTGATTAGAACCACGAAAAGTTCTTGTATTTTAAGATAAAATCTGATGCTATTAAAGAAAAAACTTCTCGCTCGCTGAAATATGTTCATTTGCTGAAAATCAACAAAACCACGAAAAGTTCTTGTATTTGAAGATAAAATCTTTTTGCTTTGAAGAAGAAAGATCTAGCTGACTGAAATAAGATCATTGGATGAAATCCAACAAAAATTGACAAGAACCACGAAAAGTTCTTGTATTTTAAGATTAAATCTGACGCTATTAAAGAAAAAACTTCTCCCTCGCTGAAATATGTTCATTTGCTGAAAATCAACAAAACCACGAAAAGTTCTTGTATTTGAAGATAAAATCTTTTTGCTTTGAAGAAGAAAGATCTAGCTGACTGAAATAAGTTCATAAGATGAAAACTAACAAAAATTGACAAGAACCACGAAAAGTTCTTGTATTTTATGATAAAATCTTATGCTATTGAAGAAAAAACTTCTGGCTCGCTGAAATATGTTCATTTGCTGAAAATCAACAAAACCACGAAAAGTTCTTGTATTTGAAGATAAAATCTTTTTGCTTTGAAGAAGAAAGATCTAGCTGACTGAAATAAGTTCATTGGATGAAAACCAACAAAAATTGACAAGAACCACGAAAAGTTCTTGTATTTTAAGATAAAATCTGACGCTGTTAAAGAAAAAACTTCTCCCTCGCTGAAATATGTTCATTTGCTGAAAATCAACAAAACCACGAAAAGTTCTTGCATTTGAAGATAAAATCTTTTTGCTTTGAAGAAGAAAGATCTAGCTGACTGAAATAAGTTCATTTGATGAAAATCAACAAAAATTGACAAGAACCACGAAAAGTTTTTGTATTTTAAGATAAAATCTGACGCTATTAAAGAAAAAACTTCTCCATCGCTGAAATATGTTCATTTGCTGAAAATCAACAAAACCACGAAAAGTTCTTGTATTTGAAGATAAAATATTTTTGCTTTGAAGAAGAAAGATCGAGCTGACTGAAATAAGTTCATCAGATGAAAACCAACAAAAATTGACAAGAACCACGAAAAGTTCTTGTATTTTAAGATAAAATCTTACGCTTTTAAAGAAAAAACTTCTCGCTCGCTGAAATATGTTCATTTGCTGAAAATCAACAAAACCACGAAAAGTTCTTGTATTTGAAGATAAAATCTTTTTGCTTTGAAGAAGAAAGATCTAGCTGACTGAAATAAGTTCATCAGATGAAAACCAACAAAATTTGATTAGAACCACGAAAAGTTCTTGTATTTTAAGATAAAATCTGATGCTATTAAAGAAAAAACTTCTCGCTCGCTGAAATATGTTCATTTGCTGAAAATCAACAAAACCACGAAAAGTTCTTGTATTTGAAGATAAAATCTTTTTGCTTTGAAGAAGAAAGATCTAGCTGACTGAAATAAGTTCATTGGATGAAATCCAACAAAAATTGACAAGAACCACGAAAAGTTCTTGTATTTTAAGATTAAATCTGACGCTATTAAAGAAAAAACTTCTCCCTCGCTGAAATATGTTCATTTGCTGAAAATCAACAAAACCACGAAAAGTTCTTGTATTTGAAGATAAAATCTTTTTGCTTTGAAGAAGAAAGATCCAGCTGACTGAAATAAGTTCATAAGATGAAAACTAACAAAAATTGACAAGAACCACGAAAAGTTCTTGTATTTTATGATAAAATCTTATGCTATTGAAGAAAAAACTTCTGGCTCGCTGAAATATGTTCATTTGCTGAAAATCAACAAAACCACGAAAAGTTCTTGTATTTGAAGATAAAATCTTTTTGCTTTGAAGAAGAAAGATCTAGCTGACTGAAATAAGTTCATTGGATGAAAACCAACAAAAATTGACAAGAACCACGAAAAGTTCTTGTATTTTAAGATAAAATCTGACGCTATTAAAGAAAAAACTTCTCGCTCGCTGAAATATGTTCATTTGCTGAAAATCAACAAAACCACGAAAAGTTCTTGTATTTGAAGATAAAATCTTTTTGCTTTGAAGAAAGATCTAGCTGACTGAAATAAGTTCATAAGATGAAAACCAACAAAATTTGATTAGAACCACGAAAAGTTCTTGTATTTTAAGATAAAATCTGACGCGATTAAAGAAAAATCTTCTCGCTCGCTGAAATATGTTCATTTGCTGAAAATCAACAAAACAACGAAAAGTTCTTGTATTTGAAGATAAAATCTTTTTGCTTTGAAGAAGAAAGATCTAGCTGACTGAAATAAGTTCATAAGATGAAAACTAACAAAAATTGACAAGAACCACGAAAAGTTCTTGTATTTTAAGATAAAATCTTACGCTATTGAAGAAAAAACTTCTCGCTCGCTATGATATGTTCATTTGCTGAAAATCAACAAAACCACGAAAAGTTCTTGTATTTGAAGATGAAATCTTTTTGCTTTCAAGAAGAAAGATCTAGCTGACTGAAATAAGTTCATAAGATGAAAACCAACAAAATTTGATAAGAACCACGAAAAGTTCTTGTATTTTAAGATAAAATCTGACGCGATTAAAGAAAAATCTTCTCGCTCGCTGAAATATGTTCATTTGCTGAAAATCAACAAAACAACGAAAAGTTCTTGTATTTGAAGATAAAATCTTTTTGCTTTGAAGAAGAAAGATCTAGCTGACTGAAATAAGTTCATAAGATGAAAACCAACAAAAATTGACAAGAACCACGAAAAGTTCTTGTATTTTAAGATAAAATCTTACGCTTTTAAAGAAAAAACTTCTCGCTCGCTGAAATATGTTCATTTGCTGAAAATCAACAAAACCACGAAAAGTTCTTGTATTTGAAGATAAAATCTTTTTGCTTTGAAGAAGAAAGATCTAGCTGACTGAAATAAGTTCATAAGATGAAAACCAACAAAATTTGATGAGAACCACGAAAAGTTCTTGTATTTTAAGATAAAATCTGACGCTATTAAAGAAAAAACTTCTCCCTCGCTGAAATATGTTCATTTGCTGAAAATCAACAAAACCACGAAATGTTCTTGCATTTGAAGATAAAATCTTTTTGCTTTGAAGAAGAAAGATCTAGCTGACTGAAATAAGTTCATTTGATGAAAATCAACAAAAATTGACAAGAACCACGAAAAGTTTTTGTATTTTAAGATAAAATCTGACGCTATTAAAGAAAAAACTTCTCCATCGCTGAAATATGTTCATTTGCTGAAAATCAACAAAACCACGAAAAGTTCTTGTATTTGAAGATAAAATATTTTTGCTTTGAAGAAGAAAGATCGAGCTGACTGAAATAAGTTCATCAGATGAAAACCAACAAAAATTGACAAGAACCACGAAAAGTTCTTGTATTTTAAGATAAAATCTTACGCTTTTAAAGAAAAAACTTCTCGCTCGCTGAAATATGTTCATTTGCTGAAAATCAACAAAACCACGAAAAGTTCTTGTATTTGAAGATAAAATCTTTTTGCTTTGAAGAAGAAAGATCTAGCTGACTGAAATAAGTTCATCAGATGAAAACCAACAAAATTTGATTAGAACCACGAAAAGTTCTTGTATTTTAAGATAAAATCTGATGCTATTAAAGAAAAAACTTCTCGCTCGCTGAAATATGTTCATTTGCTGAAAATCAACAAAACCACGAAAAGTTCTTGTATTTGAAGATAAAATCTTTTTGCTTTGAAGAAGAAAGATCTAGCTGACTGAAATAAGTTCATTGGATGAAATCCAACAAAAATTGACAAGAACCACGAAAAGTTCTTGTATTTTAAGATTAAATCTGACGCTATTAAAGAAAAAACTTCTCCCTCGCTGAAATATGTTCATTTGCTGAAAATCAACAAAACCACGAAAAGTTCTTGTATTTGAAGATAAAATCTTTTTGCTTTGAAGAAGAAAGATCTAGCTGACTGAAATAAGTTCATAAGATGAAAACTAACAAAAATTGACAAGAACCACGAAAAGTTCTTGTATTTTAAGATAAAATCTTACGCTATTGAAGAAAAAACTTCTCGCTCGCTATAATATGTTCATTTGCTGAAAATCAACAAAACCACGAAAAGTTCTTGTATTTGAAGATAAAATCTTTTTGCTTTCAAGAAGAAAGATCTAGCTGACTGAAATAAGTTCAAAAGATGAAAACCAACAAAATTTGATTAGAACCACGAAAAGTTCTTGTATTTTAAGATAAAATCTGACGCGATTAAAGAAAAATCTTCTCGCTCGCTGAAATTTGTTCATTTGCTGAAAATCAACAAAACAACGAAAAGTTCTTGTATTTGAAGATAAAATCTTTTTGCTTTGAAGAAGAAAGATCTAGCTGACTGAAATAAGTTCATAAGATGAAAACTAACAAAAATTGACAAGAACCACGAAAAGTTCTTGTATTTTAAGATAAAATCTTACGCTATTGAAGAAAAAACTTCTCCCTCGCTGAAATATGTTCATTTGCTGAAAATCAACAAAACCACGAAAAGTTCTTGTATTTGAAGATAAAATCTTTTTGCTTTGAAGAAGAAAGATCTAGCTGACTGAAATAAGTTTATTTGATGAAAATCAACAAAAATTGACAAGAACCACGAAAAGTTTTTGTATTTTAAGATAAAATCTGACGCTATTAAAGAAAAAACTTCTCCCTCGCTGAAATATGTTCATTTGCTGAAAATCAACAAAACCACGAAAAGTTCTTGTATTTGAAGATAAAATCTTTTTGCTTTGAAGAAGAAAGATCGAGCTGACTGAAATAAGTTCATAAGATGAAAACCAACAAAAATTGACAAGAACCACGAAAAGTTTTTGTATTTTAAGATAAAATCTGACGCTATTAAAGAAAAAACCTCTCCCTCACTGCGATATGTTCATTTGCTGAAAATCAACAAAACCACGAAAAGTTCTTGTATTTGAAGATAAAATATTTTTGCTTTGAAGAAGAAAGATCTAGCTGACTGAAATAAGTTCATTGGATGAAATCCAACAAAAATTGACAAGAACCACGAAAAGTTCTTGTATTTTAAGATTAAATCTGACGCTATTAAAGAAAAAACTTCTCCCTCGCTGAAATATGTTCATTTGCTGAAAATCAACAAAACCACGAAAAGTTCTTGTATTTGAAGATAAAATCTTTTTGCTTTGAAGAAGAAAGATCCAGCTGACTGAAATAAGTTCATAAGATGAAAACTAACAAAAATTGACAAGAACCACGAAAAGTTCTTGTATTTTATGATAAAATCTTATGCTATTGAAGAAAAAACTTCTGGCTCGCTGAAATATGTTCATTTGCTGAAAATCAACAAAACCACGAAAAGTTCTTGTATTTGAAGATAAAATCTTTTTGCTTTGAAGAAGAAAGATCTAGCTGACTGAAATAAGTTCATTGGATGAAAACCAACAAAAATTGACAAGAACCACGAAAAGTTCTTGTATTTTAAGATAAAATCTGACGCTATTAAAGAAAAAACTTCTCGCTCGCTGAAATATGTTCATTTGCTGAAAATCAACAAAACCACGAAAAGTTCTTGTATTTGAAGATAAAATCTTTTTGCTTTGAAGAAGAAAGATCTAGCTGACTGAAATAAGTTCATAAGATGAAAACCAACAAAATTTGATTAGAACCACGAAAAGTTCTTGTATTTTAAGATAAAATCTGACGCGATTAAAGAAAAATCTTCTCGCTCGCTGAAATATGTTCATTTGCTGAAAATCAACAAAACAACGAAAAGTTCTTGTATTTGAAGATAAAATCTTTTTGCTTTGAAGAAGAAAGATCTAGCTGACTGAAATAAGTTCATAAGATGAAAACTAACAAAAATTGACAAGAACCACGAAAAGTTCTTGTATTTTAAGATAAAATCTTACGCTATTGAAGAAAAAACTTCTCGCTCGCTATGATATGTTCATTTGCTGAAAATCAACAAAACCACGAAAAGTTCTTGTATTTGAAGATGAAATCTTTTTGCTTTCAAGAAGAAAGATCTAGCTGACTGAAATAAGTTCATAAGATGAAAACCAACAAAATTTGATTAGAACCACGAAAAGTTCTTGTATTTTAAGATAAAATCTGACGCGATTAAAGAAAAATCTTCTCGCTCGCTGAAATATGTTCATTTGCTGAAAATCAACAAAACAACGAAAAGTTCTTGTATTTGAAGATAAAATCTTTTTGCTTTGAAGAAGAAAGATCTAGCTGACTGAAATAAGTTCATAAGATGAAAACCAACAAAAATTGACAAGAACCACGAAAAGTTCTTGTATTTTAAGATAAAATCTTACGCTTTTAAAGAAAAAACTTCTCGCTCGCTGAAATATGTTCATTTGCTGAAAATCAACAAAACCACGAAAAGTTCTTGTATTTGAAGATAAAATCTTTTTGCTTTGAAGAAGAAAGATCTAGCTGACTGAAATAAGTTCATAAGATGAAAACCAACAAAATTTGATGAGAACCACGAAAAGTTCTTGTATTTTAAGATAAAATCTGACGCTATTAAAGAAAAAACTTCTCCCTCGCTGAAATATGTTCATTTGCTGAAAATCAACAAAACCACGAAATGTTCTTGCATTTGAAGATAAAATCTTTTTGCTTTGAAGAAGAAAGATCTAGCTGACTGAAATAAGTTCATTTGATGAAAATCAACAAAAATTGACAAGAACCACGAAAAGTTTTTGTATTTTAAGATAAAATCTGACGCTATTAAAGAAAAAACTTCTCCATCGCTGAAATATGTTCATTTGCTGAAAATCAACAAAACCACGAAAAGTTCTTGTATTTGAAGATAAAATATTTTTGCTTTGAAGAAGAAAGATCGAGCTGACTGAAATAAGTTCATCAGATGAAAACCAACAAAAATTGACAAGAACCACGAAAAGTTCTTGTATTTTAAGATAAAATCTTACGCTTTTAAAGAAAAAACTTCTCGCTCGCTGAAATATGTTCATTTGCTGAAAATCAACAAAACCACGAAAAGTTCTTGTATTTGAAGATAAAATCTTTTTGCTTTGAAGAAGAAAGATCTAGCTGACTGAAATAAGTTCATCAGATGAAAACCAACAAAATTTGATTAGAACCACGAAAAGTTCTTGTATTTTAAGATAAAATCTGATGCTATTAAAGAAAAAACTTCTCGCTCGCTGAAATATGTTCATTTGCTGAAAATCAACAAAACCACGAAAAGTTCTTGTATTTGAAGATAAAATCTTTTTGCTTTGAAGAAGAAAGATCTAGCTGACTGAAATAAGTTCATTGGATGAAATCCAACAAAAATTGACAAGAACCACGAAAAGTTCTTGTATTTTAAGATTAAATCTGACGCTATTAAAGAAAAAACTTCTCCCTCGCTGAAATATGTTCATTTGCTGAAAATCAACAAAACCACGAAAAGTTCTTGTATTTGAAGATAAAATCTTTTTGCTTTGAAGAAGAAAGATCCAGCTGACTGAAATAAGTTCATAAGATGAAAACTAACAAAAATTGACAAGAACCACGAAAAGTTCTTGTATTTTATGATAAAATCTTATGCTATTGAAGAAAAAACTTCTGGCTCGCTGAAATATGTTCATTTGCTGAAAATCAACAAAACCACGAAAAGTTCTTGTATTTGAAGATAAAATCTTTTTGCTTTGAAGAAGAAAGATCTAGCTGACTGAAATAAGTTCATTGGATGAAAACCAACAAAAATTGACAAGAACCACGAAAAGTTCTTGTATTTTAAGATAAAATCTGACGCTATTAAAGAAAAAACTTCTCGCTCGCTGAAATATGTTCATTTGCTGAAAATCAACAAAACCACGAAAAGTTCTTGTATTTGAAGATAAAATCTTTTTGCTTTGAAGAAGAAAGATCTAGCTGACTGAAATAAGTTCATAAGATGAAAACCAACAAAATTTGATTAGAACCACGAAAAGTTCTTGTATTTTAAGATAAAATCTGACGCGATTAAAGAAAAATCTTCTCGCTCGCTGAAATATGTTCATTTGCTGAAAATCAACAAAACAACGAAAAGTTCTTGTATTTGAAGATAAAATCTTTTTGCTTTGAAGAAGAAAGATCTAGCTGACTGAAATAAGTTCATAAGATGAAAACTAACAAAAATTGACAAGAACCACGAAAAGTTCTTGTATTTTAAGATAAAATCTTACGCTATTGAAGAAAAAACTTCTCGCTCGCTATAATATGTTCATTTGCTGAAAATCAACAAAACCACGAAAAGTTCTTGTATTTGAAGATAAAATCTTTTTGCTTTCAAGAAGAAAGATCTAGCTGACTGAAATAAGTTCAAAAGATGAAAACCAACAAAATTTGATTAGAACCACGAAAAGTTCTTGTATTTTAAGATAAAATCTGACGCGATTAAAGAAAAATCTTCTCGCTCGCTGAAATATGTTCATTTGCTGAAAATCAACAAAACAACGAAAAGTTCTTGTATTTGAAGATAAAATCTTTTTGCTTTGAAGAAGAAAGATCTAGCTGACTGAAATAAGTTCATAAGATGAAAACTAACAAAAATTGACAAGAACCACGAAAAGTTCTTGTATTTTAAGATAAAATCTTACGCTATTGAAGAAAAAACTTCTCCCTCGCTGAAATATGTTCATTTGCTGAAAATCAACAAAACCACGAAAAGTTCTTGTATTTGAAGATAAAATCTTTTTGCTTTGAAGAAGAAAGATCTAGCTGACTGAAATAAGTTTATTTGATGAAAATCAACAAAAATTGACAAGAACCACGAAAAGTTTTTGTATTTTAAGATAAAATCTGACGCTATTAAAGAAAAAACTTCTCCCTCGCTGAAATATGTTCATTTGCTGAAAATCAACAAAACCACGAAAAGTTCTTGTATTTGAAGATAAAATCTTTTTGCTTTGAAGAAGAAAGATCGAGCTGACTGAAATAAGTTCATAAGATGAAAACCAACAAAAATTGACAAGAACCACGAAAAGTTTTTGTATTTTAAGATAAAATCTGACGCTATTAAAGAAAAAACCTCTCCCTCTCTGCGATATGTTCATTTGCTGAAAATCAACAAAACCACGAAAAGTTCTTGTATTTGAAGATAAAATATTTTTGCTTTGAAGAAGAAAGATCTAGCTGACTGAAATAAGTTCATAAGATGAAAACCAACAAAATTTGATTAGAACCACGAAAAGTTCTTGTATTTTAAGATAAAATCTGACGCTATTAAAGAAAAAACTTCTCCCTCGCTGAAATATGTTCATTTGCTGAAAATCAACAAAAGCACGAAAAGTTCTTGTATTTGAAGATAAAATATTTTTGCTTTGAAGAAGAAAGATCGAGCTGACTGAAATAAGTTCATCAGATGAAAACCAACAAAAATTGACAAGAACCACGAAAAGTTCTTGTATTTTAAGATAAAATCTTACGCTTTTAAAGAAAAAACTTCTCGCTCGCTGAAATATGTTCATTTGCTGAAAATCAACAAAACCACGAAAAGTTCTTGTATTTGAAGATAAAATCTTTTTGCTTTGAAGAAGAAAGATCTAGCTGACTGAAATAAGTTCATCAGATGAAAACCAACAAAATTTGATTAGAACCACGAAAAGTTCTTGTATTTTAAGATAAAATCTGATGCTATTAAAGAAAAAACTTCTCGCTCGCTGAAATATGTTCATTTGCTGAAAATCAACAAAACCACGAAAAGTTCTTGTATTTGAAGATAAAATCTTTTTGCTTTGAAGAAGAAAGATCTAGCTGACTGAAATAAGATCATTGGTTGAAATCCAACAAAAATTGACAAGAACCACGAAAAGTTCTTGTATTTTAAGATTAAATCTGACGCTATTAAAGAAAAAACTTCTCCCTCGCTGAAATATGTTCATTTGCTGAAAATCAACAAAACCACGAAAAGTTCTTGTATTTGAAGATAAAATCTTTTTGCTTTGAAGAAGAAAGATCTAGCTGACTGAAATAAGTTCATAAGATGAAAACTAACAAAAATTGACAAGAACCACGAAAAGTTCTTGTATTTTATGATAAAATCTTATGCTATTGAAGAAAAAACTTCTGGCTCGCTGAAATATGTTCATTTGCTGAAAATCAACAAAACCACGAAAAGTTCTTGTATTTGAAGATAAAATCTTTTTGCTTTGAAGAAGAAAGATCTAGCTGACTGAAATAAGTTCATTGGATGAAAACCAACAAAAATTGACAAGAACCACGAAAAGTTCTTGTATTTTCAGATAAAATCTGACGCTGTTAAAGAAAAAACTTCTCCCTCGCTGAAATATGTTCATTTGCTGAAAATCAACAAAACCACGAAAAGTTCTTGTATTTGAAGATAAAATCTTTTTGCTTTCAAGAAGAAAGATCTAGCTCACTGAAATAAGTTCATTTGATGAAAATCAACAAAAATTGACAAGAACCACGAAAAGTTTTTGTATTTTAAGATAAAATCTGACGCTATCAAAGAAAAAACCTCTCCCTCGCTGCGATATGTTCATTTGCTGAAAATCAACAAAACCACGAAAAGTTCTTGTATTTGAAGATAAAATCTTTTTGCTTTGAAGAAGAAAGATCGAGCTGACTGAAATAAGTTCATAAGATGAAAACCAACAAAAAATGACAAGAACCACGAAAAGTTCTTGTATTTTAAGATAAAATCTTACGCTTTTAAAGAAAAAACTTCTCCCTCGCTGAAATATGTTCATTTGCTGAAAATCAACAAAACCACGAAAAGTTCTTGTATTTGAAGATAAAATCTTTTTGCTTTGAAGAAGAAAGATCTGGCTGACTGAAATAAGTTTGTGGGATGAAAACCAACAAAAATTGACAAGAACCACGAAAAGTTCTTGTATTTTCAGAAAAACTGACGCTATTAAAGAAAAAACTTCTCCCTCGCTGAAATATGTTCATTTGCTGAAAATCAACAAAATCACGAAAAGTTCTTGTATTTGAAGATAAAATCTTTTTGCTTTCAAGAAGAAAGATCCAGCTGACTGAAATAAGTTCATTGGATGAAAACCAACAAAAATTGACAAGAACCACGAAAAGTTCTTGTATTTTAAGATAAAATCTGACGCTATTAAAGAAAAAACTTCTCGCTCGCTGAAATATGTTCATTTGCTGAAAATCAACAAAGCCACGAAAAGTTCGTGCATTTGAAGATCAAATCTTTTTGCTTTCAAGAAGAAAGATCTTGCTGACTGAAATAAGTTCATTGGATGAAAATCAACAAAAACCACGAAAAGTTCTTGTATTTGAAGATAAAATCTTTTTGCTTTCAAGAAGAAAGATCGAGCTGACTGAAATAAGTTCATTTGATGAAAATCAACAAAAATTGACAAGAACCACGAAAAGTTTTTGTATTTTAAGATTAAATCTGACGCTATTAAAGAAAAAACTTCTCGCTCGCTGAAATATGTTCATTTGCTGAAAATCAACAAAACCACGAAAAGTTCTTGTATTTGAAGATAAAATCTTTTTGCTTTGAAGAAGAAAGATCTGGCTGACTGAAATAAGTTCATTGGATGAAAGCCAACAAAAATTGACAAGAACCACGAAAAGTTCTTGTATTTTAAGATAAAATCTGACGCGATTAAAGAAAAAACTTCTCCCTCGCTGAAATATGTTCATTTGCTGAAAATCAACAAAACCACGAAAAGTTCTTGTATTTGAAGATAAAATCTTTTTGCTTTGAAGAAGAAAGATCCAGCTGACTGAAATAAGTTATTAAGATGAAAACCAACAAAAATTGACAAGAACCACGAAAAATTCTTGTATTTTAGGATAAAATCTGACGCTATTAAAGAAAAAACTTCTCGCTCGCTGAAATATGTTCATTTGCTGAAAATCAACAAAACCACGAAAAGTTCTTGTATTTGAAGATAAAATCTTTTTGCTTTGAAGAAGAAAGATCTAGCTGACTGAAATAAGTTCATTGGATGAAAACCAACAAAAATTGACAAGAACCACGAAAAGTTCTTCTATTTTAAGATAAAATCTGACGCTATTAAAGAAAAAACTTCTCCCTCGCTGAAATATGTTCATTTGCTGAAAATCAACAAAACCACGAAAAGTTCTTGTATTTGAAGATAAAATCTTTTTGCTTTGAACAAGAAAGATCTATCTGACTGAAATAAGTTCATAAGATGAAAACGAACAAAAATTGACAAGAACCACGAAAAGTTCTTGTATTTTAAGATAAAATCATACGCTAATGAAGAAAAAACTTCTAGCGCGCTGAAATATGTTCATTTGCTGAAAATCAACAAAACCACGAAAAGTTCTTGTATTTGAAGATAAAATCGTTTTGCTTTCAAGAAGAAAGATCCAGCTGACTGAAATAAGTTCATTGGATGAAAACCAACAAAAATTGACAAGAACCACGAAAAGTTCTTGTATTTTATGATAAAATCTTATGCTATTGAAGAAAAAACTTCTGGCTCGCTGAAATATGTTCATTTGCTGAAAATCAACAAAACCACGAAAAGTTCTTGTATTTGAAGATAAAATCTTTTTGCTTTGAAGAAGAAAGATCTAGCTGACTGAAATAAGTTCATTGGATGAAAACCAACAAAAATTGACAAGAACCACGAAAAGTTCTTGTATTTTCAGATAAAATCTGACGCTGTTAAAGAAAAAACTTCTCCCTCGCTGAAATATGTTCATTTGCTGAAAATCAACAAAACCACGAAAAGTTCTTGTATTTGAAGATAAAATCTTTTTGCTTTCAAGAAGAAAGATCTAGCTCACTGAAATAAGTTCATTTGATGAAAATCAACAAAAATTGACAAGAACCACGAAAAGTTTTTGTATTTTAAGATAAAATCTGACGCTATCAAAGAAAAAACCTCTCCCTCGCTGCGATATGTTCATTTGCTGAAAATCAACAAAACCACGAAAAGTTCTTGTATTTGAAGATAAAATCTTTTTGCTTTGAAGAAGAAAGATCGAGCTGACTGAAATAAGTTCATAAGATGAAAACCAACAAAAAATGACAAGAACCACGAAAAGTTCTTGTATTTTAAGATAAAATCTTACGCTTTTAAAGAAAAAACTTCTCCCTCGCTGAAATATGTTCATTTGCTGAAAATCAACAAAACCACGAAAAGTTCTTGTATTTGAAGATAAAATCTTTTTGCTTTGAAGAAGAAAGATCTGGCTGACTGAAATAAGTTTGTGGGATGAAAACCAACAAAAATTGACAAGAACCACGAAAAGTTCTTGTATTTTCAGAAAAACTGACGCTATTAAAGAAAAAACTTCTCCCTCGCTGAAATATGTTCATTTGCTGAAAATCAACAAAATCACGAAAAGTTCTTGTATTTGAAGATAAAATCTTTTTGCTTTCAAGAAGAAAGATCCAGCTGACTGAAATAAGTTCATTGGATGAAAACCAACAAAAATTGACAAGAACCACGAAAAGTTCTTGTATTTTAAGATAAAATCTGACGCTATTAAAGAAAAAACTTCTCGCTCGCTGAAATATGTTCATTTGCTGAAAATCAACAAAGCCACGAAAAGTTCGTGCATTTGAAGATCAAATCTTTTTGCTTTCAAGAAGAAAGATCTTGCTGACTGAAATAAGTTCATTGGATGAAAATCAACAAAACCACGAAAAGTTCTTGTATTTGAAGATAAAATCTTTTTGCTTTCAAGAAGAAAGATCGAGCTGACTGAAATAAGTTCATTTGATGAAAATCAACAAAAATTGACAAGAACCACGAAAAGTTTTTGTATTTTAAGATTAAATCTGACGCTATTAAAGAAAAAACTTCTCGCTCGCTGAAATATGTTCATTTGCTGAAAATCAACAAAACCACGAAAAGTTCTTGTATTTGAAGATAAAATCTTTTTGCTTTGAAGAAGAAAGATCTGGCTGACTGAAATAAGTTCATTGGATGAAAGCCAACAAAAATTGACAAGAACCACGAAAAGTTCTTGTATTTTAAGATAAAATCTGACGCGATTAAAGAAAAAACTTCTCCCTCGCTGAAATATGTTCATTTGCTGAAAATCAACAAAACCACGAAAAGTTCTTGTATTTGAAGATAAAATCTTTTTGCTTTGAAGAAGAAAGATCCAGCTGACTGAAATAAGTTATTAAGATGAAAACCAACAAAAATTGACAAGAACCACGAAAAATTCTTGTATTTTAGGATAAAATCTGACTCTATTAAAGAAAAAACTTCTCGCTCGCTGAAATATGTTCATTTGCTGAAAATCAACAAAACCACGAAAAGTTCTTGTATTTGAAGATAAAATCTTTTTGCTTTGAAGAAGAAAGATCTAGCTGACTGAAATAAGTTCATTGGATGAAAACCAACAAAAATTGACAAGAACCACGAAAAGTTCTTCTATTTTAAGATAAAATCTGACGCTATTAAAGAAAAAACTTCTCCCTCGCTGAAATATGTTCATTTGCTGAAAATCAACAAAACCACGAAAAGTTCTTGTATTTGAAGATAAAATCTTTTTGCTTTGAACAAGAAAGATCTATCTGACTGAAATAAGTTCATAAGATGAAAACGAACAAAAATTGACAAGAACCACGAAAAGTTCTTGTATTTTAAGATAAAATCTTACGCTAATGAAGAAAAAACTTCTAGCGCGCTGAAATATGTTCATTTGCTGAAAATCAACAAAACCACGAAAAGTTCTTGTATTTGAAGATAAAATCGTTTTGCTTTCAAGAAGAAAGATCCAGCTGACTGAAATAAGTTCATTGGATGAAAACCAACAAAAATTGACAAGAACCACGAAAAGTTCTTGTATTTTAAGATAAAATCTGACGCTATTAAAGAAAAAACTTCTCCCTCGCTGAAATATGTTCATTTGCTGAAAATCAACAAAACCACGAAAAGTTCTTGTATTTGAAGATAAAATCTTTTTGCTTTGAAGAAGAAAGATCTGGCTGACTGAAATAAGTTCATTGGATGAAAACCAACAAAAATTGACAAGAACCACGAAAAGTTCTTGTATTTTAAGATAAAATCTGACGCTATTAAAGAAAAAACTTCTCCCTCGCTGAAATATGTTCATTTGCTGAAAATCAACAAAACCATGAAAAGTTCTTGTATTTGAAGATAAAATCTTTTTGCTTTGAAGAAGAAAGATCGAGCTGACTGAAATAAGTTCAGAAGATGAAAACCAACAAAAATTGACAAGAACCACGAAAAGTTCTTGTATTTTAAGATAAAATCTTACGCTATTAAAGAAAAAACTTCTCGCTCGCTGAAATATGTTCATTTGCTGAAAATCAACAAAACCACGAAAAGTTCTTGTATTTGAAGATAAAATCTTTTTGCTTTGAAGAAGAAAGATCTAGCTGACTGAAATAAGTTCATAAGATGAAAACCAACAAAATTTGATTAGAACCACGAAAAGTTCTTGTATTTTAAGATAAAATCTGACGCGATTAAAGAAAAATCTTCTCGCTCGCTGAAATATGTTCATTTGCTGAAAATCAACAAAACCACGAAAAGTTCTTGTATTTGAAGATAAAATCTTATTGCTTTGAAGAAGAAAGATCTAGCTGACTGAAATAAGTTCATTGGATGAAAACCAACAAAAATTGACAAGAACCACGAAACGTTCTTGTATTTTAAGATAAAATCTGACGCTATTTAAGAAAAAACTTCTCCCTCGCTGAAATATGTTCATTTGCTGAAAATCAACAAAACCACGAAAAGTTCTTGTATTTGAAGATAAAATCTTTTTGCTTTGAAGAAGAAAGATCTAGCTGACTGAAATAAGTTCATAAGATGAAAACTAACAAAAATTGACAAGAACCACGAAAAGTTCTTGTATTTTAAGATAAAATCTTACGCTATTGAAGAAAAAACTTCCAGCTCGCTGAAATATGTTCATTTGCTGAAAATCAACAAAACCACGAAAAGTTCTTGTATTTGAAGATAAAATCTTTTTGCTTTCAAGAAAGATCTTGCTGACTGAAATAAGTTCATTGGATGAAAACCAACAAAAATTGACAAGAACCACGAAAAGTTCTTGTATTTTAAGATAAAATCTGACGCTATTAAAGAAAAAACTTCTCCCTCGCTGAAATATGTTCATTTGCTGAAAATCAACAAAACCACGAAAAGTTCTTGTATTTGAAGATAAAATCTTTTTGCTTTGAAGAAGAAAGATCTAGCTGACTGAAATAAGTTTATTTGATGAAAATCAACAAAAATTGACAAGAACCACGAAAAGTTTTTGCATTTTAAGATAAAATCTGACGCTATTAAAGAAAAAACTTCTCCCTCGCTGAAATATGTTCATTTGCTGAAAATCAACAAAACCACGAAAAGTTCTTGTATTTGAAGATAAAATCTTTTTGCTTTGAAGAAGAAAGATCTGGCTGACTGAAATAAGTTCATTGGATGAAAACCAACAAAAATTGACAAGAACCACGAAAAGTTCTTGTATTTTAAGATAAAATCTGACGCTATTGAAGAAAAAACTTCTCGCTCGCTGAAATATGTTCATTTGCTGAAAATCAACAAAACCACGAAAAGTTCTTGTATTTGAAGATAAAATCTTTTTGCTTTGAAGAAGAAAGATCGAGCTGACTGAAATAAGTTCATGAGATGAAAACCAACAAAATTTGATTAGAACCACGAAAAGTTCTTGTATTTTAAGATAAAATCTTTTTGGTTTGAAGAAGAAAGATCGAGCTGACTGAAATAAGTTCATTGGATGAAAACCAACAAAAATTGACAAGAACCACGAAAAGTTCTTGTATTTTAAGATAAAATCTTACGCTAATGAAGAAAAAACTTCGAGCGCGCTGAAATATGTTCATTTGCTGAAAATCAACAAAACCACGAAACGTTCTTGTATTTGAAGATAAAATCTTTTTGCTTTCAAGAAGAAAGATCTAGCTGACTGAAATAAGTTCATTGGATGAAAACCAACAAAAATTGACAAGAACCACGAAAAGTTCTTGTATTTTAAGATAAAATCTTACGCTTTTAAAGAAAAAACTTCTCGCTCGCTGAAATATGTTCATTTGCTGAAAATCAACAAAACCACGAAAAGTTCTTGTATTTGAAGATAAAATCTTTTTGCTTTGAAGAAGAAAGATCTGGCTGACTGAAATAAGTTCATAAGATGAAAACCAACAAAAATTGACAAGAACCACGAAAAGTTCTTGTATTTTAAGATAAAATCTTACGCTTTTAAAGAAAAAACTTCTCGCTCGCTGAAATATGTTCATTTGCTGAAAATCAACAAAACCACGAAAATTTTCTTGTATTTGAAGATAAAATCTTTTTGCTTTGAAGAAGAAAGATCTAGCTGACTGAAATAAGTTCATAAGATGAAAACCAAAAAAATTTGATTAGAACCACGAAAAGTTCTTGTATTTTAAGATAAAATCTGACGCGATTAAAGAAAAATCTTCTCGCTCGCTGAAATATGTTCATTTGCTGAAAATCAACAAAACAAAGAAAAGTTCTTGTATTTGAAGATAAAATCTTTTTGCTTTGAAGAAGAAAGATCTAGCTGACTGAAATAAGTTCATAAGATGAAAACTAACAAAAATTGACAAGAACCACGAAAAGTTCTTGTATTTTAAGATAAAATCTGACGCTATTGAAGAAAAAACTTCTCCCTCGCTGAAATATGTTCATTTGCTGAAAATCAACAAAACCACGAAAAGTTCTTGTATTTGAAGATAAAATCTTTTTGCTTTGAAGAAGAAAGATCTAGCTGACTGAAATAAGTTTATTTGATGAAAATCAACAAAAATTGACAAGAACCACGAAAAGTTTTTGTATTTTAAGATAAAATCTGACGCTATTAAAGAAAAAACTTCTCCCTCGCTGAAATATGTTCATTTGCTGAAAATCAACAAAACCACGAAAAGTTCTTGTATTTGAAGATAAAATCTTTTTGCTTTGAAGAAGAAAGATCGAGCTGACTGAAATAAGTTCATAAGATGAAAACCAACAAAAATTGACAAGAACCACGAAAAGTTCTTGTATTTTAAGATAAAATCTTACGCTTTTAAAGAAAAAACTTCTCGCTCGCTGAAATATGTTCATTTGCTGAAAATCAACAAAACCACGAAAAGTTCTTGTATTTGAAGATAAAATCTTTTTGCTTTGAAGAAGAAAGATCTAGCTGACTGAAATAAGTTCATAAGATGAAAACCAACAAAATTTGATTAGAACCACGAAAAGTTCTTGTATTTTAAGATAAAATCTGACGCTATTAAAGAAAAAACTTCTCCCTCGCTGAAATATGTTCATTTGCTGAAAATCAACAAAACCACGAAAAGTTCTTGTATTTGAAGATAAAATCTTTTTGCTTTGAAGAAGAAAGATCTAGCTGACTGAAATAAGTTCATTTGATGAAAATCAACAAAAATTGACAAGAACCACGAAAAGTTTTTGTATTTTAAGATAAAATCTGACGCTATTAAAGAAAAAACTTCTCCATCGCTGAAATATGTTCATTTGCTGAAAATCAACAAAACCACGAAAAGTTCTTGTATTTGAAGATAAAATATTTTTGCTTTGAAGAAGAAAGATCGAGCTGACTGAAATAAGTTCATCAGATGAAAACCAACAAAAATTGACAAGAACCACGAAAAGTTCTTGTATTTTAAGATAAAATCTTACGCTTTTAAAGAAAAAACTTCTCGCTCGCTGAAATATGTTCATTTGCTGAAAATCAACAAAACCACGAAAAGTTCTTGTATTTGAAGATAAAATCTTTTTGCTTTGAAGAAGAAAGATCTAGCTGACTGAAATAAGTTCATCAGATGAAAACCAACAAAATTTGATTAGAACCACGAAAAGTTCTTGTATTTTAAGATAAAATCTGATGCTATTAAAGAAAAAACTTCTCGCTCGCTGAAATATGTTCATTTGCTGAAAATCAACAAAACCACGAAAAGTTCTTGTATTTGACGATAAAATCTTTTTGCTTTGAAGAAGAAAGATCTAGCTGACTGAAATAAGTTCATTGGATGAAATCCAACAAAAATTGACAAGAACCACGAAAAGTTCTTGTATTTTAAGATTAAATCTGACGCTATTAAAGAAAAAACTTCTCCCTCGCTGAAATATGTTCATTTGCTGAAAATCAACAAAACCACGAAAAGTTCTTGTATTTGAAGATAAAATCTTTTTGCTTTCAAGAAGAAAGATCTAGCTCACTGAAATAAGTTCATTTGATGAAAATCAACAAAAATTGACAAGAACCACGAAAAGTTTTTGTATTTTAAGATAAAATCTGACGCTATTAAAGAAAAAACCTCTCCCTCGCTGCGATATGTTCATTTGCTGAAAATCAACAAAACCACGAAAAGTTCTTGTATTTGAAGATAAAATATTTTTGCTTTGAAGAAGAAAGATCGAGCTGACTGAAATAAGTTCATAAGATGAAAACCAACAAAAAATGACAAGAACCACGAAAAGTTCTTGTATTTTAAGATAAAATCTTACGCTTTTAAAGAAAAAACTTCTCCCTCGCTGAAATATGTTCATTTGCTGAAAATCAACAAAACCACGAAAAGTTCTTGTATTTGAAGATAAAATCTTTTTGCTTTGAAGAAGAAAGATCTGGCTGACTGAAATAAGTTTGTGGGATGAAAACCAACAAAAATTGACAAGAACCACGAAAAGTTCTTGTATTTTCAGAAAAACTGACGCTATTAAAGAAAAAACTTCTCCCTCGCTGAAATATGTTCATTTGCTGAAAATCAACAAAATCACGAAAAGTTCTTGTATTTGAAGATAAAATCTTTTTGCTTTCAAGAAGAAAGATCCAGCTGACTGAAATAAGTTCATTGGATGAAAACCAACAAAAATTGACAAGAACCACGAAAAGTTCTTGTATTTTAAGATAAAATCTGACGCTATTAAAGAAAAAACTTCTCGCTCGCTGAAATATGTTCATTTGCTGAAAATCAACAAAGCCACGAAAAGTTCGTGCATTTGAAGATAAAATCTTTTTGCTTTCAAGAAGAAAGATCTTGCTGACTGAAATAAGTTCATTGGATGAAAATCAACAAAACCACGAAAAGTTCTTGTATTTGAAGATAAAATCTTTTTGCTTTCAAGAAGAAAGATCGAGCTGACTGAAATAAGTTCATTTGATGAAAATCAACAAAAATTGACAAGAACCACGAAAAGTTTTTGTATTTTAAGATTAAATCTGACGCGATTAAAGAAAAAACTTCTCGCTCGCTGAAATATGTTCATTTGCTGAAAATCAACAAAACCACGAAAAGTTCTTGTATTTGAAGATAAAATCTTTTTGCTTTGAAGAAGAAAGATCTGGCTGACTGAAATAAGTTCATTGGATGAAAGCCAACAAAAATTGACAAGAACCACGAAAAGTTCTTGTATTTTAAGATTAAATCTGACGCTATTAAAGAAAAAACTTCTCGCTCGCTGAAATATGTTCATTTGCTGAAAATCAACAAAACCACGAAAAGTTCTTGTATTTGAAGATAAAATCTTTTTGCTTTGAAGAAGAAAGATCTGGCTGACTGAAATAAGTTCATTGGATGAAAGCCAACAAAAATTGACAAGAACCACGAAAAATTCTTGTATTTTAAGATAAAATCTGACGCGATTAAAGAAAAAACTTCTCGCTCGCTGAAATATGTTCATTTGCTGAAAATCAACAAAAGCACGAAAAGTTCTTGTATTTGAAGATAAAATATTTTTGCTTTGAAGAAGAAAGATCTAGCTGACTGAAATAAGTTCATAAGATGAAAACCAACAAAATTTGATTAGAACCACGAAAAGTTCTTGTATTTTAAGATAAAATCTGACGCTATTAAAGAAAAAACTTCTCGCTCGCTGAAATATGTTCATTTGCTGAAAATCAACAAAACCACGAAAAGTTCTTGTATTTGAAGATAAAATCTTTTTGCTTTGAAGAAGAAAGATCGAGCTGACTGAAATAAGTTCATTGGATGAAAACCAACAAAAATTGACAAGAACCACGAAAAGTTCTTGTATTTTAAGATAAAATCTTACGCTAATGAAGAAAAAACTTCTAGCGCGCTGAAATATGTTCATTTGCTGAAAATCAACAAAACCACGAAAAGTTCTTGTTTTTGAAGATAAAATCTTTTTGCTTTCAAGAAGAAAGATCTTGCTGACTGAAATAAGTTCATTGGATGAAAACCAACAAAAATTGACAAGAACCACGAAAAGTTCTTGTATTTTAAGATAAAATCTTACGCTTTTAAAGAAAAAACTTCTCGCTCGCTGAAATATGTTCATTTGTTGAAAATCAACAAAACCACGAAAAGTTCTTGTATTTGAAGATAAAATCTTTTTGCTTTGAAGAAGAAAGATCTAGCTGACTGAAATAAGTTCATAAGATGAAAACCAACAAAATTTGATTAGAACCACGAAAAGTTCTTGTATTTTAAGATAAAATCTGACGCTATTAAAGAAAAAACTTCTCGCTCGCTGAAATATGTTCATTTGCTGAAAATCAACAAAACCACGAAAAGTTCTTCTATTTGAAGATAAAATCTTTTTGCTTTGAAGAAGAAAGATCTCGCTGACTGAAATAAGTTCATTAGATGAAAACGAACAAAAATTGACAAGAACCACGAAAAGTTCTTGTATTTTAAGATAAAATCTTACGCTATTAAAGAAAAAACTTCTTGCTCGCTGAAATCTGTTCATTTGCTGAAAACCAACAAAACCAAGAAAAGTTATTGTATTTGAAGATAAAATCTTTTTGCTGTGAAGAAGAAAAATCTAGCTGACTGAAATAAGTTCATTAGATGAAAACCAACAAAAATTGACAAGAACCACGAAAAGTTCTTGTATTTTAAGATAAAATCTTACGCTATTAAAGAAAAAACTTCTTGCTCGCTGAAATATGTTCATTTGCTGAAAACCAACAAAACCACGAAAAGTTCTTGTATTTGAAGATAAAATCTTTTTGCTTTGAAGAAGAAAGATCTCGCTGACTGAAATAAGTTCATAAGATGAAAACCAACAAAAATTGTCAAGAACCACGAAAAGTTCTTGTATTTTAAGATAAAATCTTACGCTATTAAAGAAAAAACACCCAGCTCGCTGAAATATGTTCATTTGCTGAAAACCAACAAAACCACGAAAAGTTCTTGTATTTGAAGATAAAATCTTTTTGCTTTGAAGAAGAAAGATCTAGCTGACTGAAATAAGTTCATTCGATGAAAACCAACAAAAATTGACAAGAACCACGAAAAGTTCTTGTATTTTAAGATAAAATCTTACTCTATTAAGGAAAAAACTTCCAGCTCGCTGAAATATGTTCATTTGCTGAAAACCATCAAAACCACGAAAAGTTCTTGTATTTGAAGATATAATCTTTTTGCTTTGAAGAAGAAAGATCCAGCTGACTGAAATAAGTTCATTGGATGAAAACGAACAAAAATTGACAAGAACCACGAAAAGTTCTTGTATTTTAAGATAAAATCTTACGCTATTAAAGAAAAAACTTCTTGCTCGCTGAAATCTGTTCATTTGCCGAAAACCAACAAAACCACGAAAAGTTCTTGTATTTGAAGATAAAATCTTTTTGCTTTGAAGAAGAAAGATCTAGCTGACTGAAATAAGTTCATTAGATGAAAACCAACAAAAATTGACAAGAACCACGAAAAGTTCTTGTATTTTAAGATAAAATCTTACTCTATTAAGGAAAAAACTTCCAGCTCGCTGAAATATGTTCATTTGCTGAAAACCATCAAAACCACGAAAAGTTCTTGTATTTGAAGATAAAATCTTTTCGCTTTGAAGAAGAAAGATCTAGCTGACTGAAATAAGTTCATTAGATGAAAACGAACAAAAATTGACAAGAACCACGAAAAGTTCTTGTATTTTAAGATAAAATCTTACGCTATTAAAGAAAAAACTTCGTGCTCGCTGAAATCTGTTCATTTGCTGAAAACCAACAAAACCACAAAAAGTTCTTGTATTTGAAGATGAAATCTTTTTCCTTTGAAGAAGAAAGATCTAGCTGACTGAAATAAGTTCATTCGATGAAAACCAACAAAAATTGACAAGAACCACGAAAAGTTCTTGTATTTTAAGATAAAATCTTACTCTATTAAGGAAAAAACTTCCAGCTCGCTGAAATATGTTCATTCGCTGAAAACCATCAAAACCTCGAAAAGTTCTTGTATTTGAAGATAAAATCTTTTTGCTTTGAAGAAGAAAGATCTAGCTGACTGAAATAAGTTCATTAGATGAAAACGAACAAAAATTGACAAGAACCACGAAAAGTTCTTGTATTTTAAGATAAAATCTTACGCTATTAAAGAAAAAACTTCTTGCTCGCTGAAATCTGTTCATTTGCTGAAAACCAACAAAACCACGAAAAGTTCTTGTATTTGAAGATAAAATCTTTTTGCTTTGAAGAAGAAAGATCTAGCTGACTGAAATAAGTTCATTAGATGAAAACCAACAAAAATTGACAAGAACCACGAAAAGTTCTTGTATTTTAAGATAAAATCTTACTCTATTAAGGAAAAAACTTCCAGCTCGCTGAAATATGTTCATTTGCTGAAAACCATCAAAACCACGAAAAGTTCTTGTATTTGAAGATAAAATCTTTTTGCTTTGAAGAAGAAAGATCTCGCTGACTGAAATAAGTTCATAAGATGAAAACCAACAAAAATTGACAAGAACCACGAAAAGTTCTTGTATTTTAAGATAAAATCTTACGCTATTAAAGAAAAAACTTCTTGCTCGCTGAAATCTGTTCATTTGCTGAAAACCAACAAAACCACAAAAAGTTCTTGTATTTGAAGATGAAATCTTTTTCCTTTGAAGAAGAAAGATCTAGCTGACTGAAATAAGTTCATCAGATGAAAACCAACAAAAATTGACAAGAACCACGAAAAGTTCTTGTATTTTAAGATAAAATCTTACTCTATTAAGGAAAAAACTTCCAGCTCGCTGAGTTCTTGTATTTTAAGATAAAATCTTTTTGCTTTGAAGAAGAAAGATCTAGCTGACTGAAATAAGTTCATTAGATGAAAACGAACAAAAATTGACAAGAACCACGAAAAGTTCTTGTATTTGAAGATAAAATCTTACGCTATTAAAGAAAAAACTTCTTTCTCACTGAAATCTGTTCATTTGCTGAAAACCAACAAAACCAAGAAAAGTTCTTGTATTTGAAGATAAAATCTTTTTGCTGTGAAGAAGAAAAATCTAGCTGACTGAAATAAGTTCATTAGATGAAAACCAACAAAAATTGACAAGAACCACGAAAAGTTCTTGTATTTTAAGATAAAATCTTACGCTATTAAGGAAAAAACTTCCAGCTCGCTGAAATATGTTCATTTGCTGAAAACCATCAAAACCACGAAAAGTTCTTGTATTTCAAGATAAAATCTTTTTGCTTTGAAGAAGAAAGATCTGGCTGGCTGAAATAAGTCGATGAGATGAAAAAAAACAAAAATTGACAAGAACCACGAAAAGTTCTTGTTTTTTAAGATAAAATCTGACGCTATTAAGGAAAAAACTTCCAGCTCGCTGAAATATGTTCATTTGCTGAAAACCATCAAAACCACGAAAAGTTCTTGTATTTGAAGATAAAATCCTTTTGCTTTGAAGAAGAAAGATCCAGCTGACTGAAATAAGTTCATTAGATGAAAACGAACAAAAATTGACAAGAACCACGAAAAGTTCTTGTATTTTAAGATAAAATCTTACGCTATTAAAGAAAAAACTTCTTGCTCGCTGATATCTGTTCATTTGCTGAAAACCAACAAAACCACGAAAAGTTCTTGTATTTGAAGATAAAATCTTTTTGCTTTGAAGAAGAAAGATCTAGCTGACTGAAATAACTTCATTAGATGAAAACCAACAAAAATTGACAAGAACCACGAAAAGTTCTTGTATTTTAAGATAAAATCTTACTCTATTAAGGAAAAAACTTCCAGCTCGCTGAAATATGTTCTTTTGCTGAAAACCATCAAAACCACGAAAAGTTCTTGTATTTGAAGATAAAATCTTTTTGCTTTGAAGAAGAAAGATCTAGCTGACTGAAATAAGTTCATTAGATGAAAACGAACAAAAATTGACAAGAACCACGAAAAGTTCTTGTATTTTAAGATAAAATCTTACGCTATTAAAGAAAAAACTTCTTGCTCGCTGAAATCTGTTCATTTGCTGAAAACCAACAAAACCACGAAAAGTTCTTGTATTTGAAGATAAAATCTTTTTGCTTTGAAGAAGAAAGATCGAGCTGACTGAAATAAGTTCATGAGATGAAAACCAACAAAAATTGACAAGAACCACGAAAAGTTCTTGTATTTTAAGATAAAATCTTACTCTATTAAGGAAAAAACTTCCAGCTCGCTGAAATCTGTTCATTTGCTGAAAACCAACAAAACCACGAAAAGTTCTTGTATTTGAAGATAAAATCTTTTTCCTTTGAAGAAGAAAGATCTAGCTGACTGAAATAAGTTCATTAGATGAAAACGAACAAAAATTGACAAGAACCACGAAAAGTTCTTGTATTTTAAGATAAAATCTTACTCTATTAAGGAAAAAACTTCCAGCTCGCTGAAATATGTTCATTTGCTGAAAACCATCAAAACCACGAAAAGTTCTTGTATTTGAAGATATAATCTTTTTGCTTTGAAGAAGAAAGATCCAGCTGACTGAAATAAGTTCATTGGATGAAAACGAACAAAAATTGACAAGAACCACGAAAAGTTCTTGTATTTTAAGATAAAATCTTACGCTATTAAAGAAAAAACTTCTTGCTCGCTGAAATCTGTTCATTTGCCGAAAACCAACAAAACCACGAAAAGTTCTTGTATTTGAAGATAAAATCTTTTTGCTTTGAAGAAGAAAGATCTAGCTGACTGAAATAAGTTCATTAGATGAAAACCAACAAAAATTGACAAGAACCACGAAAAGTTCTTGTATTTTAAGATAAAATCTTACTCTATTAAGGAAAAAACTTCCAGCTCGCTGAAATATGTTCATTTGCTGAAAACCATCAAAACCACGAAAAGTTCTTGTATTTGAAGATAAAATCTTTTCGCTTTGAAGAAGAAAGATCTAGCTGACTGAAATAAGTTCATTAGATGAAAACGAACAAAAATTGACAAGAACCACGAAAAGTTCTTGTATTTTAAGATAAAATCTTACGCTATTAAAGAAAAAACTTCGTGCTCGCTGAAATCTGTTCATTTGCTGAAAACCAACAAAACCACAAAAAGTTCTTGTATTTGAAGATGAAATCTTTTTCCTTTGAAGAAGAAAGATCTAGCTGACTGAAATAAGTTCATTCGATGAAAACCAACAAAAATTGACAAGAACCACGAAAAGTTCTTGTATTTTAAGATAAAATCTTACTCTATTAAGGAAAAAACTTCCAGCTCGCTGAAATATGTTCATTCGCTAAAAACCATCAAAACCTCGAAAAGTTCTTGTATTTGAAGATAAAATCTTTTTGCTTTGAAGAAGAAAGATCTAGCTGACTGAAATAAGTTCATTAGATGAAAACGAACAAAAATTGACAAGAACCACGAAAAGTTCTTGTATTTTAAGATAAAATCTTACGCTATTAAAGAAAAAACTTCTTGCTCGCTGAAATCTGTTCATTTGCTGAAAACCAACAAAACCACGAAAAGTTCTTGTATTTGAAGATAAAATCTTTTTGCTTTGAAGAAGAAAGATCTAGCTGACTGAAATAAGTTCATTAGATGAAAACCAACAAAAATTGACAAGAACCACGAAAAGTTCTTGTATTTTAAGATAAAATCTTACTCTATTAAGGAAAAAACTTCCAGCTCGCTGAAATATGTTCATTTGCTGAAAACCATCAAAACCACGAAAAGTTCTTGTATTTGAAGATAAAATCTTTTTGCTTTGAAGAAGAAAGATCTCGCTGACTGAAATAAGTTCATAAGATGAAAACCAACAAAAATTGACAAGAACCACGAAAAGTTCTTGTATTTTAAGATAAAATCTTACGCTATTAAAGAAAAAACTTCTTGCTCGCTGAAATCTGTTCATTTGCTGAAAACCAACAAAACCACAAAAAGTTCTTGTATTTGAAGATGAAATCTTTTTCCTTTGAAGAAGAAAGATCTAGCTGACTGAAATAAGTTCATCAGATGAAAACCAACAAAAATTGACAAGAACCACGAAAAGTTCTTGTATTTTAAGATAAAATCTTACTCTATTAAGGAAAAAACTTCCAGCTCGCTGAGTTCTTGTATTTTAAGATAAAATCTTTTTGCTTTGAAGAAGAAAGATCTAGCTGACTGAAATAAGTTCATTAGATGAAAACGAACAAAAATTGACAAGAACCACGAAAAGTTCTTGTATTTGAAGATAAAATCTTACGCTATTAAAGAAAAAACTTCTTTCTCACTGAAATCTGTTCATTTGCTGAAAACCAACAAAACCAAGAAAAGTTCTTGTATTTGAAGATAAAATCTTTTTGCTGTGAAGAAGAAAAATCTAGCTGACTGAAATAAGTTCATTAGATGAAAACCAACAAAAATTGACAAGAACCACGAAAAGTTCTTGTATTTTAAGATAAAATCTTACGCTATTAAGGAAAAAACTTCCAGCTCGCTGAAATATGTTCATTTGCTGAAAACCATCAAAACCACGAAAAGTTCTTGTATTTCAAGATAAAATCTTTTTGCTTTGAAGAAGAAAGATCTGGCTGGCTGAAATAAGTCGATGAGATGAAAAAAAACAAAAATTGACAAGAACCACGAAAAGTTCTTGTTTTTTAAGATAAAATCTGACGCTATTAAGGAAAAAACTTCCAGCTCGCTGAAATATGTTCATTTGCTGAAAACCATCAAAACCACGAAAAGTTCTTGTATTTGAAGATAAAATCCTTTTGCTTTGAAGAAGAAAGATCCAGCTGACTGAAATAAGTTCATTAGATGAAAACGAACAAAAATTGACAAGAACCACGAAAAGTTCTTGTATTTTAAGATAAAATCTTACGCTATTAAAGAAAAAACTTCTTGCTCGCTGATATCTGTTCATTTGCTGAAAACCAACAAAACCACGAAAAGTTCTTGTATTTGAAGATAAAATCTTTTTGCTTTGAAGAAGAAAGATCTCGCTGACTGAAATAAGTTCATAAGATGAAAACCAACAAAAATTGTCAAGAACCAGGAAAAGTTCTTGTATTTTAAGATAAAATCTTACGCTATTAAAGAAAAAACTCCCAGCTCGCTGAAATATGTTCATTTGCTGAAAACCAACAAAACCACGAAAAGTTCTTGTATTTGAAGATAAAATCTTTTTGCTTTGAAGAAGAAAGATCTAGCTGACTGAAATAACTTCATTAGATGAAAACCAACAAAAATTGACAAGAACCACGAAAAGTTCTTGTATTTTAAGATAAAATCTTACTCTATTAAGGAAAAAACTTCCAGCTCGCTGAAATATGTTCTTTTGCTGAAAACCATCAAAACCACGAAAAGTTCTTGTATTTGAAGATAAAATCTTTTTGCTTTGAAGAAGAAAGATCTAGCTGACTGAAATAAGTTCATTAGATGAAAACGAACAAAAATTGACAAGAACCACGAAAAGTTCTTGTATTTTAAGATAAAATCTTACGCTATTAAAGAAAAAACTTCTTGCTCGCTGAAATCTGTTCATTTGCTGAAAACCAACAAAACCACGAAAAGTTCTTGTATTTGAAGATAAAATCTTTTTGCTTTGAAGAAGAAAGATCGAGCTGACTGAAATAAGTTCATGAGATGAAAACCAACAAAAATTGACAAGAACCACGAAAAGTTCTTGTATTTTAAGATAAAATCTTACTCTATTAAGGAAAAAACTTCCAGCTCGCTGAAATCTGTTCATTTGCTGAAAACCAACAAAACCACGAAAAGTTCTTGTATTTGAAGATAAAATCTTTTTCCTTTGAAGAAGAAAGATCTAGCTGAGTGAAATAAGTTCATTAGATGAAAACGAACAAAAATTGACAAGAACCACGAAAAGTTCTTGTATTTTAAGATAAAATCTTACTCTATTAAGGAAAAAACTTCCAGCTCGCTGAAATATGTTCATTTGCTGAAAACCATCAAAACCACGAAAAGTTCTTGTATTTGAAGATAAAATCTTTTTGCTTTGAAGAAGAAAGATCTCGCTGACTGAAATAAGTTCATTAGATGAAAACGAACAGATTTCAGCGAGCAAGAAGTTTTTTCTTTAATAGCGTAAGATTTTATCTTAAAATACAAGAACTTTTCGTGGTTCTTGTCAATTTTTGTTCGTTTTCATCTAATGAACTTATTTCAGTCAGCTAGATCTTTCTTCTTCAAAGCAAAAAGATTTTATCTTCAAATACAAGAACTTTTCGTGGTTTTGATGGTTTTCAGCAAAAGAACATATTTCAGCGAGCTGGAAGTTTTTTCCTTAATAGAGTAAGATTTTATCTTAAAATACAAGAACTTTTCGTGGTTCTTGTTAATTTTTGTTGGTTTTCATCTGATGAAGTTATTTCAGTCAGCTAGATCTTTCTTCTTCAAAGCAAAAAGATTTTATCTTCAAATACAAGAACTTTTCGTGGTTTTGTTGGTTTTCAGCAAATGAACATATTTAAGCGAGCTGGGAGTTTTTTCTTTAATAGCGTAAGATTTTATCTTAAAATACAAGAACTTTTCGTGGTTCTTGACAATTTTTGTTGGTTTTCATCTTATGAACTTATTTCAGTCAGCGAGATCTTTCTTCTTCAAAGCAAAAAGATTTTATCTTCAAATACAAGAACTTTTCGTGGTTTTGTTGGTTTTCAGCAAATGAACAGATATCAGCGAGCAAGAAGTTTTTTCTTTAATAGCGTAAGATTTTATCTTAAAATACAAGAACTTTTCGTGGTTCTTGTCAATTTTTGTTGGTTTTCATCTAATGAACTTATTTCAGTCAGCTGGATCTTTCTTCTTCAAAGCAAAAGGATTTTATCTTCAAATACAAGAACTTTTCGTGGTTTTGATGGTTTTCAGCAAATGAACATATTTCAGCGAGCTGGAAGTTTTTTCCTTAATAGCGTCAGATTTTATCTTAAAAAACAAGAACTTTTCGTGGTTCTTGTCAATTTTTGTTTTTTTTCATCTAATGAACTTATTTCAGTCAGCTGGATCTTTCTTCTTCAAAGCAAAAAGATTTTATCTTCAAACACAAGAACTTTTCGTGGTTTTGTTGGTTTTCAGCAAATGAACAGATTTCAGCGAGCAAGAAGTTTTTTCTTTAATAGCGTAAGATTTTATCTTCAAATACAAGAACTTTTCGTGGTTCTTGTCAATTTTTGTTCGTTTTCATCTCATCGACTTATTTCAGCCAGCCAGATCTTTCTTCTTCAAAGCAAAAAGATTTTATCTTGAAATACAAGAACTTTTCGTGGTTTTGATGGTTTTCAGCAAATGAACATATTTCAGCGAGCTGGAAGTTTTTTCCTTAATAGCGTAAGATTTTATCTTAAAATACAAGAACTTTTCGTGGTTCTTGTCAATTTTTGTTGGTTTTCATCTAATGAACTTATTTCAGTCAGCTAGATTTTTCTTCTTCACAGCAAAAAGATTTATCTTCAAATACAAGAACTTTTCTTGGTTTTGTTGGTTTTCAGCAAATGAACAGATTTCAGTGAGCAAGAAGTTTTTTCTTTAATAGCGTAAGATTTTATCTTCAAATACAAGAACTTTTCGTGGTTCTTGTCAATTTTTGTTCGTTTTCATCTAATGAACTTATTTCAGTCAGCTAGATCTTTCTTCTTCAAAGCAAAAAGATTTTATCTTAAAATACAAGAACTCAGCGAGCTGGAAGTTTTTTCCTTAATAGAGTAAGATTTTATCTTAAAATACAAGAACTTTTCGTGGTTCTTGTCAATTTTTGTTGGTTTTCATCTAATGAACTTATTTCAGTCAGCTAGATCTTTCTTCTTCAAAGGAAAAAGATTTCATCTTCAAATACAAGAACTTTTTGTGGTTTTGTTGGTTTTCAGCAAATGAACAGATTTCAGCGAGCAAGAAGTTTTTTCTTTAATAGCGTAAGATTTTATCTTAAAATACAAGAACTTTTCGTGGTTCTTGTCAATTTTTGTTCGTTTTCATCTAATGAACTTATTTCAGTCAGCTAGATCTTTCTTCTTCAAAGCGAAAAGATTTTATCTTCAAATACAAGAACTTTTCGTGGTTTTGATGGTTTTCAGCAAATGAACATATTTCAGCGAGCTGGAAGTTTTTTCCTAAATAGAGTAAGATTTTATCTTAAAATACAAGAACTTTTCGTGGTTCTTGTCAATTTTTGTTGGTTTTCATCTAATGAACTTATTTCAGTCAGCTAGATCTTTCTTCTTCAAAGCAAAAAGATTTTATCTTCAAATACAAGAACTTTTCGTGGTTTTGTTGGTTTTCAGCAAATGTACAGATTTCAGCGAGCAAGAAGTTTTTTCTTTAATAGCGTAAGATTTTATCTTAAAATACAAGAACTTTTCGTGGTTCTTGTCAATTTTTGTTCGTTTTCATCTAATGAACTTATTTCAGTCAGCTAGATCTTTCTTCTTCAAAGCAAAAAGATTTTATCTTCAAATACAAGAACTTTTCGTGGTTTTGATGGTTTTCAGCAAATGAACATATTTCAGCGAGCTGGAAGTTTTTTCCTTAATAGAGTAAGATTTTATCTTAAAATACAAGAACTTTTCGTGGTTCTTGTCAATTTTTGTTCGTTTTCATCTTATGAACTTATTTCAGTCAGCTAGATCTTTCTTCTTCAAAGCAAAAAGATTTTATCTTCAAATACAAGAACTTTTCGTGGTTTTGATGGTTTTCAGCAAATGAACATATTTCAGTGAGCTGGAAGTTTTTTCCTTAATAGAGTAAGATTTTATCTTAAAATACAAGAACTTTTCGTGGTTCTTGTCAATTTTTGTTGGTTTTCATCTAATGAACTTATTTCAGTCAGCTAGATCTTTCTTCTTCAAAGCAAAAAGATTTCATCTTCAAATACAAGAACTTTTCGTGGTTTTGTTGGTTTTCAGCAAATGAACAGATTTCAGCGAGCAAGAAGTTTTTTCTTTAATAGCGTAAGATTTTATCTTAAAATACAAGAACTTTTCGTGGTTCTTGTCAATTTTTGTTCGTTTTCATCTAATGAACTTATTTCAGTCAGCTAGATCTTTCTTCTTCAAAGCAAAAAGATTTTATCTTCAAATACAAGAACTTTTCGTGGTTTTGTTGGTTTTCAGCAAATGAACATATTTCAGCGAGCTGGAAGTTTTTTCTTTTATAGCGTAAGATGTTATCTTAAAATACAAGAACTTTTCGTGGATCTTGACAATTTTTGTTGGTTTTCATCTTATGAACTTATTTCAGTCAGCAAGATCTTTCTTCTTCAAAGCAAAAAGATTTTATCTTCAAATACAAGAACTTTTCGTGGTTTTGTTGGTTTTCAGCAAATGAACAGATTTCAGCGAGCAAGAAGTTTTTTCTTTAATAGCGTAAGATTTTATCTTAAAATACAAGAACTTTTCGTGGTTCTTGTCAATTTTTGTTGGTTTTCATCTAATGAACTTATTTCAGTCAGCTAGATTTTTCTTCTTCACAGCAAAAAGATTTTATCTTCAAATACAAGAACTTTTCTTGGTTTTTTTGGTTTTCAGCAAATGAACATATTTCAGCGAGCTGGAAGTTTTTTCCTTAATAGAGTAAGATTTTATCTTAAAATACAAGAACTTTTCGTGGTTCTTGTCAATTTTTGTTGGTTTTCATCTAATGAACTTATTTCAGTCAGCTAGATCTTTCTTCTTCAAAGCAAAAAGATTTTATCTTCAAATACAAGAACTTTTCGTGGTTTTGATGGTTTTCAGTAAATGAACATATTTCAGCGAGCTGGAAGTTTTTTCCTTAATAGAGTAAGATTTTATCTTAAAATACAAGAACTTTTCGTGGTTCTTGTCAATTTTTGTTCGTTTTCATCTAATGAACTTATTTCAGTCAGCTAGATCTTTCTTCTTCAAAGCAAAAAGATTTTATCTTCAAATACAAGAACTTTTCGAGGTTTTGATGGTTTTCAGCAAATGAACATATTTCAGCGGGCTGGAAGTTTTTTCCTTAATAGAGTAAGATTTTATCTTAAAATACAAGAACTTTTCGTGGTTCTTGTCAATTTTTGTTGGTTTTCATCCAATGAACTTATTTCAGTCAGCTAGATCTTTCTTCTTCAAAGCAAAAAGATTTCATCTTCAAATACAAGAACTTTTCGTGGTTTTGTTGGTTTTCAGCAAATGAACATATTTCAGCGAGCTGGGTGTTTTTTCTTTAATAGCGTAAGATTTTATGTTAAAATACAAGAACTTTTCGTGGTTCTTGACAATTTTTGTTGGTTTTCATCTTATGAACTTATTTCAGTCAGCTGGATCTTTCTTCTTCAAAGCAAAAAGATTTTATCTTCAAATACAAGAACTTTTCGTGGTTTTGTTGGTTTTCAGCAAATGAACATATTTCAGCGAGCTGGGTGTTTTTTCTTTAATAGCGTAAGATTTTATCTTAAAATACAAGAACTTTTCGTGGTTCTTGACAATTTTTGTTGGTTTTCATCTTATGAACTTATTTCAGTCAGCGAGATATTTCTTCTTCAAAGCAAAAAGATTTTATCTTCAAATACAAGAACTTTTCGTGGTTTTGTTGGTTTTCAGCAAATGAACAGATTTCAGCGAGCAAGAAGTTTTTTCTTTAATAGCGTAAGATTTTATCTTAAAATACAAGAACTTTTCGTGGTTCTTGTCAATTTTTGTTCGTTTTCATCTAATGAACTTATTTCAGTCAGCTAGATCTTTCTTCTTCAAAGCAAAAAGATTTTATCTTCAAATACAAGAACTTTTCGTGGTTTTGATGGTTTTCAGCAAATGAACATATTTCAGCGAGCTGGAAGTTTTTTCCTTAATAGAGTAAGATTTTATCTTAAAATACAAGAACTTTTCGTGGTTCTTGTCAATTTTTGTTGGTTTTCATCTTATGAACTTATTTCAGTCAGCGAGATCTTTCTTCTTCAAAGCAAAAAGATTTTATCTTCAAATACAAGAACTTTTCGTGGTTTTGTTGGTTTTCAGCAAATGAACAGATTTGAGCGAGCAAGAAGTTTTTTCTTTAATAGCGTAAGATTTTATCTTAAAATACAAGAACTTTTCGTGGTTCTTGTGAATTTTTGTTCGTTTTCATCTAATGAACTTATTTCAGTCAGCGAGATCTTTCTTCTTCAAAGCAAAAAGATTTTATCTTCAAATAGAAGAACTTTTCGTGGTTTTGATGGTTTTCAGCAAATGAACATATTTCAGCGAGCTGGAAGTTTTTTCCTGAATAGAGTAAGATTTTATCTTAAAATACAAGAACTTTTCGTGGTTCTTGTCAATTTTTGTTCGTTTTCATCTAATGAACTTATTTCAGTCAGCTAGATCTTTCTTCTTCAAAGCAAAAAGATTTTATCTTCAAATACAAGAACTTTTCGAGGTTTTGATGGTTTTCAGCAAATGAACATATTTCAGCGAGCTGGAAGTTTTTTCCTTAATAGAGTAAGATTTTATCTTAAAATACAAGAACTTTTCGTGGTTCTTGTCAATTTTTGTTGGTTTTCATCTAATGAACTTATTTCAGTCAGCTAGATCTTTCTTCTTCAAAGGAAAAAGATTTCATCTTCAAATACAAGAACTTTTCGTGGTTTTGTTGGTTTTCAGCAAATGAACAGATTTCAGCGAGCAAGAAGTTTTTTCTTTAATAGCGTAAGATTTTATCTTAAAATACAAGAACTTTTCGTGGTTCTTGTCAATTTTTGTTCGTTTTCATCTAATGAACTTATTTCAGTCAGCTAGATCTTTCTTCTTCAAAGCGAAAAGCTTTTATCTTCAAATACAAGAACTTTTCGTGGTTTTGATGGTTTTCAGCAAATGAACATATTTCAGCGAGCTGGAAGTTTTTTCCTTAATAGAGTAAGATTTTATCTTAAAATACAAGAACTTTTCGTGGTTCTTGTCAATTTTTGTTGGTTTTCATCGAATGAACTTATTTCAGTCAGCTAGATCTTTCTTCTTCAAAGCAAAAAGATTTTATCTTCAAATACAAGAACTTTTCGTGGTTTTGTTGGTTTTCAGCAAATGAACAGATTTCAGCGAGCTGGGAGTTTTTCTTTAATAGCGTAAGATTTTATCTTAAAATACAAGAACTTTTCGTGGTTCTTGACAATTTTTGTTGGTTTTCATCTTATGAACTTATTTCAGTCAGCTAGATCTTTCTTCTTCAAAGCAAAAAGATTTTATCTTCAAATACAAGAACTTTTCGTGGTTTTGTTGGTTTTCAGCAAATGAACAGATTTCAGCGAGCAAGAAGTTTTTTCCATAATAGCGTCAGATTTGATCTTAAAATACAAGAACTTTTCATGTTTCTTGTCAATTTTTGTTGGTTTTCATCTAATGAACTTATTTCAGTCAGCTGGATCTTTCTTCTTCAAAGCAAAAACATTTTATCATCAAATACAAGAACTTTTCGTGGTTTTGTTGGTTTTCATCGAATGAACTTATTTCAGTCAGCTAGATCTTTCTTCTTCAAAGCAAAAAGATTTTATCTTCAAATACAAGAACTTTTCGTGGTTTTGTTGGTTTTCAGCAAATGAACAGATTTCAGCGAGCAAGAAGTTTTTTCTTTTATAGCGTAAGATTTTATCTTAAAATACAAGAACTTTTCGTGGTTCTTGTCAATTTTTGTTCGTTTTCATCTAATGAACCTATTTCAGTCAGCTAGATCTTTCTTCTTCAAAGCAAAAAGATTTTATCTTCAAATACAAGAACTTTTTGTGGTTTTCATGGTTTTCAGTAAATGAACATATTTCAGCGAGCTTGAAGTTTTTTCCTTAATAGAGTAAGATTTTATCTTAAAATACAAGAACTTTTCGTGGTTCTTGTCAATTTTTGTTGGTTTTCATCTCATGAACTTATTTCAGTCAGCTAGATCTTTCTTCTTCAAAGCAAAAAGATTTTATCTTCAAATACAAGAACTTTTCGTGGTTTTGTTGGTTTTCAGCAAATGAACAGATTTGAGCGAGCAAGAAGTTTTTTCTTTAATAGCGTAAGATTTTATCTTAAAATACAAGAACTTTTCGTGGTTCTTGTCAATTTTTGTTCGTTTTCATCTAATGAACTTATTTCAGTCAGCTAGATCTTTCTTCTTCAAAGCAAAAAGATTTTATCTTCAAATACAAGAACTTTTCGTGGTTTTGATGGTTTTCAGCAAAAGAACATATTTCAGTGAGCTGGAAGTTTTTTCCTTAATAGAGTAAGATTTTATCTTAAAATACAAGAACTTTTCGTGGTTCTTGTCAATTTTTGTTGGTTTTCATCTAATGAAGTTATTTCAGTCAGCTAGATCTTTCTTCTTCAAAGCAAAAAGATTTTATCTTCAAATACAAGAACTTTTCGTGGTTTTGTTGGTTTTCAGCAAATGAACATATTTCAGCGAGCTGGGAGTTTTTTCTTTAATAGCGTAAGATTTTATCTTAAAATACAAGAACTTTTCGTGGTTCTTGACAATTTTTGTTGGTTTTCATCTTATGAACTTATTTCAGTCAGCGAGATCTTTCTTCTTCAAAGCAAAAAGATTTTATCTTCAAATACAAGAACTTTTCGTGGTTTTGTTGGTTTTCAGCAAATGAACAGATATCAGCGAGCAAGAAGTTTTTTCTTTAATAGCGTCAGATTTTATCTTAAAATACAAGAACTTTTCGTGGTTCTTGTCAATTTTTGTTGGTTTTCATCTAATGAACTTATTTCAGTCAGCTGGATGTTTCTTCTTCAAAGCAAAAGGATTTTATCTTCAAATACAAGAACTTTTCGTGGTTTTGATGGTTTTCAGCAAATGAACATATTTCAGCGAGCTGGAAGTTTTTTCCTTAATAGCGTCAGATTTTATCTTAAAAAACAAGAACTTTTCGTGGTTCTTGTCAATTTTTGTTGGTTTTCATCTAATGAACTTATTTCAGTCAGCTGGATCTTTCTTCTTCAAAGCAAAAAGATTTTATCTTCAAATACAAGAACTTTTCGTGGTTCTTGTCAATTTTTGTTGGTTTTCATCTAATGAACTTATTTCAGTCAGCTCGATCTTTCTTCTTCAAAGCAAAAAGATTTTATCTTCAAATAGAAGAACTTTTCGTGGTTTTGTTGGTTTTCAGCAAATGAACAGATTTCAGCGAGCAAGAAGTTTTTTCTTTAATAGCGTAAGATTTTATCTTAAAATACAAGAACTTTTCGTGGTTCTTGTCAATTTTTGTTCGCTTTCATCTAATGAACTTATTTCATTCAGCTGGATCTTTCTTCTTCAAAGCAAAAGGATTTTATCTTCAAATACAAGAACTTTTCGTGGTTTTGATGGTTTTCAGCAAATGAACATATTTCAGCGAGCTGGAAGTTTTTTCTTTAATAGCGTAAGATTTTATCTTAAAATACAAGAACTTTTCGTGTTTCTTGTCAATTTTTGTTGGTTTTCATCTCATCAACTTATTTCAGTCAGCCAGATCTTTCTTCTTCAAAGCAAAAAGATTTTATCTTCAAATACAAGAACTTTTCGTGGTTTTGATGGTTTTCAGCAAATGAACAGATTTCAGCGAGCTGGAAGTTTTTTCCTTAATAGCGTAAGATTTTATCTTAAAATACAAGAACTTTTCGTGGTTCTTCTCAATTCTTGTTGGTTTTCATCTTATGAACTTATTTCAGTCAGCGAGATTTTTCTTCTTCACAGCAAAAAGATTTTATCTTCAAATACAAGAACTTTTCTTGGTTTTGTTGGTTTTCAGCAAATGAACAGATTTCAGCGAGCAAGAAGTTTTTTCTTTAATAGCGTAAGATTTTATCTTAAAATACAAGAACTTTTCGTGGTTCTTGTCAATTTTTGTTCGTTTTCATCTAATGAACTTATTTCAGTCAGCTAGATCTTTCTTCTTCAAAGCAAAAAGATTTCATCTTCAAACACAAGAACTTTTCGTGGTTTTGTTGGTTTTCAGCAAATGAACAGATTTCAGCGATCAAGAAGTTTTTTCTTTAATAGCGTAAGATTTTATCTTAAAATACAAGAACTTTTCGTGGTTCTTGTCAATTTTTGTTCGTTTTCATCTAATGAACTTATTTCAGTCAGCTAGATCTTTCTTCTTCAAAGCAAAAAGATTTTATCTTCAAATACAAGAACTTTTCGTGGTTTTGTTGGTTTTCAGCAAATGAACATATTTCAGCGAGCTGGGTGTTTTTTCTTTTATAGCGTAAGATTTTATCTTAAAATACAAGAACTTTTCGTGGTTCTTGACAATTTTTGTTGGTTTTCATCTTATGAACTTATTTCAGTCAGCTAGATCTTTCTTCTTCAAAGCAAAAAGATTTTATCTTCAAATACAAGAACTTTTCGTGGTTTTGTTGGTTTTCAGCAAATGAACAGATTTCAGCGTGCGAGAAGTTTTTTCTTTAATAGCGTAAGATTTTATCTTAAAATACAAGAACTTTTCGTGGTTCTTGTCAATTTTTGTTGGTTTTCATCTTATGAACTTATTTCCGTCAGCTCGATCTTTCTTCTTCAAAGCAAAAAGATTTTATCTTCAAATACAAGAACTTTTCGTGGTTTTGTTGGTTTTCAGCAAATGAACAGATTTCAGCGAGCAAGAAGTTTTTTCTTTAATAGCGTAAGATTTTATCTTAAAATACAAGAACTTTTCGTGGTTCTTATCAATTTTTGTTCGTTTTCATCTTATGAACTTATTTCAGTCAGCTAGATCTTTCTTCTTCAAAGCAAAAAGATTTTATCTTCAAATACAAGAACTTTTCGTGGTTTTGATGGTTTTCAGCAAATGAACATATTTCAGTGAGCTGGAAGTTTTTTCCTTAATAGAGTAAGATTTTATCTTAAAATACAAGAACTTTTCGTGGTTCTTGTCAATTTTTGTTGGTTTTCATCTAATGAACTTATTTCAGTCAGCTAGATCTTTCTTCTTCAAAGCAAAAAGATTTCATCTTCAAATACAAGAACTTTTCGTGGTTTTGTTGGTTTTCAGCAAATGAACAGATTTCAGCGAGCAAGAAGTTTTTTCTTTAATAGCGTAAGATTTTATCTTAAAATACAAGAACTTTTCGTGGTTCTTGTCAATTTTTGTTCGTTTTCATCTAATGAACTTATTTCAGTCAGCTAGATCTTTCTTCTTCAAAGCAAAAAGATTTTATCTTCAAATACAAGAACTTTTCGTGGTTTTGTTGGTTTTCAGCAAATGAACATATTTCAGCGAGCTGTGTGTTTTTTCTTTTGTAGCGTAAGATTTTATCTTAAAATACAAGAACTTTTCGTGGATCTTGACAATTTTTGTTGGTTTTCATCTTATGAACTTATTTCAGTCAGCAAGATCTTTCTTCTTCAAAGCAAAAAGATTTTATCTTCAAATACAAGAACTTTTCGTGGTTTTGTTGGTTTTCAGCAAATGAACAGATTTCAGCGAGCAAGAAGTTTTTTCTTTAATAGCGTAAGATTTTATCTTAAAATACAAGAACTTTTCGTGGTTCTTGTCAATTTTTGTTGGTTTTCATCTAATGAACTTATTTCAGTCAGCTAGATTTTTCTTCTTCACAGCAAAAAGATTTTATCTTCAAATACAAGAACTTTTCTTGGTTTTGTTGGTTTTCAGCAAATGAACATATTTCAGCGAGCTGGAAGTTTTTTCCTTAATAGAGTAAGATTTTATCTTAAAATACAAGAACTTTTCGTGGTTCTTGTCAATTTTTGTTGGTTTTCATCTTATGAACTTATTTCAGTCAGCGAGATCTTTCTTCTTCAAAGCAAAAAGATTTTATCTTCAAATACAAGAACTTTTCGTGGTTTTGATGGTTTTCAGCAAATGAACATATTTCAGCGAGCTGGAAGTTTTTTCCTTAATAGAGCAAGATTTTATCTTAAAATACAAGAACTTTTCGTGGTTCTTGTCAATTTTTGTTCGTTTTCATCTAATGAACTTATTTCAGTCAGCTAGATCTTTCTTCTTCAAAGCAAAAAGATTTTATCTTCAAATACAAGAACTTTTCGAGGTTTTGATGGTTTTCAGCAAATGAACATATTTCAGCGAGCTGGAAGTTTTTTCCTTAATAGAGTAAGATTTTATCTTAAAATACAAGAACTTTTCGTGGTTCTTGTCAATTTTTGTTGGTTTTCATCTAATGAACTTATTTCAGTCAGCTAGATCTTTCTTCTTCAAAGCAAAAAGATTTCATCTTCAAATACAAGAACTTTTCGTGGTTTTGTTGGTTTTCAGCAAATGAACAGATTTCAGCGAGCAAGAAGTTTTTTCTTTAATAGCGTAAGATTTTATCTTAAAACACAAGAACTTGGTTTTCAGCAAATGAACAGATTTCAGCGAGCAAGAAGTTTTTTCTTTAATAGCGTAAGATTTTATCTTAAAATACAAGAACTTTTCGTGGTTCTTGTCAATTTTTGTTGGTTTTCATCTAATGAACTTATTTCAGTCAGCTAGATTTTTCTTCTTCACAGCAAAAAGATTTTATCTTCAAATACAAGAACTTTTCTTGGTTTTGTTGGTCTTCAGCAAATGAACAGATTTCAGTGAGCAAGAAGTTTTTTCTTTAATAGCGTAAGATTTTATCTTCAAATACAAGAACTTTTCGTGGTTCTTGTCAATTTTTGTTCGTTTTCATCTCATGAACTTATTTCAGTCAGCTAGATCTTTCTTCTTCAAAGCAAAAAGATTTTATCTTAAAATACAAGAACTCAGCGAGCTGGAAGTTTTTTCCTTAATAGAGTAAGATTTTATCTTAAAATACAAGAACTTTTCGTGGTTCTTGTCAATTTTTGTTGGTTTTCATCTAATGAACTTATTTCAGTCAGCTAGATCTTTCTTCTTCAAAGCAAAAAGATTTTATCTTCAAATACAAGAACTTTTTGTGGTTTTGTTGGTTTTCAGCAAATGAACAGATTTCAGCGAGCAAGAAGTTTTTTCTTTAATAGCGTAAGATTTTATCTTAAAATACAAGAACTTTTCGTGGTTCTTGTCAATTTTTGTTCGTTTTCATCTAATGAACTTATTTCAGTCAGCTAGATCTTTCTTCTTCATAGCGAAAAGATTTTATCTTCAAATACAAGAACTTTTCGTGGTTTTGATGGTTTTCAGCAAATGAACATATCTCAGCGAGCTGGAAGTTTTTTCCTTAATAGAGTAAGATTTTATCTTAAAATACAAGAACTTTTCGTGGTTCCTGTCAATTTTTGTTGGTTTTCATCTAATGAACCTATTTCAGTCAGCTAGATCTTTCTTCTTCAAAGCAAAAAGATTTTATCTTCAAATACAAGAACTTTTCGTGGTTTTGTTGGTTTTCAGCAAATGAACAGATTTCAGCGAGCAAGAAGTTTTTTCTTTAATAGCGTAAGATTTTATCTTAAAATACAAGAACTTTTCGTGGTTCTTGTCAATTTTTGTTCGTTTTCATCTAATGAACTTATTTCAGTCAGCTAGATCTTTCTTCTTCAAAGCAAAAAGATTTTATCTTCAAATACAAGAACTTTTCGTGGTTTTGATGGTTTTCAGCAAATGAACATATTTCAGCGAGCTGGAAGTTTTTTCCTTAATAGAGTAAGATTTTATCTTAAAATACAAGAACTTTTCGTGGTTCTTGTCAATTTTTGTTCGTTTTCATCTTATGAACTTATTTCAGTCAGCTAGATCTTTCTTCTTCAAAGCAAAAAGATTTTATCTTCAAATACAAGAACTTTTCGTGGTTTTGATGGTTTTCAGCAAATGAACATATTTCAGTGAGCTGGAAGTTTTTTCCTTAATAGAGTAAGATTTTATCTTAAAATACAAGAACTTTTCGTGGTTCTTGTCAATTTTTGTTGGTTTTCATCTAATGAACTTATTTCAGTCAGCTAGATCTTTCTTCTTCAAAGCAAAAAGATTTCATCTTCAAATACAAGAACTTTTCGTGGTTTTGTTGGTTTTCAGCAAATGAACAGATTTCAGCGAGCAAGAAGTTTTTTCTTTAATAGCGTAAGATTTTATCTTAAAATACAAGAACTTTTCGTGGTTCTTGTCAATTTTTGTTCGTTTTCATCTAATGAACTTATTTCAGTCAGCTAGATCTTTCTTCTTCAAAGCAAAAAGATTTTATCTTCAAATACAAGAACTTATCGTGGTTTTGTTGGTTTTCAGCAAATGAACATATTTCAGCGAGCTGGAAGTTTTTTCTTTTGTAGCGTAAGATTTTATCTTAAAATACAAGAACTTTTCGTGGATCTTGACAATTTTTGTTGGTTTTCATCTTATGAACTTATTTCAGTCAGCAAGATCTTTCTTCTTCAAACCAAAAAGATTTTATCTTCAAATACAAGAACTTTTCGTGGTTATGTTGGTTTTCAGCAAATGAACAGATTTCAGCGAGCAAGAAGTTTTTTCTTTAATAGCGTAAGATTTTATCTTAAAATACAAGAACGTTTCGTGGTTCTTGTCAATTTTTGTTGGTTTTCATCTAATGAACTTATTTCAGTCAGCTAGATTTTTCTTCTTCACAGCAAAAAGATTTTATCTTCAAATACAAGAACTTTTCTTGGTTTTGTTGGTTTTCAGCAAATGAACATATTTCAGCGAGCTGGAAGTTTTTTCCTTGATAGAGTAAGATTTTATCTTAAAATACAAGAACTTTTCGTGGTTCTTGTCAATTTTTGTTCGTTTTCATCTAATGAACTTATTTCAGTCAGCTAGATCTTTCTTCTTCAAAGCAAAAAGATTTTATCTTCAAATACAAGAACTTTTCGTGGTTTTGATGGTTTTCAGCAAATGAACATATTTCAGCGAGCTGGAAGTTTTTTCCTTAATAGAGTAAGATTTTATCTTAAAATACAAGAACTTTTCGTGGTTCTTGTCAATTTTTGTTGGTTTTCATCTAATGAACTTATTTCAGTCAGCTAGATCTTTCTTCTTCAAAGCAAAAAGATTTTATCTTCAAATACAAGAACTTTTCGAGGTTTTGATGGTTTTCAGCAAATGAACATATTTCAGCGAGCTGGAAGTTTTTTCCTTAATAGAGTAAGATTTTATCTTAAAATACAAGAACTTTTCGTGGTTCTTGTCAATTTTTGTTGGTTTTCATCTTATGAACTTATTTCAGTCAGCTCGATCTTTCTTCTTCAAAGCAAAAAGATTTCATCTTCAAATACAAGAACTTTTCGTGGTTTTGTTGGTTTTCAGCAAATGAACAGATTTCAGCGAGCAAGAAGTTTTTTCTTTAATAGCGTAAGATTTTATCTTAAAATACAAGAACTTTTCGTGGTTCTTGTCAATTTTTGTTCGTTTTCATCTAATGAACTTATTTCAGTCAGCTAGATCTTTCTTCTTCAAAGCAAAAAGATTTTATCTTCAAATACAAGAACTTTTCGTGGTTTTGTTGGTTTTCAGCAAATGAACATATTTCAGCGAGCTGGGTGTTTTTTCTTTTATAGCGTAAGATTTTATCTTAAAATACAAGAACTTTTCGTGGTTCTTGTCAATTTTTGTTGGTTTTCATCTAATGAACTTATTTCAGTCAGCTAGATTTTTCTTCTTCACAGCAAAAAGATTTTATCTTCAAATACAAGAACTTTTCTTGGTTTTGTTGGTTTTCAGCAAATGAACATATTTCAGCGAGCTGGAAGTTTTTTCCTTAATAGAGTAAGATTTTATCTTAAAATACAAGAACTTTTCGTGGTTCTTGTCAATTTTTGTTGGTTTTCATCTTATGAACTTATTTCAGTCAGCTCGATCTTTCTTCTTCAAAGCAAAAAGATTTTATCTTCAAATACAAGAACTTTTCGTGGTTTTGTTGGTTTTCAGCAAATGAACAGATTTCAGCGAGCAAGAAGTTTTTTCTTTAATAGCGTAAGATTTTATCTTAAAATACAAGAACTTTTCGTGGTTCTTGTCAATTTTTGTTGGTTTTCATCTAATGAACTTATTTCAGTCAGCTAGATTTTTCTTCTTCACAGCAAAAAGATTTTATCTTCAAATACAAGAACTTTTCTTGGTTTTGTTGGTTTTCAGCAAATGAACATATTTCAGCGAGCTGGAAGTTTTTTCCTTAATAGAGTAAGATTTTATCTTAAAATACAAGAACTTTTCGTGGTTCTTGTCAATTTTTGTTCGTTTTCATCTAATGAACTTATTTCAGTCAGCTAGATCTTTCTTCTTCAAAGCAAAAAGATTTTATCTTCAAATACAAGAACTTTTCGTGGTTTTGTTGGTTTTCAGCAAATGAACAGATTTCAGCGAGCAAGAAGTTTTTTCTTTAATAGCGTAAGATTTTATCTTAAAATACAAGAACTTTTCGTGGTTCTTGTCAATTTTTGTTGGTTTTCATCCAATTAACTTATTTCAGTCAGCTAGATTTTTCTTCTTCACAGCAAAAAGATTTTATCTTCAAACACAAGAACTTTTCTTGGTTTTGTTGGTTTTCAGCAAATGAACATATTTCAGCGAGCTGGAAGTTTTTTCCTTAATAGAGTAAGATTTTATCTTAAAATACAAGAACTTTTCGTGGTTCTTGTCAATTTTTGTTGGTTTTCATCTAATGAACTTATTTCAGTCAGCTAGATTTTTCTTCTTCACAGCAAAAAGATTTTATCTTCAAATACAAGAACTTTTCTTGGTTTTGTTGGTTTTCAGCAAATGAACATATTTCAGCGAGCTGGAAGTTTTTTCCTTGATAGAGTAAGATTTTATCTTAAAATACAAGAACTTTTCGTGGTTCTTGTCAATTTTTGTTCGTTTTCATCTAATGAACTTATTTCAGTCAGCTAGATCTTTCTTCTTCAAAGCAAAAAGATTTTATCTTCAAATACAAGAACTTTTCGTGGTTTTGATGGTTTTCAGCAAATGAACATATTTCAGCGAGCTGGAAGTTTTTTCCTTAATAGAGTAAGATTTTATCTTAAAATACAAGAACTTTTCGTGGTTCTTGTCAATTTTTGTTGGTTTTCATCTAATGAACTTATTTCAGTCAGCTCGATCTTTCTTCTTCAAAGCAAAAAGATTTCATCTTCAAATACAAGAACTTTTCGTGGTTTTGTTGGTTTTCAGCAAATGAACAGATTTCAGCGAGCAAGAAGTTTTTTCTTTAATAGCGTAAGATTTTATCTTAAAATACAAGAACTTTTCGTGGTTCTTGTCAATTTTTGTTCGTTTTCATCTAATGAACTTATTTCAGTCAGCTAGATCTTTCTTCTTCAAAGCAAAAAGATTTTATCTTCAAATACAAGAACTTTTCGTGGTTTTGATGGTTTTCAGCAAATGAACATATTTCAGCGAGCTGGAAGTTTTTTCCTTAATAGAGTAAGATTTTATCTTAAAATACAAGAACTTTTCGTGGTTCTTGTCAATTTTTGTTGGTTTTCATCTAATGAACTTATTTCAGTCAGCTAGATCTTTCTTCTTCAAAGCAAAAAGATTTTATCTTCAAATACAAGAACTTTTCGAGGTTTTGATGGTTTTCAGCAAATGAACATATTTCAGCGAGCTGGAAGTTTTTTCCTTAATAGAGTAAGATTTTATCTTAAAATACAAGAACTTTTCGTGGTTCTTGTCAATTTTTGTTGGTTTTCATCTAATGAACTTATTTCAGTCAGCTCGATCTTTCTTCTTCAAAGCAAAAAGATTTCATCTTCAAATACAAGAACTTTTCGTGGTTTTGTTGGTTTTCAGCAAATGAACAGATTTCAGCGAGCAAGAAGTTTTTTCTTTAATAGCGTAAGATTTTATCTTAAAATACAAGAACTTTTTGTGGTTCTTGTCAATTTTTGTTCGTTTTCATCTAATGAACTTATTTCAGTCAGCTAGATCTTTCTTCTTCAAAGCAAAAAGATTTTATCTTCAAATACAAGAACTTTTCGTGGTTTTGTTGGTTTTCAGCAAATGAACATATTTCAGCGAGCTGGGTGTTTTTTCTTTTATAGCGTAAGATTTTATCTTAAAATACAAGAACTTTTCGTGGTTCTTGTCAATTTTTGTTGGTTTTCATCTAATGAACTTATTTCAGTCAGCTAGATTTTTCTTCTTCACAGCAAAAAGATTTTATCTTCAAATACAAGAACTTTTCTTGGTTTTGTTGGTTTTCAGCAAATGAACATATTTCAGCGAGCTGGAAGTTTTTTCCTTAATAGAGTAAGATTTTATCTTAAAATACAAGAACTTTTCGTGGTTCTTGTCAATTTTTGTTGGTTTTCATCTTATGAACTTATTTCAGTCAGCTCGATCTTTCTTCTTCAAAGCAAAAAGATTTTATCTTCAAATACAAGAACTTTTCGTGGTTTTGTTGGTTTTCAGCAAATGAACAGATTTCAGCGAGCAAGAAGTTTTTTCTTTAATAGCGTAAGATTTTATCTTAAAATACAAGAACTTTTCGTGGTTCTTGTCAATTTTTGTTGGTTTTCATCTAATGAACTTATTTCAGTCAGCTAGATTTTTCTTCTTCACAGCAAAAAGATTTTATCTTCAAATACAAGAACTTTTCTTGGTTTTGTTGGTTTTCAGCAAATGAACATATTTCAGCGAGCTGGAAGTTTTTTCCTTAATAGAGTAAGATTTTATCTTAAAATACAAGAACTTTTCGTGGTTCTTGTCAATTTTTGTTCGTTTTCATCTAATGAACTTATTTCAGTCAGCTAGATCTTTCTTCTTCAAAGCAAAAAGATTTTATCTTCAAATACAAGAACTTTTCGTGGTTTTGTTGGTTTTCAGCAAATGAACAGATTTCAGCGAGCAAGAAGTTTTTTCTTTAATAGCGTAAGATTTTATCTTAAAATACAAGAACTTTTCGTGGTTCTTGTCAATTTTTGTTGGTTTTCATCCAATTAACTTATTTCAGTCAGCTAGATTTTTCTTCTTCACAGCAAAAAGATTTTATCTTCAAATACAAGAACTTTTCGTGGTTTTGATGGTTTTCAGCAAATGAACATATTTCAGTGAGCTGGAAGTTTTTTCCTTAATAGAGTAAGATTTTATCTTAAAATACAAGAACTTTTCGTGGTTCTTGTCAATTTTTGTTGGTTTTCATCTAATGAACTTATTTCAGTCAGCTCGATCTTTCTTCTTCAAAGCAAAAAGATTTCATCTTCAAATACAAGAACTTTTCGTGGTTTTGTTGGTTTTCAGCAAATGAACAGATTTCAGCGAGCAAGAAGTTTTTTCTTTAATAGCGTAAGATTTTATCTTAAAATACAAGAACTTTTCGTGGTTCTTGTCAATTTTTGTTCGTTTTCATCTAATGAACTTATTTCAGTCAGCTAGATCTTTCTTCTTCAAAGCAAAAAGATTTTATCTTCAAATACAAGAACTTTTCGTGGTTTTGTTGGTTTTCAGCAAATGAACATATTTCAGCGAGCTGGGTGTTTTTTCTTTTAAAGCTTAAGATTTTATCTTAAAATACAAGAACTTTTCGTGGTTCTTGACAATTTTTGTTGGTTTTCATCTTATGAACTTATTTCAGTCAGCAAGATCTTTCTTCTTCAAAGCAAAAAGATTTTATCTTCAAATACAAGAACTTTTCGTGGTTTTGTTGGTTTTCAGCAAATGAACAGATTTCAGCGAGCAAGAAGTTTTTTCTTTAATAGCGTAAGATTTTATCTTAAAATACAAGAACTTTTCGTGGTTCTTGTCAATTTTTGTTGGTTTTCATCTTATGAACTTATTTCAGTCAGCTAGATTTTTCTTCTTCACAGCAAAAAGATTTTATCTTCAAATACAAGAACTTTTCTTGGTTTTGTTGGTTTTCAGCAAATGAACATATTTCAGCGAGCTGGAAGTTTTTTCCTTAATAGAGTAAGATTTTATCTTAAAATACAAGAACTTTTCGTGGTTCTTGTCAATTTTTGTTCGTTTTCATCTAATGAACTTATTTCAGTCAGCTAGATCTTTCTTCTTCAAAGCAAAAAGATTTTATCTTCAAATACAAGAACTTTTCGTGGTTTTGTTGGTTTTCAGCAAATGAACAGATTTCAGCGAGCAAGAAGTTTTTTCTTTAATAGCGTAAGATTTTATCTTAAAATACAAGAACTTTTCGTGGTTCTTGTCAATTTTTGTTCGTTTTCATCTAATGAACTTATTTCAGTCAGCGAGATCTTTCTTCTTCAAAGCAAAAAGATTTTATCTTCAAATACAAGAACTTTTCGTGGTTTTGATGGTTTTCAGCAAATGAACATATTTCAGCGAGCTGGAAGTTTTTTCCTTAATAGAGTAAGATTTTATCTTAAAATACAAGAACTTTTCGTGGTTCTTGTCAATTTTTGTTGGTTTTCATCTGATGAACTTATTTCAGTCAGCTAGATCTTTCTTCTTCAAAGCAAAAAGATTTCATCTTCAAATACAAGAACTTTTCGTGGTTTTGTTGGTTTTCAGCAAATGAACAGATTTCAGCGAGCAAGAAGTTTTTTCTTTAATAGCGTAAGATTTTATCTTAAAATACAAGAACTTTTCGTGGTTCTTGTCAATTTTTGTTCGTTTTCATCTTATGAACTTATTTCAGTCAGCTAGATCTTTCTTCTTCAAAGCAAAAAGATTTCATCTTCAAATACAAGAACTTTTCGTGGTTTTGTTGGTTTTCAGCAAATGAACATATTTCAGCGAGCTGGGTGTTTTTTCTTTTATAGCTTAAGATTTTATCTTAAAATACAAGAACTTTTCGTGGTTCTTGACAATTTTTGTTGGTTTTCATCTTATGAACTTATTTCAGTCAGCAAGATCTTTCTTCTTCAAAGCAAAAAGATTTTATCTTCAAATACAAGAACTTTTCGTGGTTTTGTTGGTTTTCAGCAAATGAACAGATTTCAGCGAGCAAGAAGTTTTTTCTTTAATAGCGTAAGATTTTATCTTAAAATACAAGAACTTTTCGTGGTTCTTGTCAATTTTTGTTGGTTTTCATCTTATGAACTTATTTCAGTCAGCTAGATTTTTCTTCTTCACAGCAAAAAGATTTTATCTTCAAATACAAGAACTTTTCTTGGTTTTGTTGGTTTTCAGCAAATGAACATATTTCAGCGAGCTGGAAGTTTTTTCCTTAATAGAGTAAGATTTTATCTTAAAATACAAGAACTTTTCGTGGTTCTTGTCAATTTTTGTTCGTTTTCATCTAATGAACTTATTTCAGTCAGCTAGATCTTTCTTCTTCAAAGCAAAAAGATTTCATCTTCAAATACAAGAACTTTTCGTGGTTTTGTTGGTTTTCAGCAAATGAACAGATTTCAGCGAGCTGGAAGTTTTTTCCTTAATAGAGTAAGATTTTATCTTAAAATACAAGAACTTTTCGTGGTTCTTGTCAATTTTTGTTGGTTTTCATCTAATGAACTTATTTCAGTCAGCTAGATCTTTCTTCTTCAAAGCAAAAAGATTTTATCTTCAAATACAAGAACTTTTCGAGGTTTTGATGGTTTTCAGCAAATGAACATATTTCAGCGAGCTGGAAGTTTTTTCCTTAATAGAGTAAGATTTTATCTTAAAATACAAGAACTTTTCGTGGTTCTTGTCAATTTTTGTTGGTTTTCATCTAATGAACTTATTTCAGTCAGCTAGATCTTTCTTCTTCAAAGCAAAAAGATTTCATCTTCAAATACAAGAACTTTTCGTGGTTTTGTTGGTTTTCAGCAAATGAACAGATTTCAGCGAGCAAGAAGTTTTTTATTTAATAGCGTAAGATTTTATCTTAAAATACAAGAACTTTTCGTGGTTCTTGTCAATTTTTGTTCGTTTTCATCTAATGAACTTATTTCAGTCAGCTAGATCTTTCTTCTTCAAAGCAAAAAGATTTTATCTTCAAATACAAGAACTTTTCGTGGTTTTGTTGGTTTTCAGCAAATGAACATATTTCAGCGAGCTGGGTGTTTTTTCTTTTATAGCGTAAGATTTTATCTTAAAATACAAGAACTTTTCGTGGTTCTTGACAATTTTTGTTGGTTTTCATCTTATGAACTTATTTCAGTCAGCAAGATCTTTCTTCTTCAAAGCAAAAAGATTTTATCTTCAAATACAAGAACTTTTCGTGGTTTTGTTGGTTTTCAGCAAATGAACAGATTTCAGCGAGCAAGAAGTTTTTTCTTTAATAGCGTAAGATTTTATCTTAAAATACAAGAACTTTTCGTGGTTCTTGTCAATTTTTGTTCGTTTTCATCTAATGAACTTATTTCAGTCAGCTGGATCTTTCTTCTTCAAAGCAAAAAGATTTTATCTTCAAATACAAGAACTTTTCGTGGTTTTGTTGGTTTTCAGCAAATGAACATATTTCAGCGAGCTGGGTGTTTTTTCTTTTATAGCGTAAGATTTTATCTTAAAATACAAGAACTTTTCGTGGTTCTTGACAATTTTTGTTGGTTTTCATCTTATGAACTTATTTCAGTCAGCTAGATCTTTCTTCTTCAAAGCAAAAAGATTTTATCTTCAAATACAAGAACTTTTCGTGGTTTTGTTGGTTTTCAGCAAATGAACAGATTTCAGCGTGCGAGAAGTTTTTTCTTTAATAGCGTAAGATTTTATCTTAAAATACAAGAACTTTTCGTGGTTCTTGTCAATTTTTGTTGGTTTTCATCTTATGAACTTATTTCCGTCAGCTCGATCTTTCTTCTTCAAAGCAAAAAGATTTTATCTTCAAATACAAGAACTTTTTGTGGTTTTGTTGGTTTTCAGCAAATGAACAGATTTCAGCGAGCAAGAAGTTTTTTCTTTAATAGCGTAAGATTTTATCTTAAAATACAAGAACTTTTCGTGGTTCTTATCAATTTTTGTTCGTTTTCATCTTATGAACTTATTTCAGTCAGCTAGATCTTTCTTCTTCAAAGCAAAAAGATTTTATCTTCAAATACAAGAACTTTTCGTGGTTTTGATGGTTTTCAGCAAATGAACATATTTCAGTGAGCTGGAAGTTTTTTCCTTAATAGAGTAAGATTTTATCTTAAAATACAAGAACTTTTCGTGGTTCTTGTCAATTTTTGTTGGTTTTCATCTAATGAACTTATTTCAGTCAGCTAGATCTTTCTTCTTCAAAGCAAAAAGATTTCATCTTCAAATACAAGAACTTTTCGTGGTTTTGTTGGTTTTCAGCAAATGAACAGATTTCAGCGAGCAAGAAGTTTTTTCTTTAATAGCGTAAGATTTTATCTTAAAATACAAGAACTTTTCGTGGTTCTTATCAATTTTTGTTCGTTTTCATCTTATGAACTTATTTCAGTCAGCTAGATCTTTCTTCTTCAAAGCAAAAAGATTTTATCTTCAAATACAAGAACTTTTCGTGGTTTTGATGGTTTTCAGCAAATGAACATATTTCAGTGAGCTGGAAGTTTTTTCCTTAATAGAGTAAGATTTTATCTTAAAATACAAGAACTTTTCGTGGTTCTTGTCAATTTTTGTTGGTTTTCATCTAATGAACTTATTTCAGTCAGCTAGATTTTTCTTCTTCAAAGCAAAAAGATTTTATCTTCAAATACAAGAACTTTTCGTGGTTTTGTTGGTTTTCAGCAAATGAACATATTTCAGCGAGCTTTGTGTTTTTTCTTTTGTAGCGTAAGATTTTATCTTAAAATACAAGAACTTTTCGTGGATCTTGACAATTTTTGTTGGTTTTCATCTTATGAACTTATTTCAGTCAGCAAGATCTTTCTTCTTCAAAGCAAAAAGATTTTATCTTCAAATACAAGAACTTTTCGTGGTTTTGTTGGTTTTCAGCAAATGAACAGATTTCAGCGAGCAAGAAGTTTTTTCTTTAATAGCGTAAGATTTTATCTTAAAATACAAGAACTTTTCGTGGTTCTTGTCAATTTTTGTTGGTTTTCATCTAATGAAGTTATTTCAGTCAGCTAGATTTTTCTTCTTCACAGCAAAAAGATTTTATCTTCAAATACAAGAACTTTTCTTGGTTTTGTTGGTTTTCAGCAAATGAACATATTTCAGCGAGCTGGAAGTTTTTTCCTTAATAGAGTAAGATTTTATCTTAAAATACAAGAACTTTTCGTGGTTCTTGTCAATTTTTGTTGGTTTTCATCTTATGAACTTATTTCAGTCAGCGAGATCTTTCTTCTTCAAAGCAAAAAGATTTTATCTTCAAATACAAGAACTTTTCGTGGTTTTGTTGGTTTTCAGCAAATGAACAGATTTCAGCGAGCAAGAAGTTTTTTCTTTAATAGCGTAAGATTTTATCTTAAAATACAAGAACTTTTCGTGGTTCTTGTCAATTTTTGTTCGTTTTCATCTAATGAACTTATTTCAGTCAGCTGGATCTTTCTTCTTCAAAGCAAAAAGATTTTATCTTCAAATACAAGAACTTTTCGTGGTTTTGTTGGTTTTCAGCAAATGAACATATTTCAGCGAGCTGGGTGTTTTTTCTTTTATAGCGTAAGATTTTATCTTAAAATACAAGAACTTTTCGTGGTTCTTGACAATTTTTGTTGGTTTTCATCTTATGAACTTATTTCAGTCAGCTAGATCTTTCTTCTTCAAAGCAAAAAGATTTTATCTTCAAATACAAGAACTTTTCGTGGTTTTGTTGGTTTTCAGCAAATGAACAGATTTCAGCGTGCGAGAAGTTTTTTCTTTAATAGCGTAAGATTTTATCTTAAAATACAAGAACTTTTCGTGGTTCTTGTCAATTTTTGTTGGTTTTCATCTTATGAACTTATTTCCGTCAGCTCGATCTTTCTTCTTCAAAGCAAAAAGATTTTATCTTCAAATACAAGAACTTTTCGTGGTTTTGTTGGTTTTCAGCAAATGAACAGATTTCAGCGAGCAAGAAGTTTTTTCTTTAATAGCGTAAGATTTTATCTTAAAATACAAGAACTTTTCGTGGTTCTTATCAATTTTTGTTCGTTTTCATCTTATGAACTTATTTCAGTCAGCTAGATCTTTCTTCTTCAAAGCAAAAAGATTTTATCTTCAAATACAAGAACTTTTCGTGGTTTTGATGGTTTTCAGCAAATGAACATATTTCAGTGAGCTGGAAGTTTTTTCCTTAATAGAGTAAGATTTTATCTTAAAATACAAGAACTTTTCGTGGTTCTTGTCAATTTTTGTTGGTTTTCATCTAATGAACTTATTTCAGTCAGCTAGATCTTTCTTCTTCAAAGCAAAAAGATTTCATCTTCAAATACAAGAACTTTTCGTGGTTTTGTTGGTTTTCAGCAAATGAACAGATTTCAGCGAGCAAGAAGTTTTTTCTTTAATAGCGTAAGATTTTATCTTAAAATACAAGAACTTTTCGTGGTTCTTATCAATTTTTGTTCGTTTTCATCTTATGAACTTATTTCAGTCAGCTAGATCTTTCTTCTTCAAAGCAAAAAGATTTTATCTTCAAATACAAGAACTTTTCGTGGTTTTGATGGTTTTCAGCAAATGAACATATTTCAGTGAGCTGGAAGTTTTTTCCTTAATAGAGTAAGATTTTATCTTAAAATACAAGAACTTTTCGTGGTTCTTGTCAATTTTTGTTGGTTTTCATCTAATGAACTTATTTCAGTCAGCTAGATTTTTCTTCTTCAAAGCAAAAAGATTTTATCTTCAAATACAAGAACTTTTCGTGGTTTTGTTGGTTTTCAGCAAATGAACATATTTCAGCGAGCTTTGTGTTTTTTCTTTTGTAGCGTAAGATTTTATCTTAAAATACAAGAACTTTTCGTGGATCTTGACAATTTTTGTTGGTTTTCATCTTATGAACTTATTTCAGTCAGCAAGATCTTTCTTCTTCAAAGCAAAAAGATTTTATCTTCAAATACAAGAACTTTTCGTGGTTTTGTTGGTTTTCAGCAAATGAACAGATTTCAGCGAGCAAGAAGTTTTTTCTTTAATAGCGTAAGATTTTATCTTAAAATACAAGAACTTTTCGTGGTTCTTGTCAATTTTTGTTGGTTTTCATCTAATGAACTTATTTCAGTCAGCTAGATTTTTCTTCTTCACAGCAAAAAGATTTTATCTTCAAATACAAGAACTTTTCTTGGTTTTGTTGGTTTTCAGCAAATGAACATATTTCAGCGAGCTGGAAGTTTTTTCCTTAAAAGAGTAAGATTTTATCTTAAAATACAAGAACTTTTCGTGGTTCTTGTCAATTTTTGTTGGTTTTCATCTTATGAACTTATTTCAGTCAGCGAGATCTTTCTTCTTCAAAGCAAAAAGATTTTATCTTCAAATACAAGAACTTTTCGTGGTTTTGATGGTTTTCAGCAAATGAACATATTTCAGCGAGCTGGAAGTTTTTTCCTTAATAGAGCAAGATTTTATCTTAAAATACAAGAACTTTTCGTGGTTCTTGTCAATTTTTGTTCGTTTTCATCTAATGAACTTATTTCAGTCAGCTAGATCTTTCTTCTTCAAAGCAAAAAGATTTTATCTTCAAATACAAGAACTTTTCGAGGTTTTGATGGTTTTCAGCAAATGAACATATTTCAGCGAGCTGGAAGTTTTTTCCTTAATAGAGTAAGATTTTATCTTAAAATACAAGAACTTTTCGTGGTTCTTGTCAATTTTTGTTGGTTTTCATCTAATGAACTTATTTCAGTCAGCTAGATCTTTCTTCTTCAAAGCAAAAAGATTTCATCTTCAAATACAAGAACTTTTCGTGGTTTTGTTGGTTTTCAGCAAATGAACAGATTTCAGCGAGCAAGAAGTTTTTTCTTTAATAGCGTAAGATTTTATCTTAAAACACAAGAACTTGGTTTTCAGCAAATGAACAGATTTCAGCGAGCAAGAAGTTTTTTCTTTAATAGCGTAAGATTTTATCTTAAAATACAAGAACTTTTCGTGGTTCTTGTCAATTTTTGTTGGTTTTCATCTAATGAACTTATTTCAGTCAGCTAGATTTTTCTTCTTCACAGCAAAAAGATTTTATCTTCAAATACAAGAACTTTTCTTGGTTTTGTTGGTCTTCAGCAAATGAACAGATTTCAGTGAGCAAGAAGTTTTTTCTTTAATAGCGTAAGATTTTATCTTCAAATACAAGAACTTTTCGTGGTTCTTGTCAATTTTTGTTCGTTTTCATCTCATGAACTTATTTCAGTCAGCTAGATCTTTCTTCTTCAAAGCAAAAAGATTTTATCTTAAAATACAAGAACTCAGCGAGCTGGAAGTTTTTTCCTTAATAGAGTAAGATTTTATCTTAAAATACAAGAACTTTTCGTGGTTCTTGTCAATTTTTGTTCGTTTTCATCTAATGAACTTATTTCAGTCAGCTAGATCTTTCTTCTTCATAGCGAAAAGATTTTATCTTCAAATACAAGAACTTTTCGTGGTTTTGATGGTTTTCAGCAAATGAACATATCTCAGCGAGCTGGAAGTTTTTTCCTTAATAGAGTAAGATTTTATCTTAAAATACAAGAACTTTTCGTGGTTCCTGTCAATTTTTGTTGGTTTTCATCTAATGAACCTATTTCAGTCAGCTAGATCTTTCTTCTTCAAAGCAAAAAGATTTTATCTTCAAATACAAGAACTTTTCGTGGTTTTGTTGGTTTTCAGCAAATGAACATATTTCAGCGAGCTGGAAGTTTTTTCTTTTGTAGCGTAAGATTTTATCTTAAAATACAAGAACTTTTCGTGGATCTTGACAATTTTTGTTGGTTTTCATCTTATGAACTTATTTCAGTCAGCAAGATCTTTCTTCTTCAAACCAAAAAGATTTTATCTTCAAATACAAGAACTTTTCGTGGTTTTGTTGGTTTTCAGCAAATGAACAGATTTCAGCGAGCAATAAGTTTTTTCTTTAATAGCGTAAGATTTTATCTTAAAATACAAGAACGTTTCGTGGTTCTTGTCAATTTTTGTTGGTTTTCATCTAATGAACTTATTTCAGTCAGCTAGATTTTTCTTCTTCACAGCAAAAAGATTTTATCTTCAAATACAAGAACTTTTCTTGGTTTTGTTGGTTTTCAGCAAATGAACATATTTCAGCGAGCTGGAAGTTTTTTCCTTGATAGAGTAAGATTTTATCTTAAAATACAAGAACTTTTCGTGGTTCTTGTCAATTTTTGTTCGTTTTCATCTAATGAACTTATTTCAGTCAGCTAGATCTTTCTTCTTCAAAGCAAAAAGATTTTATCTTCAAATACAAGAACTTTTCGTGGTTTTGATGGTTTTCAGCAAATGAACATATTTCAGCGAGCTGGAAGTTTTTTCCTTAATAGAGTAAGATTTGATCTTAAAATACAAGAACTTTTCGTGGTTCTTGTCAATTTTTGTTGGTTTTCATCTAATGAACTTATTTCAGTCAGCTAGATCTTTCTTCTTCAAAGCAAAAAGATTTTATCTTCAAATACAAGAACTTTTCGAGGTTTTGATGGTTTTCAGCAAATGAACATATTTCAGCGAGCTGGAAGTTTTTTCCTTAATAGAGTAAGATTTTATCTTAAAATACAAGAACTTTTCGTGGTTCTTGTCAATTTTTGTTGGTTTTCATCTAATGAACTTATTTCAGTCAGCTAGATCTTTCTTCTTCAAAGCAAAAAGATTTCATCTTCAAATACAAGAACTTTTCGTGGTTTTGTTGGTTTTCAGCAAATGAACAGATTTCAGCGAGCAAGAAGTTTTTTCTTTAATAGCGTAAGATTTTATCTTAAAATACAAGAACTTTTCGTGGTTCTTGTCAATTTTTGTTCGTTTTCATCTAATGAACTTATTTCAGTCAGCTAGATCTTTCTTCTTCAAAGCAAAAAGATTTTATCTTCAAATACAAGAACTTTTCGTGGTTTTGTTGGTTTTCAGCAAATGAACATATTTCAGCGAGCTGTGTGTTTTTTCTTTTGTAGCGTAAGATTTTATCTTAAAATACAAGAACTTTTCGTGGATCTTGACAATTTTTGTTGGTTTTCATCTTATGAACTTATTTCAGTCAGCAAGATCTTTCTTCTTCAAAGCAAAAAGATTTTATCTTCAAATACAAGAACTTTTCGTGGTTTTGTTGGTTTTCAGCAAATGAACAGATTTCAGCGAGCAAGAAGTTTTTTCTTTAATAGCGTAAGATTTTATCTTAAAATACAAGAACTTTTCGTGGTTCTTGTCAATTTTTGTTGGTTTTCATCTAATGAACTTATTTCAGTCAGCTAGATTTTTCTTCTTCACAGCAAAAAGATTTTATCTTCAAATACAAGAACTTTTCGTGGTTTTGATGGTTTTCAGCAAATGAACATATTTCAGTGAGCTGGAAGTTTTTTCCTTAATAGAGTAAGATTTTATCTTAAAATACAAGAACCTTTCGTGGTTCTTGTCAATTTTTGTTGGTTTTCATCTAATGAACTTATTTCAGTCAGCTCGATCTTTCTTCTTCAAAGCAAAAAGATTTCATCTTCAAATACAAGAACTTTTCGTGGTTTTGTTGGTTTTCAGCAAATGAACAGATTTCAGCGAGCAAGAAGTTTTTTCTTTAATAGCGTAAGATTTTATCTTAAAATACAAGAACTTTTCGTGGTTCTTGTCAATTTTTGTTCGTTTTCATCTAATGAACTTATTTCAGTCAGCTAGATCTTTCTTCTTCAAAGCAAAAAGATTTTATCTTCAAATACAAGAACTTTTCGTGGTTTTGTTGGTTTTCAGCAAATGAACATATTTCAGCGAGCTGGGTGTTTTTTCTTTTATAGCGTAAGATTTTATCTTAAAATACAAGAACTTTTCGTGGTTCTTGTCAATTTTTGTTGGTTTTCATCTAATGAACTTATTTCAGTCAGCTAGATTTTTCTTCTTCACAGCAAAAAGATTTTATCTTCAAATACAAGAACTTTTCTTGGTTTTGTTGGTTTTCAGCAAATGAACATATTTCAGCGAGCTGGAAGTTTTTTCCTTAATAGAGTAAGATTTTATCTTAAAATACAAGAACTTTTCGTGGTTCTTGTCAATTTTTGTTGGTTTTCATCTTATGAACTTATTTCAGTCAGCTCGATCTTTCTTCTTCAAAGCAAAAAGATTTTATCTTCAAATACAAGAACTTTTCGTGGTTTTGTTGGTTTTCAGCAAATGAACAGATTTCAGCGAGCAAGAAGTTTTTTCTTTAATAGCGTAAGATTTTATCTTAAAATACAAGAACTTTTCGTGGTTCTTGTCAATTTTTGTTGGTTTTCATCTAATGAACTTATTTCAGTCAGCTAGATTTTTCTTCTTCACAGCAAAAAGATTTTATCTTCAAATACAAGAACTTTTCTTGGTTTTGTTGGTTTTCAGCAAATGAACATATTTCAGCGAGCTGGAAGTTTTTTCCTTAATAGAGTAAGATTTTATCTTAAAATACAAGAACTTTTCGTGGTTCTTGTCAATTTTTGTTCGTTTTCATCTAATGAACTTATTTCAGTCAGCTAGATCTTTCTTCTTCAAAGCAAAAAGATTTTATCTTCAAATACAAGAACTTTTCGTGGTTTTGTTGGTTTTCAGCAAATGAACAGATTTCAGCGAGCAAGAAGTTTTTTCTTTAATAGCGTAAGATTTTATCTTAAAATACAAGAACTTTTCGTGGTTCTTGTCAATTTTTGTTGGTTTTCATCCAATTAACTTATTTCAGTCAGCTAGATTTTTCTTCTTCACAGCAAAAAGATTTTATCTTCAAACACAAGAACTTTTCTTGGTTTTGTTGGTTTTCAGCAAATGAACATATTTCAGCGAGCTGGAAGTTTTTTCCTTAATAGAGTAAGATTTTATCTTAAAATACAAGAACTTTTCGTGGTTCTTGTCAATTTTTGTTGGTTTTCATCTTATGAACTTATTTCAGTCAGCTCGATCTTTCTTCTTCAAAGCAAAAAGATTTTATCTTCAAATACAAGAACTTTTCGTGGTTTTGTTGGTTTTCAGCAAATGAACAGATTTCAGCGAGCAAGAAGTTTTTTATTTAATAGCGTAAGATTTTATCTTAAAATACAAGAACTTTTCGTGGTTCTTGTCAATTTTTGTTCGTTTTCATCTTATGAACTTATTTCAGTCAGCTAGATCTTTCTTCTTCAAAGCAAAAAGATTTTATCTTCAAATACAAGAACTTTTCGTGGTTTTGATGGTTTTCAGCAAATGAACATATTTCAGTGAGCTGGAAGTTTTTTCCTTAATAGAGTAAGATTTTATCTTAAAATACAAGAACTTTTCGTGGTTCTTGTCAATTTTTGTTGGTTTTCATCTAATGAACTTATTTCAGTCAGCTCGATCTTTCTTCTTCAAAGCAAAAAGATTTCATCTTCAAATACAAGAACTTTTCGTGGTTTTGTTGGTTTTCAGCAAATGAACAGATTTCAGCGAGCAAGAAGTTTTTTCTTTAATAGCGTAAGATTTTATCTTAAAATACAAGAACTTTTCGTGGTTCTTGTCAATTTTTGTTCGTTTTCATCTAATGAACTTATTTCAGTCAGCTAGATCTTTCTTCTTCAAAGCAAAAAGATTTTATCTTCAAATACAAGAACTTTTCGTGGTTTTGTTGGTTTTCAGCAAATGAACATATTTCAGCGAGCTGGGTGTTTTTTCTTTTATAGCTTAAGATTTTATCTTAAAATACAAGAACTTTTCGTGGTTCTTGACAATTTTTGTTGGTTTTCATCTAATGAACTTATTTCAGTCAGCTCGATCTTTCTTCTTCAAAGCAAAAAGATTTTATCTTCAAATACAAGAACTTTTCGTGGTTTTGTTGGTTTTCAGCAAATGAACAGATTTCAGCGAGCAAGAAGTTTTTTCTTTAATAGCGTAAGATTTTATCTTAAAATACAAGAACTTTTCGTGGTTCTTGTCAATTTTTGTTGGTTTTCATCTTATGAACTTATTTCAGTCAGCTAGATTTTTCTTCTTCACAGCAAAAAGATTTTATCTTCAAATACAAGAACTTTTCTTGGTTTTGTTGGTTTTCAGCAAATGAACATATTTCAGCGAGCTGGAAGTTTTTTCCTTAATAGAGTAAGATTTTATCTTAAAATACAAGAACTTTTCGTGGTTCTTGTCAATTTTTGTTCGTTTTCATCTAATGAACTTATTTCAGTCAGCTAGATCTTTCTTCTTCAAAGCAAAAAGATTTCATCTTCAAATACAAGAACTTTTCGTGGTTTTGTTGGTTTTCAGCAAATGAACAGATTTCAGCGAGCTGGAAGTTTTTTCCTTAATAGAGTAAGATTTTATCTTAAAATACAAGAACTTTTCGTGGTTCTTGTCAATTTTTGTTGGTTTTCATCTAATGAACTTATTTCAGTCAGCTAGATCTTTCTTCTTCAAAGCAAAAAGATTTTATCTTCAAATACAAGAACTTTTCGAGGTTTTGATGGTTTTCAGCAAATGAACATATTTCAGCGAGCTGGAAGTTTTTTCCTTAATAGAGTAAGATTTTATCTTAAAATACAAGAACTTTTCGTGGTTCTTGTCAATTTTTGTTGGTTTTCATCTAATGAACTTATTTCAGTCAGCTAGATCTTTCTTCTTCAAAGCAAAAAGATTTCATCTTCAAATACAAGAACTTTTCGTGGTTTTGTTGGTTTTCAGCAAATGAACAGATTTCAGCGAGCAAGAAGTTTTTTATTTAATAGCGTAAGATTTTATCTTAAAATACAAGAACTTTTCGTGGTTCTTGTCAATTTTTGTTCGTTTTCATCTAATGAACTTATTTCAGTCAGCTAGATCTTTCTTCTTCAAAGCAAAAAGATTTTATCTTCAAATACAAGAACTTTTCGTGGTTTTGTTGGTTTTCAGCAAATGAACATATTTCAGCGAGCTGGGTGTTTTTTCTTTTATAGCGTAAGATTTTATCTTAAAATACAAGAACTTTTCGTGGTTCTTGACAATTTTTGTTGGTTTTCATCTTATGAACTTATTTCAGTCAGCAAGATCTTTCTTCTTCAAAGCAAAAAGATTTTATCTTCAAATACAAGAACTTTTCGTGGTTTTGTTGATTTTCAGCAAATGAACAGATTTCAGCGAGCAAGAAGTTTTTTCTTTAATAGCGTAAGATTTTATCTTAAAATACAAGAACTTTTCGTGGTTCTTGTCAATTTTTGTTGGTTTTCATCTTATGAACTTATTTCAGTCAGCTAGATTTTTCTTCTTCACAGCAAAAAGATTTTATCTTCAAATACAAGAACTTTTCTTGGTTTTGTTGGTTTTCAGCAAATGAACATATTTCAGCGAGCTGGAAGTTTTTTCCTTAATAGAGTAAGATTTTATCTTAAAATACAAGAACTTTTCGTGGTTCTTGTCAATTTTTGTTCGTTTTCATCTAATGAACTTATTTCAGTCAGCTAGATCTTTCTTCTTCAAAGCAAAAAGATTTCATCTTCAAATACAAGAACTTTTCGTGGTTTTGTTGGTTTTCAGCAAATGAACAGATTTCAGCGAGCTGGAAGTTTTTTCCTTAATAGAGTAAGATTTTATCTTAAAATACAAGAACTTTTCGTGGTTCTTGTCAATTTTTGTTGGTTTTCATCTAATGAACTTATTTCAGTCAGCTAGATCTTTCTTCTTCAAAGCAAAAAGATTTTATCTTCAAATACAAGAACTTTTCGAGGTTTTGATGGTTTTCAGCAAATGAACATATTTCAGCGAGCTGGAAGTTTTTTCCTTAATAGAGTAAGATTTTATCTTAAAATACAAGAACTTTTCGTGGTTCTTGTCAATTTTTGTTGGTTTTCATCTAATGAACTTATTTCAGTCAGCTAGATCTTTCTTCTTCAAAGCAAAAAGATTTCATCTTCAAATACAAGAACTTTTCGTGGTTTTGTTGGTTTTCAGCAAATGAACAGATTTCAGCGAGCAAGAAGTTTTTTATTTAATAGCGTAAGATTTTATCTTAAAATACAAGAACTTTTCGTGGTTCTTGTCAATTTTTGTTCGTTTTCATCTAATGAACTTATTTCAGTCAGCTAGATCTTTCTTCTTCAAAGCAAAAAGATTTTATCTTCAAATACAAGAACTTTTCGTGGTTTTGTTGGTTTTCAGCAAATGAACATATTTCAGCGAGCTGGGTGTTTTTTCTTTTATAGCGTAAGATTTTATCTTAAAATACAAGAACTTTTCGTGGTTCTTGACAATTTTTGTTGGTTTTCATCTTATGAACTTATTTCAGTCAGCGAGATCTTTCTTCTTCAAAGCAAAAAGATTTTATCTTCAAATACAAGAACTTTTCGTGGTTTTGATGGTTTTCAGCAAATGAACATATTTCAGCGAGCTGGAAGTTTTTTCCTTAATAGAGTAAGATTTTATCTTAAAATACAAGAACTTTTCGTGGTTCTTGTCAATTTTTGTTGGTTTTCATCTTATGAACTTATTTCAGTCAGCTAGATCTTTCTTCTTCAAAGCAAAAAGATTTTATCTTCAAATACAAGAACTTTTCGAGGTTTTGATGGTTTTCAGCAAATGAACATATTTCAGCGAGCTGGAAGTTTTTTCCTTAATAGAGTAAGATTTTATCTTAAAATACAAGAACTTTTCGTGGTTCTTGTCAATTTTTGTTGGTTTTCATCTCATGAACTTATTTCAGTCAGCTAGATCTTTCTTCTTCAAAGCAAAAAGATTTCATCTTCAAATACAAGAACTTTTCGTGGTTTTGTTGGTTTTCAGCAAATGAACAGATTTCAGCGAGCAAGAAGTTTTTTCTTTAATAGCGTAAGATTTTATCTTAAAATACAAGAACTTTTCGTGGTTCTTGTCAATTTTTGTTCGTTTTCATCTAATGAACTTATTTCAGTCAGCTAGATCTTTCTTCTTCAAAGCAAAAAGATTTTATCTTCAAATACAAGAACTTTTCGTGGTTTTGTTGGTTTTCAGCAAATGAACATATTTCAGCGAGCTGGGTGTTTTTTCTTTGATAGCGTAAGATTTTATCTTAAAATACAAGAACTTTTCGTGGTTCTTGACAATTTTTGTTGGTTTTCATCTTGTGAACTTATTTCAGTCAGCAAGATCTTTCTTCTTCAAAGCAAAAAGAGTTTATCTTCAAATACAAGAACTTTTCGTGGTTTTGTTGGTTTTCAGCAAATGAACAGATTTCAGCGAGCAAGAAGTTTTTTCTTTAATAGCGTAAGATTTTATCTTAAAATACAAGAACTTTTCGTGGTTCTTGTCAATTTTTGTTGGTTTTCATCTTATGAACTTATTTCAGTCAGCTAGATTTTTCTTCTTCACAGCAAAAAGATTTTATCTTCAAATACAAGAACTTTTCTTGGTTTTGTTGGTTTTCAGCAAATGAACATATTTCAGCGAGCTGGAAGTTTTTTCCTTGATAGAGTAAGATTTTATCTTAAAATACAAGAACTTTTCGTGGTTCTTGTCAATTTTTGTTCGTTTTCATCTAATGAACTTATTTCAGTCAGCGAGATCTTTCTTCTTCAAAGCAAAAAGATTTTATCTTCAAATACAAGAACTTTTCGTGGTTTTGATGGTTTTCAGCAAATGAACATATTTCAGCGAGCTGGAAGTTTTTTCCTTAATAGAGTAAGATTTTATCTTAAAATACAAGAACTTTTCGTGGTTCTTGTCAATTTTTGTTGGTTTTAATCTTATGAACTTATTTCAGTCAGCTAGATCTTTCTTCTTCAAAGCAAAAAGATTTTATCTTCAAATACAAGAACTTTTCGAGGTTTTGATGGTTTTCAGCAAATGAACATATTTCAGCGAGCTGGAAGTTTTTTCCTTAATAGAGTAAGATTTTATCTTAAAATACAAGAACTTTTCGTGGTTCTTGTCAATTTTTGTTGGTTTTCATCTAATGAACTTATTTCAGTCAGCTAGATCTTTCTTCTTCAAAGCAAAAAGATTTCATCTTCAAATACAAGAACTTTTCGTGGTTTTGTTGGTTTTCAGCAAATGAACAGATTTCAGCGAGCAAGAAGTTTTTTCTTTAATAGCGTAAGATTTTATCTTAAAATACAAGAACTTTTCGTGGTTCTTGTCAATTTTTGTTCGTTTTCATCTTATGAACTTATTTCAGTCAGCTAGATCTTTCTTCTTCAAAGCAAAAAGATTTTATCTTCAAATACAAGAACTTTTCGTGGTTTTGATGGTTTTCAGCAAATGAACATATTTCAGTGAGCTGGAAGTTTTTTCCTTAATAGAGTAAGATTTTATCTTAAAATACAAGAACTTTTCGTGGTTCTTGTCAATTTTTGTTGGTTTTCATCTAATGAACTTATTTCAGTCAGCTCGATCTTTCTTCTTCAAAGCAAAAAGATTTCATCTTCAAATACAAGAACTTTTCGTGGTTTTGTTGGTTTTCAGCAAATGAACAGATTTCAGCGAGCAAGAAGTTTTTTCTTTAATAGCGTAAGATTTTATCTTAAAATACAAGAACTTTTCGTGGTTCTTGTCAATTTTTGTTCGTTTTCATCTAATGAACTTATTTCAGTCAGCTAGATCTTTCTTCTTCAAAGCAAAAAGATTTTATCTTCAAATACAAGAACATTTCGTGGTTTTGTTGGTTTTCAGCAAATGAACATATTTCAGCGAGCTGGGTGTTTTTTCTTTTATAGCGTAAGATTTTATCTTAAAATACAAGAACTTTTTGTGGTTCTTGTCAATTTTTGTTGGTTTTCATCTAATGAACTTATTTCAGTCAGCTAGATTTTTCTTCTTCACAGCAAAAAGATTTTATCTTCAAATACAAGAACTTTTCTTGGTTTTGTTGGTTTTCAGCAAATGAACATATTTCAGCGAGCTGGAAGTTTTTTCCTTAATAGAGTAAGATTTTATCTTAAAATACAAGAACTTTTCGTGGTTCTTGTCAATTTTTGTTGGTTTTCATCTTATGAACTTATTTCAGTCAGCTCGATCTTTCTTCTTCAAAGCAAAAAGATTTTATCTTCAAATACAAGAACTTTTCGTGGTTTTGTTGGTTTTCAGCAAATGAACAGATTTCAGCGAGCAAGAAGTTTTTTCTTTAATAGCGTAAGATTTTATCTTAAAATACAAGAACTTTTCGTGGTTCTTGTCAATTTTTGTTGGTTTTCATCTAATGAACTTATTTCAGTCAGCTAGATTTTTCTTCTTCACAGCAAAAAGATTTTATCTTCAAATACAAGAACTTTTCTTGGTTTTGTTGGTTTTCAGCAAATGAACATATTTCAGCGAGCTGGAAGTTTTTTCCTTAATAGAGTAAGATTTTATCTTAAAATACAAGAACTTTTCGTGGTTCTTGTCAATTTTTGTTCGTTTTCATCTAATGAACTTATTTCAGTCAGCTAGATCTTTCTTCTTCAAAGCAAAAAGATTTTATCTTCAAATACAAGAACTTTTCGTGGTTTTGTTGGTTTTCAGCAAATGAACAGATTTCAGCGAGCAAGAAGTTTTTTCTTTAATAGCGTAAGATTTTATCTTAAAATACAAGAACTTTTCGTGGTTCTTGTCAATTTTTGTTGGTTTTCATCCAATTAACTTATTTCAGTCAGCTAGATTTTTCTTCTTCACAGCAAAAAGATTTTATCTTCAAATACAAGAACTTTTCTTGGTTTTGTTGGTTTTCAGCAAATGAACATATTTCAGCGAGCTGGAAGTTTTTTCCTTAATAGAGTAAGATTTTATCTTAAAATACAAGAACTTTTCGTGGTTCTTGTCAATTTTTGTTGGTTTTCATCTTATGAACTTATTTCAGTCAGCTCGATCTTTCTTCTTCAAAGCAAAAAGATTTTATCTTCAAATACAAGAACTTTTCGTGGTTTTGTTGGTTTTCAGCAAATGAACAGATTTCAGCGAGCAAGAAGTTTTTTCTTTAATAGCGTAAGATTTTATCTTAAAATACAAGAACTTTTCGTGGTTCTTGTCAATTTTTGTTCGTTTTCATCTTATGAACTTATTTCAGTCAGCTAGATCTTTCTTCTTCAAAGCAAAAAGATTTTATCTTCAAATACAAGAACTTTTCGTGGTTTTGATGGTTTTCAGCAAATGAACATATTTCAGTGAGCTGGAAGTTTTTTCCTTAATAGAGTAAGATTTTATCTTAAAATACAAGAACTTTTCGTGGTTCTTGTCAATTTTTGTTGGTTTTCATCTAATGAACTTATTTCAGTCAGCTCGATCTTTCTTCTTCAAAGCAAAAAGATTTCATCTTCAAATACAAGAACTTTTCGTGGTTTTGTTGGTTTTCAGCAAATGAACAGATTTCAGCGAGCAAGAAGTTTTTTCTTTAATAGCGTAAGATTTTATCTTAAAATACAAGAACTTTTCGTGGTTCTTGTCAATTTTTGTTGGTTTTCATCTTATGAACTTATTTCAGTCAGCTAGATTTTTCTTCTTCACAGCAACAAGATTTTATCTTCAAATACAAGAACTTTTCTTGGTTTTGTTGGTTTTCAGCAAATGAACATATTTCAGCGAGCTGGAAGTTTTTTCCTTAATAGAGTAAGATTTTATCTTAAAATACAAGAACTTTTCGTGGTTCTTGTCAATTTTTGTTCGTTTTCATCTCATGAACTTATTTCAGTCAGCTAGATCTTTCTTCTTCAAAGCAAAAAGATTTCATCTTCAAATACAAGAACTTTTCGTGGTTTTGTTGGTTTTCAGCAAATGAACAGATTTCAGCGAGCTGGAAGTTTTTTCCTTAATAGAGTAAGATTTTATCTTAAAATACAAGAACTTTTCGTGGTTCTTGTCAATTTTTGTTGGTTTTCATCTAATGATCTTATTTCAGTCAGCTAGATCTTTCTTCTTCAAAGCAAAAAGATTTTATCTTCAAATACAAGAACTTTTCGAGGTTTTGATGGTTTTCAGCAAATGAACATATTTCAGCGAGCTGGAAGTTTTTTCCTTAATAGAGTAAGATTTTATCTTAAAATACAAGAACTTTTCGTGGTTCTTGTCAATTTTTGTTGGTTTTCATCTAATGAACTTATTTCAGTCAGCTAGATCTTTCTTCTTCAAAGCAAAAAGATTTCATCTTCAAATACAAGAACTTTTCGTGGTTTTGTTGGTTTTCAGCAAATGAACAGATTTCAGCGAGCAAGAAGTTTTTTATTTAATAGCGTAAGATTTTATCTTAAAATACAAGAACTTTTCGTGGTTCTTGTCAATTTTTGTTCGTTTTCATCTAATGAACTTATTTCAGTCAGCTAGATCTTTCTTCTTCAAAGCAAAAAGATTTTATCTTCAAATACAAGAACTTTTCGTGGTTTTGTTGGTTTTCAGCAAATGAACATATTTCAGCGAGCTGTGTGTTTTTTCTTTTGTAGCGTAAGATTTTATCTTAAAATACAAGAACTTTTCGTGGTTCTTGACAATTTTTGTTGGTTTTCATCTTATGAACTTATTTCAGTCAGCAAGATCTTTCTTCTTCAAAGCAAAAAGATTTTATCTTCAAATACAAGAACTTTTCGTGGTTTTGTTGGTTTTCAGCAAATGAACAGATTTCAGCGAGCAAGAAGTTTTTTCTTTAATAGCGTAAGATTTTATCTTAAAATACAAGAACTTTTCGTGGTTCTTGTCAATTTTTGTTGGTTTTCATCTAATGAACTTATTTCAGTCAGCTAGATTTTTCTTCTTCACAGCAAAAAGATTTTATCTTCAAATACAAGAACTTTTCTTGGTTTTGTTGGTTTTCAGCAAATGAACATATTTCAGCGAGCTGGATGTTTTTTCCTTAATAGAGTAAGATTTTATCTTAAAATACAAGAACTTTTCGTGGTTCTTGTCAATTTTTGTTCGTTTTCATCTGATGAACTTATTTCAGTCAGCTAGATCTTTCTTCTTCAAAGCAAAAAGATTTTATCTTCAAATACAAGAACTTTTCGTGGTTTTGTTGGTTTTCAGCAAATGAACAGATTACAGCGAGCAAGAAGTTTTTTCTTTAATAGCGTAAGATTTTATCTTAAAATACAAGAACTTTTCGTGGTTCTTGTCAATTTTTGTTCGTTTTCATCTAATGAACTTATTTCAGTCAGCGAGATCTTTCTTCTTCAAAGCAAAAAGATTTTATCTTCAAATACAAGAACTTTTCGTGGTTTTGATGGTTTTCAGCAAATGAACATATTTCAGCGAGCTGGAAGTTTTTTCCTTAATAGAGTAAGATTTTATCTTAAAATACAAGACCTTTTCGTGGTTCTTGTCAATTTTTGTTGGTTTTCATCTAATGAACTTATTTCAGTCAGCTAGATCTTTCTTCTTCAAAGCAAAAAGATTTTATCTTCAAATACAAGAACTTTTCGAGGTTTTGATGGTTTTCAGCAAATGAACATATTTCAGCGAGCTGGAAGTTTTTTCCTTAATAGAGTAAGATTTTATCTTAAAATACAAGAACTTTTCGTGGTTCTTGTCAATTTTTGTTGGTTTTCATCTAATGAACTTATTTCAGTCAGCTAGATCTTTCTTCTTCAAAGCAAAAAGATTTCATCTTCAAATACAAGAACTTTTCGTGGTTTTGTTGGTTTTCAGCAAATGAACAGATTTCAGCGAGCAAGAAGTTTTTTCTTTAATAGCGTAAGATTTTATCTTAAAATACAAGAACTTTTCGTGGTTCTTGTCAATTTTTGTTCGTTTTCATCTAATGAACTTATTTCAGTCAGCTAGACCTTTCTTCTTCAAAGCAAAAAGATTTTATCTTCAAATACAAGAACTTTTCGTGGTTTTGATGGTTTTCAGCAAATGAACATATTTCAGCGAGCTGGAAGTTTTTTCCTTCATAGAGTAAGATTTTATCTTAAAATACAAGAACTTTTCGTGGTTCTTGTCAATTTTTGTTGGTTTTCATCTCATGAACTTATTTCAGTCAGCGAGATCTTTCTTCTTCAAAGCAAAAAGATTTTATCTTCAAATACAAGAACTTTTCGTGGTTTTGTTGGTTTTCAGCAAATGAACATATTTCAGCGAGCTGGGTGTTTTTTCTTTAATAGCGTAAGATTTTATCTTAAAATACAAGAACTTTTCGTGGTTCTTGACAATTTTTGTTGGTTTTCATCTTATGAACTTATTTCAGTCAGCTAGATCTTTCTTCTTCAAAGCAAAAAGATTTTATCTTCAAATACAAGAACTTTTCGTGGTTTTGTTGGTTTTCAGCAAATGAACAGATTTCAGCGAGCAAGAAGTTTTTTCTTTAATAGCGTAAGATTTTATCTTAAAATACAAGAAGTATTCGTGGTTCTTGTCAATTTTTGTTGGTTTTCATCTAATGAACTTATTTCAGTCAGCTAGATTTTTCTTCTTCACAGCAAAAAGATTTTATCTTCAAATACAAGAACTTTTCTTGGTTTTGTTGGTTTTCAGCAAATGAACAGATTTCAGCGAGCAAGAAGTTTTTTCTTTAATAGCGTAAGATTTTATCTTAAAATACAAGAACTTTTCGTGGTTCTTGTCAATTTTTGTTCGTTTTCATCTAATGAACTTATTTCAGTCAGCTAGATCTTTCTTCTTCAAAGCAAAAAGATTTTATCTTCAAATACAAGAACTTTTCGTGGTTTTGTTGGTTTTCAGCAAATGAACATATTTCAGCGAGCTGGAAGTTTTTTCCTTAATAGAGGAAGATTTTATCTTAAAATACAAGAACTTTTCGTGGTTCTTGTCAATTTTTGTTGGTTTTCATCTAATGAACTTATTTCAGTCAGCTCGATCTTTCTTCTTCAAAGCAAAAAGATTTTATCTTCAAATACAAGAACTTTTCGTGGTTTTGATGGTTTTCAGTAAATGAACATATTTCAGCGAGCTGGAAGTTTTTTCCTTAATAGAGTAAGATTTTATCTTAAAATACAAGAACTTTTCGTGGTTCTTGTCAATTTTTGTTCGTTTTCATCTAATGAACTTATTTCAGTCAGCAAGATCTTTCTTCTTCAAAGCAAAAAGATTTTATCTTCAAATACAAGAACTTTTCGAGGTTTTGATGGTTTTCAGCAAATGAACATATTTCAGCGAGCTGGAAGTTTTTTCCTTAATAGAGTAAGATTTTATCTTAAAATACAAGAACTTTTCGTGGTTCTTGTCAATTTTTGTTGGTTTTCATCCAATGAACTTATTTCAGTCAGCTGGATCTTTCTTCTTCAAAGCAAAAAGATTTTATCTTCAAATACAAGAACTTTTCGAGGTTTTGATGGTTTTCAGCAAATGAACATATTTCAGCGAGCTGGAAGTTTTTTCCTGAATAGAGTAAGATTTTATCTTAAAATACAAGAACTTTTCGTGGTTCTTGTCAATTTTTGTTGGTTTTCATCTAATGAACTTATTTCAGTCAGCGAGATCTTTCTTCTTCAAAGCAAAAAGATTTTATCTTCAAATACAAGAACTTTTCGTGGTTTTGTTGGTTTTCAGCAAATGAACATATTTCAGCGAGCTGGGTGTTTTTTCTTTAATAGCGTAAGATTTTATCTTAAAATACAAGAACTTTTCGTGGTTCTTGACAATTTTTGTTGGTTTTCATCTTATGAACTTATTTCAGTCAGCTAGATCTTTCTTCTTCAAAGCAAAAAGATTTTATCTTCAAATACAAGAACTTTTCGTGGTTTTGTTGGTTTTCAGCAAATGAACAGATTTCAGCGAGCAAGAAGTTTTTTCTTTAATAGCGTAAGATTTTATCTTAAAATACAAGAAGTTTTCGTGGTTCTTGTCAATTTTTGTTCGTTTTCATCTAATGAACTTATTTCAGTCAGCTAGATTTTTCTTCTTCACAGCAAAAAGATTTTATCTTCAAATACAAGAACTTTTCTTGGTTTTGTTGGTTTTCAGCAAATGAACAGATTTCAGCGAGCAAGAAGTTTTTTCTTTAATAGCGTAAGATTTTATCTTAAAATACAAGAAATTTTCGTGGTTCTTGTCAATTTTTGTTCGTTTTCATCTAATGAACTTATTTCAGTCAGCTAGATCTTTCTTCTTCAAAGCAAAAAGATTTTATCTTCAAATACAAGAACTTTTCGTGGTTTTGATGGTTTTCAGCAAATGAACATATTTCAGCGAGCTGGAAGTTTTTTCCTTAATAGAGTAAGATTTTATCTTAAAATACAAGAACTTTTCGTGGTTCTTGTCAATTTTTGTTGGTTTTCATCTTATGAACTTATTTCAGTCAGCGAGATCTTTCTTCTTCAAAGCAAAAAGATTTTATCTTCAAATACAAGAACTTTTCGTGGTTTTGTTGGTTTTCAGCAAATGAACAGATTTGAGCGAGCAAGAAGTTTTTTCTTTAATAGCGTAAGATTTTATCTTAAAATACAAGAACTTTTCGTGGTTCTTGTCATTTTTTGTTCGTTTTCATCTCATGAACTTATTTCAGTCAGCGAGATCTTTCTTCTTCAAAGCGAAAAGATTTTATCTTCAAATACAAGAACTTTTCGTGGTTTTGATGGTTTTCAGCAAATGAACATATTTCAGCGAGCTGGAAGTTTTTTCCTTAATAGAGTAAGATTTTATCTTAAAATACAAGAACTTTTCGTGGTTCTTGTCAATTTTTGTTGGTTTTCATCTAATGAACTTATTTCAGTCAGCTGGATCTTTCTTCTTCAAGGCAAAAAGATTTTATCTTCAAATACAAGAACCTTTCGTGGTTTTGTTGGCTTTCAGCAAATGAACAGATTTCAGCGAGCAAGAAGTTTTTTCTTTAATAGCGTAAGATTTTATCTTAAAATACAAGAACTTTTCGTGGTTCTTGTCAATTTTTGTTCGTTTTCATCGAATGAACTTATTTCAGTCAGCTAGATCTTTCTTCTTCAAAGCAAAAAGATTTTATCTTCAAATACAAGAACTTTTCGTGGTTTTGATGGTTTTCAGTAAATGAACAGATTTCAGCGAGCTGGAAGTTTTTTCCTTAATAGAGTAAGATTTTATCTTAAAATACAAGAACTTTTCGTGGTTCTTGTCAATTTTTGTTCGTTTTCATCTAATGAACTTATTTCAGTCAGCTAGATCTTTCTTCTTCAAAGCAAAAAGATTTTATCTTCAAATACAAGAACTTTTCGAGGTTTTGATGGTTTTCAGCAAATGAACATATTTCAGCGAGCTGGAAGTTTTTTCCTTAATAGAGTAAGATTTTATCTTAAAATACAAGAACTTTTCGTGGTTCTTGTCAATTTTTGTTGGTTTTCATCCAATGAACTTATTTCAGTCAGCTAGATCTTTCTTCTTCAAAGCAAAAAGATTTCATCTTCAAATACAAGAACTTTTCGTGGTTTTGTTGGTTTTCAGCAAATGAACAGATTTCAGCGAGCAAGAAGTTTTTTCCTTAATAGAGTAAGATTTTATCTTAAAATACAAGAACTTTTCGTGGTTCTTGTCAATTTTTGTTGGTTTTCATCTGATGAACTTATTTCAGTCAGCGAGATCTTTCTTCTTCAAAGCAAAAAGATTTTATCTTCAAATACAAGAACTTTTCGAGGTTTTGATGGTTTTCAGCAAATGAACATATTTCAGCGAGCTGGAAGTTTTTTCCTTAATAGAGTAAGATTTTATCTTAAAATACAAGAACTTTTCGTGGTTCTTGTCAATTTTTGTTGGTTTTCATCTAATGAACTTATTTCAGTCAGCTCGATCTTTCTTCTTCAAAGCAAAAAGATTTCATCTTCAAATACAAGAACTTTTCGTGGTTTTGTTGGTTTTCAGCAAATGAACAGATTTCAGCGAGCAAGAAGTTTTTTCTTTAATAGCGTAAGATTTTATCTTAAAATACAAGAACTTTTCGTGGTTCTTGTCAATTTTTGTTGGTTTTCATCGAATGAACTTATTTCAGTCAGCTAGATTTTTCTTCTTCACAGCAAAAAGATTTTATCTTCAAATACAAGAACTTTTCTTGGTTTTGTTGGTTTTCAGCAAATGAACATATTTCAGCGAGCTGGAAGTTTTTTCCTTAATAGAGTAAGATTTTATCTTAAAATACAAGAACTTTTCGTGGTTCTTGTCAATTTTTGTTGGTTTTCATCTAATGAACTTATTTCAGTCAGCTAGATCTTTCTTCTTCAAAGCAAAAAGATTTCATCTTCAAATACAAGAACTTTTCGTGGTTTTGTTGGTTTTCAGCAAATGAACAGATTTCAGCGAGCAAGAAGTTTTTTCTTTAATAGCGTAAGATTTTATCTTAAAATACAAGAACTTTTCGTGGTTCTTGTCAATTTTTGTTCGTTTTCATCTAATGAACTTATTTCAGTCAGCTAGATCTTTCTTCTTCAAAGCAAAAAGATTTTATCTTCAAATACAAGAACTTTTCGTGGTTTTGATGGTTTTCAGCAAATGAACATATTTCAGCGAGCTGGAAGTTTTTTCCTTAATAGAGTAAGATTTTATCTTAAAATACAAGAACTTTTCGTGGTTCTTGTCAATTTTTGTTGGTTTTCATCTAATGAACTTATTTCAGTCAGCTAGATCTTTCTTCTTCAAAGCAAAAAGATTTTATCTTAAAATACAAGAACTTTTCGTGGTTTTGTTGGTTTTCAGCAAATGAACATATTTCAGCGATCTGGGTGTTTTTTCTTTAATAGCGTAAGATTTTATCTTAAAATACAAGAACTTTTCATGGTTCTTGACAATTTTTGTTGGTTTTAATCTTATGAACTTATTTCAGTCAGCTAGATCTTTCTTCTTCAAAGCAAAAAGATTTTATCTTCAAATACAAGAACTTTTCGTGGTTTTGTTGGTTTTCAGCAAATGAACAGATTTCAGCGAGCAAGAAGTTTTTTCTTTAATAGCGTAAGATTTTATCTTAAAATACAAGATCTTTTCGTGGTTCTTGTCAATTTTTGTTGGTTTTCATCTAATGAACTTATTTCAGTCAGCTAGATTTTTCTTCTTCACAGCAAAAAGATTTTATCTTCAAATACAAGAACTTTTCTTGGTTTTGTTGGTTTTCAGCAAATGAACAGATTTCAGCGAGCAAGAAGTTTTTTCTTTAATAGCGTAAGATTTTATCTTAAAATACAAGAACTTTTCGTGGTTCTTGTCAATTTTTGTTCGTTTTCATCTAATGAACTTATTTCAGTCAGCTAGATCTTTCTTCTTCAAAGCAAAAAGATTTTATCTTCAAATACAAGAACTTTTCGTGGTTTTGATGGTTTTCAGCAAATGAACATATTTCAGCGAGCTGGAAGTTTTTTCCTGAATAGAGTAAGATTTTATCTTAAAATACAAGAACTTTTCGTGGTTCTTGTCAATTTTTGTTGGTTTTCATCTTATGAACTTATTTCAGTCAGCCAGATCTATATTCTTCAAAGCAAAAAGATTTTATCTTCAAATACAAGAACTTTTCGTGGTTTTGTTGGTTTTCAGCAAATGAACAGATTTGAGCGAGCAAGAAGTTTTTTCTTTAATAGCGTAAGATTTTATCTTAAAATACAAGAACTTTTCGTGGTTCTTGTCAATTTTTGTTCGTTTTCATCTAATGAACTTATTTCAGTCAGCGAGATCTTTCTTCTTCAAAGCGAAAAGATTTTATCTTCAAATACAAGAACTTTTCGTGGTTTTGATGGTTTTCAGCAAATGAACATATTTCAGCGAGCTGGAAGTTTTTTCCTTAATAGAGTAAGATTTTATCTTAAAATACAAGAACTTTTCGTGGTTCTTGTCAATTTTTGTTGGTTTTCATCTAATGAACTTATTTCAGTCAGCTCGATCTTTCTTCTTCAAAGCAAAAAGATTTTATCTTCAAATACAAGAACTTTTCGTGGTTTTGTTGGTTTTCAGCAAATTAACAGATTTCAGCGAGCAAGAAGTTTTTTCTTCAATAGCGTAAGATTTTATCTTAAAATACAAGAACTTTTCGTGGTTCTTGTCAATTTTTGTTCGTTTTCATCTAATGAACTTATTTCAGTCAGCTAGATCTTTCTTCTTCAAAGCAAAAAGATTTTATCTTCAAATACAAGAACTTTTCGTGGTTTTGATGGTTTTCAGTAAATGAACATATTTCAGCGAGCTGGAAGTTTTTTCCTGAATAGAGTAAGATTTTATCTTAAAATACAAGAACTTTTCGTGGTTCTTGTCAATTTTTGTTCGTTTTCATCTCATGAACTTATTTCAGTCAGCAAGATCTTTCTTCTTCAAAGCAAAAAGATTTTATCTTCAAATACAAGAACTTTTCGAGGTTTTGATGGTTTTCAGCAAATGAACATATTTCAGCGAGCTGGAAGTTTTTTCCTTAATAGAGTAAGATTTTATCTTAAAATACAAGAACTTTTCGTGGTTCTTGTGAATTTTTGTTGGTTTTCATCCAATGAACTTATTTCAGTCAGCTAGATCTTTCTTCTTCAAAGCAAAAAGATTTCATCTTCAAATACAAGAACTTTTCGTGGTTTTGTTGGTTTTCAGCAAATGAACAGATTTCAGCGAGCAAGAAGTTTTTTCTTTAATAGCGTAAGATTTTATCTTAAAATACAAGAACTTTTCGTGGTTCTTGTCAATTTTTGTTCGTTTTCATCTAATGAACTTATTTCAGTCAGCTAGATCTTTCTTCTTCAAAGCAAAAAGATTTTATCTTCAAATACAAGAACTTTTCGTGGTTTTGATGGTTTTCAGCAAATGAACATATTTCAGCGAGCTCGAAGTTTTTTCCTTAACAGAGTAAGATTTTATCTTAAAATACAAGAACTTTTCGTGGTTCTTGTGAATTTTTGTTGGTTTTCATCCAATGAACTTATTTCAGTCAGCTAGATCTTTCTTCTTCAAAGCAAAAAGATTTCATCTTCAAATACAAGAACTTTTCGTGGTTTTGTTGGTTTTCAGCAAATGAACAGATTTCAGCGAGCAAGAAGTTTTTTCTTTAATAGCGTAAGATTTTATCTTAAAATACAAGAACTTTTCGTGGTTCTTGTCAATTTTTGTTCGTTTTCATCTAATGAACTTATTTCAGTCAGCTAGATCTTTCTTCTTCAAAGCAAAAAGATTTTATCTTCAAATACAAGAACTTTTCGTGGTTTTGATGGTTTTCAGCAAATGAACATATTTCAGCGAGCTCGAAGTTTTTTCCTTAATAGAGTAAGATTTTATCTTAAAATACAAGAACTTTTCGTGGTTCTTGTCAATTTTTGTTGGTTTTCATCTAATGAACTTATTTCAGTCAGCTAGATCTTTCTTCTTCAAAGCAAAAAGATTTCATCTTCAAATACAAGAACTTTTCGTGGTTTTGTTGGTTTTCAGCAAATGAACAGATTTCAGCGAGCAAGAAGTTTTTTCTTTAATAGCGTAAGATTTTATCTTAAAATACAAGAACTTTTCGTGGTTCTTGTCAATTTTTGTTCGTTTTCATCTAATGAACTTATTTCAGTCAGCTAGATCTTTCTTCTTCAAAGCAAAAAGATTTTATCTTCAAATACAAGAACTTTTCGTGGTTTTGATGGTTTTCAGCAAATGAACATATTTCAGCGAGCTGGAAGTTTTTTCCTTAATAGAGTAAGATTTTATCTTAAAATACAAGAACTTTTCGTGGTTCTTGACAATTTTTGTTGGTTTTCATCTTATGAACTTATTTCAGTCAGCTAGATCTTTCTTCTTCAAAGCAAAAAGATTTTATCTTCAAATACAAGAACTTTTCGTGGTTTTGTTGGTTTTCAGCAAATGAACAGATTTCAGCGAGCAAGAAGTTTTTTCTTTAATAGCGTAAGATTTTATCTTAAAATACAAGAACTTTTCGTGGTTCTTGTCAATTTTTGTTGGTTTTCATCTAATGAACTTATTTCAGTCAGCTAGATTTTTCTTCTTCACAGCAAAAAGATTTTATCTTCAAATACAAGAACTTTTCTTGGTTTTGTTGGTTTTCAGCAAATGAACAGATTTCAGCGAGCAAGAAGTTTTTTCTTTAATAGCGTAAGATTTTATCTTAAAATACAAGAACTTTTCGTGGTTCTTGTCAATTTTTGTTCGTTTTCATCTAATGAACTTATTTCAGTCAGCTAGATCTTTCTTCTTCAAAGCAAAAAGATTTTATCTTCAAATACAAGAACTTTTCGTGGTTTTGATGGTTTTCAGCAAATGAACATATTTCAGCGAGCTGGAAGTTTTTTCCTGAATAGAGTAAGATTTTATCTTAAAATACAAGAACTTTTCGTGGTTCTTGTCAATTTTTGTTGGTTTTCATCTTATGAACTTATTTCCGTCAGCTCGATCTTTCTTCTTCAAAGCAAAAAGATTTTATCTTCAAATACAAGAACTTTTCGTGGTTTTGTTGGTTTTCAGCAAATGAACAGATTTGAGCGAGCAAGAAGTTTTTTCTTTAATAGCGTAAGATTTTATCTTAAAATACAAGAACTTTTCGTGGTTCTTGTCAATTTTTGTTCGTTTTCATCTTATGAACTTATTTCAGTCAGCGAGATCTTTCTTCTTCAAAGCGAAAAGATTTTATCTTCAAATACAAGAACTTTTCGTGGTTTTGTTGGTTTTCAGCAAATTAACAGATTTCAGCGAGCAAGAAGTTTTTTCTTCAATAGCGTAAGATTTTATCTTAAAATACAAGAACTTTTCGTGGTTCTTGTCAATTTTTGTTCGTTTTCATCTAATGAACTTATTTCAGTCAGCTAGATCTTTCTTCTTCAAAGCAAAAAGATTTTATCTTCAAATACAAGAACTTTTCGTGGTTTTGATGGTTTTCAGTAAATGAACATATTTCAGCGAGCTGGAAGTTTTTTCCTGAATAGAGTAAGATTTTATCTTAAAATACAAGAACTTTTCGTGGTTCTTGTCAATTTTTGTTCGTTTTCATCTCATGAACTTATTTCAGTCAGCAAGATCTTTCTTCTTCAAAGCAAAAAGATTTTATCTTCAAATACAAGAACTTTTCGAGGTTTTGATGGTTTTCAGCAAATGAACATATTTCAGCGAGCTGGAAGTTTTTTCCTTAATAGAGTAAGATTTTATCTTAAAATACAAGAACTTTTCGTGGTTCTTGTGAATTTTTGTTGGTTTTCATCCAATGAACTTATTTCAGTCAGCTAGATCTTTCTTCTTCAAAGCAAAAAGATTTCATCTTCAAATACAAGAACTTTTCGTGGTTTTGTTGGTTTTCAGCAAATGAACAGATTTCAGCGAGCAAGAAGTTTTTTCTTTAATAGCGTAAGATTTTATCTTAAAATACAAGAACTTTTCGTGGTTCTTGTCAATTTTTGTTCGTTTTCATCTAATGAACTTATTTCAGTCAGCTAGATCTTTCTTCTTCAAAGCAAAAAGATTTTATCTTCAAATACAAGAACTTTTCGAGGTTTTGATGGTTTTCAGCAAATGAACATATTTCAGCGAGCTGGAAGTTTTTTCCTTAATAGAGTAAGATTTTATCTTAAAATACAAGAACTTTTCGTGGTTCTTGTGAATTTTTGTTGGTTTTCATCCAATGAACTTATTTCAGTCAGCTAGATCTTTCTTCTTCAAAGCAAAAAGATTTCATCTTCAAATACAAGAACTTTTCGTGGTTTTGTTGGTTTTCAGCAAATGAACAGATTTCAGCGAGCAAGAAGTTTTTTCTTTAATAGCGTAAGATTTTATCTTAAAATACAAGAACTTTTCGTGGTTCTTGTCAATTTTTGTTCGTTTTCATCTAATGAACTTATTTCAGTCAGCTAGATCTTTCTTCTTCAAAGCAAAAAGATTTTATCTTCAAATACAAGAACTTTTCGTGGTTTTGATGGTTTTCAGCAAATGAACATATTTCAGCGAGCTCGAAGTTTTTTCCTTAATAGAGTAAGATTTTATCTTAAAATACAAGAACTTTTCGTGGTTCTTGTCAATTTTTGTTGGTTTTCATCCAATGAACTTATTTCAGTCAGCTAGATCTTTCTTCTTCAAAGCAAAAAGATTTCATCTTCAAATACAAGAACTTTTCGTGGTTTTGTTGGTTTTCAGCAAATGAACAGATTTCAGCGAGCAAGAAGTTTTTTCTTTAATAGCGTAAGATTTTATCTTAAAATACAAGAACTTTTCGTGGTTCTTGTCAATTTTTGTTCGTTTTCATCAAATGAACTTATTTCAGTCAGCTAGATCTTTCTTCTTCAAAGCAAAAAGATTTTATCTTCAAATACAAGAACTTTTCGTGGTTTTGATGGTTTTCAGCAAATGAACATATTTCAGCGAGCTGGAAGTTTTTTCCTTAATAGAGTAAGATTTTATCTTAAAATACAAGAACTTTTCGTGGTTCTTGACAATTTTTGTTGGTTTTCATCTTATGAACTTATTTCAGTCAGCTAGATCTTTCTTCTTCAAAGCAAAAAGATTTTATCTTCAAATACAAGAACTTTTCGTGGTTTTGTTGGTTTTCAGCAAATGAACAGATTTCAGCGAGCAAGAAGTTTTTTCTTTAATAGCGTAAGATTTTATCTTAAAATACAAGAACTTTTCGTGGTTCTTGTCAATTTTTGTTGGTTTTCATCTAATGAACTTATTTCAGTCAGCTAGATTTTTCTTCTTCACAGCAAAAAGATTTTATCTTCAAATACAAGAACTTTTCTTGGTTTTGTTGGTTTTCAGCAAATGAACAGATTTCAGCGAGCAAGAAGTTTTTTCTTTAATAGCGTAAGATTTTATCTTAAAATACAAGAACTTTTCGTGGTTCTTGTCAATTTTTGTTCGTTTTCATCTAATGAACTTATTTCAGTCAGCTAGATCTTTCTTCTTCAAAGCAAAAAGATTTTATCTTCAAATACAAGAACTTTTCGTGGTTTTGATGGTTTTCAGCAAATGAACATATTTCAGCGAGCTGGAAGTTTTTTCCTGAATAGAGTAAGATTTTATCTTAAAATACAAGAACTTTTCGTGGTTCTTGTCAATTTTTGTTGGTTTTCATCTTATGAACTTATTTCAGTCAGCCAGATCTTTCTTCTTCAAAGCAAAAAGATTTTATCTTCAAATACAAGAACTTTTCGTGGTTTTGTTGGTTTTCAGCAAATGAACAGATTTGAGCGAGCAAGAAGTTTTTTCTTTAATAGCGTAAGATTTTATCTTAAAATACAAGAACTTTTCGTGGTTCTTGTCAATTTTTGTTCGTTTTCATCTTATGAACTTATTTCAGTCAGCGAGATCTTTCTTCTTCAAAGCGAAAAGATTTTATCTTCAAATACAAGAACTTTTCGTGGTTTTGATGGTTTTCAGCAAATGAACATATTTCAGCGAGCTGGAAGTTTTTTCCTTAATAGAGTAAGATTTTATCTTAAAATACAAGAACTTTTCGTGGTTCTTGTCAATTTTTGTTGGTTTTCATCTAATGAACTTATTTCAGTCAGCTCGATCTTTCTTCTTCAAAGCAAAAAGATTTTATCTTCAAATACAAGAACTTTTCGTGGTTTTGTTGGTTTTCAGCAAATTAACAGATTTCAGCGAGCAAGAAGTTTTTTCTTCAATAGCGTAAGATTTTATCTTAAAATACAAGAACTTTTCGTGGTTCTTGTCAATTTTTGTTCGTTTTCATCTAATGAACTTATTTCAGTCAGCTAGATCTTTCTTCTTCAAAGCAAAAAGATTTTATCTTCAAATACAAGAACTTTTCGTGGTTTTGATGGTTTTCAGTAAATGAACATATTTCAGCGAGCTGGAAGTTTTTTCCTGAATAGAGTAAGATTTTATCTTAAAATACAAGAACTTTTCGTGGTTCTTGTCAATTTTTGTTCGTTTTCATCTCATGAACTTATTTCAGTCAGCAAGATCTTTCTTCTTCAAAGCAAAAAGATTTTATCTTCAAATACAAGAACTTTTCGAGGTTTTGATGGTTTTCAGCAAATGAACATATTTCAGCGAGCTGGAAGTTTTTTCCTTAATAGAGTAAGATTTTATCTTAAAATACAAGAACTTTTCGTGGTTCTTGTGAATTTTTGTTGGTTTTCATCCAATGAACTTATTTCAGTCAGCTAGATCTTTCTTCTTCAAAGCAAAAAGATTTCATCTTCAAATACAAGAACTTTTCGTGGTTTTGTTGGTTTTCAGCAAATGAACAGATTTCAGCGAGCAAGAAGTTTTTTCTTTAATAGCGTAAGATTTTATCTTAAAATACAAGAACTTTTCGTGGTTCTTGTCAATTTTTGTTCGTTTTCATCTAATGAACTTATTTCAGTCAGCTAGATCTTTCTTCTTCAAAGCAAAAAGATTTTATCTTCAAATACAAGAACTTTTCGTGGTTTTGATGGTTTTCAGCAAATGAACATATTTCAGCGAGCTCGAAGTTTTTTCCTTAACAGAGTAAGATTTTATCTTAAAATACAAGAACTTTTCGTGGTTCTTGTGAATTTTTGTTGGTTTTCATCCAATGAACTTATTTCAGTCAGCTAGATCTTTCTTCTTCAAAGCAAAAAGATTTCATCTTCAAATACAAGAACTTTTCGTGGTTTTGTTGGTTTTCAGCAAATGAACAGATTTCAGCGAGCAAGAAGTTTTTTCTTTAATAGCGTAAGATTTTATCTTAAAATACAAGAACTTTTCGTGGTTCTTGTCAATTTTTGTTCGTTTTCATCTAATGAACTTATTTCAGTCAGCTAGATCTTTCTTCTTCAAAGCAAAAAGATTTTATCTTCAAATACAAGAACTTTTCGTGGTTTTGATGGTTTTCAGCAAATGAACATATTTCAGCGAGCTCGAAGTTTTTTCCTTAATAGAGTAAGATTTTATCTTAAAATACAAGAACTTTTCGTGGTTCTTGTCAATTTTTGTTGGTTTTCATCTAATGAACTTATTTCAGTCAGCTAGATCTTTCTTCTTCAAAGCAAAAAGATTTTATCTTCAAATACAAGAACTTTTCGTGGTTTTGTTGGTTTTCAGCAAATGAACATATTTCAGCGAGCTGGGTGTTTTTTCTTTAATAGCGTAAGATTTTATCTTAAAATACAAGAACTTTTCGTGGTTCTTGACAATTTTTGTTCGTTTTCATCTTATGAACTTATTTCAGTCAGCTAGATCTTTCTTCTTCACATCAAAAAGATTTTATCTTCAAATACAAGAACTTTTCTTGGTTTTGTTGGTTTTCAGCAAATGAACAGATTTCAGCGAGCAAGAAGTTTTTTCTTTAATAGCGTAAGATTTTATCTTAAAATACAAGAACTTTTCGTGGTTCTTGTCAATTTTTGTTCGTTTTCATCTCATGAACTTATTTCAGTCAGCTAGATCTTTCTTCTTCAAAGCAAAAAGATTTTATCTTCAAATACAAGAACTTTTCGTGGTTTTGATGGTTTTCAGCAAATGAACATATTTCAGCGAGCTGGAAGTTTTTTCCTTAATAGAGTAAGATTTTATCTTAAAATACAAGAACTTTTCGTGGTTCTTGTCAATTTTTGTTGGTTTTCATCTTATGAACTTATTTCAGTCAGCAAGATCTTTCTTCTTCAAAGCAAAAAGATTTTATCTTCAAATACAAGAACTTTTCGTGGTTTTGATGGTTTTCAGTAAATGAACATATTTCAGCGAGCTGGAAGTTTTTTCCTGAATAGAGTAAGATTTTATCTTAAAATACAAGAACTTTTCGTGGTTCTTGTCAATTTTTGTTCGTTTTCATCTCATGAACTTATTTCAGTCAGCTAGATCTTTCTTCTTCAAAGCAAAAAGATTTTATCTTCAAATACAAGAACTTTTCGTGGTTTTGTTGGTTTTCAGCAAATGAACAGATTTGAGCGAGCAAGAAGTTTTTTCTTTAATAGCGTAAGATTTTATCTTAAAATACAAGAACTTTTCGTGGTTCTTGTCAATATTTGTTCGTTTTCATCTAATGAACTTATTTCAGTCAGCGAGATCTTTCTTCTTCAAAGCAAAAAGATTTTATCTTCAAATACAAGAACTTTTCGTGGTTTTGATGGTTTTCAGCAAATGAACATATTTCAGCGAGCTGGAAGTTTTTTCCTTAATAGCGTCAGATTTGATCTTAAAATACAAGAACTTTTGGTGGTTCTTGTCAATTTTTGTTGGTTTTCATCCAATGAACTTATTTCAGTCAGCTAGATCTTTCTTCTTCAAAGCAAAAAGATTTTATCTTCAAATACAAGAACTTTTCGTGGTTTTGTTGGTTTTCAGCAAATGAACAGATTTCAGCGAGCAAGAAGTTTTTTCTTTAATAGCGTAAGATTTTATCTTAAAATACAAGAACTTTTCGTGGTTCTTGTCAATTTTTGTTCGCTTTCATCTAATGAACTTATTTCAGTCAGCTAGATCTTTCTTCTTCAAAGCAAAAAGATTTTATCTTCAAATACAAGAACTTTTCGTGGTTTTGATGGTTTTCAGCAAATGAACATATTTCACCGAGCTGGAAGTTTTTTCCTTAATAGAGTAAGATTTTATCTTAAAATACAAGAACTTTTCGTGGTTCTTGTCAATTTTTGTTGGTTTTCATCTAATGAACTTATTTCAGTCAGCTAGATCTTTCTTCTTCAAATCAAAAATATTTTATCTTCAAATACAAGAACTTTTCGTGGTTTTGTTGGTTTTCAGCAAATGAACAGATTTCAGCGAGCTGGGAGTTTTTTCTTTAATAGCGTCAGATTTTATCTTAAAATACAAGAACTTTTGGTGGTTCTTGTCAAGTTTTGTTGGTTTTCATCTAATGAACTTATTTCAGTCAGCTAGATCTTTCTTCTTCAAAGCAAAAAGATTTTATCTTCAAATACAAGAACTTTTCGTGGTTTTGTTGGTTTTCAGCAAATGAACAGATTTCAGCGAGCAAGAAGTTTTTTCTTTAATAGCGTAAGATTTTATCTTAAAATACAAGAACTTTTCGTGGTTCTTGTCAATTTTTGTTCGCTTTCATCTAATGAACTTATTTCAGTCAGCTAGATCTTTCTTGTTCAAAGCAAAAAGATTTTATCTTCAAATACAAGAACTTTTCGTGGTTTTGATGGTTTTCAGCAAATGAACATATTTCAGCGAGCTGGAAGTTTTTTCCTTAATAGAGTAAGATTTTATCTTAAAATACAAGAACTTTTCGTGGTTCTTGTCAATTTTTGTTCGTTTTCATCTAATGAACTTATTTCAGTCAGCAAGATCTTTCTTCTTCAAAGCAAAAAGATTTTATCTTCAAATACAAGAACTTTTCGAGGTTTTGATGGTTTTCAGCAAATGAACATATTTCAGCGAGCTGGAAGTTTTTTCCTTAATAGAGTAAGATTTTATCTTAAAATACAAGAACTTTTCGTGGTTCTTGTGAATTTTTGTTGGTTTTCATCCAATGAACTTATTTCAGTCAGCTAGATCTTTCTTCTTCAAAGCAAAAAGATTTCATCTTCAAATGCAAGAACTTTTCGTGGTTTTGTTGGTTTTCAGCAAATGAACAGATTTCAGCGAGCAAGAAGTTTTTTCTTTAATAGCGTAAGATTTTATCTTAAAATACAAGAACTTTTCGTGGTTCTTGTCAATTTTTGTTCGTTTTCATCGAATGAACTTATTTCAGTCAGCTAGATCTTTCTTCTTCAAAGCAAAAAGATTTTATCTTCAAATACAAGAACTTTTCGTGGTTTTGATGGTTTTCAGCAAATGAACATATTTCAGCGAGCTCGAAGTTTTTTCCTTAATAGAGTAAGATTTTATCTTAAAATACAAGAACTTTTCGTGGTTCTTGTCAATTTTTGTTGGTTTTCATCTAATGAACTTATTTCAGTCAGCTAGATCTTTCTTCTTAAAAGCAAAAAGATTTTATCTTCAAATACAAGAACTTTTCGTGGTTTTGTTGGTTTTCAGCAAATGAACATATTTCAGCGAGCTGGGTGTTTTTTCTTTAATAGCGTAAGATTTTATCTTAAAATACAAGAACTTTTCGTGGTTCTTGACAATTTTTGTTGGTTTTCATCTAATGAACTTATTTCAGTCAGCTAGATCTTTCTTCTTCAAAGCAAAAAGATTTTATCTTCAAATACAAGAACTTTTCGTGGTTTTGATGGTTTTCAGCAAATGAACATATTTCAGCGAGCTCGAAGTTTTTTCCTTAATAGAGTAAGATTTTATCTTAAAATACAAGAACTTTTCGTGGTTCTTGTCAATTTTTGTTGGTTTTCATCTAATGAACTTATTTCAGTCAGCTAGATCTTTCTTCTTCAAAGCAAAAAGATTTTATCTTCAAATACAAGAACTTTTCGTGGTTTTGTTGGTTTTCAGCAAATGAACATATTTCAGCGAGCTGGGTGTTTTTTCTTTAATAGCGTAAGATTTTATCTTAAAATACAAGAACTTTTCGTGGTTCTTGACAATTTTTGTTGGTTTTCATCTTATGAACTTATTTCAGTCAGCTAGATCTTTCTTCTTCACATCAAAAAGATTTTATCTTCAAATACAAGAACTTTTCTTGGTTTTGTTGGTTTTCAGCAAATGAACAGATTTCAGCGAGCAAGAAGTTTTTTCTTTAATAGCGTAAGATTTTATCTTAAAATACAAGAACTTTTCGTGGTTCTTGTCAATTTTTGTTCGTTTTCATCTCATGAACTTATTTCAGTCAGCTAGATCTTTCTTCTTCAAAGCAAAAAGATTTTATCTTCAAATACAAGAACTTTTCGTGGTTTTGATGGTTTTCAGCAAATGAACATATTTCAGCGAGCTGGAAGTTTTTTCCTTAATAGAGTAAGATTTTATCTTAAAATACAAGAACTTTTCGTGGTTCTTGTCAATTTTTGTTGGTTTTCATCTTATGAACTTATTTCAGTCAGCAAGATCTTTCTTCTTCAAAGCAAAAAGATTTTATCTTCAAATACAAGAACTTTTCGTGGTTTTGATGGTTTTCAGTAAATGAACATATTTCAGCGAGCTGGAAGTTTTTTCCTGAATAGAGTAAGATTTTATCTTAAAATACAAGAACTTTTCGTGGTTCTTGTCAATTTTTGTTCGTTTTCATCTCATGAACTTATTTCAGTCAGCTAGATCTTTCTTCTTCAAAGCAAAAAGATTTTATCTTCAAATACAAGAACTTTTCGTGGTTTTGTTGGTTTTCAGCAAATGAACAGATTTGAGCGAGCAAGAAGTTTTTTCTTTAATAGCGTAAGATTTTATCTTAAAATACAAGAACTTTTCGTGGTTCTTGTCAATATTTGTTCGTTTTCATCTAATGAACTTATTTCAGTCAGCGAGATCTTTCTTCTTCAAAGCAAAAAGATTTTATCTTCAAATACAAGAACTTTTCGTGGTTTTGATGGTTTTCAGCAAATGAACATATTTCAGCGAGCTGGAAGTTTTTTCCTTAATAGCGTCAGATTTGATCTTAAAATACAAGAACTTTTGGTGGTTCTTGTCAATTTTTGTTGGTTTTCATCCAATGAACTTATTTCAGTCAGCTAGATCTTTCTTCTTCAAAGCAAAAAGATTTTATCTTCAAATACAAGAACTTTTCGTGGTTTTGTTGGTTTTCAGCAAATGAACAGATTTCAGCGAGCAAGAAGTTTTTTCTTTAATAGCGTAAGATTTTATCTTAAAATACAAGAACTTTTCGTGGTTCTTGTCAATTTTTGTTCGCTTTCATCTAATGAACTTATTTCAGTCAGCTAGATCTTTCTTCTTCAAAGCAAAAAGATTTTATCTTCAAATACAAGAACTTTTCGTGGTTTTGATGGTTTTCAGCAAATGAACATATTTCACCGAGCTGGAAGTTTTTTCCTTAATAGAGTAAGATTTTATCTTAAAATACAAGAACTTTTCGTGGTTCTTGTCAATTTTTGTTGGTTTTCATCTAATGAACTTATTTCAGTCAGCTAGATCTTTCTTCTTCAAATCAAAAATATTTTATCTTCAAATACAAGAACTTTTCGTGGTTTTGTTGGTTTTCAGCAAATGAACAGATTTCAGCGAGCTGGGAGTTTTTTCTTTAATAGCGTCAGATTTTATCTTAAAATACAAGAACTTTTGGTGGTTCTTGTCAAGTTTTGTTGGTTTTCATCTAATGAACTTATTTCAGTCAGCTAGATCTTTCTTCTTCAAAGCAAAAAGATTTTATCTTCAAATACAAGAACTTTTCGTGGTTTTGTTGGTTTTCAGCAAATGAACAGATTTCAGCGAGCAAGAAGTTTTTTCTTTAATAGCGTAAGATTTTATCTTAAAATACAAGAACTTTTCGTGGTTCTTGTCAATTTTTGTTCGCTTTCATCTAATGAACTTATTTCAGTCAGCTAGATCTTTCTTGTTCAAAGCAAAAAGATTTTATCTTCAAATACAAGAACTTTTCGTGGTTTTGATGGTTTTCAGCAAATGAACATATTTCAGCGAGCTGGAAGTTTTTTCCTTAATAGAGTAAGATTTTATCTTAAAATACAAGAACTTTTCGTGGTTCTTGTCAATTTTTGTTCGTTTTCATCTAATGAACTTATTTCAGTCAGCAAGATCTTTCTTCTTCAAAGCAAAAAGATTTTATCTTCAAATACAAGAACTTTTCGAGGTTTTGATGGTTTTCAGCAAATGAACATATTTCAGCGAGCTGGAAGTTTTTTCCTTAATAGAGTAAGATTTTATCTTAAAATACAAGAACTTTTCGTGGTTCTTGTGAATTTTTGTTGGTTTTCATCCAATGAACTTATTTCAGTCAGCTAGATCTTTCTTCTTCAAAGCAAAAAGATTTCATCTTCAAATGCAAGAACTTTTCGTGGTTTTGTTGGTTTTCAGCAAATGAACAGATTTCAGCGAGCAAGAAGTTTTTTCTTTAATAGCGTAAGATTTTATCTTAAAATACAAGAACTTTTCGTGGTTCTTGTCAATTTTTGTTCGTTTTCATCGAATGAACTTATTTCAGTCAGCTAGATCTTTCTTCTTCAAAGCAAAAAGATTTTATCTTCAAATACAAGAACTTTTCGTGGTTTTGATGGTTTTCAGCAAATGAACATATTTCAGCGAGCTCGAAGTTTTTTCCTTAATAGAGTAAGATTTTATCTTAAAATACAAGAACTTTTCGTGGTTCTTGTCAATTTTTGTTGGTTTTCATCTAATGAACTTATTTCAGTCAGCTAGATCTTTCTTCTTAAAAGCAAAAAGATTTTATCTTCAAATACAAGAACTTTTCGTGGTTTTGTTGGTTTTCAGCAAATGAACATATTTCAGCGAGCTGGGTGTTTTTTCTTTAATAGCGTAAGATTTTATCTTAAAATACAAGAACTTTTCGTGGTTCTTGACAATTTTTGTTGGTTTTCATCTTATGAACTTATTTCAGTCAGCTAGATCTTTCTTCTTCACAGCAAAAAGATTTTATCTTCAAATACAAGAACTTTTCTTGGTTTTGTTGGTTTTCAGCAAATGAACAGATTTCAGCGAGCAAGAAGTTTTTTCTTTAATAGCGTAAGATTTTATCTTAAAATACAAGAACTTTTCGTGGTTCTTGTCAATTTTTGTTCGTTTTCATCTCATGAACTTATTTCAGTCAGCTAGATCTTTCTTCTTCAAAGCAAAAAGATTTTATCTTCAAATACAAGAACTTTTCGTGGTTTTGTTGGTTTTCAGCAAATGAACAGATTTCAGCGAGCAAGAAGTTTTTTCTTTAATAGCGTAAGATTTTATCTTAAAATACAAGAACTTTTCGTGGTTCTTGTCAATTTTTGTTCGCTTTCATCTAATGAACTTATTTCAGTCAGCTAGATCTTTCTTCTTCAAAGCAAAAAGATTTTATCTTCAAATACAATAACTTTTCGTGGTTTTGATGGTTTTCAGCAAATGAACATATTTCACCGAGCTGGAAGTTTTTTCCTTAATAGAGTAAGATTTTATCTTAAAATACAAGAACTTTTCGTGGTTCTTGTCAATTTTTGTTCGTTTTCATCTAATGAACTTATTTCAGTCAGCGAGATCTTTCTTCTTCAAAGCAAAAAGATTTTATCTTCAAATACAAGAACTTTTCGTGGTTTTGTTGGTTTTCAGCAAATGAACAGATTTCAGCGAGCAAGAAGTTTTTTCTTTAATAGCGTAAGACTTTATCTTAAAATACAAGAACTTTTCGTGGTTCTTGTCAATTTTTGTTCGCTTTCATCTTATGAACTTATTTCAGTCAGCTAGATCTTTCTTCTTCAAAGCAAAAAGATTTTATCTTCAAATACAAGAACTTTTCGTGGTTTTGATGGTTTTCAGCAAATGAACATATTTCAGCGAGCTGGAAGTTTTTTCCTTAATAGAGTAAGATTTTATCTTAAAATACAAGAACTTTTCGTGGTTCTTGTCAATTTTTGTTCGTTTTCATCTTATGAACTTATTTCAGTCAGCTAGATCTTTCTTCTTCAAATCAAAAATATTTTATCTTCAAATACAAGAACTTTTCGTGGTTTTGTTGGTTTTCAGCAAATGAACAGATTTCAGCGAGCTGGGAGTTTTTTCTTTAATAGCGTCAGATTTTATCTTAAAATACAAGAACTTTTGGTGGTTCTTGTCAATTTTTGTTGGTTTTCATCTAATGAACTTATTTCAGTCAGCTAGATCTTTCTTCTTCAAAGCAAAAAGATTTTATCTTCAAATACAAGAACTTTTCGTGGTTTTGATGGTTTTCAGCAAATGAACATATTTCAGCGAGCTCGAAGTTTTTTCCTTAATAGAGTAAGATTTTATCTTAAAATACAAGAACTTTTCGTGGTTCTTGTCAATTTTTGTTGGTTTTCATCTAATGAACTTATTTCAGTCAGCTAGATCTTTCTTCTTCAAAGCAAAAAGATTTTATCTTCAAATACAAGAACTTTTCGTGGTTTTGTTGGTTTTCAGCAAATGAACATATTTCAGCGAGCTGGGTGTTTTTTCTTTAATAGCGTAAGATTTTATCTTAAAATACAAGAACTTTTCGTGGTTCTTGACAATTTTTGTTGGTTTTCATCTTATGAACTTATTTCAGTCAGCTAGATCTTTCTTCTTCACAGCAAAAAGATTTTATCTTCAAATACAAGAACTTTTCTTGGTTTTGTTGGTTTTCAGCAAATGAACAGATTTCAGCGAGCAAGAAGTTTTTTCTTTAATAGCGTAAGATTTTATCTTAAAATACAAGAACTTTTCGTGGTTCTTGTCAATTTTTGTTCGCTTTCATCTAATGAACTTATTTCAGTCAGCTAGATCTTTCTTCTTCAAAGCAAAAAGATTTTATCTTCAAATACAAGAACTTTTCGTGGTTTTGATGGTTTTCAGCAAATGAACATATTTCACCGAGCTGGAAGTTTTTTCCTTAATAGAGTAAGATTTTATCTTAAAATACAAGAACTTTTCGTGGTTCTTGTCAATTTTTGTTCGTTTTCATCTGATGAACTTATTTCAGTCAGCGAGATCTTTCTTCTTCAAAGCAAAAAGATTTTATCTTCAAATACAAGAACTTTTCGTGGTTTTGATGGTTTTCAGCAAATGAACATATTTCAGCGAGCTGGAAGTTTTTTCCTTAATAGCGTCAGATTTTATCTTAAAATACAAGAACTTTTCGTGGTTCTTGTCAATTTTTGTTGGTTTTCATCTAATGAACTTATTTCAGTCAGCTAGATCTTTCTTCTTCAAAGCAAAAAGATTTTATCTTCAAATACAAGAACTTTTCGTGGTTTTGTTGGTTTTCAGCAAATGAACAGATTTCAGCGAGCAAGAAGTTTTTTCTTTAATAGCGTAAGATTTTATCTTAAAATACAAGAACTTTTCGTGGTTCTTGTCAATTTTTGTTCGCTTTCATCTTATTAACTTATTTCAGTCAGCTAGATCTTTCTTCTTCAAAGCAAAAAGATTTTATCTTCAAATACAAGAACTTTTCGTGGTTTTGATGGTTTTCAGCAAATGAACATATTTCAGCGAGCTGGAAGTTTTTTCCTTAATAGAGTAAGATTTTATCTTAAAATACAAGAACTTTTCGTGGTTCTTGTCAATTTTTGTTCGTTTTCATCTTATGAACTTATTTCAGTCAGCCAGATCTTTCTTCTTCAAATCAAAAATATTTTATCTTCAAATACAAGAACTTTTCGTGGTTTTGTTGGTTTTCAGCAAATGAACAGATTTCAGCGAGCTGGGAGTTTTTTCTTTAATAGCGTCAGATTTTATCTTAAAATACAAGAACTTTTGGTGGTTCTTGTCAATTTTTGTTGGTTTTCATCTAATGAACTTATTTCAGTCAGCTAGATCTTTCTTCTTCAAAGCAAAAAGATTTTATCTTCAAATACAAGAACTTTTCGTGGTTTTGTTGGTTTTCAGCAAATGAACAGATTTCAGCGAGCAAGAAGTTTTTTCTTTCATAGCGTAAGATTTTATCTTAAAATACAAGAACTTTTCGTGGTTCTTGTCAATTTTTGTTCGCTTTCATCTAATGAACTTATTTCAGTCAGCTAGATCTTTCTTCTTCAAAGCAAAAAGATTTTATCTTCAAATACAAGAACTTTTCGTGGTTTTGATGGTTTTCAGCAAATGAACATATTTCAGCGAGCTGGATGTTTTTTCCTTAATAGAGTAAGATTTTATCTTAAAATACAAGAACTTTTCGTGGTTCTTGTCAATTTTTGTTGGTTTTCATCTCATGAACTTATTTCAGTCAGCTCGATCTTTCTTCTTCAAAGCAAAAAGATTTTATCTTCAAATACAAGAACTTTTCGTGGTTTTGTTGGTTTTCAGCAAATGAACAGATTTCAGCGAGCAAGAAGTTTTTTCTTTAATAGCGTAAGATTTTATCTTAAAATACAAGAACTTTTCGTGGTTCTTGTCAATTTTTGTTCGCTTTCATCTCATGAACTTATTTCATTCAGCTGGATCTTTCTTCTTCAAAGCAAAAGGATTTTATCTTCAAATACAAGAACTTTTCGTGGTTTTGTTGGTTTTCAGCAAATGAACAGATTTGAGCGAGCAAGAAGTTTTTTCTTTAATAGCGTAAGATTTTATCTTAAAATACAAGAACTTTTTGTGGTTCTTGTCAATTTTTGTTCGTTTTCATCTAATGAACTTATTTCAGTCAGCGAGATCTTTCTTCTTCAAAGCAAAAAGATTTTATCTTCAAATACAAGAACTTTTCGTGGTTTTGATGGTTTTCAGCAAATGAACATATTTCAGCGAGCTGGAAGTTTTTTCCTTAATAGCGTCAGATTTTATCTTAAAATACAAGAACTTTTCGTGGTTCTTGTCAATTTTTGTTGGTTTTCATCTCATCAACTTATTTCAGTCAGCCAGATCTTTCTTCTTCAAAGCAAAAAGATTTAATCTTCAAATACAAGAACTTTTCGTGGTTTTGATGGTTTTCAGCAAATGAACAGATTTCAGCGAGCTGGAATTTTTTTCCTTAATAGCGTAAGATTTTATCTTAAAATACAAGAACTTTTCGTGGTTCTTGTCAATTTTTGTTGGTTTTCATCTAATGAACTTATTTCAGTCAGCTAGATTTTTCTTCTTCACAGCAAAAAGATTTTATCTTCAAATACAAGAACTTTTCTTGGTTTTGTTGGTTTTCAGCAAATGAACAGATTTCAGCGAGCAAGAAGTTTTTTCTTTAATAGCGTAAGATTTTATCTTAAAATGCAAGAACTTTTCGTGGTTCTTGTCAATTTTTGTTCGTTTTCATCTAATGAACTTATTTCAGTCAGCTAGATCTTTCTGCTTCAAAGCAAAAAGATTTCATCTTCAAATACAAGAACTTTTCGTGGTTTTGTTGGTTTTCAGCAAATGAACAGATTTCAGCGATCAAGAAGTTTTTTCTTTAATAGCGTAAGATTTTATCTTAAAATACAAGAAATTTTCGTGGTTCTTGTCAATTTTTGTTCGTTTTCATCTAATGAACTTATTTCAGTCAGCTAGATCTTTCTTCTTCAAAGCAAAAAGATTTTATCTTCAAATACAAGAACTTTTCGTGGTTTTGATGGTTTTCAGCAAATGAACATCTTTCAGCGAGCTGGAATTTTTTTCCTTAATAGAGTAAGATTTTATCTTAAAATACAAGAACTTTTCGTGGTTCTTGTCAATTTTTGTTGGTTTTCATCTAATGAACTTATTTCAGTCAGCTAGATCTTTCTTCTTCAAAGCAAAAAGATTTTATCTTCAAATACAAGAACTTTTCGTGGTTTTGTTGGTTTTCAGCAAATGAACATATTTCAGCGAGCTGGGTGTTTTTTCTTTTATAGCGTAAGATTTTATCTTAAAATACAAGAACTTTTCGTGGTTCTTGACAATTTTTGTTGGTTTTCATCTTATGAACTTATTTCAGTCAGCTAGATCTTTCTTCTTCAAAGCAAAAAGATTTTATCTTCAAATACAAGAACTTTTCGTGGTTTTGTTGGTTTTCAGCAAATGAACAGATTTCAGCGAGCAAGAAGTTTTTTCTTTAATAGCGTAAGATTTTATCTTAAAATACAAGAACTTTTCGTGGTTCTTGTCAATTTTTGTTGGTTTTCATCTCATGAACTTATTTCCGTCAGCTCGATCTTTCTTCTTCAAAGCAAAAAGATTTTATCTTCAAATACAAGAACTTTTCGTGGTTTTGTTGGTTTTCAGCAAATGAACAGATTTCAGCGAGCAAGAAGTTTTTTCTTTAATAGCGTAAGATTTTATCTTAAAATACAAGAACTTTTCGTGGTTCTTGTCAATTTTTGTTCGTTTTCATCTAATGAACTTATTTCAGTCAGCTAGATCTTTCTTCTTCAAAGCAAAAAGATTTTATCTTCAAATACAAGAACTTTTCGTGGTTTTGTTGGTTTTCAGCAAATGAACATATTTCAGCGAGCTGTGTGTTTTTTCTTTTGCAGCGTAAGATTTTATCTTAAAATACAAGAACTTTTCGTGGATCTTGACAATTTTTGTTGGTTTTCATCTTATGAACTTATTTCAGTCAGCAAGATCTTTCTTCTTCAAAGCAAAAAGATTTTATCTTCAAATACAAGAACTTTTCGTGGTTTTGTTGGTTTTCAGCAAATGAACATATTTCAGTGAGCTGGAAGTATTTTCCTTAATAGAGTAAGATTTTATCTTAAAATACAAGAACTTTTCGTGGTTCTTGTCAATTTTTGTTGGTTTTCATCTAATGAACTTATTTCAGTCAGCTAGATCTTTCTTCTTCAAAGCAAAAAGATTTCATCTTCAAATACAAGAACTTTTCGTGGTTTTGTTGGTTTTCAGCAAATGAACAGATTTCAGCGAGCAAGAAGTTTTTTCTTTAATAGCGTAAGATTTTATCTTAAAATACAAGAACTTTTCGTGGTTCTTGTCAATTTTTGTTCGTTTTCATCTAATGAACTTATTTCAGTCAGCTAGATCTTTCTTCTTCAAAGCAAAAAGATTTTATCTTCAAATACAAGAACTTTTCGTGGTTTTGTTGGTTTTCAGCAAATGAACATATTTCAGCGAGCTGTGTGTTTTTTCTTTTGTAGCGTAAGATTTTATCTTAAAATACAAGAACTTTTCGTGGATCTTGACAATTTTTGTTGGTTTTCATCTTATGAACTTATTTCAGTCAGCAAGATCTTTCTTCTTCAAAGCAAAAAGATTTTATCTTCAAATACAAGAACTTTTCGTGGTTTTGTTGGTTTTCAGCAAATGAACAGATTTCAGCGAGCAAGAAGTTTTTTCTTTAATAGCGTAAGATTTTATCTTAAAATACAAGAACTTTTCGTGGTTCTTGTCAATTTTTGTTGGTTTTCATCTCATGAACTTATTTCAGTCAGCTAGATTTTTCTTCTTCACAGCAAAAAGATTTTATCTTCAAATACAAGAACTTTTCTTGGTTTTGTTGGTTTTCAGCAAATGAACATATTTCAGCGAGCTGGAAGTTGTTTCCTTAATAGAGCAAGATTTTATCTTAAAATACAAGAACTTTTCGTGGTTCTTGTCAATTTTTGTTCGTTTTCATCTAATGAACTTATTTCAGTCAGCTAGATCTTTCTTCTTCAAAGCAAAAAGATTTTATCTTCAAATACAAGAACTTTTCGAGGTTTTGATGGTTTTCAGCAAATGAACATATTTCAGCGAGCTGGAAGTTTTTTCCTTAATAGAGTAAGATTTTATCTTAAAATACAAGAACTTTTCGTGGTTCTTGTCAATTTTTGTTGGTTTTCATCTAATGAACTTATTTCAGTCAGCTAGATCTTTCTTCTTCAAAGCAAAAAGATTTCATCTTCAAATACAAGAACTTTTCGTGGTTTTGTTGGTTTTCAGCAAATGAACAGATTTCAGCGAGCAAGAAGTTTTTTCTTTAATAGCGTAAGATTTTATCTTAAAATACAAGAACTTTTCGTGGTTCTTGTCAATTTTTGTTCGTTTTCATCTAATGAACTTATTTCAGTCAGCTAGATCTTTCTTCTTCAAAGCAAAAAGATTTTATCTTCAAATACAAGAACTTTTCGTGGTTTTGTTGGTTTTCAGCAAATGAACATATTTCAGCGAGCTGTGTGTTTTTTCTTTTGTAGCGTAAGATTTTATCTTAAAATACAAGAACTTTTCGTGGATCTTGACAATTTTTGTTGGTTTTCATCTTATGAACTTATTTCAGTCAGCAAGATCTTTCTTCTTCAAAGCAAATAGATTTTATCTTCAAATACAAGAACTTTTCGTGGTTTTGTTGGTTTTCAGCAAATGAACATATTTCAGCGAGCTGGAAGTTCTTTCCTTAATAGAGTAAGATTTTATCTTAAAATACAAGAACTTTTCGTGGTTCTTGTCAATTTTTGTTGGTTTTCATCTTATGAACTTATTTCAGTCAGCTAGATCTTTCTTCTTCAAAGCAAAAAGATTTTATCTTCAAATACAAGAACTTTTCGTGGTTTTGTTGGTTTTCAGCAAATGAACAGATTTGAGCGAGCAAGAAGTTTTTTCTTTAATAGCGTAAGATTTTATCTTAAAATACAAGAACTTTTCGTGGTTCTTGTCAATTTTTGTTTGTTTTCATCTAATGAACTTATTTCAGTCAGCTAGATCTTTCTTCTTCAAAGCAAAAAGATTTTATCTTCAAATACAAGAACTTTTCGAGGTTTTGATGGTTTTCAGCAAATGAACATATTTCAGCGAGCTGGAAGTTTTTTCCTTAATAGAGTAAGATTTTATCTTAAAATACAAGAACTTTTCGTGGTTCTTGTCAATTTTTGTTGGTTTTCATCTAATGAACTTATTTCAGTCAGCTAGATCTTTCTTCTTCAAAGGAAAAAGATTTCATCTTCAAATACAAGAACTTTTTGTGGTTTTGTTGGTTTTCAGCAAATGAACAGATTTCAGCGAGCAAGAAGTTTTTTCTTTCATAGCGTAAGATTTTATCTTAAAATACAAGAACTTTTCGTGGTTCTTGTCAATTTTTGTTCGTTTTCATCTAATGAACTTATTTCAGTCAGCTAGATCTTTCTTCTTCAAAGCGAAAAGATTTTATCTTCAAATACAAGAACTTTTCGTGGTTTTGATGGTTTTCAGCAAATGAACATATTTCAGCGAGCTGGAAGTTTTTTCCTTAATAGAGTAAGATTTTATCTTAAAATACAAGAACTTTTCGTGGTTCTTGTCAATTTTTGTTGGTTTTCATCTAATGAACTTATTTCAGTCAGCTAGATCTTTCTTCTTCAAAGCAAAAAGATTTTATCTTCAAATACAAGAACTTTTCGTGGTTTTGTTGGTTTTCAGCAAATGAACAGATTTCAGCGAGCAAGAAGTTTTTTCTTTAATAGCGTAAGATTTTATCTTAAAATACAAGAACTTTTCGTGGTTCTTGTCAATTTTTGTTCGTTTTCATCTAATGAACTTATTTCAGTCAGCTAGATCTTTCTTCTTCAAAGCAAAAAGATTTTATCTTCAAATACAAGAACTTTTCGTGGTTTTGATGGTTTTCAGCAAATGAACATATTTCAGCGAGCTGGAAGTTTTTTCCTTAATAGAGTAAGATTTTATCTTAAAATACAAGAACTTTTCGTGGTTCTTGTCAATTTTTGTTCGTTTTCATCTTATGAACTTATTTCAGTCAGCTAGATCTTTCTTCTTCAAAGCAAAAAGATTTTATCTTCAAATACAAGAACTTTTCGTGGTTTTGATGGTTTTCAGCAAATGAACATATTTCAGTGAGCTGGAAGTTTTTTCCTTAATAGAGTAAGATTTTATCTTAAAATACAAGAACTTTTCGTGGTTCTTGTCAATTTTTGTTGGTTTTCATCTAATGAACTTATTTCAGTCAGCTAGATCTTTCTTCTTCAAAGCAAAAAGATTTCATCTTCAAATACAAGAACTTTTCGTGGTTTTGTTGGTTTTCAGCAAATGAACAGATTTCAGCGAGCAAGAAGTTTTTTCTTTAATAGCGTAAGATTTTATCTTAAAATACAAGAACTTTTCGTGGTTCTTGTCAATTTTTGTTCGTTTTCATCTAATGAACTTATTTCAGTCAGCTAGATCTTTCTTCTTCAAAGCAAAAAGATTTTATCTTCAAATACAAGAACTTTTCGTGGTTTTGTTGGTTTTCAGCAAATGAACATATTTCAGCGAGCTGTGTGTTTTTTCTTTTGTAGCGTAAGATTTTATCTTAAAATACAAGAACTTTTCGTGGATCTTGACAATTTTTGTTGGTTTTCATCTTATGAACTTATTTCAGTCAGCAAGATCTTTCTTCTTCAAAGCAAATAGATTTTATCTTCAAATACAAGAACTTTTCGAGGTTTTGTTGGTTTTCAGCAAATGAACATATTTCAGCGAGCTGGAAGTTCTTTCCTTAATAGAGTAAGATTTTATCTTAAAATACAAGAACTTTTCGTGGTTCTTGTCAATTTTTGTTCGTTTTCATCTAATGAACTTATTTCAGTCAGCTAGATCTTTCTTCTTCAAAGCGAAAAGATTTTATCTTCAAATACAAGAACTTTTCGTGGTTTTGATGGTTTTCAGCAAATGAACATATTTCAGCGAGCTGGAAGTTTTTTCCTTAATAGAGTAAGATTTTATCTTAAAATACAAGAACTTTTCGTGGTTCTTGTCAATTTTTGTTGGTTTTCATCTAATGAACTTATTTCAGTCAGCTAGATCTTTCTTCTTCAAAGCAAAAAGATTTTATCTTCAAATACAAGAACTTTTCGTGGTTTTGTTGGTTTTCAGCAAATGAACAGATTTCAGCGAGCAAGAAGTTTTTTCTTTAATAGCGTAAGATTTTATCTTAAAATACAAGAACTTTTCGTGGTTCTTGTCAATTTTTGTTCGTTTTCATCTAATGAACTTATTTCAGTCAGCTAGATCTTTCTTCTTCAAAGCAAAAAGATTTTATCTTCAAATACAAGAACTTTTCGTGGTTTTGATGGTTTTCAGCAAATGAACATATTTCAGCGAGCTGGAAGTTTTTTCCTTAATAGAGTAAGATTTTATCTTAAAATACAAGAACTTTTCGTGGTTCTTGTCAATTTTTGTTCGTTTTCATCTTATGAACTTATTTCAGTCAGCTAGATCTTTCTTCTTCAAAGCAAAAAGATTTTATCTTCAAATACAAGAACTTTTCGTGGTTTTGATGGTTTTCAGCAAATGAACATATTTCAGTGAGCTGGAAGTTTTTTCCTTAATAGAGTAAGATTTTATCTTAAAATACAAGAACTTTTCGTGGTTCTTGTCAATTTTTGTTGGTTTTCATCTAATGAACTTATTTCAGTCAGCTGGATCTTTCTTCTTCAAAGCAAAAAGATTTCATCTTCAAATACAAGAACTTTTCGTGGTTTTGTTGGTTTTCAGCAAATGAACAGATTTCAGCGAGCAAGAAGTTTTTTCTTTAATAGCGTAAGATTTTATCTTAAAATACAAGAACTTCTCGTGGTTCTTGTCAATTTTTGTTCGTTTTCATCTCATGAACTTATTTCAGTCAGCTAGATCTTTCTTCTTCAAAGCAAAAAGATTTTATCTTCAAATACAAGAACTTTTCGTGGTTTTGATGGTTTTCAGCAAATGAACATATTTCAGCGAGCTGGAAGTTTTTTCCTTAATAGAGTAAGATTTTATCTTAAAATACAAGAACTTTTCGTGGTTCTTGTCAATTTTTGTTGGTTTTCATCTAATGAACTTATTTCAGTCAGCTAGATCTTTCTTCTTCAAAGCAAAAAGATTTTATCTTCAAATACAAGAACTTTTCGTGGTTTTGTTGGTTTTCAGCAAATGAACAGATTTCAGCGAGCAAGAAGTTTTTTCTTTAATAGCGTAAGATTTTATCTTAAAATACAAGAACTTTTCGTGGTTCTTGTCAATTTTTGTTCGTTTTCATCTAATGAACTTATTTCAGTCAGCTAGATCTTTCTTCTTCAAAGCAAAAAGATTTTATCTTCAAATACAAGAACTTTTCGTGGTTTTGTTGGTTTTCAGCAAATGAACATATTTCAGCGAGCTGTGTGTTTTTTCTTTTGTAGCGTAAGATTTTATCTTAAAATACAAGAACTTTTCGTGGATCTTGACAATTTTTGTTGGTTTTCATCTTATGAACTTATTTCAGTCAGCAAGATCTTTCTTCTTCAAAGCAAATAGATTTTATCTTCAAATACAAGAACTTTTCGTGGTTTTGTTGGTTTTCAGCAAATGAACATATTTCAGCGAGCTGGAAGTTTTTTCCTTAATAGAGTAAGATTTTATCTTAAAATACAAGAACTTTTCGTGGTTCTTGTCAATTTTTGTTGGTTTTCATCTTATGAACTTATTTCAGTCAGCGAGATCTTTCTTCTTCAAAGCAAAAAGATTTTATCTTCAAATACAAGAACTTTTCGTGGTTTCGATGGTTTTCAGCAAATGAACATATTTCAGCGAGCTGGAAGTTTTTTCCTTAATAGAGCAAGATTTTATCTTAAAATACAAGAACTTTTCGTGGTTCTTGTCAATTTTTGTTCGTTTTCATCTAATGAACTTATTTCAGTCAGCTAGATCTTTCTTCTTCAAAGCAAAAAGATTTTATCTTCAAATACAAGAACTTTTCGAGGTTTTGATGGTTTTCAGCAAATGAACATATTTCAGCGAGCTGGAAGTTTTTTCCTTAATAGAGTAAGATTTTATCTTAAAATACAAGAACTTTTCGTGGTTCTTGTCAATTTTTGTTGGTTTTCATCTAATGAACTTATTTCAGTCAGCTAGATCTTTCTTCTTCAAAGCAAAAAGATTTCATCTTCAAATACAAGAACTTTTCGTGGTTTTGTTGGTTTTCAGCAAATGAACAGATTTCAGCGAGCAAGAAGTTTTTTCTTTAATAGCGTAAGATTTTATCTTAAAATACAAGAACTTTTCGTGGTTCTTGTCAATTTTTGTTCGTTTTCATCTAATGAACTTATTTCAGTCAGCTGGATCTTTCTTCTTCAAAGCAAAAAGATTTTATCTTCAAATACAAGAACTTTTCGTGGTTTTGATGGTTTTCAGCAAATGAACATATTTCAGCGAGCTGGAAGTTCTTTCCTTAATAGAGTAAGATTTTATCTTAAAATACAAGAACTTTTCCTGGTTCTTGTCAATTTTTGTTGGTTTTCATCTTATGAACTTATTTCAGTCAGCTAGATCTTTCTTCTTCAAAGCAAAAAGATTTTATCTTCAAATACAAGAACTTTTCGTGGTTTTGTTGGTTTTCAGCAAATGAACAGATTTGAGCGAGCAAGAAGTTTTTTCTTTAATAGCGTAAGATTTTATCTTAAAATACAAGAACTTTTCGTGGTTCTTGTCAATTTTTGTTTGTTTTCATCTAATGAACTTATTTCAGTCAGCTAGATCTTTCTTCTTCAAAGCAAAAAGATTTTATCTTCAAATACAAGAACTTTTCGAGGTTTTGATGGTTTTCAGCAAATGAACATATTTCAGCGAGCTGGAAGTTTTTTCCTTAATAGAGTAAGATTTTATCTTAAAATACAAGAACTTTTCGTGGTTCTTGTCAATTTTTGTTGGTTTTCATCTAATGAACTTATTTCAGTCAGCTAGATCTTTCTTCTTCAAAGGAAAAAGATTTCATCTTCAAATACAAGAACTTTTTGTGGTTTTGTTGGTTTTCAGCAAATGAACAGATTTCAGCGAGCAAGAAGTTTTTTCTTTCATAGCGTAAGATTTTATCTTAAAATACAAGAACTTTTCGTGGTTCTTGTCAATTTTTGTTCGTTTTCATCTAATGAACTTATTTCAGTCAGCTAGATCTTTCTTCTTCAAAGCGAAAAGATTTTATCTTCAAATACAAGAACTTTTCGTGGTTTTGATGGTTTTCAGCAAATGAACATATTTCAGCGAGCTGGAAGTTTTTTCCTTAATAGAGTAAGATTTTATCTTAAAATACAAGAACTTTTCGTGGTTCTTGTCAATTTTTGTTGGTTTTCATCTAATGAACTTATTTCAGTCAGCTAGATCTTTCTTCTTCAAAGCAAAAAGATTTTATCTTCAAATACAAGAACTTTTCGTGGTTTTGATGGTTTTCAGCAAATGAACATATTTCAGCGAGCTGGAAGTTTTTTCCTTAATAGAGTAAGATTTTATCTTAAAATACAAGAACTTTTCGTGGTTCTTGTCAATTTTTGTTCGTTTTCATCTTATGAACTTATTTCAGTCAGCTAGATCTTTCTTCTTCAAAGCAAAAAGATTTTATCTTCAAATACAAGAACTTTTCGTGGTTTTGATGGTTTTCAGCAAATGAACATATTTCAGTGAGCTGGAAGTTTTTTCCTTAATAGAGTAAGATTTTATCTTAAAATACAAGAACTTTTCGTGGTTCTTGTCAATTTTTGTTGGTTTTCATCTAATGAACTTATTTCAGTCAGCTGGATCTTTCTTCTTCAAAGCAAAAAGATTTCATCTTCAAATACAAGAACTTTTCGTGGTTTTGTTGGTTTTCAGCAAATGAACAGATTTCAGCGAGCAAGAAGTTTTTTCTTTAATAGCGTAAGATTTTATCTTAAAATACAAGAACTTTTCGTGGTTCTTGTCAATTTTTGTTCGTTTTCATCTCATGAACTTATTTCAGTCAGCTCGATCTTTCTTCTTCAAAGCAAAAAGATTTTATCTTCAAATACAAGAACTTTTCGTGGTTTTGATGGTTTTCAGCAAATGAACATATTTCAGCGAGCTGGAAGTTTTTTCCTTAATAGAGTAAGATTTTATCTTAAAATACAAGAACTTTTCGTGGTTCTTGTCAATTTTTGTTGGTTTTCATCTAATGAACTTATTTCAGTCAGCTAGATCTTTCTTCTTCAAAGCAAAAAGATTTTATCTTCAAATACAAGAACTTTTCGTGGTTTTGTTGGTTTTCAGCAAATGAACAGATTTCAGCGAGCAAGAAGTTTTTTCTTTAATAGCGTAAGATTTTATCTTAAAATACAAGAACTTTTCGTGGTTCTTGTCAATTTTTGTTCGTTTTCATCTAATGAACTTATTTCAGTCAGCTAGATCTTTCTTCTTCAAAGCAAAAAGATTTTATCTTCAAATACAAGAACTTTTCGTGGTTTTGTTGGTTTTCAGCAAATGAACATATTTCAGCGAGCTGTGTGTTTTTTCTTTTGTAGCGTAAGATTTTATCTTAAAATACAAGAACTTTTCGTGGATCTTGACAATTTTTGTTAGTTTTCATCTTATGAACTTATTTCAGTCAGCAAGATCTTTCTTCTTCAAAGCAAATAGATTTTATCTTCAAATACAAGAACTTTTCGTGGTTTTGTTGGTTTTCAGCAAATGAACAGATTTCAGCGAGCAAGAAGTTTTTTCTTTAATAGCGTAAGATTTTATCTTAAAATACAAGAACTTTTCGTGGTTCTTGTCAATTTTTGTTGGTTTTCATCTCATGAACTTATTTCAGTCAGCTAGATTTTTCTTCTTCACAGCAAAAAGATTTTATCTTCAAATACAAGAACTTTTCTTGGTTTTGTTGGTTTTCAGCAAATGAACAGATTTCAGCGAGCTGGAAGTTTTTTCCTTAATAGAGCAAGATTTTATCTTAAAATACAAGAACTTTTCGTGGTTCTTGTCAATTTTTGTTGGTTTTCATCTTATGAACTTATTTCAGTCAGCGAGATCTTTCTTCTTCAAAGCAAAAAGATTTTATCTTCAAATACAAGAACTTTTCGTGGTTTCGATGGTTTTCAGCAAATGAACATATTTCAGCGAGCTGGAAGTTTTTTCCTTAATAGAGCAAGATTTTATCTTAAAATACAAGAACTTTTCGTGGTTCTTGTCAATTTTTGTTCGTTTTCATCTCATGAACTTATTTCAGTCAGCTAGATCTTTCTTCTTCAAAGCAAAAAGATTTTATCTTCAAATACAAGAACTTTTCGAGGTTTTGATGGTTTTCAGCAAATGAACATATTTCAGCGAGCTGGAAGTTTTTTCCTTAATAGAGTAAGATTTTATCTTAAAATACAAGAACTTTTCGTGGTTCTTGTCAATTTTTGTTGGTTTTCATCTAATGAACTTATTTCAGTCAGCTAGATCTTTCTTCTTCAAAGCAAAAAGATTTCATCTTCAAATACAAGAACTTTTCGTGGTTTTGTTGGTTTTCAGCAAATGAACAGATTTCAGCGAGCAAGAAGTTTTTTCTTTAATAGCGTAAGATTTTATCTTAAAATACAAGAACTTTTCGTGGTTCTTGTCAATTTTTGTTCGTTTTCATCTAATGAACTTATTTCAGTCAGCTAGATCTTTCTTCTTCAAAGCAAAAAGATTTTATCTTCAAATACAAGAACTTTTCGTGGTTTTGATGGTTTTCAGCAAATGAACATATTTCAGCGAGCTGGAAGTTCTTTCCTTAATAGAGTAAGATTTTATCTTAAAATACAAGAACTTTTCGTGGTTCTTGTCAATTTTTGTTGGTTTTCATCTTATGAACTTATTTCAGTCAGCTAGATCTTTCTTCTTCAAAGCAAAAAGATTTTATCTTCAAATACAAGAACTTTTCGTGGTTTTGTTGGTTTTCAGCAAATGAACAGATTTGCGCGAGCAAGAAGTTTTTTCTTTAATAGCGTAAGATTTTATCTTAAAATACAAGAACTTTTCGTGGTTCTTGTCAATTTTTGTTTGTTTTCATCTAATGAACTTATTTCAGTCAGCTAGATCTTTCTTCTTCAAAGCAAAAAGATTTTATCTTCAAATACAAGAACTTTTCGAGGTTTTGATGGTTTTCAGCAAATGAACATATTTCAGCGAGCTGGAAGTTTTTTCCTTAATAGAGTAAGATTTTATCTTAAAATACAAGAACTTTTCGTGGTTCTTGTCAATTTTTGTTGGTTTTCATCTAATGAACTTATTTCAGTCAGCTAGATCTTTCTTCTTCAAAGGAAAAAGATTTCATCTTCAAATACAAGAACTTTTTGTGGTTTTGTTGGTTTTCAGCAAATGAACAGATTTCAGCGAGCAAGAAGTTTTTTCTTTCATAGCGTAAGATTTTATCTTAAAATACAAGAACTTTTCGTGGTTCTTGTCAATTTTTGTTCGTTTTCATCTAATGAACTTATTTCAGTCAGCTAGATCTTTCTTCTTCAAAGCGAAAAGATTTTATCTTCAAATACAAGAACTTTTCGTGGTTTTGATGGTTTTCAGCAAATGAACATATTTCAGCGAGCTGGAAGTTTTTTCCTTAATAGAGTAAGATTTTATCTTAAAATACAAGAACTTTTCGTGGTTCTTGTCAATTTTTGTTGGTTTTCATCTAATGAACTTATTTCAGTCAGCTAGATCTTTCTTCTTCAAAGCAAAAAGATTTTATCTTCAAATACAAGAACTTTTCGTGGTTTTGTTGGTTTTCAGCAAATGAACAGATTTCAGCGAGCAAGAAGTTTTTTCTTTAATAGCGTAAGATTTTATCTTAAAATACAAGAACTTTTCGTGGTTCTTGTCAATTTTTGTTCGTTTTCATCTGATGAACTTATTTCAGTCAGCTAGATCTTTCTTCTTCAAAGCAAAAAGATTTTATCTTCAAATACAAGAACTTTTCGTGGTTTTGATGGTTTTCAGCAAATGAACATATTTCAGCGAGCTGGAAGTTTTTTCCTTAATAGAGTAAGATTTTATCTTAAAATACAAGAACTTTTCGTGGTTCTTGTCAATTTTTGTTCGTTTTCATCTTATGAACTTATTTCAGTCAGCTAGATCTTTCTTCTTCAAAGCAAAAAGATTTTATCTTCAAATACAAGAACTTTTCGTGGTTTTGATGGTTTTCAGCAAATGAACATATTTCAGTGAGCTGGAAGTTTTTTCTTTAATAGAGTAAGATTTTATCTTAAAATACAAGAACTTTTCGTGGTTCTTGTCAATTTTTGTTGGTTTTCATCTTATGAACTTATTTCAGTCAGCTGGATCTTTCTTCTTCAAAGCAAAAAGATTTCATCTTCAAATACAAGAACTTTTCGTGGTTTTGTTGGTTTTCAGCAAATGAACAGATTTCAGCGAGCAAGAAGTTTTTTCTTTAATAGCGTAAGATTTTATCTTAAAATACAAGAACTTTTCGTGGTTCTTGTCAATTTTTGTTCGTTTTCATCTCATGAACTTATTTCAGTCAGCTAGATCTTTCTTCTTCAAAGCAAAAAGATTTTATCTTCAAATACAAGAACTTTTCGTGGTTTTGTTGGTTTTCAGCAAATGAACATATTTCAGCGAGCTGGAAGTTTTTTCTTTTATAGCGTAAGATTTTATCTTAAAATACAAGAACTTTTCGTGGATCTTGACAATTTTTGTTGGTTTTCATCTTATGAACTTATTTCAGTCAGCAAGATCTTTCTTCTTCAAAGCAAAAAGATTTTATCTTCAAATACAAGAACTTTTCGTGGTTTTGTTGGTTTTCAGCAAATCAACAGATTTCAGCGAGCAAGAAGTTTTTTCTTTAATAGCGTAAGATTTTATCTTAAAATACAAGAACTTTTCGTGGTTCTTGTCAATTTTTGTTGGTTTTCATCTAATGAACTTATTTCAGTCAGCTAGATTTTTCTTCTTCACAGCAAAAAGATTTTATCTTCAAATACAAGAACTTTTCTTGGTTTTGTTGGTTTTCAGCAAATGAACATATTTCAGCGAGCTGGAAGTTTTTTCCTTAATAGAGTAAGATTTTATCTTAAAATACAAGAACTTTTCGTGGTTCTTGTCAATTTTTGTTGGTTTTCATCTTACGAACTTATTTCAGTCAGCGAGATCTTTCTTCTTCAAAGCAAAAAGATTTTATCTTCAAATACAAGAACTTTTCGTGGTTTTGATGGTTTTCAGCAAATGAACATATTTCAGCGAGCTGGAAGTTTTTTCCTTAATAGAGTAAGATTTTATCTTAAAATACAAGAACTTTTCGTGGTTCTTGTCAATTTTTGTTGGTTTTCATCTAATGAACTTATTTCAGTCAGCTAGATCTTTCTTCTTCAAAGCAAAAAGATTTTATCTTCAAATACAAGAACTTTTCGTGGTTTTGTTGGTTTTCAGCAAATGAACAGATTTCAGCGAGCAAGAAGTTTTTTCTTTAATAGCGTAAGATTTTATCTTAAAATACAAGAACTTTTCGTGGTTCTTGTCAATTTTTGTTCGTTTTCATCTAATGAACTTATTTCAGTCAGCTAGATCTTTCTTCTTCAAAGCAAAAAGATTTCATCTTCAAATACAAGAACTTTTCGTGGTTTTGTTGGTTTTCAGCAAATGAACAGATTTCAGCGAGCAAGAAGTTTTTTCTTTAATAGCGTAAGATTTTATCTTAAAATACAAGAACTTTTCGTGGTTCTTTTCAATTTTTGTTCGTTTTCATCTAATGAACTTATTTCAGTCAGCAAGATCTTTCTTCTTCAAAGCAAAAAGATTTTATCTTCAAATACAAGAACTTTTCGTGGTTTTGATGGTTTTCAGCAAATGAACATATTTCAGCGAGCTGGAAGTTTTTTCCTTAATAGAGTAAGATTTTATCTTAAAATACAAGAACTTTTCGTGGTTCTTGTCAATTTTTGTTGGTTTTCATCTAATGAACTTATTTCAGTCAGCTAGATCTTTCTTCTTCAAAGCAAAAAGATTTTATCTTCAAATACAAGAACTTTTCGTGGTTTTGTTGGTTTTCAGCAAATGAACATATTTCAGCGATCTGGGTGTTTTTTCTTTAATAGCGTAAGATTTTATCTTAAAATACAAGAACTTTTCGTGGTTCTTGACAATTTTTGTTGGTTTTCATCTTATGAACTTATTTCAGTCAGCTAGATCTTTCTTCTTCAAAGCAAAAAGATTTCATCTTCAAATACAAGAACTTTTCGTGGTTTTGTTGGTTTTCAGCAAATGAACAGATTTCAGCGAGCAAGAAGTTTTTTCTTTAATAGCGTAAGATTTTATCTTAAAATACAAGAACTTTTCGTGGTTCTTGTCAATTTTTGTTCGTTTTCATCTAATGAACTTATTTCAGTCAGCTAGATTTTTCTTCTTCACAGCAAAAAGATTTTATCTTCAAATACAAGAACTTTTCTTGGTTTTGTTGGTTTTCAGCAAATGAACATATTTCAGCGAGCTGGAAGTTTTTTCCTTAATAGAGTAAGATTTTATCTTAAAATACAAGAACTTTTCGTGGTTCTTGTCAATTTTTGTTGGTTTTCATCTTATGAACTTATTTCAGTCAGCGAGATCTTTCTTCTTCAAAGCAAAAAGATTTTATCTTCAAATACAAGAACTTTTCGAGGTTTTGATGGTTTTCAGCAAATGAACATATTTCAGCGAGCTGGAAGTTTTTTCCTTAATAGAGTAAGATTTTATCTTAAAATACAAGAACTTTTCGTGGTTCTTGTCAATTTTTGTTGGTTTTCATCCAATGAACTTATTTCAGTCAGCTAGATCTTTCTTCTTCAAAGCAAAAAGATTTCATCTTCAAATACAAGAACTTTTCGTGGTTTTGTTGGTTTTCAGCAAATGAACAGATTTCAGCGAGCAAGAAGTTTTTTCCTGAATAGAGTAAGATTTTATCTTAAAATACAAGAACTTTTCGTGGTTCTTGTCAATTTTTGTTGGTTTTCATCGAATGAACTTATTTCAGTCAGCTAGATCTTTCTTCTTCAAAGCAAAAAGATTTTATCTTCAAATACAAGAACTTTTCGTGGTTTTGTTGGTTTTCAGCAAATGAACAGATTTCAGCGAGCAAGAAGTTTTTTCTTTAATAGCGTAAGATTTTATCTTAAAATACAAGAACTTTTCGTGGTTCTTGTCAATTTTTGTTCGTTTTCATCTAATGAACTTATTTCAGTCAGCTAGATCTTTCTTCTTCAAAGCAAAAAGATTTTATCTTCAAATACAAGAACTTTTCGAGGTTTTGATGGTTTTCAGCAAATGAACATATTTCAGCGAGCTGGAAGTTTTTTCCTTAATAGAGTAAGATTTTATCTTAAAATACAAGAACTTTTCGTGGTTCTTGTCAATTTTTGTTGGTTTTCATCCAATGAACTTATTTCAGTTAGCTAGATCTTTCTTCTTCAAAGCAAAAAGTTTTCATCTTCAAATACAAGAACTTTTCGTGGTTTTGTTGGTTTTCAGCAAATGAACAGATTTCAGCGAGCAAGAAGTTTTTTCCTGAATAGAGTAAGATTTTATCTTAAAATACAAGAACTTTTCGTGGTTCTTGTCAATTTTTGTTGGTTTTCATCTAATGAACTTATTTCAGTCAGCTAGATCTTTCTTCTTCAAAGCAAAAAGATTTTATCTTCAAATACAAGAACTTTTCGAGGTTTTGATGGTTTTCAGCAAATGAACATATTTCAGCGAGCTGGAAGTTTTTTCCTTAATAGAGTAAGATTTTATCTTAAAATACAAGAACTTTTCGTGGTTCTTGTCAATTTTTGTTGGTTTTCATCTAATGAACTTATTTCAGTCAGCTCGATCTTTCTTCTTCAAAGCAAAAAGATTTTATCTTCAAATACAAGAACTTTTCGTGGTTTTGATGGTTTTCAGTAAATGAACATATTTCAGCGAGCTGGAAGTTTTTTCCTTAATAGAGTAAGATTTTATCTTAAAATACAAGAACTTTTCGTGGTTCTTGTCAATTTTTGTTCGTTTTCATCTAATGAACTTATTTCAGTCAGCTAGATCTTTCTTCTTCAAAGCAAAAAGATTTTATCTTCAAATACAAGAACTTTTCGAGGTTTTGATGGTTTTCAGCAAATGAACATATTTCAGCGAGCTGGAAGTTTTTTCCTTAATAGAGTAAGATTTTATCTTAAAATACAAGAACTTTTCGTGGTTCTTGTCAATTTTTGTTCGTTTTCATCTAATGAACTTATTTCAGTCAGCTAGATCTTTCTTCTTCAAAGCAAAAAGATTTTATCTTCAAATACAAGAACTTTTCGAGGTTTTGATGGTTTTCAGCAAATGAACATATTTCAGCGAGCTGGAAGTTTTTTCCTTAATAGAGTAAGATTTTATCTTAAAATACAAGAACTTTTCGTGGTTCTTGTCAATTTTTGTTGGTTTTCATCCAATGAACTTATTTCAGTCAGCTAGATCTTTCTTCTTCAAAGCAAAAAGATTTCATCTTCAAATACAAGAACTTTTCGTGGTTTTGTTGGTTTTCAGCAAATGAACAGATTTCAGCGAGCAAGAAGTTTTTTCCTGAATAGAGTAAGATTTTATCTTAAAATACAAGAACTTTTCGTGGTTCTTGTCAATTTTTGTTGGTTTTCATCGAATGAACTTATTTCAGTCAGCTAGATCTTTCTTCTTCAAAGCAAAAAGATTTTATCTTCAAATACAAGAACTTTTCGTGGTTTTGTTGGTTTTCAGCAAATGAACAGATTTCAGCGAGCAAGAAGTTTTTTCTTTAATAGCGTAAGATTTTATCTTAAAATACAAGAACTTTTCGTGGTTCTTGTCAATTTTTGTTCGTTTTCATCTAATGAACTTATTTCAGTCAGCTAGATCTTTCTTCTTCAAAGCAAAAAGATTTTATCTTCAAATACAAGAACTTTTCGAGGTTTTGATGGTTTTCAGCAAATGAACATATTTCAGCGAGCTGGAAGTTTTTTCCTTAATAGAGTAAGATTTTATCTTAAAATACAAGAACTTTTCGTGGTTCTTGTCAATTTTTGTTGGTTTTCATCCAATGAACTTATTTCAGTTAGCTAGATCTTTCTTCTTCAAAGCAAAAAGTTTTCATCTTCAAATACAAGAACTTTTCGTGGTTTTGTTGGTTTTCAGCAAATGAACAGATTTCAGCGAGCAAGAAGTTTTTTCCTGAATAGAGTAAGATTTTATCTTAAAATACAAGAACTTTTCGTGGTTCTTGTCAATTTTTGTTGGTTTTCATCTAATGAACTTATTTCAGTCAGCTAGATCTTTCTTCTTCAAAGCAAAAAGATTTTATCTTCAAATACAAGAACTTTTCGAGGTTTTGATGGTTTTCAGCAAATGAACATATTTCAGCGAGCTGGAAGTTTTTTCCTTAATAGAGTAAGATTTTATCTTAAAATACAAGAACTTTTCGTGGTTCTTGTCAATTTTTGTTGGTTTTCATCTAATGAACTTATTTCAGTCAGCTCGATCTTTCTTCTTCAAAGCAAAAAGATTTTATCTTCAAATACAAGAACTTTTCGTGGTTTTGATGGTTTTCAGTAAATGAACATATTTCAGCGAGCTGGAAGTTTTTTCCTTAATAGAGTAAGATTTTATCTTAAAATACAAGAACTTTTCGTGGTTCTTGTCAATTTTTGTTCGTTTTCATCTAATGAACTTATTTCAGTCAGCTAGATCTTTCTTCTTCAAAGCAAAAAGATTTTATCTTCAAATACAAGAACTTTTCGAGGTTTTGATGGTTTTCAGCAAATGAACATATTTCAGCGAGCTGGAAGTTTTTTCCTTAATAGAGTAAGATTTTATCTTAAAATACAAGAACTTTTCGTGGTTCTTGTCAATTTTTGTTGGTTTTCATCCAATGAACTTATTTCAGTCAGCTGGATCTTTCTTCTTCAAAGCAAAAAGATTTCATCTTCAAATACAAGAACTTTTCGTGGTTTTGTTGGTTTTCAGCAAATGAACAGATTTCAGCGAGCAAGAAGTTTTTTCCTGAATAGAGTAAGATTTTATCTTAAAATACAAGAACTTTTCGTGGTTCTTGTCAATTTTTGTTGGTTTTCATCTAATGAACTTATTTCAGTCAGCTAGATCTTTCTTCTTCAAAGCAAAAAGATTTTATCTTCAAATACAAGAACTTTTCGAGGTTTTGATGGTTTTCAGCAAATGAACATATTTCAGCGAGCTGGAAGTTTTTTCCTTAATAGAGTAAGATTTTATCTTAAAATACAAGAACTTTTCGTGGTTCTTGTCAATTTTTGTTGGTTTTCATCTCATGAACTTATTTCAGTCAGCTAGATCTTTCTTCTTCAAAGCAAAAAGATTTTATCTTCAAATACAAGAACTTTTCGTGGTTTTGTTGGTTTTCAGCAAATGAACATATTTCAGCGAGCTGTGTGTTTTTTCTTTTGTAGCGTAAGATTTTATCTTAAAATACAAGAACTTTTCGTGGATCTTGACAATTTTTGTTGGTTTTCATCTTATGAACTTATTTCAGTCAGCAAGATCTTTCTTCTTCAAAGCAAATAGATTTTATCTTCAAATACAAGAACTTTTCGTGGTTTTGTTGGTTTTCAGCAAATGAACAGATTTCAGCGAGCAAGAAGTTTTTTCTTTAATAGCGTAAGATTTTATCTTAAAATACAAGAACTTTTCGTGGTTCTTGTCAATTTTTGTTGGTTTTCATCTTATGAACTTATATCAGTCACCGAGATCTTTCTTCTTCAAAGCAAAAAGATTTTATCTTCAAATACAAGAACTTTTCGTGGTTTCGATGGTTTTCAGCAAATGAACATATTTCAGCGAGCTGGAAGTTTTTTCCTTAATAGAGCAAGATTTTATCTTAAAATACAAGAACTTTTCGTGGTTCTTGTCAATTTTTGTTCGTTTTCATCTAATGAACTTATTTCAGTCAGCTAGATCTTTCTTCTTCAAAGCAAAAAGATTTTATCTTCAAATACAAGAACTTTTCGTGGTTCTTGTCAATTTTTGTTTGTTTTCATCTAATGAACTTATTTCAGTCAGCTAGATCTTTCTTCTTCAAAGCAAAAAGATTTTATCTTCAAATACAAGAACTTTTCGAGGTTTTGATGGTTTTTAGCAAATGAACATATTTCAGCGAGCTGGAAGTTTTTTCCTTAATAGAGTAAGATTTTATCTTAAAATACAAGAACTTTTCGTGGTTCTTGTCAATTTTTGTTGGTTTTCATCTAATGAACTTATTTCAGTCAGCTGGATCTTTCTTCTTCAAAGGAAAAAGATTTCATCTTCAAATACAAGAACTTTTTGTGGTTTTGTTGGTTTTCAGCAAATGAACAGATTTCAGCGAGCAAGAAGTTTTTTCTTTAATTGCGTAAGATTTTATCTTAAAATACAAGAACGTTTCGTGGTTCTTGTCAATTTTTGTTCGTTTTCATCTAATGAACTTATTTCAGTCAGCTAGATCTTTCTTCTTCAAAGCGAAAAGATTTTATCTTCAAATACAAGAACTTTTCGTGGTTTTGATGGTTTTCAGCAAATGAACATATTTCAGCGAGCTGGAAGTTTTTTCCTTAATAGAGTAAGATTTTATCTTAAAATACAAGAACTTTTCGTGGTTCTTGTCAATTTTTGTTTGTTTTCATCCAATGAACTTATTTCAGTCAGCTAGATCTTTCTTCTTCAAAGCAAAAAGATTTTATCTTCAAATACAAGAACTTTTCGAGGTTTTGATGGTTTTCAGCAAATGAACATATTTCAGCGAGCTGGAAGTTTTTTCCTTAATAGAGTAAGATTTTATCTTAAAATACAAGAACTTTTCGTGGTTCTTGTCAATTTTTGTTGGTTTTCATCTAATGAACTTATTTCAGTCAGCTAGATCTTTCTTCTTCAAAGGAAAAAGATTTCATCTTCAAATACAAGAACTTTTTGTGGTTTTGTTGGTTTTCAGCAAATGAACAGATTTCAGCGAGCAAGAAGTTTTTTCTTTAATAGCGTAAGATTTTATCTTAAAATACAAGAACTTTTCGTGGTTCTTGTCAATTTTTGTTCGTTTTCATCTAATGAACTTATTTCAGTCAGCTAGATCTTTCTTCTTCAAAGCGAAAAGATTTTATCTTCAAATACAAGAACTTTTCGTGGTTTTGATGGTTTTCAGCAAATGAACATATTTCAGCGAGCTGGAAGTTTTTTCCTTAATAGAGTAAGATTTTATCTTAAAATACAAGAACTTTTCGTGGTTCTTGTCAATTTTTGTTGGTTTTCATCTAATGAACTTATTTCAGTCAGCTAGATCTTTCTTCTTCAAAGCAAAAAGATTTTATCTTCAAATACAAGAACTTTTCGTGGTTTTGTTGGTTTTCAGCAAATGAACAGATTTCAGCGAGCAAGAAGTTTTTTCTTTAATAGCGTAAGATTTTATCTTAAAATACAAGAACTTTTCGTGGTTCTTGTCAATTTTTGCTCGTTTTCATCTAATGAACTTATTTCCGTCAGCTAGATCTTTCTTCTTCAAAGCAAAAAGATTTTATCTTCAAATACAAGAACTTTTCGTGGTTTTGATGGTTTTCAGCAAATGAACATATTTCAGCGAGCTGGAAGTTTTTTCCTTAATAGAGTAAGATTTTATCTTAAAATACAAGAACTTTTCGTGGTTCTTGTCAATTTTTGTTCGTTTTCATCTTATGAACTTATTTCAGTCAGCTAGATCTTTCTTCTTCAAAGCAAAAAGATTTTATCTTCAAATACAAGAACTTTTCGTGGTTTTGATGGTTTTCAGCAAATGAACATATTTCAGTGAGCTGGAAGTTTTTTCCTTAATAGAGTAAGATTTTATCTTAAAATACAAGAACTTTTCGTGGTTCTTGTCAATTTTTGTTGGTTTTCATCTAATGAACTTATTTCAGTCAGCTGGATCTTTCTTCTTCAAAGCAAAAAGATTTCATCTTCAAATACAAGAACTTTTCGTGGTTTTGTTGGTTTTCAGCAAATGAACAGATTTCAGCGAGCAAGAAGTTTTTTCTTTAATAGCGTAAGATTTTATCTTAAAATACAAGAACTTTTCGTGGTTCTTGTCAATTTTTGTTCGTTTTCATCTCATGAACTTATTTCAGTCAGCTAGATCTTTCTTCTTCAAAGCAAAAAGATTTTATCTTCAAATACAAGAACTTTTCGTGGTTTTGTTGGTTTTCAGGCAAATGAACATATTTCAGCGAGCTGGAAGTTTTTTCTTTTATAGCGTAAGATTTTATCTTAAAATACAAGAACTTTTCGTGGATCTTGACAGTTTTTGTTGGTTTTCATCTTATGAACTTATTTCAGTCAGCTAGATCTTTCTTCTTCAAAGCAAAAAGATTTTATCTTCAAATACAAGAACTTTTCGTGGTTTTGTTGGTTTTCAGCAAATGAACAGATTTCAGCGAGCAAGAAGTTTTTTCTTTAATAGCGTAAGATTTTATCTTAAAATACAAGAACTTTTCGTGGTTCTTGTCAATTTTTGTTGGTTTTCATCTAATGAACTTATTTCAGTCAGCTAGATTTTTCTTCTTCACAGCAAAAAGATTTTATCTTCAAATACAAGAACTTTTCTTGGTTTTGTTGGTTTTCAGCAAATGAACATATTTCAGCGAGCTGGAAGTTTTTTCCTTAATAGAGTAAGATTTTATCTTAAAATACAAGAACTTTTCGTGGTTCTTGTCAATTTTTGTTGGTTTTCATCTTACGAACTTATTTCAGTCAGCGAGATCTTTCTTCTTCAAAGCAAAAAGATTTTATCTTCAAATACAAGAACTTTTCGTGGTTTTGATGGTTTTCAGCAAATGAACATATTTCAGCGAGCTGGAAGTTTTTTCCTTAATAGAGTAAGATTTTATCTTAAAATACAAGAACTTTTCGTGGTTCTTGTCAATTTTTGTTGGTTTTCATCTAATGAACTTATTTCAGTCAGCTAGATCTTTCTTCTTCAAAGCAAAAAGATTTTATCTTCAAATACAAGAACTTTTCGTGGTTTTGTTGGTTTTCAGCAAATGAACAGATTTCAGCGAGCAAGAAGTTTTTTCTTTAATAGCGTAAGATTTTATCTTAAAATACAAGAACTTTTCGTGGTTCTTGTCAATTTTTGTTCGTTTTCATCTTATGAACTTATTTCAGTCAGCTAGATCTTTCTTCTTCAAAGCAAAAAGATTTCATCTTCAAATACAAGAACTTTTCGTGGTTTTGTTGGTTTTCAGCAAATGAACAGATTTCAGCGAGCAAGAAGTTTTTTCTTTAATAGCGTAAGATTTTATCTTAAAATACAAGAACTTTTCGTGGTTCTTGTCAATTTTTGTTCGTTTTCATCTAATGAACTTATTTCAGTCAGCTAGATCTTTCTTCTTCAAAGCAAAAAGATTTTATCTTCAAATACAAGAACTTTTCGTGGTTTTGATGGTTTTCAGCAAATGAACATATTTCAGCGAGCTGGAAGTTTTTTCCTTAATAGAGTAAGATTTTATCTTAAAATACAAGAACTTTTCGTGGTTCTTGTCAATTTTTGTTGGTTTTCATCTAATGAACTTATTTCAGTCAGCTAGATCTTTCTTCTTCAAAGCAAAAAGATTTTATCTTCAAATACAAGAACTTTTCGTGGTTTTGTTGGTTTTCAGCAAATGAACATATTTCAGCGATCTGGGTGTTTTTTCTTTAATAGCGTAAGATTTTATCTTAAAATACAAGAACTTTTCGTGGTTCTTGACAATTTTTGTTGGTTTTCATCTTATGAACTTATTTCAGTCAGCTAGATCTTTCTTCTTCAAAGCAAAAAGATTTTATCTTCAAATACAAGAACTTTTCGTGGTTTTGTTGGTTTTCAGCAAATGAACAGATTTCAGCGAGCAAGAAGTTTTTTCTTTAATAGCGTAAGATTTTATCTTAAAATACAAGAACTTTTCGTGGTTCTTGTCAATTTTTGTTCGTTTTCATCTAATGAACTTATTTCAGTCAGCTGGATTTTTCTTCTTCACAGCAAAAAGATTTTATCTTCAAATACAAGAACTTTTCTTGGTTTTGTTGGTTTTCAGCAAATGAACATATTTCAGCGAGCTGGAAGTTTTTTCCTTAATAGAGTAAGATTTTATCTTAAAATACAAGAACTTTTCGTGGTTCTTGTCAATTTTTGTTGGTTTTCATCTTATGAACTTATTTCAGTCAGCGAGATCTTTCTTCTTCAAAGCAAAAAGATTTTATCTTCAAATACAAGAACTTTTCGTGGTTTTGATGGTTTTCAGCAAATGAACATATTTCAGCGAGCTGGAAGTTTTTTCCTTAATAGAGTAAGATTTTATCTTAAAATACAAGAACTTTTCGTGGTTCTTGTCAATTTTTGTTGGTTTTCATCTAATGAACTTATTTCAGTCAGCTAGATCTTTCTTCTTCAAAGCAAAAAGATTTTATCTTCAAATACAAGAACTTTTCGTGGTTTTGTTGGTTTTCAGCAAATGAACAGATTTCAGCGAGCAAGAAGTTTTTTCTTTAATAGCGTAAGATTTTATCTTAAAATACAAGAACTTTTCGTGGTTCTTGTCAATTTTTGTTCGTTTTCATCTAATGAACTTATTTCAGTCAGCGAGATCTTTCTTCTTCAAAGCAAAAAGATTTTATCTTCAAATACAAGAACTTTTCGTGGTTTTGATGGTTTTCAGTAAATGAACATATTTCAGCGAGCTGGAAGTTTTTTCCTTAATAGAGTAAGATTTTATCTTAAAATACAAGAACTTTTCGTGGTTCTTGTCAATTTTTGTTCGTTTTCATCTAATGAACTTATTTCAGTCAGCTAGATCTTTCTTCTTCAAAGCAAAAAGATTTTATCTTCAAATGCAAGAACTTTTCGAGGTTTTGATGGTTTTCAGCAAATGAACATATTTCAGCGAGCTGGAAGTTTTTTCCTTAATAGAGTAAGATTTTATCTTAAAATACAAGAACTTTTCGTGGTTCTTGTCAATTTTTGTTGGTTTTCATCCAATGAACTTATTTCAGTCAGCTAGATCTTTCTTCTTCAAAGCAAAAAGTTTTCATCTTCAAATACAAGAACTTTTCGTGGTTTTGTTGGTTTTCAGCAAATGAACAGATTTCAGCGAGCAAGAAGTTTTTTCCTGAATAGAGTAAGATTTTATCTTAAAATACAAGAACTTTTCGTGGTTCTTGTCAATTTTTGTTGGTTTTCATCTAATGAACTTATTTCAGTCAGCTAGATCTTTCTTCTTCAAAGCAAAAAGATTTTATCTTCAAATACAAGAACTTTTCGAGGTTTTGATGGTTTTCAGCAAATGAACATATTTCAGCGAGCTGGAAGTTTTTTCCTTAATAGAGTAAGATTTTATCTTAAAATACAAGAACTTTTCGTGGTTCTTGTCAATTTTTGTTGGTTTTCATCTAATGAACTTATTTCAGTCAGCTCGATCTTTCTTCTTCAAAGCAAAAAGATTTCATCTTCAAATACAAGAACTTTTCGTGGTTTTGTTGGTTTTCAGCAAATGAACAGATTTCAGCGAGCAAGAAGTTTTTTCTTTAATAGCGTAAGATTTTATCTTAAAATACAAGAACTTTTCGTGGTTCTTGTCAATTTTTGTTGGTTTTCATCGAATGAACTTATTTCAGTCAGCTAGATTTTTCTTCTTCACAGCAAAAAGATTTTATCTTCAAATACAAGAACTTTTCTTGGTTTTGTTGGTTTTCAGCAAATGAACATATTTCACCGAGCTGGAAGTTTTTTCCTTAATAGAGTAAGATTTTATCTTAAAATACAAGAACTTTTCGTGGTTCTTGTCAATTTTTGTTGGTTTTCATCTAATGAACTTATTTCAGTCAGCTAGATCTTTCTTCTTCAAAGCAAAAAGATTTCATCTTCAAATACAAGAACTTTTCGTGGTTTTGTTGGTTTTCAGCAAATGAACAGATTTCAGCGAGCAAGAAGTTTTTTCTTTAATAGCGTAAGATTTTATCTTAAAATACAAGAACTTTTCGTGGTTCTTGTCAATTTTTGTTCGTTTTCATCTAATGAACTTATTTCAGTCAGCTAGATCTTTCTTCTTCAAAGCAAAAAGATTTTATCTTCAAATACAAGAACTTTTCGTGGTTTTGATGGTTTTCAGCAAATGAACATATTTCAGCGAGCTGGAAGTTTTTTCCTTAATAGAGCAAGATTTTATCTTAAAATACAAGAACTTTTCGTGGTTCTTCTCAATTTTTGTTGGTTTTCATCGAATGAACTTATTTCAGTCAGCTAGATCTTTCTTCTTCAAAGCAAAAAGATTTTATCTTCAAATACAAGAACTTTTCGTGGTTTTGTTGGTTTTCAGCAAATGAACCTATTTCAGCGATCTGGGTGTTTTTTCTTTAATAGCGTAAGATTTTATCTTAAAATAAAAGAACTTTTCGTGGTTCTTGACAATTTTTGTTGGTTTTCATCTGATGAACTTATTTCAGTCAGCTAGATTTTTCTTCTTCACAGCAAAAAGATTTTATCTTCAAATACAAGAACTTTTCTTGGTTTTGTTGGTTTTCAGCAAATGAACAGATTTCAGCGAGCAAGAAGTTTTTTCTTTAATAGCGTAAGATTTTATCTTAAAATACAAGAACTTTTCGTGGTTCTTGTCAATTTTTGTTCGTTTTCATCTAATGAACTTATTTCAGTCAGCTAGATCTTTCTTCTTCAAAGCAAAAAGATTTTATCTTCAAATACAAGAACTTTTCGTGGTTTTGATGGTTTTCAGCAAATGAACATATTTCAGCGAGCTGGAAGTTTTTTCCTTAATAGAGTAAGATTTTATCTTAAAATACAAGAACTTTTCGTGGTTCTTGTCAATTTTTGTTGGTTTTCATCTAATGAACTTATTTCAGTCAGCTAGATCTTTCTTCTTCAAAGCAAAAAGATTTTATCTTCAAATACAAGAACTTTTCGTGGTTTTGTTGGTTTTCAGCAAATGAACAGATTTCAGCGAGCAAGAAGTTTTTTCTTCAATAGCGTAAGATTTTATCTTAAAATACAAGAACTTTTCGTGGTTCTTGTCAATTTTTGTTCGTTTTCATCTAATGAACTTATTTCAGTCAGCTAGATCTTTCTTCTTCAAAGCAAAAAGATTTTATCTTCAAATACAAGAACTTTTCTTGGTTTTGTTGGTTTTCAGCAAATGAACAGATTTCAGCGAGCAAGAAGTTTTTTCTTTAATAGCGTAAGATTTTATCTTCAAATACAAGAACTTTTCGTGGTTTTGATGGTTTTCAGCAAATGAACATATTTCAGCGAGCTGGAAGTTTTTTCCTTAATAGAGTAAGATTTTATCTTAAAATACAAGAACTTTTCGTGGTTCTTGTCAATTTTTGTTGGTTTTCATCTAATGAACTTATTTCAGTCAGCTAGATCTTTCTTCTTCAAAGCAAAAAGATTTTATCTTCAAATACAAGAACTTTTCGTGGTTTTGTTGGTTTTCAGCAAATGAACAGATTTCAGCGAGCAAGAAGTTTTTTCTTCAATAGCGTAAGATTTTATCTTAAAATACAAGAACTTTTCGTGGTTCTTGTCAATTTTTGTTCGTTTTCATCTAATGAACTTATTTCAGTCAGCTAGATCTTTCTTCTTCAAAGCAAAAAGATTTTATCTTCAAAGACAAGAACTTTTCGTGGTTTTGATGGTTTTCAGTAAATGAACATATTTCAGCGAGCTGGAAGTTTTTTCCTTCATAGAGTAAGATTTTATCTTAAAATACAAGAACTTTTCGTGGTTCTTGTCAATTTTTGTTCGTTTTCATCTAATGAACTTATTTCAGTCAGCAAGATCTTTCTTCTTCAAAGCAAAAAGATTTTTTCTTCAAATACAAGAACTTTTCGAGGTTTTGATGGTTTTCAGCAAATGAACATATTTCAGCGAGCTGGAAGTTTTTTCCTTAATAGAGTAAGATTTTATCTTAAAACACAAGAACTTTTCGTGGTTTTTGTGAATTTTTGTTGGTTTTCATCCAATGAACTTATTTCAGTCAGCTAGATCTTTCTTCTTCAAAGCAAAAAGATTTTATCTTCAAATACAAGAACTTTTCGTGGTTTTGATGGTTTTCAGCAAATGAACATATTTCAGCGAGCTCGAAGTTTTTTCCTTAATAGAGTAAGATTTTATCTTAAAATACAAGAACTTTTCGTGGTTCTTGTCAATTTTTGTTGGTTTTCATCTATTGAACTTATTTCAGTCAGCTAGATCTTTCTTCTTCAAAGCAAAAAGATTTTATCTTCAAATACAAGAACTTTTCGTGGTTTTGTTGGTTTTCAGCAAATGAACATATTTCAGCGAGCTGGGTGTTTTTTCTTTAATAGCGTAAGATTTTATCTTAAAATACAAGAACTTTTCGTGGTTCTTGACAATTTTTGTTGGTTTATATCTTATGAACTTATTTCAGTCAGCTAGATCTTTCTTCTTCACAGCAAAAAGATTTTATCTTCAAATACAAGAACTTTTCTTGGTTTTGTTGGTTTTCAGCAAATGAACAGATTTCAGCGAGCAAGAAGTTTTTTCTTTAATAGCGTAAGATTTTATCTTAAAATACAAGAACTTTTCGTGGTTCTTGTCAATTTTTGTTCGTTTTCATCTCATGAACTTATTTCAGTCAGCTAGATCTTTCTTCTTCAAAGCTAAAAGATTTTATCTTCAAATACAAGAACTTTTCGTGGTTTTGATGGTTTTCAGCAAATGAACATATTTCAGCGAGCTGGAAGTTTTTTCCTTAATAGAGTAAGATTTTATCTTAAAATACAAGAACTTTTCGTGGTTCTTGTCAATTTTTGTTGGTTTTCATCTTATGAACTTATTTCAGTCAGCAAGATCTTTCTTCTTCAAAGCAAAAAGATTTTATCTTCAAATACAAGAACTTTTCGTGGTTTTGTTGGTTTTCAGCAAATGAACAGATTTGAGCGAGCAAGAAGTTTTTTCTTTAATAGCGTAAGATTTTATCTTAAAATACAAGAACTTTTCGTGGTTCTTGTCAATTTTTGTTGGTTTTCATCTTATGAACTTATTTCAGTCAGCGAGATCTTTCTTCTTCAAAGCAAAAAGATTTTATCTTCAAATACAAGAACTTTTCGTGGTTTTGATGGTTTTCAGCAAATGAACATATTTCAGCGAGCTGGAAGTTTTTTCCTTAATAGAGTAAGATTTTATCTTAAAATACAAGAACTTTTCGTGGTTCTTGTCAATTTTTGTTGGTTTTCATCTAATGAACTTATTTCAGTCAGCTAGATCTTTCTTCTTCAAAGCAAAAAGATTTTATCTTCAAATACAAGAACTTTTCGTGGTTTTGTTGGTTTTCAGCAAATGAACAGATTTCAGCGAGCAAGAAGTTTTTTCTTTAATAGCGTAAGATTTTATCTTAAAATACAAGAACTTTTCGTGGTTCTTGTCAATTTTTGTTCGTTTTCATCTAATGAACTTATTTCAGTCAGCGAGATCTTTCTTCTTCAAAGCAAAAAGATTTTATCTTCAAATACAAGAACTTTTCGTGGTTTTGATGGTTTTCAGTAAATGAACATATTTCAGCGAGCTGGAAGTTTTTTCCTTAATAGAGTAAGATTTTATCTTAAAGTACAAGAACTTTTCGTGGTTCTTGTCAATTTTTGTTCGTTTTCATCTAATGAACTTATTTCAGTCAGCTAGATCTTTCTTCTTCAAAGCAAAAAGATTTTATCTTCAAATACAAGAACTTTTCGAGGTTTTGATGGTTTTCAGCAAATGAACATATTTCAGCGAGCTGGAAGTTTTTTCCTTAATAGAGTAAGATTTTATCTTAAAATACAAGAACTTTTCGTGGTTCTTGTCAATTTTTGTTGGTTTTCATCCAATGAACTTATTTCAGTCAGCTAGATCTTTCTTCTTCAAAGCAAAAATATTTCATCTTCAAATACAAGAACTTTTCGTGGTTTTGTTGGTTTTCAGCAAATGAACAGATTTCAGCGAGCAAGAAGTTTTTTCCTTAATAGAGTAAGATTTTATCTTAAAATACAAGAACTTTTCGTGGTTCTTGTCAATTTTTGTTGGTTTTCATCTAATGAACTTATTTCAGTCAGCTAGATCTTTCTTCTTCAAAGCAAAAAGATTTTATCTTCAAATACAAGAACTTTTCGAGGTTTTGTTGGTTTTCAGCAAATGAACATATTTCAGCGAGCTGGAAGTTTTTTCCTTAATAGAGTAAGATTTTATCTTAAAATACAAGAACTTTTCGTGGTTCTTGTCAATTTTTGTTGGTTTTCATCTAATGAACTTATTTCAGTCAGCTCGATCTTTCTTCTTCAAAGCAAAAAGATTTCATCTTCAAATACAAGAACTTTTCGTGGTTTTGTTGGTTTTCAGCAAATGAACAGATTTCACGAGCAAGAAGTTTTTTCTTTAATAGCGTAAGATTTTATCTTAAAATACAAGAACTTTTCGTGGATCTTGACAATTTTTGTTGGTTTTCATCTTATGAACTTATTTCAGTCAGCAAGATCTTTCTTCTTCAAAGCAAAAAGATTTTATCTTCAAATACAAGAACTTTTCGTGGTTTTGTTGGTTTTCAGCAAATGAACAGATTTCAGCGAGCAAGAAGTTTTTTCTTTAATAGCGTAAGATTTTATCTTAAAATACAAGAACTTTTCGTGGTTCTTGTCAATTTTTGTTGGTTTTCATCTAATGAACTTATTTCAGTCAGCTAGATTTTTCTTCTTCACAGCAAAAAGATTTTATCTTCAAATACAAGAACTTTTCTTGGTTTTGTTGGTTTTCAGCAAATGAACATATTTCAGCGAGCTCGAAGTTTTTTCCTTAATAGAGTAAGATTTTATCTTAAAATACAAGAACTTTTCGTGGTTCTTGTCAATTTTTGTTGGTTTTCATCTTACGAACTTATTTCAGTCAGCGAGATCTTTCTTCTTCAAAGCAAAAAGATTTTATCTTCAAATACAAGAACTTTTCGTGGTTTTGATGGTTTTCAGCAAATGAACATATTTCAGCGAGCTGGAAGTTTTTTCCTTAATAGAGTAAGATTTTATCTTGAAATACAAGAACTTTTCGTGGTTCTTGTCAATTTTTGTTGGTTTTCATCTAATGAACTTATTTCAGTCAGCTAGATCTTTCTTCTTCAAAGCAAAAAGATTTTATCTTCAAATACAAGAACTTTTCGTGGTTTTGTTGGTTTTCAGCAAATGAACAGATTTCAGCGAGCAAGAAGTTTTTTCTTTAATAGCGTAAGATTTTATCTTAAAATACAAGAACTTTTCGTGGATCTTGACAATTTTTGTTGGTTTTCATCTTATGAACTTATTTCAGTCAGCAAGATCTTTCTTCTTCAAAGCAAAAAGATTTTATCTTCAAATACAAGAACTTTTCGTGGTTTTGTTGGTTTTCAGCAAATGAACAGATTTCAGCGAGCAAGAAGTTTTTTCTTTAATAGCGTAAGATTTTATCTTAAAATACAAGAACTTTTCGTGGTTCTTGTCAATTTTTGTTGGTTTTCATCTAATGAACTTATTTCAGTCAGCTAGATTTTTCTTCTTCACAGCAAAAAGATTTTATCTTCAAATACAAGAACTTTTCTTGGTTTTGTTGGTTTTCAGCAAATGAACATATTTCAGCGAGCTCGAAGTTTTTTCCTTAATAGAGTAAGATTTTATCTTAAAATACAAGAACTTTTCGTGGTTCTTGTCAATTTTTGTTGGTTTTCATCTTACGAACTTATTTCAGTCAGCGAGATCTTTCTTCTTCAAAGCAAAAAGATTTTATCTTCAAATACAAGAACTTTTCGTGGTTTTGATGGTTTTCAGCAAATGAACATATTTCAGCGAGCTGGAAGTTTTTTCCTTAATAGAGTAAGATTTTATCTTGAAATACAAGAACTTTTCGTGGTTCTTGTCAATTTTTGTTGGTTTTCATCTAATGAACTTATTTCAGTCAGCTAGATCTTTCTTCTTCAAAGCAAAAAGATTTTATCTTCAAATACAAGAACTTTTCGTGGTTTTGTTGGTTTTCAGCAAATGAACAGATTGCAGCGAGCAAGAAGTTTTTTCTTTAATAGCGTAAGATTTTATCTTAAAATACAAGAACTTTTCGTGGTTCTTGTCAATTTTTGTTCGTTTTCATCTAATGAACTTATTTCAGTCAGCTAGATCTTTCTTCTTCAAAGCAAAAAGATTTCATCTTCAAATACAAGAACTTTTCGTGGTTTTGTTGGTTTTCAGCAAATGAACAGATTTCAGCGAGCAAGAAGTTTTTTCTTTAATAGCGTAAGATTTTATCTTAAAATACAAGAACTTTTCGTGGTTCTTGTCAATTTTTGTTCGTTTTCATCTAATGAACTTATTTCAGTCAGCTAGATCTTTCTTCTTCAAAGCAAAAAGATTTTATCTTCAAATACAAGAACTTTTCGTGGTTTTGTTGGTTTTCAGCAAATGAACAGATTTGAGCGAGCAAGAAGTTTTTTCTTTAATAGCGTAAGATTTTATCTTAAAATACAAGAACTTTTCGTGGTTCTTGTCAATTTTTGTTGGTTTTCATCTTATGAACTTATTTCAGTCAGCGAGATCTTTCTTCTTCAAAGCAAAAAGATTTTATCTTCAAATACAAGAACTTTTCGTGGTTTTGATGGTTTTCAGCAAATGAACATATTTCAGCGAGCAAGAAGTTTTTTCCTTAATAGAGTAAGATTTTATCTTAAAATACAAGAACTTTTCGTGGTTCTTGTCAATTTTTGTTGGTTTTCATCTAATGAACTTATTTCAGTCAGCTAGATCTTTCTTCTTCAAAGCAAAAAGATTTTATCTTCAAATACAAGAACTTTTCGTGGTTTTGTTGGTTTTCAGCAAATGAACATATTTCAGCGATCTGGGTGTTTTTTCTTTAATAGCGTAAGATTTTATCTTAAAATACAAGAACTTTTCGTGGTTCTTGACAATTTTTGTTGGTTTTCATCTTATGAACTTATTTCAGTCAGCTAGATCTTTCTTCTTCAAAGCAAAAAGATTTCATCTTCAAATACAAGAACTTTTCGTGGTTTTGTTGGTTTTCAGCAAATGAACAGATTTCAGCGAGCAAGAAGTTTTTTCTTTAATAGCGTAAGATTTTATCTTAAAATACAAGAACTTTTCGTGGTTCTTGTCAATTTTTGTTCGTTTTCATCTAATGAACTTATTTCAGTCAGCTAGATTTTTCTTCTTCACAGCAAAAAGATTTTATCTTCAAATACAAGAACTTTTCTTGGTTTTGTTGGTTTTCAGCAAATGAACATATTTCAGCGAGCTGGAAGTTTTTTCCTTAATAGAGTAAGATTTTATCTTAAAATACAAGAACTTTTCGTGGTTCTTGTCAATTTTTGTTGGTTTTCATCTTATGAACTTATTTCAGTCAGCGAGATCTTTCTTCTTCAAAGCAAAAAGATTTTATCTTCAAATACAAGAACTTTTCGTGGTTTTGATGGTTTTCAGCAAATGAACATATTTCAGCGAGCTGGAAGTTTTTTCCTTAATAGAGTAAGATTTTATCTTAAAATACAAGAACTTTTCGTGGTTCTTGTCAATTTTTGTTGGTTTTCATCTAATGAACTTATTTCAGTCAGCTAGATCTTTCTTCTTCAAAGCAAAAAGATTTTATCTTAAAATACAAGAACTTTTCGTGGTTCTTGACAATTTTTGTTGGTTTTCATCTTATGAACTTATTTCAGTCAGCTAGATCTTTCTTCTTCAAAGCAAAAAGATTTCATCTTCAAATACAAGAACTTTTCGTGGTTTTGTTGGTTTTCAGCAAATGAACAGATTTCAGCGAGCAAGAAGTTTTTTCTTTAATAGCGTAAGATTTTATCTTAAAATACAAGAACTTTTCGTGGTTCTTGTCAATTTTTGTTCGTTTTCATCTAATGAACTTATTTCAGTCAGCTAGATTTTTCTTCTTCACAGCAAAAAGATTTTATCTTCAAATACAAGAACTTTTCTTGGTTTTGTTGGTTTTCAGCAAATGAACATATTTCAGCGAGCTGGAAGTTTTTTCCTTAATAGAGTAAGATTTTATCTTAAAATACAAGAACTTTTCGTGGTTCTTGTCAATTTTTGTTGGTTTTCATCTTATGAACTTATTTCAGTCAGCGAGATCTTTCTTCTTCAAAGCAAAAAGATTTTATCTTCAAATACAAGAACTTTTCGTGGTTTTGATGGTTTTCAGCAAATGAACATATTTCAGCGAGCTGGAAGTTTTTTCCTTAATAGAGTAAGATTTTATCTTAAAATACAAGAACTTTTCGTGGTTCTTGTCAATTTTTGTTGGTTTTCATCTAATGAACTTATTTCAGTCAGCTAGATCTTTCTTCTTCAAAGCAAAAAGATTTTATCTTCAAATACAAGAACTTTTCGTGGTTTTGTTGGTTTTCAGCAAATGAACAGATTTCAGCGAGCAAGAAGTTTTTTCTTTAATAGCGTAAGATTTTATCTGAAAAGACAAGAACTTTTCGTGGTTCTTGTCAATTTTTGTTGGTTTTCATCTAATGAACTTATTTCAGTCAGCTAGATCTTTCTTCTTCAAAGCAAAAAGATTTTATCTTCAAATACAAGAACTTTTCGTGGTTTTGTTGGTTTTCAGCAAATGAACATATTTCAGCGATCTGGGTGTTTTTTCTTTAATAGCGTAAGATTTTATCTTAAAATACAAGAACTTTTCGTGGTTCTTGACAATTTTTGTTGGTTTTCATCTTATGAACTTATTTCAGTCAGCTAGATCTTTCTTCTTCAAAGCAAAAAGATTTCATCTTCAAATACAAGAACTTTTCGTGGTTTTGTTGGTTTTCAGCAAATGAACAGATTTCAGCGAGCAAGAAGTTTTTTCTTTAATAGCGTAAGATTTTATCTTAAAATACAAGAACTTTTCGTGGTTCTTGTCAATTTTTGTTCGTTTTCATCTAATGAACTTATTTCAGTCAGCTAGATTTTTCTTCTTCACAGCAAAAAGATTTTATCTTCAAATACAAGAACTTTTCTTGGTTTTGTTGGTTTTCAGCAAATGAACATATTTCAGCGAGCTGGAAGTTTTTTCCTTAATAGAGTAAGATTTTATCTTAAAATACAAGAACTTTTCGTGGTTCTTGTCAATTTTTGTTGGTTTTCATCTTATGAACTTATTTCAGTCAGCGAGATCTTTCTTCTTCAAAGCAAAAAGATTTTATCTTCAAATACAAGAACTTTTCGTGGTTTTGATGGTTTTCAGCAAATGAACATATTTCAGCGAGCTGGAAGTTTTTTCCTTAATAGAGTAAGATTTTATCTTAAAATACAAGAACTTTTCGTGGTTCTTGTCAATTTTTGTTGGTTTTCATCTAATGAACTTATTTCAGTCAGCTAGATCTTTCTTCTTCAAAGCAAAAAGATTTTATCTTCAAATACAAGAACTTTTCGTGGTTTTGTTGGTTTTCAGCAAATGAACAGATTTCAGCGAGCAAGAAGTTTTTTCTTTAATAGCGTAAGATTTTATCTGAAAAGACAAGAACTTTTCGTGGTTCTTGTCAATTTTTGTTCGTTTTCATCTAATGAACTTATTTCAGTCAGCTAGATCTTTCTTCTTCAAAGCAAAAAGATTTTATCTTCAAATACAAGAACTTTTCGAGGTTTTGATGGTTTTCAGCAAATGAACATATTTCAGCGAGCTGGAAGTTTTTTCCTTAATGGAGTAAGATTTTATCTTAAAATACAAGAACTTTTCGTGGTTCTTGTCAATTTTTGTTCGTTTTCATCTAATGAACTTATTTCAGTCAGCTAGATCTTTCTTCTTCAAAGCAAAAAGATTTTATCTTCAAATACAAGAACTTTTCGAGGTTTTGATGGTTTTCAGCAAATGAACATATTTCAGCGAGCTGGAAGTTTTTTCCTTAATAGAGTAAGATTTTATCTTAAAATACAAGAACTTTTCGTGGTTCTTGTCAATTTTTGTTGGTTTTCATCCAATGAACTTATTTCAGTCAGCTAGATCTTTCTTCTTCAAAGCAAAAAGATTTCATCTTCAAATACAAGAACTTTTCGTGGTTTTGTTGGTTTTCAGCAAATGAACAGATTTCAGCGAGCAAGAAGTTTTTTCCTGAATAGAGTAAGATTTTATCTTAAAATACAAGAACTTTTCGTGGTTCTTGTCAATTTTTGTTGGTTTTCATCGAATGAACTTATTTCAGTCAGCTAGATCTTTCTTCTTCAAAGCAAAAAGATTTTATCTTCAAATACAAGAACTTTTCGTGGTTTTGTTGGTTTTCAGCAAATGAACAGATTTCAGCGAGCAAGAAGTTTTTTCTTTAATAGCGTAAGATTTTATCTTAAAATACAAGAACTTTTCGTGGTTCTTGTCAATTTTTGTTCGTTTTCATCTAATGAACTTATTTCAGTCAGCTAGATCTTTCTTCTTCAAAGCAAAAAGATTTTATCTTCAAATACAAGAACTTTTCGAGGTTTTGATGGTTTTCAGCAAATGAACATATTTCAGCGAGCTGGAAGTTTTTTCCTTAATAGAGTAAGATTTTATCTTAAAATACAAGAACTTTTCGTGGTTCTTGTCAATTTTTGTTGGTTTTCATCCAATGAACTTATTTCAGTCAGCTAGATCTTTCTTCTTCAAAGCAAAAAGTTTTCATCTTCAAATACAAGAACTTTTCGTGGTTTTGTTGGTTTTCAGCAAATGAACAGATTTCAGCGAGCAAGAAGTTTTTTCCTGAATAGAGTAAGATTTTATCTTGAAATACAAGAACTTTTCGTGGTTCTTGTCAATTTTTGTTGGTTTTCATCTAATGAACTTATTTCAGTCAGCTAGATCTTTCTTCTTCAAAGCAAAAAGATTTTATCTTCAAATACAAGAACTTTTCGAGGTTTTGATGGTTTTCAGCAAATGAACATATTTCAGCGAGCTGGAAGTTTTTTCCTTAATAGAGTAAGATTTTATCTTAAAATACAAGAACTTTTCGTGGTTCTTGTCAATTTTTGTTGGTTTTCATCTAATGAACTTATTTCAGTCAGCTCGATCTTTCTTCTTCAAAGCAAAAAGATTTTATCTTCAAATACAAGAACTTTTCGTGGTTTTGATGGTTTTCAGTAAATGAACATATTTCAGCGAGCTGGAAGTTTTTTCCTTAATAGAGTAAGATTTTATCTTAAAATACAAGAACTTTTCGTGGTTCTTGTCAATTTTTGTTCGTTTTCATCTAATGAACTTATTTCAGTCAGCTAGATCTTTCTTCTTCAAAGCAAAAAGATTTTATCTTCAAATACAAGAACTTTTCGAGGTTTTGATGGTTTTCAGCAAATGAACATATTTCAGCGAGCTGGAAGTTTTTTCCTTAATAGAGTAAGATTTTATCTTAAAATACAAGAACTTTTCGTGGTTCTTGTCAATTTTTGTTGGTTTTCATCCAATGAACTTATTTCAGTCAGCTAGATCTTTCTTCTTCAAAGCAAAAAGATTTCATCTTCAAATACAAGAACTTTTCGTGGTTTTGTTGGTTTTCAGCAAATGAACAGATTTCAGCGAGCAAGAAGTTTTTTCCTGAATAGAGTAAGATTTTATCTTAAAATACAAGAACTTTTCGTGGTTCTTGTCAATTTTTGTTGGTTTTCATCTAATGAACTTATTTCAGTCAGCTAGATCTTTCTTCTTCAAAGCAAAAAGATTTTATCTTCAAATACAAGAACTTTTCGAGGTTTTGATGGTTTTCAGCAAATGAACATATTTCAGCGAGCTGGAAGTTTTTTCCTTAATAGAGTAAGATTTTATCTTAAAATACAAGAACTTTTCGTGGTTCTTGTCAATTTCTGTTGGTTTTCATCTCATGAACTTATTTCAGTCAGCTAGATCTTTCTTCTTCAAAGCAAAAAGATTTTATCTTCAAATACAAGAACTTTTCGTGGTTTTGTTGGTTTTCAGCAAATGAACAGATTTCAGCGAGCAAGAAGTTTTTTCTTTAATAGCGTAAGATTTTATCTTAAAATACAAGAACTTTTCGTGGTTCTTGTCAATTTTTGTTGGTTTTCATCTCATGAACTTATTTCAGTCAGCTAGATTTTTCTTCTTCACAGCAAAAAGATTTTATCTTCAAATACAAGAACTTTTCTTGGTTTTGTTGGTTTTCAGCAAATGAACATATTTCAGCGAGCTGGAAGTTTTTTCCTTAATAGAGTAAGATTTTATCTTAAAATACAAGAACTTTTCGTGGTTCTTGTCAATTTTTGTTGGTTTTCATCTTATGAACTTATTTCAGTCAGCGAGATCTTTCTTCTTCAAAGCAAAAAGATTTTATCTTCAAATACAAGAACTTTTCGTGGTTTTGATGGTTTTCAGCAAATGAACATATTTCAGCGAGCTGGAAGTTTTTTCCTTAATAGAGCAAGATTTTATCTTAAAATACAAGAACTTTTCGTGGTTCTTGTCAATTTTTGTTCGTTTTCATCTAATGAACTTATTTCAGTCAGCTAGATCTTTCTTCTTCAAAGCAAAAAGATTTTATCTTCAAATACAAGAACTTTTCGAGGTTTTGATGGTTTTCAGCAAATGAACATATTTCAGCGAGCTGGAAGTTTTTTCCTTAATAGAGTAAGATTTTATCTTAAAATACAAGAACTTTTCGTGGTTCTTGTCAATTTTTGTTGGTTTTCATCCAATGAACTTATTTCAGTCAGCTCGATCTTTCTTCTTCAAAGCAAAAAGATTTCATCTTCAAATACAAGAACTTTTCGTGGTTTTGTTGGTTTTCAGCAAATGAACAGATTTCAGCGAGCAAGAAGTTTTTTCTTTAATAGCGTAAGATTTTATCTTAAAATACAAGAACTTTTCGTGGTTCTTATCAATTTTTGTTCGTTTTCATCTTATGAACTTATTTCAGTCAGCTAGATCTTTCTTCTTCAAAGCAAAAAGATTTTATCTTCAAATACAAGAACTTTTCGTGGTTTTGTTGGTTTTCAGCAAATGAACATATTTCAGCGAGCTGGGTGTTTTTTCTTTAATAGCGTAAGATTTTATCTTAAAATACAAGAACTTTTCGTGGTTCTTGACAATTTTTGTTGGTTTATATCTTATGAACTTATTTCAGTCAGCTAGATCTTTCTTCTTCACAGCAAAAAGATTTTATCTTCAAATACAAGAACTTTTCTTGGTTTTGTTGGTTTTCAGCAAATGAACAGATTTCAGCGAGCAAGAAGTTTTTTCTTTAATAGCGTAAGATTTTATCTTAAAATACAAGAACTTTTCGTGGTTCTTGTCAATTTTTGTTCGTTTTCATCTCATGAACTTATTTCAGTCAGCTAGATCTTTCTTCTTCAAAGCTAAAAGATTTTATCTTCAAATACAAGAACTTTTCGTGGTTTTGATGGTTTTCAGCAAATGAACATATTTCAGCGAGCTGGAAGTTTTTTCCTTAATAGAGTAAGATTTTATCTTAAAATACAAGAACTTTTCGTGGTTCTTGTCAATTTTTGTTGGTTTTCATCTAATGAACTTATTTCAGTCAGCTCGATCTTTCTTCTTCAAAGCAAAAAGATTTTATCTTCAAATACAAGAACTTTTCGTGGTTTTGATGGTTTTCAGTAAATGAACATATTTCAGCGAGCTGGAAGTTTTTTCCTTAATAGAGTAAGATTTTATCTTAAAATACAAGAACTTTTCGTGGTTCTTGTCAATTTTTGTTCGTTTTCATCTAATGAACTTATTTCAGTCAGCTAGATCTTTCTTCTTCAAAGCAAAAAGATTTTATCTTCAAATACAAGAACTTTTCGAGGTTTTGATGGTTTTCAGCAAATGAACATATTTCAGCGAGCTGGAAGTTTTTTCCTTAATAGAGTAAGATTTTATCTTAAAATACAAGAACTTTTCGTGGTTCTTGTCAATTTTTGTTGGTTTTCATCCAATGAACTTATTTCAGTCAGCTAGATCTTTCTTCTTCAAAGCAAAAAGATTTCATCTTCAAATACAAGAACTTTTCGTGGTTTTGTTGGTTTTCAGCAAATGAACAGATTTCAGCGAGCAAGAAGTTTTTTCCTGAATAGAGTAAGATTTTATCTTAAAATACAAGAACTTTTCGTGGTTCTTGTCAATTTTTGTTGGTTTTCATCTAATGAACTTATTTCAGTCAGCTAGATCTTTCTTCTTCAAAGCAAAAAGATTTTATCTTCAAATACAAGAACTTTTCGAGGTTTTGATGGTTTTCAGCAAATGAACATATTTCAGCGAGCTGGAAGTTTTTTCCTTAATAGAGTAAGATTTTATCTTAAAATACAAGAACTTTTCGTGGTTCTTGTCAATTTTTGTTGGTTTTCATCCAATGAACTTATTTCAGTCAGCTAGATCTTTCTTCTTCAAAGCAAAAAGATTTCATCTTCAAATACAAGAACTTTTCGTGGTTTTGTTGGTTTTCAGCAAATGAACAGATTTCAGCGAGCAAGAAGTTTTTTCCTGAATAGAGTAAGATTTTATCTTAAAATACAAGAACTTTTCGTGGTTCTTGTCAATTTTTGTTGGTTTTCATCTAATGAACTTATTTCAGTCAGCTAGATCTTTCTTCTTCAAAGCAAAAAGATTTTATCTTCAAATACAAGAACTTTTCGAGGTTTTGATGGTTTTCAGCAAATGAACATATTTCAGCGAGCTGGAAGTTTTTTCCTTAATAGAGTAAGATTTTATCTTAAAATACAAGAACTTTTCGTGGTTCTTGTCAATTTCTGTTGGTTTTCATCTCATGAACTTATTTCAGTCAGCTAGATCTTTCTTCTTCAAAGCAAAAAGATTTTATCTTCAAATACAAGAACTTTTCGTGGTTTTGTTGGTTTTCAGCAAATGAACAGATTTCAGCGAGCAAGAAGTTTTTTCTTTAATAGCGTAAGATTTTATCTTAAAATACAAGAACTTTTCGTGGTTCTTGTCAATTTTTGTTGGTTTTCATCTCATGAACTTATTTCAGTCAGCTAGATTTTTCTTCTTCACAGCAAAAAGATTTTATCTTCAAATACAAGAACTTTTCTTGGTTTTGTTGGTTTTCAGCAAATGAACATATTTCAGCGAGCTGGAAGTTTTTTCCTTAATAGAGTAAGATTTTATCTTAAAATACAAGAACTTTTCGTGGTTCTTGTCAATTTTTGTTGGTTTTCATCTTATGAACTTATTTCAGTCAGCGAGATCTTTCTTCTTCAAAGCAAAAAGATTTTATCTTCAAATACAAGAACTTTTCGTGGTTTTGATGGTTTTCAGCAAATGAACATATTTCAGCGAGCTGGAAGTTTTTTCCTTAATAGAGCAAGATTTTATCTTAAAATACAAGAACTTTTCGTGGTTCTTGTCAATTTTTGTTCGTTTTCATCTAATGAACTTATTTCAGTCAGCTAGATCTTTCTTCTTCAAAGCAAAAAGATTTTATCTTCAAATACAAGAACTTTTCGAGGTTTTGATGGTTTTCAGCAAATGAACATATTTCAGCGAGCTGGAAGTTTTTTCCTTAATAGAGTAAGATTTTATCTTAAAATACAAGAACTTTTCGTGGTTCTTGTCAATTTTTGTTGGTTTTCATCCAATGAACTTATTTCAGTCAGCTCGATCTTTCTTCTTCAAAGCAAAAAGATTTCATCTTCAAATACAAGAACTTTTCGTGGTTTTGTTGGTTTTCAGCAAATGAACAGATTTCAGCGAGCAAGAAGTTTTTTCTTTAATAGCGTAAGATTTTATCTTAAAATACAAGAACTTTTCGTGGTTCTTATCAATTTTTGTTCGTTTTCATCTTATGAACTTATTTCAGTCAGCTAGATCTTTCTTCTTCAAAGCAAAAAGATTTTATCTTCAAATACAAGAACTTTTCGTGGTTTTGTTGGTTTTCAGCAAATGAACATATTTCAGCGAGCTGGGTGTTTTTTCTTTAATAGCTTAAGATTTTATCTTAAAATACAAGAACTTTTCGTGGTTCTTGACAATTTTTGTTGGTTTATATCTTATGAACTTATTTCAGTCAGCTAGATCTTTCTTCTTCACAGCAAAAAGATTTTATCTTCAAATACAAGAACTTTTCTTGGTTTTGTTGGTTTTCAGCAAATGAACAGATTTCAGCGAGCAAGAAGTTTTTTCTTTAATAGCGTAAGATTTTATCTTAAAATACAAGAACTTTTCGTGGTTCTTGTCAATTTTTGTTCGTTTTCATCTCATGAACTTATTTCAGTCAGCTAGATCTTTCTTCTTCAAAGCTAAAAGATTTTATCTTCAAATACAAGAACTTTTCGTGGTTTTGATGGTTTTCAGCAAATGAACATATTTCAGCGAGCTGGAAGTTTTTTCCTTAATAGAGTAAGATTTTATCTTAAAATACAAGAACTTTTCGTGGTTCTTGTCAATTTTTGTTGGTTTTCATCTTATGAACTTATTTCAGTCAGCAAGATCTTTCTTCTTCAAAGCAAAAAGATTTTATCTTCAAATACAAGAACTTTTCGTGGTTTTGTTGGTTTTCAGCAAATGAACAGATTTGAGCGAGCAAGAAGTTTTTTCTTTAATAGCGTAAGATTTTATCTTAAAATACAAGAACTTTTCGTGGTTCTTGTCAATTTTTGTTGGTTTTCATCTTATGAACTTATTTCAGTCAGCGAGATCTTTCTTCTTCAAAGCAAAAAGATTTTATCTTCAAATACAAGAACTTTTCGTGGTTTTGATGGTTTTCAGCAAATGAACATATTTCAGCGAGCTGGAAGTTTTTTCCTTAATAGAGTAAGATTTTATCTTAAAATACAAGAACTTTTCGTGGTTCTTGTCAATTTTTGTTGGTTTTCATCTAATGAACTTATTTCAGTCAGCTAGATCTTTCTTCTTCAAAGCAAAAAGATTTTATCTTCAAATACAAGAACTTTTCGTGGTTTTGTTGGTTTTCAGCAAATGAACAGATTTCAGCGAGCAAGAAGTTTTTTCTTTAATAGCGTAAGATTTTATCTTAAAATACAAGAACTTTTCGTGGTTCTTGTCAATTTTTGTTCGTTTTCATCTAATGAACTTATTTCAGTCAGCGAGATCTTTCTTCTTCAAAGCAAAAAGATTTTATCTTCAAATACAAGAACTTTTCGTGGTTTTGTTGGTTTTCAGCAAATGAACAGATTTGAGCGAGCAAGAAGTTTTTTCTTTAATAGCGTAAGATTTTATCTTAAAATACAAGAACTTTTCGTGGTTCTTGTCAATTTTTGTTGGTTTTCATCTTATGAACTTATTTCAGTCAGCGAGATCTTTCTTCTTCAAAGCAAAAAGATTTTATCTTCAAATACAAGAACTTTTCGTGGTTTTGATGGTTTTCAGCAAATGAACATATTTCAGCGAGCTGGAAGTTTTTTCCTTAATAGAGTAAGATTTTATCTTAAAATACAAGAACTTTTCGTGGTTCTTGTCAATTTTTGTTGGTTTTCATCTAATGAACTTATTTCAGTCAGCTAGATCTTTCTTCTTCAAAGCAAAAAGATTTTATCTTCAAATACAAGAACTTTTCGTGGTTTTGTTGGTTTTCAGCAAATGAACAGATTTCAGCGAGCAAGAAGTTTTTTCTTTAATAGCGTAAGATTTTATCTTAAAATACAAGAACTTTTCGTGGTTCTTGTCAATTTTTGTTCGTTTTCATCTAATGAACTTATTTCAGTCAGCGAGATCTTTCTTCTTCAAAGCAAAAAGATTTTATCTTCAAATACAAGAACTTTTCGTGGTTTTGATGGTTTTCAGTAAATGAACATATTTCAGCGAGCTGGAAGTTTTTTCCTTAATAGAGTAAGATTTTATCTTAAAGTACAAGAACTTTTCGTGGTTCTTGTCAATTTTTGTTCGTTTTCATCTAATGAACTTATTTCAGTCAGCTAGATCTTTCTTCTTCAAAGCAAAAAGATTTTATCTTCAAATACAAGAACTTTTCGAGGTTTTGATGGTTTTCAGCAAATGAACATATTTCAGCGAGCTGGAAGTTTTTTCCTTAATAGAGTAAGATTTTATCTTAAAATACAAGAACTTTTCGTGGTTCTTGTCAATTTTTGTTGGTTTTCATCCAATGAACTTATTTCAGTCAGCTAGATCTTTCTTCTTCAAAGCAAAAAGATTTTATCTTCAAATACAAGAACTTTTCGAGGTTTTGTTGGTTTTCAGCAAATGAACATATTTCAGCGAGCTGGAAGTTTTTTCCTTAATAGAGTAAGATTTTATCTTAAAATACAAGAACTTTTCGTGGTTCTTGTCAATTTTTGTTGGTTTTCATCTAATGAACTTATTTCAGTCAGCTCGATCTTTCTTCTTCAAAGCAAAAAGATTTCATCTTCAAATACAAGAACTTTTCGTGGTTTTGTTGGTTTTCAGCAAATGAACAGATTTCAGCGAGCAAGAAGTTTTTTCTTTAATAGCGTAAGATTTTATCTTCAAATACAAGAACTTTTCGTGGATCTTGACAATTTTTGTTGGTTTTCATCTTATGAACTTATTTCAGTCAGCAAGATCTTTCTTCTTCAAAGCAAAAAGATTTTATCTTCAAATACAAGAACTTTTCGTGGTTTTGTTGGTTTTCAGCAAATGAACAGATTTCAGCGAGCAAGAAGTTTTTTCTTTAATAGCGTAAGATTTTATCTTAAAATACAAGAACTTTTCGTGGTTCTTGTCAATTTTTGTTGGTTTTCATCTAATGAACTTATTTCAGTCAGCTAGATTTTTCTTCTTCACAGCAAAAAGATTTTATCTTCAAATACAAGAACTTTTCTTGGTTTTGTTGGTTTTCAGCAAATGAACATATTTCAGCGAGCTCGAAGTTTTTTCCTTAATAGAGTAAGATTTTATCTTAAAATACAAGAACTTTTCGTGGTTCTTGTCAATTTTTGTTGGTTTTCATCTTACGAACTTATTTCAGTCAGCGAGATCTTTCTTCTTCAAAGCAAAAAGATTTTATCTTCAAATACAAGAACTTTTCGTGGTTTTGATGGTTTTCAGCAAATGAACATATTTCAGCGAGCTGGAAGTTTTTTCCTTAATAGAGTAAGATTTTATCTTGAAATACAAGAACTTTTCGTGGTTCTTGTCAATTTTTGTTGGTTTTCATCTAATGAACTTATTTCAGTCAGCTAGATCTTTCTTCTTCAAAGCAAAAAGATTTTATCTTCAAATACAAGAACTTTTCGTGGTTTTGTTGGTTTTCAGCAAATGAACAGATTGCAGCGAGCAAGAAGTTTTTTCTTTAATAGCGTAAGATTTTATCTTAAAATACAAGAACTTTTCGTGGTTCTTGTCAATTTTTGTTCGTTTTCATCTAATGAACTTATTTCAGTCAGCTAGATCTTTCTTCTTCAAAGCAAAAAGATTTCATCTTCAAATACAAGAACTTTTCGTGGTTTTGTTGGTTTTCAGCAAATGAACAGATTTCAGCGAGCAAGAAGTTTTTTCTTTAATAGCGTAAGATTTTATCTTAAAATACAAGAACTTTTCGTGGTTCTTGTCAATTTTTGTTCGTTTTCATCTAATGAACTTATTTCAGTCAGCAAGATCTTTCTTCTTCAAAGCAAAAAGATTTTATCTTCAAATACAAGAACTTTTCGTGGTTTTGTTGGTTTTCAGCAAATGAACAGATTTGAGCGAGCAAGAAGTTTTTTCTTTAATAGCGTAAGATTTTATCTTAAAATACAAGAACTTTTCGTGGTTCTTGTCAATTTTTGTTGGTTTTCATCTTATGAACTTATTTCAGTCAGCGAGATCTTTCTTCTTCAAAGCAAAAAGATTTTATCTTCAAATACAAGAACTTTTCGTGGTTTTGATGGTTTTCAGCAAATGAACATATTTCAGCGAGCTGGAAGTTTTTTCCTTAATAGAGTAAGATTTTATCTTAAAATACAAGAACTTTTCGTGGTTCTTGTCAATTTTTGTTGGTTTTCATCTAATGAACTTATTTCAGTCAGCTAGATCTTTCTTCTTCAAAGCAAAAAGATTTTATCTTCAAATACAAGAACTTTTCGTGGTTTTGTTGGTTTTCAGCAAATGAACATATTTCAGCGATCTGGGTGTTTTTTCTTTAATAGCGTAAGATTTTATCTTAAAATACAAGAACTTTTCGTGGTTCTTGACAATTTTTGTTGGTTTTCATCTTATGAACTTATTTCAGTCAGCTAGATCTTTCTTCTTCAAAGCAAAAAGATTTTATCTTCAAATACAAGAACTTTTCGTGGTTTTGTTGGTTTTCAGCAAATGAACAGATTTCAGCGAGCAAGAAGTTTTTTCTTTAATAGCGTAAGATTTTATCTTAAAATACAAGAACTTTTCGTGGTTCTTGTCAATTTTTGTTCGTTTTCATCTAATGAACTTATTTCAGTCAGCTAGATTTTTCTTCTTCACAGCAAAAAGATTTTATCTTCAAATACAAGAACTTTTCTTGGTTTTGTTGGTTTTCAGCAAATGAACATATTTCAGCGAGCTGGAAGTTTTTTCCTTAATAGAGTAAGATTTTATCTTAAAATACAAGAACTTTTCGTGGTTCTTGTCAATTTTTGTTGGTTTTCATCTTATGAACTTATTTCAGTCAGCGAGATCTTTCTTCTTCAAAGCAAAAAGATTTTATCTTCAAATACAAGAACTTTTCGTGGTTTTGATGGTTTTCAGCAAATGAACATATTTCAGCGAGCTGGAAGTTTTTTCCTTAATAGAGTAAGATTTTATCTTAAAATACAAGAACTTTTCGTGGTTCTTGTCAATTTTTGTTGGTTTTCATCTAATGAACTTATTTCAGTCAGCTAGATCTTTCTTCTTCAAAGCAAAAAGATTTTATCTTCAAATACAAGAACTTTTCGTGGTTTTGTTGGTTTTCAGCAAATGAACAGATTTCAGCGAGCAAGAAGTTTTTTCTTTAATAGCGTAAGATTTTATCTTAAAATACAAGAACTTTTCGTGGTTCTTGTCAATTTTTGTTCGTTTTCATCTAATGAACTTATTTCAGTCAGCGAGATCTTTCTTCTTCAAAGCAAAAAGATTTTATCTTCAAATACAAGAACTTTTCGTGGTTTTGATGGTTTTCAGTAAATGAACATATTTCAGCGAGCTGGAAGTTTTTTCCTTAATAGAGTAAGATTTTATCTTAAAATACAAGAACTTTTCGTGGTTCTTGTCAATTTTTGTTCGTTTTCATCTAATGAACTTATTTCAGTCAGCTAGATCTTTCTTCTTCAAAGCAAAAAGATTTTATCTTCAAATACAAGAACTTTTCGAGGTTTTGATGGTTTTCAGCAAATGAACATATTTCAGCGAGCTGGAAGTTTTTTCCTTAATAGAGTAAGATTTTATCTTAAAATACAAGAACTTTTCGTGGTTCTTGTCAATTTTTGTTGGTTTTCATCCAATGAACTTATTTCAGTCAGCTAGATCTTTCTTCTTCAAAGCAAAAAGATTTCATCTTCAAATACAAGAACTTTTCGTGGTTTTGTTGGTTTTCAGCAAATGAACAGATTTCAGCGAGCAAGAAGTTTTTTCCTGAATAGAGTAAGATTTTATCTTAAAATACAAGAACTTTTCGTGGTTCTTGTCAATTTTTGTTGGTTTTCATCTAATGAACTTATTTCAGTCAGCTAGATCTTTCTTCTTCAAAGCAAAAAGATTTTATCTTCAAATACAAGAACTTTTCGAGGTTTTGATGGTTTTCAGCAAATGAACATATTTCAGCGAGCTGGAAGTTTTTTCCTTAATAGAGTAAGATTTTATCTTAAAATACAAGAACTTTTCGTGGTTCTTGTCAATTTTTGTTGGTTTTCATCTAATGAACTTATTTCAGTCAGCTCGATCTTTCTTCTTCAAAGCAAAAAGATTTCATCTTCAAATACAAGAACTTTTCGTGGTTTTGTTGGTTTTCAGCAAATGAACAGATTTCAGCGAGCAAGAAGTTTTTTCTTTAATAGCGTAAGATTTTATCTTAAAATACAAGAACTTTTCGTGGTTCTTATCAATTTTTGTTCGTTTTCATCTTATGAACTTATTTCAGTCAGCTAGATCTTTCTTCTTCAAAGCAAAAAGATTTTATCTTCAAATACAAGAACTTTTCGTGGTTTTGATGGTTTTCAGCAAATGAACATATTTCAGTGAGCTGGAAGTTTTTTCCTTAATAGAGTAAGATTTTATCTTAAAATACAAGAACTTTTCGTGGTTCTTGTCAATTTTTGTTGGTTTTCATCTAATGAACTTATTTCAGTCAGCTAGATCTTTCTTCTTCAAAGCAAAAAGATTTCATCTTCAAATACAAGAACTTTTCGTGGTTTTGTTGGTTTTCAGCAAATGAACAGATTTCAGCGAGCAAGAAGTTTTTTCTTTAATAGCGTAAGATTTTATCTTAAAATACAAGAACTTTTCGTGGTTCTTGTCAATTTTTGTTCGTTTTCATCTAATGAACTTATTTCAGTCAGCTAGATCTTTCTTCTTCAAAGCAAAAAGATTTTATCTTCAAATACAAGAACTTTTCGTGGTTTTGTTGGTTTTCAGCAAATGAACATATTTCAGCGAGCTGTGTGTTTTTTCTTTTGTAGCGTAAGATTTTATCTTAAAATACAAGAACTTTTTGTGGATCTTGACAATTTTTGTTGGTTTTCATCTTATGAACTTATTTCAGTCAGCAAGATCTTTCTTCTTCAAAGCAAAAAGATTTTATCTTCAAATACAAGAACTTTTCGTGGTTTTGTTGGTTTTCAGCAAATGAACATATTTCAGTGAGCTGGAAGTTTTTTCCTTAATAGAGTAAGATTTTATCTTAAAATACAAGAACTTTTCGTGGTTCTTGTCAATTTTTGTTCGTTTTCATCTAATGAACTTATTTCAGTCAGCTGGATCTTTCTTCTTCAAAGCAAAAAGATTTCATCTTCAAATACAAGAACTTTTCGTGGTTTTGTTGGTTTTCAGCAAATGAACAGATTTCAGCGAGCAAGAAGTTTTTTCTTTAATAGCGTAAGATTTTATCTTAAAATACAAGAACTTTTCGTGGTTCTTGTCAATTTTTGTTCGTTTTCATCTAATGAACTTATTTCAGTCAGCGAGATCTTTCTTCTTCAAAGCAAAAAGATTTTATCTTCAAATACAAGAACTTTTCGTGGTTTTGATGGTTTTCAGTAAATGAACATATTTCAGCGAGCTGGAAGTTTTTTCCTTAATAGAGTAAGATTTTATCTTAAAATACAAGAACTTTTCGTGGTTCTTGTCAATTTTTGTTCGTTTTCATCTAATGAACTTATTTCAGTCAGCTAGATCTTTCTTCTTCAAAGCAAAAAGATTTTATCTTCAAATACAAGAACTTTTCGAGGTTTTGATGGTTTTCAGCAAATGAACATATTTCAGCGAGCTGGAAGTTTTTTCCTTAATAGAGTAAGATTTTATCTTAAAATACAAGAACTTTTCGTGGTTCTTGTCAATTTTTGTTGGTTTTCATCCAATGAACTTATTTCAGTCAGCTAGATCTTTCTTCTTCAAAGCAAAAAGATTTCATCTTCAAATACAAGAACTTTTCGTGGTTTTGTTGGTTTTCAGCAAATGAACAGATTTCAGCGAGCAAGAAGTTTTTTCCTGAATAGAGTAAGATTTTATCTTAAAATACAAGAACTTTTCGTGGTTCTTGTCAATTTTTGTTGGTTTTCATCTAATGAACTTATTTCAGTCAGCTAGATCTTTCTTCTTCAAAGCAAAAAGATTTTATCTTCAAATACAAGAACTTTTCGAGGTTTTGATGGTTTTCAGCAAATGAACATATTTCAGCGAGCTGGAAGTTTTTTCCTTAATAGAGTAAGATTTTATCTTAAAATACAAGAACTTTTCGTGGTTCTTGTCAATTTTTGTTGGTTTTCATCTAATGAACTTATTTCAGTCAGCTCGATCTTTCTTCTTCAAAGCAAAAAGATTTCATCTTCAAATACAAGAACTTTTCGTGGTTTTGTTGGTTTTCAGCAAATGAACAGATTTCAGCGAGCAAGAAGTTTTTTCTTTAATAGCGTAAGATTTTATCTTAAAATACAAGAACTTTTCGTGGTTCTTATCAATTTTTGTTCGTTTTCATCTTATGAACTTATTTCAGTCAGCTAGATCTTTCTTCTTCAAAGCAAAAAGATTTTATCTTCAAATACAAGAACTTTTCGTGGTTTTGATGGTTTTCAGCAAATGAACATATTTCAGTGAGCTGGAAGTTTTTTCCTTAATAGAGTAAGATTTTATCTTAAAATACAAGAACTTTTCGTGGTTCTTGTCAATTTTTGTTGGTTTTCATCTAATGAACTTATTTCAGTCAGCTAGATCTTTCTTCTTCAAAGCAAAAAGATTTCATCTTCAAATACAAGAACTTTTCGTGGTTTTGTTGGTTTTCAGCAAATGAACAGATTTCAGCGAGCAAGAAGTTTTTTCTTTAATAGCGTAAGATTTTATCTTAAAATACAAGAACTTTTCGTGGTTCTTGTCAATTTTTGTTCGTTTTCATCTAATGAACTTATTTCAGTCAGCTAGATCTTTCTTCTTCAAAGCAAAAAGATTTTATCTTCAAATACAAGAACTTTTCGTGGTTTTGTTGGTTTTCAGCAAATGAACATATTTCAGCGAGCTGTGTGTTTTTTCTTTTGTAGCGTAAGATTTTATCTTAAAATACAAGAACTTTTTGTGGATCTTGACAATTTTTGTTGGTTTTCATCTTATGAACTTATTTCAGTCAGCAAGATCTTTCTTCTTCAAAGCAAAAAGATTTTATCTTCAAATACAAGAACTTTTCGTGGTTTTGTTGGTTTTCAGCAAATGAACATATTTCAGTGAGCTGGAAGTTTTTTCCTTAATAGAGTAAGATTTTATCTTAAAATACAAGAACTTTTCGTGGTTCTTGTCAATTTTTGTTCGTTTTCATCTAATGAACTTATTTCAGTCAGCTAGATCTTTCTTCTTCAAAGCAAAAAGATTTCATCTTCAAATACAAGAACTTTTCGTGGTTTTGTTGGTTTTCAGCAAATGAACAGATTTCAGCGAGCAAGAAGTTTTTTCTTCAATAGCGTAAGATTTTATCTTAAAATACAAGAACTTTTCGTGGTTCTTGTCAATTTTTGTTCGTTTTCATCTTATGAACTTATTTCAGTCAGCTAGATCTTTCTTCTTCAAAGCAAAAAGATTTTATCTTCAAATACAAGAACTTTTCGTGGTTTTGTTGGTTTTCAGCAAATGAACATATTTCAGCGAGCTGTGTGTTTTTTCTTTTGTAGCGTAAGATTTTATCTTAAAATACAAGAACTTTTCGTGGATCTTGACAATTTTTGTTGGTTTTCATCTTATGAACTTATTTCAGTCAGCAAGATCTTTCTTCTTCAAAGCAAAAAGATTTTATCTTCAAATACAAGAACTTTTCGTGGTTTTGTTGGTTTTCAGCAAATGAACAGATTTCAGCGAGCAAGAAGTTTTTTCTTTAATAGCGTAAGATTTTATCTTAAAATACAAGAACTTTTCGTGGTTCTTGTCAATTTTTGTTGGTTTTCATCTAATGAACTTATTTCAGTCAGCTAGATTTTTCTTCTTCACAGCAAAAAGATTTTATCTTCAAATACAAGAACTTTTCTTGGTTTTGTTGGTTTTCAGCAAATGAACATATTTCAGCGAGCTGGAAGTTTTTTCCTTAATAGAGTAAGATTTTATCTTAAAATACAAGAACTTTTCGTGGTTCTTGTCAATTTTTGTTGGTTTTCATCTTACGAACTTATTTCAGTCAGCGAGATCTTTCTTCTTCAAAGCAAAAAGATTTTATCTTCAAATACAAGAACTTTTCGTGGTTTTGATGGTTTTCAGCAAATGAACATATTTCAGCGAGCTGGAAGTTTTTTCCTTAATAGTGTAAGATTTTATCTTAAAATACAAGAACTTTTCGTGGTTCTTGTCAATTTTTGTTGGTTTTCATCTAATGAACTTATTTCAGTCAGCTAGATCTTTCTTCTTCAAAGCAAAAAGATTTTATCTTCAAATACAAGAACTTTTCGTGGTTTTGTTGGTTTTCAGCAAATGAACAGATTTCAGCGAGCAAGAAGTTTTTTCTTTAATAGCGTAAGATTTTATCTTAAAATACAAGAACTTTTCGTGGTTCTTGTCAATTTTTGTTCGTTTTCATCTAATGAACTTATTTCAGTCAGCTAGATCTTTCTTCTTCAAAGCAAAAAGATTTCATCTTCAAATACAAGAACTTTTCGTGGTTTTGTTGGTTTTCAGCAAATGAACAGATTTCAGCGAGCAAGAAGTTTTTTCTTTAATAGCGTAAGATTTTATCTTAAAATACAAGAACTTTTCGTGGTTCTTGTCAATTTTTGTTCGTTTTCATCTAATGAACTTATTTCAGTCAGCTAGATCTTTCTTCTTCAAAGCAAAAAGATTTTATCTTCAAATACAAGAACTTTTCGTGGTTTTGATGGTTTTCAGCAAATGAACATATTTCAGCGAGCTGGAAGTTTTTTCCTTAATAGAGTAAGATTTTATCTTAAAATACAAGAACTTTTCGTGGTTCTTGTCAATTTTTGTTGGTTTTCATCCAATGAACTTATTTCAGTCAGCTTGATCTTTCTTCTTCAAAGCAAAAAGATTTTATCTTCAAATACAAGAACTTTTCGTGGTTTTGTTGGTTTTCAGCAAATGAACATATTTCAGCGATCTGGGTGTTTTTTCTTTAATAGCGTAAGATTTTATCTTAAAATACAAGAACTTTTCGTGGTTCTTGACAATTTTTGTTGGTTTTCATCTTATGAACTTATTTCAGTCAGCTAGATCTTTCTTCTTCAAAGCAAAAAGATTTTATCTTCAAATACAAGAACATTTCTTGGTTTTGTTGGTTTTCAGCAAATGAACATATTTCAGCGAGCTGGAAGTTTTTTCCTTAATAGAGTAAGATTTTATCTTAAAATACAAGAACTTTTCGTGGTTCTTGTCAATTTTTGTTGGTTTTCATCTAATGAACTTATTTCAGTCAGCTAGATCTTTCTTCTTCAAAGCAAAAAGATTTCATCTTCAAATACAAGAACTTTTCGTGGTTTTGTTGGTTTTCAGCAAATGAACAGATTTCAGCGAGCAAGAAGTTTTTTCTTTAAGAGCGTAAGATTTTATCTTAAAATACAAGAACTTTTCGTGGTTCTTGTCAATTTTTGTTCGTTTTCATCTAATGAACTTATTTCAGTCAGCTAGACCTTTCTTCTTCAAAGCAAAAAGATTTTATCTTCAAATACAAGAACTTTTCGTGGTTTTGATGGTTTTCAGCAAATGAACATATTTCAGCGAGCTGGAAGTTTTTTCCTTAATAGAGCAAGATTTTATCTTAAAATACAAGAACTTTTCGTGGTTCTTGTCAATTTTTGTTGGTTTTCATCTAATGAACTTATTTCAGTCAGCGAGATCTTTCTTCTTCAAAGCAAAAAGATTTTATCTTCAAATACAAGAACTTTTCGTGGTTTTGTTGGTTTTCAGCAAATGAACATATTTCAGCGAGCTGGGTGTTTTTTCTTTAATAGCGTAAGATTTTATCTTAAAATACAAGAACTTTTCGTGGTTCTTGACAATTTTTGTTGGTTTTCATCTTATGAACTTATTTCAGTCAGCTAGATCTTTCTTCTTCAAAGCAAAAAGATTTTATCTTCAAATACAAGAACTTTTCGTGGTTTTGTTGGTTTTCAGCAAATGAACAGATTTCAGCGAGCAAGAAGTTTTTTCTTTAATAGCGTAAGATTTTATCTTAAAATACAAGAACTTTTCGTGGTTCTTGTCAATTTTTGTTCGTTTTCATCTAATGAACTTATTTCAGTCAGCTAGATTTTTCTTCTTCACAGCAAAAAGATTTTATCTTCAAATACAAGAACTTTTCTTGGTTTTGTTGGTTTTCAGCAAATGAACATATTTCAGCGAGCTGGAAGTTTTTTCCTTAATAGAGTAAGATTTTATCTTAAAATACAAGAACTTTTCGTGGTTCTTGTCAATTTTTGTTGGTTTTCATCTTATGAACTTATTTCAGTCAGCGAGATCTTTCTTCTTCAAAGCAAAAAGATTTTATCTTCAAATACAAGAACTTTTCGTGGTTTTGATGGTTTTCAGCAAATGAACATATTTCAGCGAGCTGGAAGTTTTTTCCTTAATAGAGTAAGATTTTATCTTAAAATACAAGAACTTTTCGTGGTTCTTGTCAATTTTTGTTGGTTTTCATCTAATGAACTTATTTCAGTCAGCTAGATCTTTCTTCTTCAAAGCAAAAAGATTTTATCTTCAAATACAAGAACTTTTCGTGGTTTTGTTGGTTTTCAGCAAATGAACAGATTTCAGCGAGCAAGAAGTTTTTTCTTTAATAGCGTAAGATTTTATCTTAAAATACAAGAACTTTTCGTGGTTCTTGTCAATTTTTGTTCGTTTTCATCTAATGAACTTATTTCAGTCAGCGAGATCTTTCTTCTTCAAAGCAAAAAGATTTTATCTTCAAATACAAGAACTTTTCGTGGTTTTGATGGTTTTCAGTAAATGAACATATTTCAGCGAGCTGGAAGTTTTTTCCTTAATAGAGTAAGATTTTATCTTAAAATACAAGAACTTTTCGTGGTTCTTGTCAATTTTTGTTCGTTTTCATCTAATGAACTTATTTCAGTCAGCTAGATCTTTCTTCTTCAAAGCAAAAAGATTTTATCTTCAAATACAAGAACTTTTCGAGGTTTTGATGTTTTTGAGCAAATGAACATATTTCAGCGAGCTGGAAGTTTTTTCCTTAATAGAGTAAGATTTTATCTTAAAATACAAGAACTTTTCGTGGTTCTTGTCAATTTTTGTTGGTTTTCATCCAATGAACTTATTTCAGTCAGCTAGATCTTTCTTCTTCAAAGCAAAAAGATTTCATCTTCAAATACAAGAACTTTTCGTGGTTTTGTTGGTTTTCAGCAAATGAACAGATTTCAGCGAGCAAGAAGATTTTTCCTGAATAGAGTAAGATTTTATCTTAAAATACAAGAACTTTTCGTGGTTCTTGTCAATTTTTGTTGGTTTTCATCTAATGAACTTATTTCAGTCAGCTAGATCTTTCTTCTTCAAAGCAAAAAGATTTTATCTTCAAATACAAGAACTTTTCGAGGTTTTGATGGTTTTCAGCAAATGAACATATTTCAGCGAGCTGGAAGTTTTTTCCTTAATAGAGTAAGATTTTATCTTAAAATACAAGAACTTTTCGTGGTTCTTGTCAATTTTTGTTGGTTTTCATCTAATGAACTTATTTCAGTCAGCTCGATCTTTCTTCTTCAAAGCAAAAAGATTTCATCTTCAAATACAAGAACTTTTCGTGGTTTTGTTGGTTTTCAGCAAATGAACAGATTTCAGCGAGCAAGAAGTTTTTTCTTTAATCGCGTAAGATTTTATCTTAAAATACAAGAACTTTTCGTGGTTCTTGTCAATTTTTGTTGGTTTTCATCGAATGAACTTATTTCAGTCAGCTAGATTTTTCTTCTTCACAGCAAAAAGATTTTATCTTCAAATACAAGAACTTTTCTTGGTTTTGTTGGTTTTGAGCAAATGAACATATTTCACCGAGCTGGAAGTTTTTTCCTCAATAGAGTAAGATTTTATCTTAAAATACAAGAACTTTTCGTGGTTCTTGTCAATTTTTGTTGGTTTTCATCTAATGAACTTATTTCAGTCAGCTAGATCTTTCTTCTTCAAAGCAAAAAGATTTCATCTTCAAATACAAGAACTTTTCGTGGTTTTGTTGGTTTTCAGCAAATGAACAGATTTCAGCGAGCAAGAAGTTTTTTCTTTAATAGCGTAAGATTTTATCTTAAAATACAAGAACTTTTCGTGGTTCTTGTCAATTTTTGTTCGTTTTCATCTAATGAACTTATTTCAGTCAGCTAGATCTTTCTTCTTCAAAGCAAAAAGATTTTATCTTCAAATACAAGAACTTTTCGTGGTTTTGATGGTTTTCAGCAAATGAACATATTTCAGCGAGCTGGAAGTTTTTTCCTTAATAGAGTAAGATTTTATCTTAAAATACAAGAACTTTTCGTGGTTCTTGTCAATTTTTGTTGGTTTTCATCTAATGAACTTATTTCAGTCAGCTAGATCTTTCTTCTTCAAAGCAAAAAGATTTTATCTTCAAATACAAGAACTTTTCGTGGTTTTGTTGGTTTTCAGCAAATGAACATATTTCAGCGATCTGGGTGTTTTTTCTTTAATAGCGTAAGATTTTATCTTAAAATACAAGAACTTTTCGTGGTTCTTGACAATTTTTGTTGGTTTTCATCTTATGAACTTATTTCAGTCAGCTAGATCTTTCTTCTTCAAAGCAAAAAGATTTTATCTTCAAATACAAGAACTTTTCGTGGTTTTGTTGGTTTTCAGCAAATGAACAGATTTCAGCGAGCAAGAAGTTTTTTCTTTAATAGCGTAAGATTTTATCTTAAAATACAAGAACTTTTCGTGGTTCTTGTCAATTTTTGTTGGTTTTCATCTAATGAACTTATTTCAGTCAGCTAGATTTTTCTTCTTCACAGCAAAAAGATTTTATCTTCAAATACAAGAACTTTTCTTGGTTTTGTTGGTTTTCAGCAAATGAACAGATTTCAGCGAGCAAGAAGTTTTTTCTTTAATAGCGTAAGATTTTATCTTAAAATACAAGAACTTTTCGTGGTTCTTGTCAATTTTTGTTCGTTTTCATCCAATGAACTTATTTCAGTCAGCTAGATCTTTCTTCTTCAAAGCAAAAAGATTTTATCTTCAAATACAAGAACTTTTCGTGGTTTTGTTGGTTTTCAGCAAATGAACAGATTTGAGCGAGCAAGAAGTTTTTTCTTTAATAGCGTAAGATTTTATCTTAAAATACAAGAAGTTTTCGTGGTTCTTGTCAATTTTTGTTCGTTTTCATCTAATGAACTTATTTCAGTCAGCGAGATCTTTCTTCTTCAAAGCGAAAAGATTTTATCTTCAAATACAAGAACTTTTCGTGGTTTTGATGGTTTTCAGCAAATGAACATATTTCAGCGAGCTGGAAGTTTTTTCCTTAATAGAGTAAGATTTTATCTTAAAATACAAGAACTTTTCGTGGTTCTTGTCAATTTTTGTTGGTTTTCATCTGATGAACTTATTTCAGTCAGCTAGATCTTTCTTCTTCAAAGCAAAAAGATTTTATCTTCAAATACAAGAACTTTTCGTGGTTTTGTTGGTTTTCAGCAAATGAACAGATTTCAGCGAGCAAGAAGTTTTTTCTTCAATAGCGTAAGATTTTATCTTAAAACACAAGAACTTTTCGTGGTTTTTGTGAATTTTTGTTGGTTTTCATCCAATGAACTTATTTCCGTCAGCTAGATCTTTCTTCTTCAAAGCAAAAAGATTTTATCTTCAAATACAAGAACTTTTCGTGGTTTTGATGGTTTTCAGCAAATGAACATATTTCAGCGAGCTGGAAGTTTTTTCTTTAATAGAGTAAGATTTTATCTTAAAATACAAGAACTTTTCGTGGTTCTTGTCAATTTTTGTTGGTTTTCATCTAATGAACTTATTTCTGTCAGCTAGATCTTTCTTCTTCAAAGCAAAAAGATTTTATCTTCAAATACAAGAACTTTTCGTGGTTTTGTTGGTTTTCAGCAAATGAACATATTTCAGCGAGCTGGGTGTTTTTTCTTTAATAGCGTAAGATTTTATCTTAAAATACAAGAACTTTTCGTGGTTCTTGTCAATTTTTGTTCGTTTTCATCTAATGAACTTATTTCAGTCAGCGAGATCTTTCTTCTTCAAAGCAAAAAGATTTTATCTTCAAATACAAGAACTTTTCGTGGTTTTGATGGTTTTCAGTAAATGAACATATTTCAGCGAGCTGGAAGTTTTTTCCTCAATAGAGTAAGATTTTATCTTAAAATACAAGAACTTTTCGTGGTTCTTGTCAATTTTTGTTCGTTTTCATCTAATGAACTTATTTCAGTCAGCTAGATCTTTCTTCTTCAAAGCAAAAAGATTTTATCTTCAAATACAAGAACTTTTCGAGGTTTTGATGGTTTTCAGCAAATGAACATATTTCAGCGAGCTGGAAGTTTTTTCCTAAATAGAGTAAGATTTTATCTTAAAATACAAGAACTTTTCGTGGTTCTTGTCAATTTTTGTTGGTTTTCATCCAATGAACTTATTTCAGTCAGCTAGATCTTTCTTCTTCAAAGCAAAAAGATTTCATCTTCAAATACAAGAACTTTTCGTGGTTTTGTTGGTTTTCAGCAAATGAACAGATTTCAGCGAGCAAGAAGTTTTTTCCTTAATAGAGTAAGATTTTATCTTAAAATACAAGAACTTTTCGTGGTTCTTGACAATTTTTGTTGGTTTTCATCTTATGAACTTATTTCAGTCAGCTAGATCTTTCTTCTTCACAGCAAAAAGATTTTATCTTCAAATACAAGAACTTTTCTTGGTTTTGTTGGTTTTCAGCAAATGAACAGATTTCAGCGAGCAAGAAGTTTTTTCTTTAATAGCGTAAGATTTTATCTTAAAATACAAGAACTTTTCGTGGTTCTTGTCAATTTTTGTTCGTTTTCATCTCATGAACTTATTTCAGTCAGCTAGATCTTTCTTCTTCAAAGCAAAAAGATTTTATCTTCAAATACAAGAACTTTTCGTGGTTTTGATGGTTTTCAGCAAATGAACATATTTCAGCGAGCTGGAAGTTTTTTCCTTAATAGAGTAAGATTTTATCTTAAAATACAAGAACTTTTCGTGGTTCTTGTCAATTTTTGTTGGTTTTCATCTTATGAACTTATTTCAGTCAGCAAGATCTTTCTTCTTCAAAGCAAAAAGATTTTATCTTCAAATACAAGAACTTTTCGTGGTTTTGTTGGTTTTCAGCAAATGAACAGATTTGAGCGAGCAAGAAGTTTTTTCTTTAATAGCGTAAGATTTTATCTTAAAATACAAGAACTTTTCGTGGTTCTTGTCAATTTTTGTTGGTTTTCATCTTATGAACTTATTTCAGTCAGCGAGATCTTTCTTGTTCAAAGCAAAAAGATTTTATCTTCAAATACAAGAACTTTTCGTGGTTTTGATGGTTTTCAGCAAATGAACATATTTCAGCGAGCTGGAAGTTTTTTCCTTAATAGAGTAAGATTTTATCTTAAAATACAAGAACTTTTCGTGGTTCTTGTCAATTTTTGTTGGTTTTCATCTAATGAACTTATTTCAGTCAGCTAGATCTTTCTTCTTCAAAGCAAAAAGATTTTATCTTCAAATACAAGAACTTTTCGTGGTTTTGTTGGTTTTCAGCAAATGAACAGATTTCAGCGAGCAAGAAGTTTTTTCTTTAATAGCGTAAGATTTTATCTTAAAATACAAGAACTTTTCGTGGTTCTTGTCAATTTTTGTTCGTTTTCATCTAATGAACTTATTTCAGTCAGCGAGATCTTTCTTCTTCAAAGCAAAAAGATTTTATCTTCAAATACAAGAACTTTTCGTGGTTTTGATGGTTTTCAGTAAATGAACATATTTCAGCGAGCTGGAAGTTTTTTCCTTAATAGAGTAAGATTTTATCTTAAAATACAAGAACTTTTCGTGGTTCTTGTCAATTTTTGTTCGTTTTCATCTAATGAACTTATTTCAGTCAGCTAGATCTTTCTTCTTCAAAGCAAAAAGATTTTATCTTCAAATACAAGAACTTTTCGAGGTTTTGATGGTTTTCAGCAAATGAACATATTTCAGCGAGCTGGAAGTTTTTTCCTTAATAGAGTAAGATTTTATCTTAAAATACAAGAACTTTTCGTGGTTCTTGTCAATTTTTGTTGGTTTTCATCCAATGAACTGATTTCAGTCAGCTAGATCTTTCTTCTTCAAAGCAAAAAGATTTCATCTTCAAATACAAGAACTTTTCGAGGTTTTGATGGTTTTCAGCAAATGAACATATTTCAGCGAGCTGGAAGTTTTTTCCTTAATAGAGTAAGATTTTATCTTAAAATACAAGAACTTTTCGTGGTTCTTGTCAATTTTTGTTGGTTTTCATCCAATGAACTGATTTCAGTCAGCTAGATCTTTCTTCTTCAAAGCAAAAAGATTTCATCTTCAAATACAAGAACTTTTCGTGGTTTTGTTGGTTTTCAGCAAATGAACAGATTTCAGCGAGCAAGAAGTTTTTTCCTTAATAGAGTAAGATTTTATCTTAAAATGCAAGAACTTTTCGTGGTTCTTGTCAATTTTTGTTGGTTTTCATCTAATGAACTTATTTCAGTCAGCTAGATCTTTCTTCTTCAAAGCAAAAAGATTTTATCTTCAAATACAAGAACTTTTCGAGGTTTTGATGGTTTTCAGCAAATGAACATATTTCAGCGAGCTGGAAGTTTTTTCCTTAATAGAGTAAGATTTTATCTTAAAATACAAGAACTTTTCGTGGTTCTTGTCAATTTTTGTTGGTTTTCATCTAATGAACTTATTTCAGTCAGCTCGATCTTTCTTCTTCAAAGCAAAAAGATTTCATCTTCAAATACAAGAACTTTTCGTGGTTTTGTTGGTTTTCAGCAAATGAACAGATTTCAGCGAGCAAGAAGTTTTTTCTTTAATAGCGTAAGATTTTATCTTAAAATACAAGAACTTTTCGTGGTTCTTGTCAATTTTTGTTGGTTTTCATCGAATGAACTTATTTCAGTCAGCTAGATTTTTCTTCTTCACAGCAAAAAGATTTTATCTTCAAATACAAGAACTTTTCTTGGTTTTGTTGGTTTTCAGCAAATGAACATATTTCACCGAGCTGGAAGTTTTTTCCTTCATAGAGTAAGATTTTATCTTAAAATACAAGAACTTTTCGTGGTTCTTGTCAATTTTTGTTGGTTTTCATCTTATGAACTTATTTCAGTCAGCTAGATCTTTCTTCTTCAAAGCAAAAAGATTTCATCTTCAAATACAAGAACTTTTCGTGGTTTTGTTGGTTTTCAGCAAATGAACAGATTTCAGCGAGCAAGAAGTTTGTTCTTTAATAGGGTAAGATTTTATCTTAAAATACAAGAACTTTTCGTGGTTCTTGTCAATTTTTGTTCGTTTTCATCTAATGAACTTATTTCAGTCAGCTAGATCTTTCTTCTTCAAAGCAAAAAGATTTTATCTTCAAATACAAGAACTTTTCGTGGTTTTGATGTTTTTCAGCAAATGAACATATTTCAGCGAGCTGGAAGTTTTTTCCTTAATAGAGCAAGATTTTATCTTAAAATACAAGAACTTTTCGTGGTTCTTGTCAATTTTTGTTGGTTTTCATCTAATGAACTTATTTCAGTCAGCTAGATCTTTCTTCTTCAAAGCAAAAAGATTTTATCTTCAAATACAAGAACTTTTCGTGGTTTTGATGGTTTTCAGCAAATGAACAGATTTCAGCGAGCAAGAAGTTTTTTCTTTAATAGCGTAAGATTTTATCTTAAAATAAAAGAACTTTTCGTGGTTCTTGTCAATTTTTGTTCGTTTTCATCTAATGAACTTATTTCAGTCAGCGAGATCTTTCTTCTTCAAAGCGAAAAGATTTTATCTTCAAATACAAGAACTTTTCGTGGTTTTGATGGTTTTCAGCAAATGAACATATTTCAGCGAGCTGGAAGTTTTTTCCTTAATAGAGTAAGATTTTATCTTAAAATACAAGAACTTTTCGTGGTTCTTGTCAATTTTTGTTGGTTTTCATCTAATGAACTTATTTCAGTCAGCTAGATCTTTCTTCTTCAAAGCAAAAAGATTTTATCTTCAAATACAAGAACTTTTCGTGGTTTTGTTGGTTTCCAGCAAATGAACAGATTTCAGCGAGCAAGAAGTTTTTTCTTCAATAGCGTAAGATTTTATCTTAAAATACAAGAACTTTTCGTGGTTCTTGTCAATTTTTGTTCGTTTTCATCTAATGAACTTATTTCAGTCAGCTAGATCTTTCTTCTTCAAAGCAAAAAGATTTTATCTTCAAATGCAAGAACTTTTCGTGGTTTTGATGGTTTTCAGTAAATGAACATATTTCAGCGAGCTGGAAGTTTTTTCCTTAATAGAGTAAGATTTTATCTTAAAATACAAGAACTTTTCGTGGTTCTTGTCAATTTTTGTTCGTTTTCATCTGATGAACTTATTTCAGTCAGCAAGATCTTTCTTCTTCAAAGCAAAAAGATTTTATCTTCAAATACAAGAACTTTTCGAGGTTTTGATGGTTTTCAGCAAATGAACATATTTCAGCGAGCTGGAAGTTTTTTCCTTAATAGAGTAAGATTTTATCTTAAAACACAAGAACTTTTCGTGGCTCTTGTGAATTTTTGTTGGTTTTCATCCAATGAACTTATTTCAGTCAGCTAGATCTTTCTTCTTCAAAGCAAAAAGATTTTATCTTCAAATACAAGAACTTTTCGTGGTTTTGATGGTTTTCAGCAAATGAACATATTTCAGCGAGCTCGAAGTTTTTTCCTTAATAGAGTAAGATTTTATCTTAAAATACAAGAACTTTTCGTGGTTCTTGTCAATTTTTGTTGGTTTTCATCTAATGAACTTATTTCAGTCAGCTAGATCTTTCTTCTTCAAAGCAAAAAGATTTTATCTTCAAATACAAGAACTTTTCGTGGTTTTGTTGGTTTTCAGCAAATGAACATATTTCAGCGAGCTGGGTGTTTTTTCTTTAATAGCGTAAGATTTTATCTTAAAATACAAGAACTTTTCGTGGTTCTTGACAATTTTTGTTGGTTTTCATCTTATGAACTTATTTCAGTCAGCTAGATCTTTCTTCTTCACAGCAAAAAGATTTTATCTTCAAATACAAGAACTTTTCTTGGTTTTGTTGGTTTTCAGCAAATGAACAGATTTCAGCGAGCAAGAAGTTTTTTCTTTAATAGCGTAAGATTTTATCTTAAAATACAAGAACTTTTCGTGGTTCTTGTCAATTTTTGTTCGTTTTCATCTCATGAACTTATTTCAGTCAGCTAGATCTTTCTTCTTCAAAGCAAAAAGATTTTATCTTCAAATACAAGAACTTTTCGTGGTTTTGATGGTTTTCAGCAAATGAACATATTTCAGCGAGCTGGAAGTTTTTTCCTTAATAGAGTAAGATTTTATCTTAAAATACAAGAACTTTTCGTGGTTCTTGTCAATTTTTGTTGGTTTTCATCTTATGAACTTATTTCAGTCAGCAAGATCTTTCTTCTTCAAAGCAAAAAGATTTTATCTTCAAATACAAGAACTTTTCGTGGTTTTGTTGGTTTTCAGCAAATGAACATATTTCAGCGAGCTGGAAGTTTTTTCCTTAATAGCGTCAGATTTTATCTTAAAATACAAGAACTTTTGGTGGTTCTTGTCAATTTTTGTTCGCTTTCATCTAATGAACTTATTTCAGTCAGCTAGATCTTTCTTCTTCAAAGCAAAAAGATTTTATCTTCAAATACAAGAACTTTTCGTGGTTTTGATGGTTTTCAGCAAATGAACATATTTCAGCGAGCTGGAAGTTTTTTCCTTAATAGAGTAAGATTTTATCTTAAAATACAAGAACTTTTCGTGGTTCTTGTCAATTTTTGTTGGTTTTCATCGAATGAACTTATTTCAGTCAGCTAGATCTTTCTTCTTCAAATCAAAAATATTTTATCTTCAAATACAAGAACTTTTCGTGGTTTTGTTGGTTTTCAGCAAATGAACAGATTTCAGCGATCTGGGAGTTTTTTCTTTAATATCGTCAGATTTTATCTTAAAATACAAGAACTTTTGGTGGTTCTTGTCAATTTTTGTTGGTTTTCATCGAATGAACTTATTTCAGTCAGCTAGATCTTTCTTCTTCAAAGCAAAAAGATTTTATCTTCAAATACAAGAACTTTTCGTGGTTTTGTTGGTTTTCAGCAAATGAACATATTTCAGCGAGCTGGAAGTTTTTTCCTTAATAGAGTAAGATTTTATCTTAAAATACAAGAACTTTTCGTGGTTCTTGTCAATTTTTGTTGGTTTTCATCGAATGAACTTATTTCAGTCAGCTAGATCTTTCTTCTTCAAATCAAAAATATTTTATCTTCAAATACAAGAACTTTTCGTGGTTTTGTTGGTTTTCAGCAAATGAACAGATTTCAGCGATCTGGGAGTTTTTTCTTTAATATCGTCAGATTTTATCTTAAAATACAAGAACTTTTGGTGGTTCTTGTCAATTTTTGTTGGTTTTCATCGAATGAACTTATTTCAGTCAGCTAGATCTTTCTTCTTCAAAGCAAAAAGATTTTATCTTCAAATACAAGAACTTTTCGTGGTTTTGTTGGTTTTCAGCAAATGAACAGATTTCAGCGAGCAAGAAGTTTTTTCTTTAATAGCGTAAGATTTTATCTTAAAATACAAGAACTTTTCGTGGTTCTTGTCAATTTTTGTTCGCTTTCATCTAATGAACTTATTTCAGTCAGCTAGATCTTTCTTGTTCAAAGCAAAAAGATTTTATCTTCAAATACAAGAACTTTTCGTGGTTTTGATGGTTTTCAGTAAATGAACATATTTCAGCGAGCTGGAAGTTTTTTCCTTAATAGAGTAAGATTTTATCTTAAAATACAAGAACTTTTCGTGGTTCTTGTCAATTTTTGTTCGTTTTCATCTCATGAACTTATTTCAGTCAGCAAGATCTTTCTTCTTCAAAGCAAAAAGATTTTATCTTCAAATACAAGAACTTTTCGAGGTTTTGATGGTTTTCAGCAAATGAACATATTTCAGCGAGCTGGAAGTTTTTTCCTTAATAGAGTAAGATTTTATCTTAAAATACAAGAACTTTTCGTGGTTCTTGTGAATTTTTGTTGGTTTTCATCCAATGAACTTATTTCAGTCAGCTAGATCTTTCTTCTTCAAAGCAAAAAGATTTCATCTTCAAATACAAGAACTTTTCGTGGTTTTGTTGGTTTTCAGCAAATGAACAGATTTCAGCGAGCAAGAAGTTTTTTCTTTAATAGCGTAAGATTTTATCTTAAAATACAAGAACTTTTCGTGGTTCTTGTCAATTTTTGTTCGTTTTCATCTAATGAACTTATTTCAGTCAGCTAGATCTTTCTTCTTCAAAGCAAAAAGATTTTATCTTCAAATACAAGAACTTTGCGTGGTTTTGTTGGTTTTCAGCAAATGAACATATTTCAGCGAGCTGGGTGTTTTTTCTTTAATAGCGTAAGATTTTATCTTAAAATACAAGAACGTTTCGTGGTTCTTGACAATTTTTGTTGGTTTTCATCTTATGAACTTATTTCAGTCAGCTAGATCTTTCTTCTTCACAGCAAAAAGATTTTATCTTCAAATACAAGAACTTTTCTTGGTTTTGTTGGTTTTCAGCAAATGAACAGATTTCAGCGAGCAAGAAGTTTTTTCTTTAATAGCGTAAGATTTTATCTTAAAATACAAGAACTTTTCGTGGTTCTTGTCAATTTTTGTTCGTTTTCATCTCATGAACTTATTTCAGTCAGCTAGATCTTTCTTCTTCAAAGCAAAAAGATTTTATCTTCAAATACAAGAACATTTCGTGGTTTTGATGGTTTTCAGCAAATGAACATATTTCAGCGAGCTGGAAGTTTTTTCCTTAATAGCGTCAGATTTTATCCTAAAATACAAGAACTTTTGGTGGTTCTTGTCAATTTTTGTTGGTTTTCATCTAATGAACTTATTTCAGTCAGCTAGATCTTTCTTCTTCAAAGCAAAAAGATTTCATCTTCAAATACAAGAACTTTTCGTGGTTTTGTTGGTTTTCAGCAAATGAACAGATTTCAGCGAGCAAGAAGTTTTTTCTTTAATAGCGTAAGATTTTATCTTAAAATACAAGAACTTTTCGTGGTTCTTGTCAATTTTTGTTCGCTTTCATCTAATGAACTTATTTCAGTCAGCTAGATCTTTCTTCTTCAAAGCAAAAAGATTTTATCTTCAAATACAAGAACTTTTCGTGGTTTTGATGGTTTTCAGCAAATGAACATATTTCAGCGAGCTGGAAGTTTTTTCCTTAATAGAGTAAGATTTTATCTTAAAATACAAGAACTTTTCGTGGTTCTTGTCAATTTTTGTTGGTTTTCATCTAATGAACTTATTTCAGTCAGCTAGATCTTTCTTCTTCAAATCAAAAATATTTTATCTTCAAATACAAGAACTTTTCGTGGTTTTGTTGGTTTTCAGCAAATGAACAGATTTCAGCGAGCTGGGAGTTTTTTCTTTAATAGCGTCAGATTTTATCTTAAAATACAAGAACTTTTGGTGGTTCTTGTCAATTTTTGTTGGTTTTCATCTAATGAACTTATTTCAGTCAGCGAGATCTTTCTTCTTCAAAGCAAAAAGATTTTATCTTCAAATACAAGAACTTTTCGTGGTTTTGTTGGTTTTCAGCAAATGAACAGATTTCAGCGAGCAAGAAGTTTTTTCTTTAATAGCGTAAGATTTTATCTTAAAATACAAGAACTTTTCGTGGTTCTTGTCAATTTTTGTTCGCTTTCATCTAATGAACTTATTTCAGTCAGCTAGATCTTTCTTGTTCAAAGCAAAAAGATTTGATCTTCAAATACAAGAACTTTTCGTGGTTTTGATGGTTTTCAGCAAATGAACATATTTCAGCGAGCTGGATGTTTTTTCCTTCATAGAGTAAGATTTTATCTGAAAATACAAGAACTTTTCGTGGTTCTTGTCAATTTTTGTTGGTTTTCATCTAATGAACTTATTTCAGTCAGCTCGATCTTTCTTCTTCAAAGCAAAAAGATTTTATCTTCAAATACAAGAACTTTTCGTGGTTTTGTTGGTTTTCAGCAAATGAACAGATTTCAGCGAGCAAGAAGTTTTTTCTTTAATAGCGTAAGATTTTATCTTAAAATACAAGAACTTTTCGTGGTTCTTGTCAATTTTTGTTCGCTTTCATCTAATGAACTTATTTCATTCAGCTGGATCTTTCTTCTTCAAAGCAAAAGGATTTTATCTTCAAATACAAGAACTTTTCGTGGTTTTGATGGTTTTCAGCAAATGAACATATTTCAGCGAGCTGGAAGTTTTTTCTTTCATAGCGTAAGATTTTATCTTAAAATACAAGAACTTTTCGTGTTTCTTGTCAATTTTTGTTGGTTTTCATCTCATCAACTTATTTCAGTCAGCCAGATCTTTCTTCTTCAAAGCAAAAAGATTTTATCTTCAAATACAAGAACTTTTCGTGGTTTTGATGGTTTTCAGCAAATGAACAGATTTCAGCGAGCTGGAAGTTTTTTCCTTAATAGCGTAAGATTTTATCTTAAAATACAAGAACTTTTCGTGGTTCTTGTCAATTTTTGTTGGTTTTCATCTAATGAACTTATTTCAGTCAGCTAGATTTTTCTTCTTCACAGCAAAAAGATTTTATCTTCAAATACAAGAACTTTTCTTGGTTTTGTTGGTTTTCAGCAAATGAACAGATTTCAGCGAGCAAGAAGTTTTTTCTTTAATAGCGTAAGATTTTATCTTAAAATACAAGAACTTTTCGTGGTTCTTGTCAATTTTTGTTCGTTTTCATCTAATGAACTTATTTCAGTCAGCTAGATCTTTCTTCTTCAAAGCAAAAAGATTTCATCTTCAAATACAAGAACTTTTCGTGGTTTTGTTGGTTTTCAGCAAATGAACAGATTTCAGCGATCAAGAAGTTTTTTCTTTAATAGCGTAAGATTTTATCTTAAAATACAAGAACTTTTCGTGGTTCTTGTCAATTTTTGTTCGTTTTCATCTAATGAACTTATTTCAGTCAGCTCGATCTTTCTTCTTCAAAGCAAAAAGATTTTATCTTCAAATACAAGAACTTTTCGTGGTTTTGATGGTTTTCAGCAAATGAACATATTTCAGCGAGCTGGAAGTTTTTTCCTTAATAGAGTAAGATTTTATCTTAAAATACAAGAACTTTTCGTGGTTCTTGTCAATTTTTGTTGGTTTTCATCTAATGAACTTATTTCAGTCAGCTAGATCTTTCTTCTTCAAAGCAAAAAGATTTTATCTTCAAATACAAGAACTTTTCGTGGTTTTGTTGGTTTTCAGCAAATGAACATATTTCAGCGAGCTGGGTGTTTTTTCTTTTATAGCGTAAGATTTTATCTTAAAATACAAGAACTTTTCGTGGTTCTTGACAATTTTTGTTGGTTTTCATCTTATGAACTTATTTCAGTCAGCTAGATCTTTCTTCTTCAAAGCCAAAAGATTTTATCTTCAAATACAAGAACTTTTCGTGGTTCTGTTGGTTTTCAGCAAATGAACAGATTTCAGCGAGCAAGAAGTTTTTTCTTTAATAGCGTAAGATTTTATCTTAAAATACAAGAACTTTTCGTGGTTCTTGTCAATTTTTGTTGGTTTTCATCTAATGAACTTATTTCAGTCAGCTAGATTTTTCTTCTTCACAGCAAAAAGATTTTATCTTCAAATACAAGAACTTTTCTTGGTTTTGTTGGTTTTCAGCAAATGAACATATTTCAGCGAGCTGGAAGTTTTTTCCTTAATAGAGTAAGATTTTATCTTAAAATACAAGAACTTTTCGTGGTTCTTGTCAATTTTTGTTGGTTTTCATCTTATGAACTTATTTCCGTCAGCTCGATCTTTCTTCTGCAAAGCAAAAAGATTTTATCTTCAAATACAAGAACTTTTCGTGGTTTTGTTGGTTTTCAGCAAATGAACAGATTTCAGCGAGCAAGAAGTTTTTTCTTTAATAGCGTAAGATTTTATCTTAAAATACAAGAACTTTTCGTGGTTCTTATCAATTTTTGTTCGTTTTCATCTTATGAACTTATTTCAGTCAGCTAGATCTTTCTTCTTCAAAGCAAAAAGATTTTATCTTCAAATACAAGAACTTTTCGTGGTTTTGATGGTTTTCAGCAAATGAACATATTTCAGTGAGCTGGAAGTTTTTTCCTTAATAGAGTAAGATTTTATCTTAAAATACAAGAACTTTTCGTGGTTCTTGTCAATTTTTGTTGGTTTTCATCGAATGAACTTATTTCAGTCAGCTAGATCTTTCTTCTTCAAAGCAAAAAGATTTCATCTTCAAATACAAGAACTTTTCGTGGTTTTGTTGGTTTTCAGCAAATGAACAGATATCAGCGAGCAAGAAGTTTTTTCTTTAATAGCGTAAGATTTTATCTTAAAATACAAGAACTTTTCGTGGTTCTTGTCAATTTTTGTTCGTTTTTATCTAATGAACTTATTTCAGTCAGCTAGATCTTTCTTCTTCAAAGCAAAAAGATTTTATCTTCAAATACAAGAACTTTTCGTGGTTTTGTTGGTTTTCAGCAAATGAACATATTTCAGCGAGCTGTGTGTTTTTTCCTTAATAGAGTAAGATTTTATCTTAAAATACAAGAACTTTTCGTGGTTCTTGTCAATTTTTGTTGGTTTTCATCTCATGAACTTATTTCAGTCAGCTAGATCTTTCTTCTTCAAAGCAAAAAGATTTCATCTTCAAATACAAGAACTTTTCGTGGTTTTGTTGGTTTTCAGCAAATGAACAGATATCAGCGAGCAAGAAGTTTTTTCTTTAATAGCGTAAGATTTTATCTTAAAATACAAGAACTTTTCGTGGTTCTTGTCAATTTTTGTTCGTTTTTATCTAATGAACTTATTTCAGTCAGCTAGATCTTTCTTCTTCAAAGCAAAAAGATTTTATCTTCAAATACAAGAACTTTTCGTGGTTTTGTTGGTTTTCAGCAAATGAACATATTTCAGCGAGCTGTGTGTTTTTTCTTTTGTAGCGTAAGATTTTATCTTAAAATACAAGAACTTTTCGTGGATCTTGACAATTTTTGTTGGTTTTCATCTTATGAACTTATTTCAGTCAGCAAGATCTTTCTTCTTCAAAGCAAAAAGATTTTATCTTCAAATACAAGAACTTTTCGTGGTTTTGTTGGTTTTCAGCAAATGAACAGATTTCAGCGAGCAAGAAGTTTTTTCTTTAATAGCGTAAGATTTTATCTTAAAATACAAGAACTTTTCGTGGTTCTTGTCAATTTTTGTTGGTTTTCATCTCATGAACTTATTTCAGTCAGCTAGATTTTTCTTCTTCACAGCAAAAAGATTTTATCTTCAAATACAAGAACTTTTCTTGGTTTTGTTGGTTTTCAGCAAATGAACATATTTCAGCGAGCTCGAAGTTTTTTCCTTCATAGAGTAAGATTTTATCTTAAAATACAAGAACTTTTCGTGGTTCTTGTCAATTTTTGTTGGTTTTCATCTTATGAACTTATTTCAGTCAGCGAGATCTTTCTTCTTCAAAGCAAAAAGATTTTATCTTCAAATACAAGAACTTTTCGTGGTTTTGATGGTTTTCAGCAAATGAACATATTTCAGCGAGCTGGAAGTTTTTTCCTTAATAGAGCAAGATTTTATCTTAAAATACAAGAACTTTTCGTGGTTCTTGTCAATTTTTGTTCGTTTTCATCTAATGAACTTATTTCAGTCAGCTAGATCTTTCTTCTTCAAAGCAAAAAGATTTTATCTTCAAATACAAGAACTTTTCGAGGTTTTGATGGTTTTCAGCAAATGAACATATTTCAGCGAGCAAGAAGTTTTTTCTTTAATAGCGTAAGATTTTATCTTAAAATACAAGAACTTTTCGTGGTTCTTATCAATTTTTGTTCGTTTTCATCTTATGAACTTATTTCAGTCAGCTAGATCTTTCTTCTTCAAAGCAAAAAGATTTTATCTTCAAATACAAGAACTTTTCGTGGTTTTGATGGTTTTCAGCAAATGAACATATTTCAGTGAGCTGGAAGTTTTTTCCTTAATAGAGTAAGATTTTATCTTAAAATACAAGAACTTTTCGTGGTTCTTGTCAATTTTTGTTGGTTTTCATCTAATGAACTTATTTCAGTCAGCTAGATCTTTCTTCTTCAAAGCAAAAAGATTTCATCTTCAAATACAAGAACTTTTCGTGGTTTTGTTGGTTTTCAGCAAATGAACAGATTTCAGCGAGCAAGAAGTTTTTTCTTTAATAGCGTAAGATTTTATCTTAAAATACAAGAACTTTTCGTGGTTCTTGTCAATTTTTGTTCGTTTTCATCTAATGAACTTATTTCAGTCAGCTGGATCTTTCTTCTTCAAAGCAAAAAGATTTTATCTTCAAATACAAGAACTTTTCGTGGTTTTGTTGGTTTTCAGCAAATGAACATATTTCAGCGAGCTGTGTGTTTTTTCTTTTGTAGCGTAAGATTTTATCTTAAAATACAAGAACTTTTCGTGGATCTTGACAATTTTTGTTGGTTTTCATCTTATGAACTTATTTCAGTCAGCAAGATCTTTCTTCTTCAAAGCAAAAAGATTTTATCTTCAAATACAAGAACTTTTCGTGGTTTTGTTGGTTTTCAGCAAATGAACAGATTTCAGCGAGCAAGAAGTTTTTTCTTTAATAGCGTAAGATTTTATCTTAAAATACAAGAACTTTTCGTGGTTCTTGTCAATTTTTGTTGGTTTTCATCTCATGAACTTATTTCAGTCAGCTAGATTTTTCTTCTTCACAGCAAAAAGATTTTATCTTCAAATACAAGAACTTTTCTTGGTTTTGATGGTTTTCAGCAAATGAACATATTTCAGCGAGCTGGAAGTTTTTTCCTTAATAGAGTAAGATTTTATCTTAAAATACAAGAACTTTTCGTGGTTCTTGTCAATTTTTGTTGGTTTTCATCTAATGAACTTATTTCAGTCAGCTAGATCTTTCTTCTTCAAAGCAAAAAGATTTCATCTTCAAATACAAGAACTTTTCGTGGTTTTGTTGGTTTTCAGCAAATGAACAGATTTCAGCGAGCAAGAAGTTTTTTCTTTAATAGCGTAAGATTTTATCTTAAAATACAAGAACTTTTCGTGGTTCTTGTCAATTTTTGTTCGTTTTCATCTAATGAACTTATTTCAGTCAGCTAGATCTTTCTTCTTCAAAGGAAAAAGATTTCATCTTCAAATACAAGAACTTTTTGTGGTTTTGTTGGTTTTCAGCAAATGAACAGATTTCAGCGAGCAAGAAGTTTTTTCTTTAATAGCGTAAGATTTTATCTTAAAATACAAGAACTTTTCGTGGTTCTTGTCAATTTTTGTTCGTTTTCATCTAATGAACTTATTTCAGTCAGCTAGATCTTTCTTCTTCAAATCGAAAAGATTTTATCTTCAAATACAAGAACTTTTCGTGGTTTTGATGGTTTTCAGCAAATGAACATATTTCAGCGAGCTGGAAGTTTTTTCCTTAATAGAGTAAGATTTTATCTTAAAATACAAGAACTTTTCGTGGTTCTTGTCAATTTTTGTTCGTTTTCATCTTATGAACTTATTTCAGTCAGCTAGATCTTTCTTCTTCAAAGCAAAAAGATTTTATCTTCAAATACAAGAACTTTTCGTGGTTTTGATGGTTTTCAGCAAATGAACATATTTCAGTGAGCTGGAAGTTTTTTCCTTAATAGAGTAAGATTTTATCTTAAAATACAAGAACTTTTCGTGGTTCTTGTCAATTTTTGTTGGTTTTCATCTAATGAACTTATTTCAGTCAGCTGGATCTTTCTTCTTCAAAGCAAAAAGATTTCATCTTCAAATACAAGAACTTTTCGTGGTTTTGTTGGTTTTCAGCAAATGAACAGATTTCAGCGAGCAAGAAGTTTTTTCTTTAATAGCGTAAGATTTTATCTTAAAATACAAGAACTTTTCGTGGTTCTTGTCAATTTTTGTTCGTTTTCATCTAATGAACTTATTTCAGTCAGCGAGATCTTTCTTCTTCAAAGCAAAAAGATTTTATCTTCAAATACAAGAACTTTTCGTGGTTTTGTTGGTTTTCAGCAAATGAACATATTTCAGCGAGCTGGAAGTTTTTTCTTTTATAGCGTAAGATTTTATCTTAAAATACAAGAACTTTTCGTGGATCTTGACAATTTTTGTTGGTTTTCATCTTATGAACTTATTTCAGTCAGCAAGATCTTTCTTCTTCAAAGCAAAAAGATTTTATCTTCAAATACAAGAACTTTTCGTGGTTTTGTTGGTTTTCAGCAAATGAACAGATTTCAGCGAGCAAGAAGTTTTTTCTTTAATAGCGTAAGATTTTATCTTAAAATACAAGAACTTTTCGTGGTTCTTGTCAATTTTTGTTGGTTTTCATCTAATGAACTTATTTCAGTCAGCTAGATTTTTCTTCTTCACAGCAAAAAGATTTTATCTTCAAATACAAGAACTTTTCTTGGTTTTGTTGGTTTTCAGCAAATGAACATATTTCAGCGAGCTGGAAGTTTTTTCCTTAATAGAGTAAGATTTTATCTTAAAATACAAGAACTTTTCGTGGTTCTTGTCAATTTTTGTTGGTTTTCATCTTATGAACTTATTTCAGTCAGCGAGATCTTTCTTCTTCAAAGCAAAAAGATTTTATCTTCAAATACAAGAACTTTTCGTGGTTTTGATGGTTTTCAGCAAATGAACATATTTCAGCGAGCTGGAAGTTTTTTCCTTAATAGAGTAAGATTTTATCTTAAAATACAAGAACTTTTCGTGGTTCTTGTCAATTTTTGTTGGTTTTCATCTAATGAACTTATTTCAGTCAGCAAGATCTTTCTTCTTCAAAGCAAAAAGATTTTATCTTCAAATACAAGAACTTTTCGTGGTTTTGTTGGTTTTCAGCAAATGAACAGATTTCAGCGAGCTGGAAGTTTTTTCCTTAATAGAGTAAGATTTTATCTTAAAATACAAGAACTTTTCGTGGTTCTTGTCAATTTTTGTTCGTTTTCATCGAATGAACTTATTTCAGTCAGCTAGATCTTTCTTCTTCAAAGCAAAAAGATTTTATCTTCAAATACAAGAACTTTTCGTGGTTTTGTTGGTTTTCAGCAAATGAACAGATTTCAGCGAGCAAGAAGTTTTTTCTTTAATAGCGTAAGATTTTATCTTAAAATACAAGAACTTTTCGTGGTTCTTGTCAATTTTTGTTCGTTTTCATCTAATGAACTTATTTCAGTCAGCTAGATCTTTCTTCTTCAAAGCAAAAAGATTTTATCTTCAAATACAAGAACTTTTCGTGGTTTTGTTGGTTTTCAGCAAATGAACAGATTTCAGCGAGCAAGAAGTTTTTTCTTTAATAGCGTAAGATTTTATCTTAAAATACAAGAACTTTTCGTGGTTCTTGTCAATTTTTGTTCGTTTTCATCGAATGAACTTATTTCAGTCAGCTAGATCTTTCTTCTTCAAAGCAAAAAGATTTTATCTTCAAATACAAGAACTTTTCGTGGTTTTGATGGTTTTCAGCAAATGAACATATTTCAGCGAGCTGGAAGTTCTTTCCTTAATAGAGTAAGATTTTATCTTAAAATACAAGAACTTTTCGTGGTTCTTGTCAATTTTTGTTGGTTTTCATCTTATGAACTTATTTCAGTCAGCTAGATCTTTCTTCTTCAAAGCAAAAAGATTTTATCTTCAAATACAAGAACTTTTCGTGGTTTTGTTGGTTTTCAGCAAATGAACAGATTTGAGCGAGCAAGAAGTTTTTTCTTTAATAGCGTAAGATTTTATCTTAAAATACAAGAACTTTTCGTGGTTCTTGTCAATTTTTGTTTGTTTTCATCTAATGAACTTATTTCAGTCAGCTAGATCTTTCTTCTTCAAAGCAAAAAGATTTTATCTTCAAATACAAGAACTTTTCGAGGTTTTGATGGTTTTCAGCAAATGAACATATTTCAGCGAGCTGGAAGTTTTTTCCTTAATAGAGTAAGATTTTATCTTAAAATACAAGAACTTTTCGTGGTTCTTGTCAATTTTTGTTGGTTTTCATCTAATGAACTTATTTCAGTCAGCTAGATCTTTCTTCTTCAAAGGAAAAAGATTTCATCTTCAAATACAAGAACTTTTTGTGGTTTTGTTGGTTTTCAGCAAATGAACAGATTTCAGCGAGCAAGAAGTTTTTTCTTTAATAGCGTAAGATTTTATCTTAAAATACAAGAACTTTTCGTGGTTCTTGTCAATTTTTGTTCGTTTTCATCTAATGAACTTATTTCAGTCAGCTAGATCTTTCTTCTTCAAAGCTAAAAGATTTTATCTTCAAATACAAGAACTTTTCGTGGTTTTGATGGTTTTCAGCAAATGAACATATTTCAGCGAGCTGGAAGTTTTTTCCTTAATAGAGTAAGATTTTATCTTAAAATACAAGAACTTTTCGTGGATCTTGACAATTTTTGTTGGTTTTCATCTTATGAACTTATTTCAGTCAGCAAGATCTTTCTTCTTCAAAGCAAAAAGATTTTATCTTCAAATACAAGAACTTTTCGTGGTTTTGTTGGTTTTCAGCAAATGAACAGATTTCAGCGAGCAAGAAGTTTTTTCTTTAATAGCGTAAGATTTTATCTTAAAATACAAGAACTTTTCGTGGTTCTTGTCAATTTTTGTTGGTTTTCATCTAATGAACTTATTTCAGTCAGCTAGATTTTTCTTCTTCACAGCAAAAAGATTTTATCTTCAAATACAAGAACTTTTCTTGGTTTTGTTGGTTTTCAGCAAATGAACATATTTCAGCGAGCTGGAAGTTTTTTCCTTAATAGAGTAAGATTTTATCTTAAAATACAAGAACTTTTCGTGGTTCTTGTCAATTTTTGTTGGTTTTCATCTTATGAACTTATTTCAGTCAGCGAGATCTTTCTTCTTCAAAGCAAAAAGATTTTATCTTCAAATACAAGAACTTTTCGTGGTTTTGATGGTTTTCAGCAAATGAACATATTTCAGCGAGCTGGAAGTTTTTTCCTTAATAGAGTAAGATTTTATCTTAAAATACAAGAACTTTTCGTGGTTCTTGTCAATTTTTGTTGGTTTTCATCTAATGAACTTATTTCAGTCAGCAAGATCTTTCTTCTTCAAAGCAAAAAGATTTTATCTTCAAATACAAGAACTTTTCGTGGTTTTGTTGGTTTTCAGCAAATGAACAGATTTCAGCGAGCAAGAAGTTTTTTCTTTAATAGCGTAAGATTTTATCTTAAAATACAAGAACTTTTCGTGGTTCTTGTCAATTTTTGTTCGTTTTCATCTAATGAACTTATTTCAGTCAGCTAGATCTTTCTTCTTCAAAGCAAAAAGATTTTATCTTCAAATACAAGAACTTTTCGTGGTTTTGATGGTTTTCAGTAAATGAACATATTTCAGCGAGCTGGAAGTTTTTTCCTTAATAGAGTAAGATTTTATCTTAAAATACAAGAACTTTTCGTGGTTCTTGTCAATTTTTGTTCGTTTTCATCGAATGAACTTATTTCAGTCAGCTAGATCTTTCTTCTTCAAAGCAAAAAGATTTTATCTTCAAATACAAGAACTTTTCGTGGTTTTGTTGGTTTTCAGCAAATGAACAGATTTCAGCGAGCAAGAAGTTTTTTCTTTAATAGCGTAAGATTTTATCTTAAAATACAAGAACTTTTCGTGGTTCTTGTCAATTTTTGTTGGTTTTCATCTAATGAACTTATTTCAGTCAGCTAGATTTTTCTTCTTCACAGCAAAAAGATTTTATCTTCAAATACAAGAACTTTTCTTGGTTTTGTTGGTTTTCAGCAAATGAACAGATTTCAGCGAGCAAGAAGTTTTTTCTTTAATAGCGTAAGATTTTATCTTAAAATACAAGAACTTTTCGTGGTTCTTGTCAATTTTTGTTCGTTTTCATCTAATGAACTTATTTCAGTCAGCTAGATCTTTCTTCTTCAAAGCAAAAAGATTTTATCTTCAAATACAAGAACTTTTCGTGGTTTTGATGGTTTTCAGCAAATGAACATATTTCAGCGAGCTGGAAGTTCTTTCCTTAATAGAGTAAGATTTTATCTTAAAATACAAGAACTTTTCGTGGTTCTTGTCAATTTTTGTTGGTTTTCATCTTATGAACTTATTTCAGTCAGCTAGATCTTTCTTCTTCAAAGCAAAAAGATTTTATCTTCAAATACAAGAACTTTTCGTGGTTTTGTTGGTTTTCAGCAAATGAACAGATTTCAGCGAGCAAGAAGTTTTTTCTTTAATAGCGTAAGATTTTATCTTAAAATACAAGAACTTTTCGTGGTTCTTGTCAATTTTTGTTTGTTTTCATCTAATGAACTTATTTCAGTCAGCTAGATCTTTCTTCTTCAAAGCAAAAAGATTTTATCTTCAAATACAAGAACTTTTCGAGGTTTTGATGGTTTTCAGCAAATGAACATATTTCAGCGAGCTGGAAGTTTTTTCCTTAATAGAGTAAGATTTTATCTTAAAATACAAGAACTTTTCGTGGTTCTTGTCAATTTTTGTTGGTTTTCATCTAATGAACTTATTTCAGTCAGCTAGATCTTTCTTCTTCAAAGGAAAAAGATTTCATCTTCAAATACAAGAACTTTTTGTGGTTTTGTTGGTTTTCAGCAAATGAACAGATTTCAGCGAGCAAGAAGTTTTTTCTTCAATAGCGTAAGATTTTATCTTAAAATACAAGAACTTTTCGTGGTTCTTGTCAATTTTTGTTCGTTTTCATCTAATGAACTTATTTCAGTCAGCTAGATCTTTCTTCTTCAAAGCGAAAAGATTTTATCTTCAAATACAAGAACTTTTCGTGGTTTTGATGGTTTTCAGCAAATGAACATATTTCAGCGAGCTGGAAGTTTTTTCCTTAATAGAGTAAGATTTTATCTTAAAATACAAGAACTTTTCGTGGTTCTTGTCAATTTTTGTTGGTTTTCATCTAATGAACTTATTTCAGTCAGCTAGATCTTTCTTCTTCAAAGCAAAAAGATTTTATCTTCAAATACAAGAACTTTTCGTAGTTTTGTTGGTTTTCAGCAAATGAACAGATTTCAGCGAGCAAGAAGTTTTTTCTTAAATAGCGTAAGATTTTATCTTAAAATACAAGAACTTTTCGTGGTTCTTGTCAATTTTTGTTCGTTTTCATCTAATGAACTTATTTCAGTCAGCTAGATCTTTCTTCTTCAAAGCAAAAAGATTTTATCTTCAAATACAAGAACTTTTCGTGGTTTTGATGGTTTTCAGCAAATGAACATATTTCAGCGAGCTGGAAGTTTTTTCCTTAATAGAGTAAGATTTTATCTTAAAATACAAGAACTTTTCGTGGTTCTTGTCAATTTTTGTTCGTTTTCATCTTATGAACTTATTTCAGTCAGCTAGATCTTTCTTCTTCAAAGCAAAAAGATTTTATCTTCAAATACAAGAACTTTTCGTGGTTTTGATGGTTTTCAGCAAATGAACATATTTCAGTGAGCTGGAAGTTTTTTCCTTAATAGAGTAAGATTTTATCTTAAAATACAAGAACTTTTCGTGGTTCTTGTCAATTTTTGTTGGTTTTCATCTAATGAACTTATTTCAGTCAGCTGGATCTTTCTTCTTCAAAGCAAAAAGATTTCATCTTCAAATACAAGAACTTTTCGTGGTTTTGTTGGTTTTCAGCAAATGAACAGATTTCAGCGAGCAAGAAGTTTTTTCTTTAATAGCGTAAGATTTTATCTTAAAATACAAGAACTTTTCGTGGTTCTTGTCAATTTTTGTTCGTTTTCATCTAATGAACTTATTTCAGTCAGCTAGATCTTTCTTCTTCAAAGCAAAAAGATTTTATCTTCAAATACAAGAACTTTTCGTGGTTTTGTTGGTTTTCAGCAAATGAACATATTTCAGCGAGCTGGAAGTTTTTTCTTTTATAGCGTAAGATTTTATCTTAAAATACATGAACTTTTCGTGGATCTTGACAATTTTTGTTGGTTTTCATCTTATGAACTTATTTCAGTCAGCAAGATCTTTCTTCTTCAAAGCAAAAAGATTTTATCTTCAAATACAAGAACTTTTCGTGGTTTTGTTGGTTTTCAGCAAATGAACAGATTTCAGCGAGCAAGAAGTTTTTTCTTTAATAGCGTAAGATTTTATCTTAAAATACAAGAACTTTTCGTGGTTCTTGTCAATTTTTGTTCGTTTTCATCTAATGAACTTATTTCAGTCAGCTAGATCTTTCTTCTTCAAAGCAAAAAGATTTTATCTTCAAATACAAGAACTTTTCGTGGTTTTGATGGTTTTCAGTAAATGAACATATTTCAGCGAGCTGGAAGTTTTTTCCTTAATAGAGTAAGATTTTATCTTAAAATACAAGAACTTTTCGTGGTTCTTGTCAATTTTTGTTCGTTTTCATCGAATGAACTTATTTCAGTCAGCTAGATCTTTCTTCTTCAAAGCAAAAAGATTTTATCTTCAAATACAAGAACTTTTCGTGGTTTTGTTGGTTTTCAGCAAATGAACAGATTTCAGCGAGCAAGAAGTTTTTTCTTTAATAGCGTAAGATTTTATCTTAAAATACAAGAACTTTTCGTGGTTCTTGTCAATTTTTGTTGGTTTTCATCTAATGAACTTATTTCAGTCAGCTAGATTTTTCTTCTTCACAGCAAAAAGATTTTATCTTCAAATACAAGAACTTTTCTTGGTTTTGTTGGTTTTCAGCAAATGAACAGATTTCAGCGAGCAAGAAGTTTTTTCTTTAATAGCGTAAGATTTTATCTTAAAATACAAGAACTTTTCGTGGTTCTTGTCAATTTTTGTTCGTTTTCATCTAATGAACTTATTTCAGTCAGCTAGATCTTTCTTCTTCAAAGCAAAAAGATTTTATCTTCAAATACAAGAACTTTTCGTGGTTTTGATGGTTTTCAGCAAATGAACATATTTCAGCGAGCTGGAAGTTCTTTCCTTAATAGAGTAAGATTTTATCTTAAAATACAAGAACTTTTCGTGGTTCTTGTCAATTTTTGTTGGTTTTCATCTTATGAACTTATTTCAGTCAGCTAGATCTTTCTTCTTCAAAGCAAAAAGATTTTATCTTCAAATACAAGAACTTTTCGTGGTTTTGTTGGTTTTCAGCAAATGAACAGATTTGAGCGAGCAAGAAGTTTTTTCTTTAATAGCGTAAGATTTTATCTTAAAATACAAGAACTTTTCGTGGTTCTTGTCAATTTTTGTTTGTTTTCATCTAATGAACTTATTTCAGTCAGCTAGATCTTTCTTCTTCAAAGCAAAAAGATTTTATCTTCAAATACAAGAACTTTTCGAGGTTTTGATGGTTTTCAGCAAATGAACATATTTCAGCGAGCTGGAAGTTTTTTCCTTAATAGAGTAAGATTTTATCTTAAAATACAAGAACTTTTCGTGGTTCTTGTCAATTTTTGTTGGTTTTCATCTAATGAACTTATTTCAGTCAGCTAGATCTTTCTTCTTCAAAGGAAAAAGATTTCATCTTCAAATACAAGAACTTTTTGTGGTTTTGTTGGTTTTCAGCAAATGAACAGATTTCAGCGAGCAAGAAGTTTTTTCTTCAATAGCGTAAGATTTTATCTTAAAATACAAGAACTTTTCGTGGTTCTTGTCAATTTTTGTTCGTTTTCATCTAATGAACTTATTTCAGTCAGCTAGATCTTTCTTCTTCAAAGCGAAAAGATTTTATCTTCAAATACAAGAACTTTTCGTGGTTTTGATGGTTTTCAGCAAATGAACATATTTCAGCGAGCTGGAAGTTTTTTCCTTAATAGAGTAAGATTTTATCTTAAAATACAAGAACTTTTCGTGGTTCTTGTCAATTTTTGTTGGTTTTCATCTAATGAACTTATTTCAGTCAGCTAGATCTTTCTTCTTCAAAGCAAAAAGATTTTATCTTCAAATACAAGAACTTTTCGTAGTTTTGTTGGTTTTCAGCAAATGAACAGATTTCAGCGAGCAAGAAGTTTTTTCTTAAATAGCGTAAGATTTTAACTTAAAATACAAGAACTTTTCGTGGTTCTTGTCAATTTTTGTTCGTTTTCATCTAATGAACTTATTTCAGTCAGCTAGATCTTTCTTCTTCAAAGCAAAAAGATTTTATCTTCAAATACAAGAACTTTTCGTGGTTTTGATGGTTTTCAGCAAATGAACATATTTCAGCGAGCTGGAAGTTTTTTCCTTAATAGAGTAAGATTTTATCTTAAAATACAAGAACTTTTCGTGGTTCTTGTCAATTTTTGTTCGTTTTCATCTTATGAACTTATTTCAGTCAGCTAGATCTTTCTTCTTCAAAGCAAAAAGATTTTATCTTCAAATACAAGAACTTTTCGTGGTTTTGATGGTTTTCAGCAAATGAACATATTTCAGTGAGCTGGAAGTTTTTTCCTTAATAGAGTAAGATTTTATCTTAAAATACAAGAACTTTTCGTGGTTCTTGTCAATTTTTGTTGGTTTTCATCTAATGAACTTATTTCAGTCAGCTGGATCTTTCTTCTTCAAAGCAAAAAGATTTCATCTTCAAATACAAGAACTTTTCGTGGTTTTGTTGGTTTTCAGCAAATGAACAGATTTCAGCGAGCAAGAAGTTTTTTCTTTAATAGCGTAAGATTTTATCTTAAAATACAAGAACTTTTCGTGGTTCTTGTCAATTTTTGTTCGTTTTCATCTAATGAACTTATTTCAGTCAGCTAGATCTTTCTTCTTCAAAGCAAAAAGATTTTATCTTCAAATACAAGAACTTTTCGTGGTTTTGTTGGTTTTCAGCAAATGAACATATTTCAGCGAGCTGGAAGTTTTTTCTTTTATAGCGTAAGATTTTATCTTAAAATACAAGAACTTTTCGTGGATCTTGACAATTTTTGTTGGTTTTCATCTTATGAACTTATTTCAGTCAGCAAGATCTTTCTTCTTCAAAGCAAAAAGATTTTATCTTCAAATACAAGAACTTTTCGTGGTTTTGTTGGTTTTCAGCAAATGAACAGATTTCAGCGAGCAAGAAGTTTTTTCTTTAATAGCGTAAGATTTTATCTTAAAATACAAGAACTTTTCGTGGTTCTTGTCAATTTTTGTTGGTTTTCATCTAATGAACTTATTTCAGTCAGCTAGATTTTTCTTCTTCACAGCAAAAAGATTTTATCTTCAAATACAAGAACTTTTCTTGGTTTTGTTGGTTTTCAGCAAATGAACATATTTCAGCGAGCTGGAAGTTTTTTCCTTAATAGAGTAAGATTTTATCTTAAAATACAAGAACTTTTCGTGGTTCTTGTCAATTTTTGTTGGTTTTCATCTTATGAACTTATTTCAGTCAGCGAGATCTTTCTTCTTCAAAGCAAAAAGATTTTATCTTCAAATACAAGAACTTTTCGTGGTTTTGATGGTTTTCAGCAAATGAACATATTTCAGCGAGCTGGAAGTTTTTTCCTTAATAGAGTAAGATTTTATCTTAAAATACAAGAACTTTTCGTGGTTCTTGTCAATTTTTGTTGGTTTTCATCTAATGAACTTATTTCAGTCAGCAAGATCTTTCTTCTTCAAAGCAAAAAGATTTTATCTTCAAATACAAGAACTTTTCGTGGTTTTGTTGGTTTTCAGCAAATGAACAGATTTCAGCGAGCAAGAAGTTTTTTCTTTAATAGCGTAAGATTTTATCTTAAAATACAAGAACTTTTCGTGGTTCTTGTCAATTTTTGTTTGTTTTCATCTAATGAACTTATTTCAGTCAGCTAGATCTTTCTTCTTCAAAGCAAAAAGATTTTATCTTCAAATACAAGAACTTTTCGTGGTTTTGATGGTTTTCAGTAAATGAACATATTTCAGCGAGCTGGAAGTTTTTTCCTTAATAGAGTAAGATTTTATCTTAAAATACAAGAACTTTTCGTGGTTCTTGTCAATTTTTGTTCGTTTTCATCGAATGAACTTATTTCAGTCAGCTAGATCTTTCTTCTTCAAAGCAAAAAGATTTTATCTTCAAATACAAGAACTTTTCGAGGTTTTGATGGTTTTCAGCAAATGAACATATTTCAGCGAGCTGGAAGTTTTTTCCTTAATAGAGTAAGATTTTATCTTAAAATACAAGAACTTTTCGTGGTTCTTGTCAATTTTTGTTGGTTTTCATCTCATGAACTTATTTCAGTCAGCTAGATCTTTCTTCTTCAAAGCAAAAAGATTTCATCTTCAAATACAAGAACTTTTCGTGGTTTTGTTGGTTTTCAGCAAATGAACAGATTTCAGCGAGCAAGAAGTTTTTTCTTTAATAGCGTAAGATTTTATCTTAAAATACAAGAACTTTTCGTGGTTCTTGTCAATTTTTGTTGGTTTTCATCTTATGAACTTATTTCAGTCAGCTAGATCTTTCTTCTTCAAAGCAAAAAGATTTTATCTTCAAATACAAGAACTTTTCGTGGTTTTGTTGGTTTTCAGCAAATGAACATATTTCAGCGAGCTGGGTGTTTTTTCTTTAATCGCGTAAGATTTTATCTTAAAATACAAGAACTTTTCGTGGTTCTTGACAATTTTTGTTGGTTTTCATCTTATGAACTTATTTCAGTCAGCTGGATCTTTCTTCTTCAAAGCAAAAAGATTTTATCTTCAAATACAAGAACTTTTCGTGGTTTTGTTGGTTTTCAGCAAATGAACAGATTTCAGCGAGCAAGAAGTTTTTTCTTTAATAGCGTAAGATTTTATCTTAAAATACAAGAACTTTTCGTGGTTCTTGTCAATTTTTGTTGGTTTTCATCTAATGAACTTATTTCAGTCAGCTAGATTTTTCTTCTTCACAGCAAAAAGATTTTATCTTCAAATACAAGAACTTTTCTTGGTTTTGTTGGTTTTCAGCAAATGAACAGATTTCAGCGAGCAAGAAGTTTTTTCTTTAATAGCGTAAGATTTTATCTTAAAATACAAGAACTTTTCGTGGTTCTTGTCAATTTTTGTTCGTTTTCATCTAATGAACTTATTTCAGTCAGCTAGATCTTTCTTCTTCAAAGCAAAAAGATTTTATCTTCAAATACAAGAACTTTTCGTGGTTTTGATGGTTTTCAGCAAATGAACATATTTCAGCGAGCTGGAAGTTCTTTCCTTAATAGAGTAAGATTTTATCTTAAAATACAAGAACTTTTCGTGGTTCTTGTCAATTTTTGTTGGTTTTCATCTTATGAACTTATTTCAGTCAGCTAGATCTTTCTTCTTCAAAGCAAAAAGATTTTATCTTCAAATACAAGAACTTTTCGTGGTTTTGTTGGTTTTCAGCAAATGAACAGATTTGAGCGAGCAAGAAGTTTTTTCTTTAATAGCGTAAGATTTTATCTTAAAATACAAGAACTTTTCGTGGTTCTTGTCAATTTTTGTTCGTTTTCATCTTATGAACTTATTTCAGTCAGCTAGATCTTTCTTCTTCAAAGCAAAAAGATTTTATCTTCAAATACAAGAACTTTTCGTGGTTTTGATGGTTTTCAGCAAATGAACATATTTCAGCGAGCTGGGTGTTTTTTCTTTAATAGCGTAAGATTTTATCTTAAAATACAAGAACTTTTCGTGGTTCTTGACAATTTTTGTTGGTTTTCATCTTATGAACTTATTTCAGTCAGCTGGATCTTTCTTCTTCAAAGCAAAAAGATTTTATCTTCAAATACAAGAACTTTTCGTGGTTTTGTTGGTTTTCAGCAAATGAACAGATTTCAGCGAGCAAGAAGTTTTTTCTTTAATAGCGTAAGATTTTATCTTAAAATACAAGAACTTTTCGTGGTTCTTGTCAATTTTTGTTGGTTTTCATCTAATGAACTTATTTCAGTCAGCTAGATTTTTCTTCTTCACAGCAAAAAGATTTTATCTTCAAATACAAGAACTTTTCTTGGTTTTGTTGGTTTTCAGCAAATGAACAGATTTCAGCGAGCAAGAAGTTTTTTCTTTAATAGCGTAAGATTTTATCTTAAAATACAAGAACTTTTCGTGGTTCTTGTCAATTTTTGTTCGTTTTCATCTAATGAACTTATTTCAGTCAGCTAGATCTTTCTTCTTCAAAGCAAAAAGATTTTATCTTCAAATACAAGAACTTTTCGTGGTTTTGATGGTTTTCAGCAAATGAACATATTTCAGCGAGCTGGAAGTTCTTTCCTTAATAGAGTAAGATTTTGTCTTAAAATACAAGAACTTTTCGTGGTTCTTGTCAATTTTTGTTGGTTTTCATCTTATGAACTTATTTCAGTCAGCTAGATCTTTCTTCTTCAAAGCAAAAAGATTTTATCTTCAAATACAAGAACTTTTCGTGGTTTTGTTGGTTTTCAGCAAATGAACAGATTTGAGCGAGCAAGAAGTTTTTTCTTTAATAGCGTAAGATTTTATCTTAAAATACAAGAACTTTTCGTGGTTCTTGTCAATTTTTGTTGGTTTTCATCTTATGAACTTATTTCAGTCAGCAAGATCTTTCTTCTTCAAAGCAAAAAGATTTTATCTTCAAATACAAGAACTTTTCGTGGTTTTGTTGGTTTTCAGCAAATGAACAGATTTCAGCGAGCAAGAAGTTTTTTCTTTAATAGCGTAAGATTTTATCTTAAAATACAAGAACTTTTCGTGGTTCTTGTCAATTTTTGTTGGTTTTCATCTAATGAACTTATTTCAGTCAGCTAGATTTTTCTTCTTCACAGCAAAAAGATTTTATCTTCAAATACAAGAACTTTTCTTGGTTTTGTTGGTTTTCAGCAAATGAACATATTTCAGCGAGCTGGAAGTTTTTTCCTTAATAGAGTAAGATTTTATCTTAAAATACAAGAACTTTTCGTGGTTCTTGTCAATTTTTGTTGGTTTTCATCTTATGAACTTATTTCAGTCAGCGAGATCTTTCTTCTTCAAAGCAAAAAGATTTTATCTTCAAATACAAGAACTTTTCGTGGTTTTGATGGTTTTCAGCAAATGAACATATTTCAGCGAGCTGGAAGTTTTTTCCTTAATAGAGTAAGATTTTATCTTAAAATACAAGAACTTTTCGTGGTTCTTGTCAATTTTTGTTGGTTTTCATCTAATGAACTTATTTCAGTCAGCAAGATCTTTCTTCTTCAAAGCAAAAAGATTTTATCTTCAAATACAAGAACTTTTCGTGGTTTTGTTGGTTTTCAGCAAATGAACAGATTTCAGCGAGCAAGAAGTTTTTTCTTTAATAGCGTAAGATTTTATCTTAAAATACAAGAACTTTTCGTGGTTCTTGTCAATTTTTGTTTGTTTTCATCTAATGAACTTATTTCAGTCAGCTAGATCTTTCTTCTTCAAAGCAAAAAGATTTTATCTTCAAATACAAGAACTTTTCGTGGTTTTGATGGTTTTCAGTAAATGAACATATTTCAGCGAGCTGGAAGTTTTTTCCTTAATAGAGTAAGATTTTATCTTAAAATACAAGAACTTTTCGTGGTTCTTGTCAATTTTTGTTCGTTTTCATCGAATGAACTTATTTCAGTCAGCTAGATCTTTCTTCTTCAAAGCAAAAAGATTTTATCTTCAAATACAAGAACTTTTCGAGGTTTTGATGGTTTTCAGCAAATGAACATATTTCAGCGAGCTGGAAGTTTTTTCCTTAATAGAGTAAGATTTTATCTTAAAATACAAGAACTTTTCGTGGTTCTTGTCAATTTTTGTTGGTTTTCATCTCATGAACTTATTTCAGTCAGCTAGATCTTTCTTCTTCAAAGCAAAAAGATTTCATCTTCAAATACAAGAACTTTTCGTGGTTTTGTTGGTTTTCAGCAAATGAACAGATTTCAGCGAGCAAGAAGTTTTTTCTTTAATAGCGTAAGATTTTATCTTAAAATACAAGAACTTTTCGTGGTTCTTGTCAATTTTTGTTGGTTTTCATCTTATGAACTTATTTCAGTCAGCTAGATCTTTCTTCTTCAAAGCAAAAAGATTTTATCTTCAAATACAAGAACTTTTCGTGGTTTTGTTGGTTTTCAGCAAATGAACATATTTCAGCGAGCTGGGTGTTTTTTCTTTAATCGCGTAAGATTTTATCTTAAAATACAAGAACTTTTCGTGGTTCTTGACAATTTTTGTTGGTTTTCATCTTATGAACTTATTTCAGTCAGCTGGATCTTTCTTCTTCAAAGCAAAAAGATTTTATCTTCAAATACAAGAACTTTTCGTGGTTTTGTTGGTTTTCAGCAAATGAACAGATTTCAGCGAGCAAGAAGTTTTTTCTTTAATAGCGTAAGATTTTATCTTAAAATACAAGAACTTTTCGTGGTTCTTGTCAATTTTTGTTGGTTTTCATCTAATGAACTTATTTCAGTCAGCTAGATTTTTCTTCTTCACAGCAAAAAGATTTTATCTTCAAATACAAGAACTTTTCTTGGTTTTGTTGGTTTTCAGCAAATGAACAGATTTCAGCGAGCAAGAAGTTTTTTCTTTAATAGCGTAAGATTTTATCTTAAAATACAAGAACTTTTCGTGGTTCTTGTCAATTTTTGTTCGTTTTCATCTCATGAACTTATTTCAGTCAGCTAGATCTTTCTTCTTCAAAGCAAAAAGATTTTATCTTCAAATACAAGAACTTTTCGTGGTTTTGATGGTTTTCAGCAAATGAACATATTTCAGCGAGCTGGAAGTTCTTTCCTTAATAGAGTAAGATTTTATCTTAAAATACAAGAACTTTTCGTGGTTCTTGTCAATTTTTGTTGGTTTTCATCTTATGAACTTATTTCAGTCAGCTAGATCTTTCTTCTTCAAAGCAAAAAGATTTTATCTTCAAATACAAGAACTTTTCGTGGTTTTGTTGGTTTTCAGCAAATGAACAGATTTGAGCGAGCAAGAAGTTTTTTCTTTAATAGCGTAAGATTTTATCTTAAAATACAAGAACTTTTCGTGGTTCTTGTCAATTTTTGTTCGTTTTCATCTTATGAACTTATTTCAGTCAGCTAGATCTTTCTTCTTCAAAGCAAAAAGATTTTATCTTCAAATACAAGAACTTTTCGTGGTTTTGATGGTTTTCAGCAAATGAACATATTTCAGCGAGCTGGGTGTTTTTTCTTTAATAGCGTAAGATTTTATCTTAAAATACAAGAACTTTTCGTGGTTCTTGACAATTTTTGTTGGTTTTCATCTTATGAACTTATTTCAGTCAGCTGGATCTTTCTTCTTCAAAGCAAAAAGATTTTATCTTCAAATACAAGAACTTTTCGTGGTTTTGTTGGTTTTCAGCAAATGAACAGATTTCAGCGAGCAAGAAGTTTTTTCTTTAATAGCGTAAGATTTTATCTTAAAATACAAGAACTTTTCGTGGTTCTTGTCAATTTTTGTTGGTTTTCATCTAATGAACTTATTTCAGTCAGCTAGATTTTTCTTCTTCACAGCAAAAAGATTTTATCTTCAAATACAAGAACTTTTCTTGGTTTTGTTGGTTTTCAGCAAATGAACAGATTTCAGCGAGCAAGAAGTTTTTTCTTTAATAGCGTAAGATTTTATCTTAAAATACAAGAACTTTTCGTGGTTCTTGTCAATTTTTGTTCGTTTTCATCTAATGAACTTATTTCAGTCAGCTAGATCTTTCTTCTTCAAAGCAAAAAGATTTTATCTTCAAATACAAGAACTTTTCGTGGTTTTGATGGTTTTCAGCAAATGAACATATTTCAGCGAGCTGGAAGTTCTTTCCTTAATAGAGTAAGATTTTATCTTAAAATACAAGAACTTTTCGTGGTTCTTGTCAATTTTTGTTGGTTTTCATCTTATGAACTTATTTCAGTCAGCTAGATCTTTCTTCTTCAAAGCAAAAAGATTTTATCTTCAAATACAAGAACTTTTCGTGGTTTTGTTGGTTTTCAGCAAATGAACAGATTTGAGCGAGCAAGAAGTTTTTTCTTTAATAGCGTAAGATTTTATCTTAAAATACAAGAACTTTTCGTGGTTCTTGTCAATTTTTGTTCGTTTTCATCTAATGAACTTATTTCAGTCAGCTAGATCTTTCTTCTTCAAAGCAAAAAGATTTTATCTTCAAATACAAGAACTTTTCGTGGTTTTGATGGTTTTCAGCAAATGAACATATTTCAGCGAGCTGGAAGTTCTTTCCTTAATAGAGTAAGATTTTGTCTTAAAATACAAGAACTTTTCGTGGTTCTTGTCAATTTTTGTTGGTTTTCATCTTATGAACTTATTTCAGTCAGCTAGATCTTTCTTCTTCAAAGCAAAAAGATTTTATCTTCAAATACAAGAACTTTTCGTGGTTTTGTTGGTTTTCAGCAAATGAACAGATTTGAGCGAGCAAGAAGTTTTTTCTTTAACAGCGTAAGATTTTATCTTAAAATACAAGAACTTTTCGTGGTTCTTGTCAATTTTTGTTTGTTTTAATCTAATGAACTTATTTCAGTCAGCTAGATCTTTCTTCTTCAAAGCAAAAAGATTTTATCTTCAAATACAAGAACTTTTCGAGGTTTTGATGGTTTTCAGCAAATGAACATATTTCAGCGAGCTGGAAGTTTTTTCCTTAATAGAGTAAGATTTTATCTTAAAATACAAGAACTTTTCGTGGTTCTTGTCAATTTTTGTTGGTTTTCATCTAATGAACTTATTTCAGTCAGCTAGATCTTTCTTCTTCAAAGGAAAAAGATTTCATCTTCAAATACAAGAACTTTTTGTGGTTTTGTTGGTTTTCAGCAAATGAACAGATTTCAGCGAGCAAGAAGTTTTTTCTTTAATAGCGTAAGATTTTATCTTAAAATACAAGAACTTTTCGTGGTTCTTGTCAATTTTTGTTCGTTTTCATCTTATGAACTTATTTCAGTCAGCTAGATCTTTCTTCTTCAAAGCAAAAAGATTTTATCTTCAAATACAAGAACTTTTCGTGGTTTTGATGGTTTTCAGCAAATGAACATATTTCAGCGAGCTGGAAGTTCTTTCCTTAATAGAGTAAGATTTTGTCTTAAAATACAAGAACTTTTCGTGGTTCTTGTCAATTTTTGTTGGTTTTCATCTTATGAACTTATTTCAGTCAGCTAGATCTTTCTTCTTCAAAGCAAAAAGATTTTATCTTCAAATACAAGAACTTTTCGTGGTTTTGTTGGTTTTCAGCAAATGAACAGATTTGAGCGAGCAAGAAGTTTTTTCTTTAACAGCGTAAGATTTTATCTTAAAATACAAGAACTTTTCGTGGTTCTTGTCAATTTTTGTTTGTTTTAATCTAATGAACTTATTTCAGTCAGCTAGATCTTTCTTCTTCAAAGCAAAAAGATTTTATCTTCAAATACAAGAACTTTTCGAGGTTTTGATGGTTTTCAGCAAATGAACATATTTCAGCGAGCTGGAAGTTTTTTCCTTAATAGAGTAAGATTTTATCTTAAAATACAAGAACTTTTCGTGGTTCTTGTCAATTTTTGTTGGTTTTCATCTAATGAACTTATTTCAGTCAGCTAGATCTTTCTTCTTCAAAGGAAAAAGATTTCATCTTCAAATACAAGAACTTTTTGTGATTTTGTTGGTTTTCAGCAAATGAACAGATTTCAGCGAGCAAGAAGTTTTTTCTTTAATAGCGTAAGATTTTATCTTAAAATACAAGAACTTTTCGTGGTTCTTGTCAATTTTTGTTCGTTTTCATCTTATGAACTTATTTCAGTCAGCTAGATCTTTCTTCTTCAAAGCAAAAAGATTTTATCTTCAAATACAAGAACTTTTCGTGGTTTTGATGGTTTTCAGCAAATGAACATATTTCAGCGAGCTGGGTGTTTTTTCTTTAATAGCGTAAGATTTTATCTTAAAATACAAGAACTTTTCGTGGTTCTTGACAATTTTTGTTGGTTTTCATCTTATGAACTTATTTCAGTCAGCTGGATCTTTCTTCTTCAAAGCAAAAAGATTTTATCTTCAAATACAAGAACTTTTCGTGGTTTTGTTGGTTTTCAGCAAATGAACAGATTTCAGCGAGCAAGAAGTTTTTTCTTTAATAGCGTAAGATTTTATCTTAAAATACAAGAACTTTTCGTAGTTCTTGTCAATTTTTGTTGGTTTTCATCTAATGAACTTATTTCAGTCAGCTAGATTTTTCTTCTTCACAGCAAAAAGATTTTATCTTCAAATACAAGAACTTTTCTTGGTTTTGTTGGTTTTCAGCAAATGAACAGATTTCAGCGAGCAAGAAGTTTTTTCTTTAATAGCGTAAGATTTTATCTTAAAATACAAGAACTTTTCGTGGTTCTTGTCAATTTTTGTTCGTTTTCATCTAATGAACTTATTTCAGTCAGCTAGATCTTTCTTCTTCAAAGCAAAAAGATTTTATCTTCAAATACAAGAACTTTTCGTGGTTTTGATGGTTTTCAGCAAATGAACATATTTCAGCGAGCTGGAAGTTCTTTCCTTAATAGAGTAAGATTTTATCTTAAAATACAAGAACTTTTCGTGGTTCTTGTCAATTTTTGTTGGTTTTCATCTTATGAACTTATTTCAGTCAGCTAGATCTTTCTTCTTCAAAGCAAAAAGATTTTATCTTCAAATACAAGAACTTTTCGTGGTTTTGTTGGTTTTCAGCAAATGAACAGATTTGAGCGAGCAAGAAGTTTTTTCTTTAATAGCGTAAGATTTTATCTTAAAATACAAGAACTTTTCGTGGTTCTTGTCAATTTTTGTTTGTTTTCATCTAATGAACTTATTTCAGTCAGCTAGATCTTTCTTCTTCAAAGCAAAAAGATTTTATCTTCAAATACAAGAACTTTTCGAGGTTTTGATGGTTTTCAGCAAATGAACATATTTCAGCGAGCTGGAAGTTTTTTCCTTAATAGAGTAATATTTTATCTTAAAATACAAGAACTTTTCGTGGTTCTTGTCAATTTTTGTTCGTTTTCATCGAATGAACTTATTTCAGTCAGCTAGATCTTTCTTCTTCAAAGCAAAAAGATTTTATCTTCAAATCCAAGAACTTTTCGAGGTTTTGATGGTTTTCAGCAAATGAACATATTTCAGCGAGCTGGAAGTTTTTTCCTGAATAGAGTAAGATTTTATCTTAAAATACAAGAACTTTTCGTGGTTCTTGTCAATTTTTGTTGGTTTTCATCTAATGAACTTATTTCAGTCAGCTAGATCTTTCTTCTTCAAAGCAAAAAGATTTCATCTTCAAATACAAGAACTTTTCGTGGTTTTGTTGGTTTTCAGCAAATGAACAGATTTCAGCGAGCAAGAAGTTTTTTCTTTAATAGCGTAAGATTTTATCTTAAAATACAAGAACTTTTCGTGGTTCTTGTCAATTTTTGTTGGTTTTCATCCAATGAACTTACTTCAGTCAGCTAGATCTTTCTTCTTCAAAGCAAAAAGATTTCATCTTCAAATACAAGAACTTTTCGTGGTTTTGTTGGTTTTCAGCAAATGAACAGATTTCAGCGAGCAAGAAGTTTTTTCTTCAATAGCGTAAGATTTTATCTTAAAATACAAGAACTTTTCGTGGTTCTTGTCAATTTTTGTTGGTTTTCATCTAATGAACTTATTTCAGTCAGCTCGATCTTTCTTCTTCAAAGCAAAAAGATTTTATCTTCAAATACAAGAACTTTTCGTGGTTTTGATGGTTTTCAGCAAATGAACATATTTCAGCGAGCTGGAAGTTTTTTCCTTAATAGAGTAAGATTTTATCTTAAAATACAAGAACTTTTCGTGGTTCTTGACAATTTTTGTTGGTTTTCATCTTATGAACTTATTTCAGTCAGCGAGATCTTTCTTCTTCAAAGCAAAAAGATTTTATCTTCAAATACAAGAACTTTTCGTGGTTTTGTTGGTTTTCAGCAAATGAACAGATTTCAGCGAGCAAGAAGTTTTTTCTTTAATAGCGTAAGATTTTATCTTAAAATACAAGAACTTTTCGTGGTTCTTGTCAATTTTTGTTCGTTTTCATCTAATGAACTTATTTCAGTCAGCTAGATCTTTCTTCTTCAAAGCAAAAAGATTTTATCTTCAAATACAAGAACTTTTCGTGGTTTTGATGGTTTTCAGTAAATGAACATATTTCAGCGAGCTGGAAGTTTTTTCCTTAATAGAGTAAGATTTTATCTTAAAATACAAGAACTTTTCGTGGTTCTTGTCAATTTTTGTTCGTTTTCATCGAATGAACTTATTTCAGTCAGCTAGATCTTTCTTCTTCAAAGCAAAAAGATTTTATCTTCAAATACAAGAACTTTTCCAGGTTTTGATGGTTTTCAGCAAATGAACATATTTCAGCGAGCTGGAAGTTTTTTCCTTAATAGAGTAAGATTTTATCTTAAAATACAAGAACTTTTCGTGGTTCTTGTCAATTTTTGTTGGTTTTCATCTCATGAACTTATTTCAGTCAGCTAGATCTTTCTTCTTCAAAGCAAAAAGATTTCATCTTCAAATACAAGAACTTTTCGTGGTTTTGTTGGTTTTCAGCAAATGAACAGATTTCAGCGAGCAAGAAGTTTTTTCTTTAATAGCGTAAGATTTTATCTTAAAATACAAGAACTTTTCGTGGTTCTTGTCAATTTTTGTTGGTTTTCATCTTATGAACTTATTTCAGTCAGCTAGATCTTTCTTCTTCAAAGCAAAAAGATTTTATCTTCAAATACAAGAACTTTTCGTGGTTTTGTTGGTTTTCAGCAAATGAACATATTTCAGCGAGCTGGGTGTTTTTTCTTTAATAGCGTAAGATTTTATCTTAAAATACAAGAACTTTTCGTGGTTCTTGACAATTTTTGTTGGTTTTCATCTTATGAACTTATTTCAGTCAGCTGGATCTTTCTTCTTCAAAGCAAAAAGATTTTATCTTCAAATACAAGAACTTTTCGTGGTTTTGTTGGTTTTCAGCAAATGAACAGATTTCAGCGAGCAAGAAGTTTTTTCTTTAACAGCGTAAGATTTTATCTTAAAATACAAGAACTTTTCGTGGTTCTTGTCAATTTTTGTTGGTTTTCATCTAATGAACTTATTTCAGTCAGCTAGATTTTTCTTCTTCACAGCAAAAAGATTTTATCTTCAAATACAAGAACTTTTCTTGGTTTTGTTGGTTTTCAGCAAATGAACAGATTTCAGCGAGCAAGAAGTTTTTTCTTTAATAGCGTAAGATTTTATCTTAAAATACAAGAACTTTTCGTGGTTCTTGTCAATTTTTGTTCGTTTTCATCTAATGAACTTATTTCAGTCAGCTAGATCTTTCTTCTTCAAAGCAAAAAGATTTTATCTTAAAATACAAGAACTTTTCGTGGTTCTTGACAATTTTTGTTGGTTTTCATCTTATGAACTTATTTCAGTCAGCTAGATCTTTCTTCTTCAAAGCAAAAAGATTTTATCTTCAAATACAAGAACTTTTCGTGGTTTTGTTGGTTTTCAGCAAATGAACAGATTTCAGCGAGCAAGAAGTTTTTTCCTTAATAACGTCAGATTTGATCTTAAAATACAAGAACTTTTCATGTTTCTTTTCAATTTTTGTTGGTTTTCATCTAATGAACTTATTTCAGTCAGCGAGATCTTTCTTCTTCAAAGCAAAAAGATTTTATCTTCAAATCCAAGAACTTTTCGTGGTTTTGATGGTTTTCAGCAAATGAACATATTTCAGCGAGCTGGAAGTTTTTTCCTTAATAGAGTAAGATTTTATCTTAAAATACAAGAACTTTTCGTGGTTCTTGTCAATTTTTGTTGGTTTTCATCTAATGAACTTATTTCAGTCAGCTAGATCTTTCTTATTCAAAGCAAAAAGATTTTATCTTCAAATACAAGAACTTTTCGTGGTTTTGTTGGTTTTCAGCAAATGAACAGATTTCAGCGAGCAAGAAGTTTTTTCTTTAATAGCGTAAGATTTTATCTTAAAATACAAGAACTTTTCGTGGTTCTTGTCAATTTTTGTTCGTTTTCATCTCATGAACTTATTTCAGTCAGCTAGATCTTTCTTCTTCAAAGCAAAAAGATTTTATCTTCAAATACAAGAACTTTTCGTGGTTTTCATGGTTTTCAGTAAATGAACATATTTCAGCGAGCTGGAAGTTTTTTCCTTAATAGAGTAAGATTTTATCTTAAAATACAAGAACTTTTCGTGGTTCTTGTCAATTTTTGTTGGTTTTCATCTCATGAACTTATTTCAGTCAGCTGGATCTTTCTTCTTCAAAGCAAAAAGATTTTATCTTCAAATACAAGAACTTTTCGTGGTTTTGTTGGTTTTCAGCAAATGAACAGATTTCAGCGAGCAAGAAGTTTTTTCTTTAATAGCGTAAGATTTTATCTTAAAATACAAGAACTTTTCGTGGTTCTTGTCAATTTTTGTTCGTTTTCATCTAATGAACTTATTTCAGTCAGCTAGATCTTTCTTCTTCAAAGCAAAAAGATTTTATCTTCAAATACAAGAACTTTTCGTGGTTTTGATGGTTTTCAGCAAAAGAACATATTTCAGCGAGCTGGAAGTTTTTTCCTTAATAGAGTAAGATTTTATCTTAAAATACAAGAACTTTTCGTGGTTCTTGTCAATTTTTGTTGGTTTTCATCTAATGAAGTTTTTTCAGTCAGCTAGATCTTTCTTCTTCAAAGCAAAAAGATTTTATCTTCAAATACAAGAACTTTTCGTGGTTTTGTTGGTTTTCAGCAAATGAACATATTTCAGCGAGCTGGGAGTTTTTTCTTTAATAGCGTAAGATTTTATCTTAAAATACAAGAACTTTTCGTGGTTCTTGACAATTTTTGTTGGTTTTCATCTTATGAACTTATTTCAGTCAGCGAGATCTTTCTTCTTCAAAGCAAAAAGATTTTATCTTCAAATACAAGAACTTTTCGTGGTTTTGTTGGTTTTCAGCAAATGAACAGATATCAGCGAGCAAGAAGTTTTTTCTTTAATAGCGTAAGATTTTATCTTAAAATACAAGAACTTTTCGTGGTTCTTGTCAATTTTTGTTGGTTTTCATCTAATGAACTTATTTCAGTCAGCTGGATCTTTCTTCTTCAAAGCAAAAGGATTTTATCTTCTAATACAAGAACTTTTCGTGGTTTTGATGGTTTTCAGCAAATGAACATATTTCAGCGAGCTGGAAGTTTTTTCCTTAATAGCGTCAGATTTTATCTTAAAAAACAAGAACTTTTCGTGGTTCTTGTCAATTTTTGTTTTTTTTCATCTAATGAACTTATTTCAGTCAGCTGGATCTTTCTTCTTCAAAGCAAAAAGATTTTATCTTCAAATACAAGAACTTTTCGTGGTTTTGTTGGTTTTCAGCAAATGAACAGATTTGAGCGAGCAAGAAGTTTTTTCTTTAATAGCGTAAGATTTTATTTTCAAATACAAGAACTTTTCGTGGTTCTTGTCAATTTTTGTTCGTTTTCATCTTATGAACTTATTTCAGTCAGCTAGATCTTTCTTCTTCAAAGCAAAAAGATTTTATCTTCAAATACAAGAACTTTTTGTGGTTTTGATGGTTTTCAGCAAATGAACATATTTTAGCGAGCTGGAAGTTTTTTCCTTAATAGAGTAAGATTTTATCTTAAAATACAAGAACTTTTCGTGGTTCTTGTCAATTTTTGTTTTTTTCATCTAATGAACTTATTTCAGTCAGCTAGATCTTTCTTCTTCAAAGCAAAAAGATTTTATCTTCAAATACAAGAACTTTTCGTGGTTTTGATGGTTTTCAGCAAAAGAACATATTTCAGCGAGCTGGAAGTTTTTTCCTTAATAGAGTAAGATTTTATCTTAAAATACAAGAACTTTTCGTGGTTCTTGTCAATTTTTGTTGGTTTTCATCTAATGAACTTATTTCAGTCAGCTCGATCTTTCTTCTTCAAAGCAAAAAGATTTTATCTTCAAATACAAGAACTTTTCGTGGTTTTGTTGGTTTTCAGCAAATGAACATATTTCAGCGAGCTGGGAGTTTTTTCTTTCATCGCGTAAGATTTTATCTTAAAATACAAGAACTTTACGTGGTTCTTGACAATTTTTGTTGGTTTTCATCTTATGAACTTATTTCAGTCAGCGAGATCTTTCTTCTTCGAAGCAAAAAGATTTTATCTTCAAATACAAGAACTTTTCGTGGTTTTGATGGTTTTCAGCAAATGAACATATTTCAGCGAGCTGGAAGTTTTTTCCTTAATAGCGTCAGATTTGATCTTGAAAAACAAGAACTTTTCGTGGTTCTTGTCAATTTTTGTTCGTTTTCATCTCATGAACTTATTTCAGTCAGCTAGATCTTTCTTCTTCAAAGCAAAAAGATTTTATCTTCAAATACAAGAACTTTTCGTGGTTTTCATGGTTTTCAGTAAATGAACATATTTCAGCGAGCTGGAAGTTTTTTCCTTAATAGAGTAAGATTTTATCTTAAAATACAAGAACTTTTCGTGGTTCTTGTCAATTTTTGTTGGTTTTCATCTCATGAACTTATTTCAGTCAGCTGGATCTTTCTTCTTCAAAGCAAAAAGATTTTATCTTCAAATACAAGAACTTTTCGTGGTTTTGTTGGTTTTCAGCAAATGAACAGATTTCAGCGAGCAAGAAGTTTTTTCTTTAATAGCGTAAGATTTTATCTTAAAATACAAGAACTTTTCGTGGTTCTTGTCAATTTTTGTTCGTTTTCATCTAATGAACTTATTTCAGTCAGCTAGATCTTTCTTCTTCAAAGCAAAAAGATTTTATCTTCAAATACAAGAACTTTTCGTGGTTTTGATGGTTTTCAGCAAAAGAACATATTTCAGCGAGCTGGAAGTTTTTTCCTTAATAGAGTAAGATTTTATCTTAAAATACAAGAACTTTTCGTGGTTCTTGTCAATTTTTGTTGGTTTTCATCTAATGAAGTTATTTCAGTCAGCTAGATCTTTCTTCTTCAAAGCAAAAAGATTTTATCTTCAAATACAAGAACTTTTCGTGGTTTTGTTGGTTTTCAGCAAATGAACATATTTCAGCGAGCTGGGAGTTTTTTCTTTAATAGCGTAAGATTTTATCTTAAAATACAAGAACTTTTCGTGGTTCTTGACAATTTTTGTTGGTTTTCATCTTATGAACTTATTTCAGTCAGCGAGATCTTTCTTCTTCAAAGCAAAAAGATTTTATCTTCAAATACAAGAACTTTTCGTGGTTTTGTTGGTTTTCAGCAAATGAACAGATATCAGCGAGCAAGAAGTTTTTTCTTTAATAGCGTAAGATTTTATCTTAAAATACAAGAACTTTTCGTGGTTCTTGTCAATTTTTGTTGGTTTTCATCTAATGAACTTATTTCAGTCAGCTGGATCTTTCTTCTTCAAAGCAAAAGGATTTTATCTTCAAATACAAGAACTTTTCGTGGTTTTGATGGTTTTCAGCAAATGAACATATTTCAGCGAGCTGGAAGTTTTTTCCTTAATAGCGTCAGATTTTATCTTAAAAAACAAGAACTTTTCGTGGTTCTTGTCAATTTTTGTTTTTTTTCATCTAATGAACTTATTTCAGTCAGCTGGATCTTTCTTCTTCAAAGCAAAAAGATTTTATCTTCAAATACAAGAACTTTTCGTGGTTTTGTTGGTTTTCAGCAAATGAACAGATTTGAGCGAGCAAGAAGTTTTTTCTTTAATAGCGTAAGATTTTATTTTCAAATACAAGAACTTTTCGTGGTTCTTGTCAATTTTTGTTCGTTTTCATCTCATCGACTTATTTCAGCCAGCCAGATCTTTCTTCTTCAAAGCAAAAAGATTTTATCTTGAAATACAAGAACTTTTCGTGGTTTTGATGGTTTTCAGCAAATGAACATATTTCAGCGAGCTGGAAGTTTTTTCCTTAATAGCGTAAGATTTTATCTTAAAATACAAGAACTTTTCGTGGTTCTTGTCAATTTTTGTTGGTTTTCATCTAATGAACTTATTTCAGTCAGCTAGATTTTTCTTCTTCACAGCAAAAAGATTTTATCTTCAAATACAAGAACTTTTCTTGGTTTTGTTGGTTTTCAGCAAATGAACAGATTTCAGTGAGCAAGAAGTTTTTTCTTCAATAGCGTAAGATTTTATCTTCAAATACAAGAACTTTTCGTGGTTCTTGTCAATTTTTGTTCGTTTTCATCTTATGAACTTATTTCAGTCAGCTAGATCTTTCTTCTTCAAAGCAAAAAGATTTTATCTTCAAATACAAGAACTTTTTGTGGTTTTGATGGTTTTCAGCAAATGAACATATTTTAGCGAGCTGGAAGTTTTTTCCTTAATAGAGTAAGATTTTATCTTAAAATACAAGAACTTTTCGTGGTTCTTGTCAATTTTTGTTTTTTTCATCTAATGAACTTATTTCAGTCAGCTAGATCTTTCTTCTTCAAAGCAAAAAGATTTTATCTTCAAATACAAGAACTTTTCGTGGTTTTGATGGTTTTCAGCAAAAGAACATATTTCAGCGAGCTGGAAGTTTTTTCCTTAATAGAGTAAGATTTTATCTTAAAATACAAGAACTTTTCGTGGTTCTTGTCAATTTTTGTTGGTTTTCATCTAATGAACTTATTTCAGTCAGCTCGATCTTTCTTCTTCAAAGCAAAAAGATTTTATCTTCAAATACAAGAACTTTTCGTGGTTTTGTTGGTTTTCAGCAAATGAACAGATATCAGCGAGCAAGAAGTTTTTTCTTTAATAGCGTAAGATTTTATCTTAAAATACAAGAACTTTTCGTGGTTCTTGTCAATTTTTGTTGGTTTTCATCTAATGAACTTATTTCAGTCAGCTGGATCTTTCTTCTTCAAAGCAAAAGGATTTTATCTTCAAATACAAGAACTTTTCGTGGTTTTGATGGTTTTCAGCAAATGAACATATTTCAGCGAGCTGGAAGTTTTTTCCTTTATAGCGTCAGATTTTATCTTAAAAAACAAGAACTTTTCGTGGTTCTTGTCAATTTTTGTTTTTTTTCATCTAATGAACTTATTTCAGTCAGCTGGATCTTTCTTCTTCAAAGCAAAAAGATTTTATCTTCAAATACAAGAACTTTTCGTGGTTTTGTTGGTTTTCAGCAAATGAACAGATTTGAGCGAGCAAGAAGTTTTTTCTTTAATAGCGTAAGATTTTATTTTCAAATACAAGAACTTTTCGTGGTTCTTGTCAATTTTTGTTCGTTTTCATCTCATCGACTTATTTCAGCCAGCCAGATCTTTCTTCTTCAAAGCAAAAAGATTTTATCTTGAAATACAAGAACTTTTCGTGGTTTTGATGGTTTTCAGCAAATGAACATATTTCAGCGAGCTGGAAGTTTTTTCCTTAATAGCGTAAGATTTTATCTTAAAATACAAGAACTTTTCGTGGTTCTTGTCAATTTTTGTTGGTTTTCATCTAATGAACTTATTTCAGTCAGCTAGATTTTTCTTCTTCACAGCAAAAAGATTTTATCTTCAAATACAAGAACTTTTCTTGGTTTTGTTGGTTTTCAGCAAATGAACAGATTTCAGTGAGCAAGAAGTTTTTTCTTTAATAGCGTAAGATTTTATCTTCAAATACAAGAACTTTTCGTGGTTCTTGTCAATTTTTGTTCGTTTTCATCTTATGAACTTATTTCAGTCAGCTAGATCTTTCTTCTTCAAAGCAAAAAGATTTTATCTTCAAATACAAGAACTTTTTGTGGTTTTGATGGTTTTCAGCAAATGAACATATTTTAGCGAGCTGGAAGTTTTTTCCTTAATAGAGTAAGATTTTATCTTAAAATACAAGAACTTTTCGTGGTTCTTGTCAATTTTTGTTTTTTTCATCTAATGAACTTATTTCAGTCAGCTAGATCTTTCTTCTTCAAAGCAAAAAGATTTTATCTTCAAATACAAGAACTTTTCGTGGTTTTGATGGTTTTCAGCAAAAGAACATATTTCAGCGAGCTGGAAGTTTTTTCCTTAATAGAGTAAGATTTTATCTTAAAATACAAGAACTTTTCGTGGTTCTTGTCAATTTTTGTTGGTTTTCATCTAATGAACTTATTTCAGTCAGCTCGATCTTTCTTCTTCAAAGCAAAAAGATTTTATCTTCAAATACAAGAACTTTTCGTGGTTTTGTTGGTTTTCAGCAAATGAACATATTTCAGCGAGCTGGGAGTTTTTTCTTTCATCGCGTAAGATTTTATCTTAAAATACAAGAACTTTACGTGGTTCTTGACAATTTTTGTTGGTTTTCATCTTATGAACTTATTTCAGTCAGCGAGATCTTTCTTCTTCGAAGCAAAAAGATTTTATCTTCAAATACAAGAACTTTTCGTGGTTTTGATGGTTTTCAGCAAATGAACATATTTCAGCGAGCTGGAAGTTTTTTCCTTAATAGCGTCAGATTTGATCTTGAAAAACAAGAACTTTTCGTGGTTCTTGTCAATTTTTGTTTTTTTTCATCTAATGAACTTATTTCAGTCAGTTGGATCTTTCTTCTTGAAAGCAAAAAGATTTTATCTTCAAATACAAGAACTTTTCATGGTTTTGTTGGTTTTCAGCAAATGAACAGATTTCAGCGAGCAAGAAGTTTTTTCTTTAATAGCGTAAGATTTTGTCTTAAAATACAAGAACTTTTCGTGGTTCTTGTCAATTTTTGTTGGTTTTCATCCAATGAACTTATTTCAGTCAGCTGGATCTTTCTTCTTCAAAGCAAAAAGATTTTATCTTCAAATACAAGAACTTTTCGTGGTTTTGTTGTTTTTCAGCAAATGAACATATTTCAGCGAGCTGGGAGTTTTTTCTTCAATAGCGTAAGATTTTATCTTAAAATACAATAACTTTTCGTGGTTCTTGTCAATTTTTGTTGGTTTTCATCTGATGAACTTATTTCAGTCAGCTCGATCTTTCTTCTTCAAAGCAAAAAGATTTTATCTTCAAATACAAGAACTTTTCGTGGTTTTGTTGGTTTTCAGCAAATGAACATATTTCAGCGAGCTGGAAGTTTTTTCCTCAATAGAGCAAGATTTTATCTTAAAATACAAGAACTTTTCGTGGTTCTTGTCAATTTTTGTTGGTTTTCATCTAATGAACTTATTTCAGTCAGCTAGATTTTTCTTCTTCAAAGCAAAAAGATTTTATCTTCAAATACAAGAACTTTTCGTGGTTTTGTTGGTTTTCAGCAAATGAACAGATTTCAGCGAGCAAGAAGTTTTTTCTTTAATAGCGTAAGATTTTATCTTAAAATACAAGAACTTTTCGTGGTTCTTGTCAATTTTTGTTGGTTTTCATCTAATGAACTTATTTCAGTCAGCTTGATCTTTCTTCTTCAAAGCAAAAAGATTTAATCTTCAAATACAAGAACTTTTCGTGGTTTTGATGGTTTTCAGCAAATGAACATATTTCAGCAAGCTGGAAATTTTTTCCTGAATAGAGTAAGATTTTATCTTAAAAAACAAGAACTTTTCGTGGTTCTTGTCAATTTTTGTTGGTTTTCATCTAATGAACTTATTTCAGTCAGCTAGATCTTTCTTCTTCAAAGCAAAAAGATTTTATCTTCAAATACAAGAACTTTTCGTGGTTTTGTTGGTTTTCAGCAAATGAACATATTTCAGCGAGCTGGAAGTTTTTTCCTTAATAGAGTAAGATTTTATCTTAAAATACAAGAACTTTTCGTGGTTCTTGTCAATTTTTGTTGGTTTTCATCTTATGAACTTATTTCATTCAGCTAGATCTTTCTTCTTCAAAGCAAAAAGATTTTATCTTCAAATACAAGAACTTTTCGTGGTTTTGTTGGTTTTCAGCAAATGAACAGATTTCAGCGAGCAAGAAGTTTTTTCCTTAATAGCGTCAGATTTGATCTTAAAATACAAGAACTTTTCGTCTTTCTTGTCAATTTTTGTTGGTTTTCATCGCATCGACTTATTTCAGTCAGCCAGATCTTTCTTCTTCAAGGCAAAAAGATTTTATCTTAAAATACAAGAACTTTTCGTGGTTTTGATGGTTTTCAGCAAATGAACATATTTCGCGAGCTGGAAGTTTTTTCCTTAATAGCGTAAGATTTTATCTTAAAATACAAGAACTTTTCGTGGTTCTTGTCAATTTTTGTTGGTTTTCATCTCATGAACTTGTTTCTGTCAGCTAGATTTTTCTTCTTCACAGCAAAAAGATTTTATCTTCAAATGCAAGAACTTTTCGTGGTTTTGTTGGTTTTCAGCAAATGAACAGATTTCAGCGAGCAAGAAGTTTTTTCTTTAATAGCGTAAGATTTTATCTTAAAATACAAGAACTTTTCGTGGTTCTTGTCAATTTTTGTTCGTTTTCATCTCATGAACTTATTTCAGTCAGCTAGATCTTTCTTCTTCAAAGCAAAAAGATTTTATCTTCAAATACAAGAACTTTTCGAGGTTTTGATGGTTTTCAGCAAATGAACATATTTCAGCGAGCTGGAAGTTTTTTCCTTAATAGAGTAAGATTTTATCTTAAAATACAAGAACTTTTCGTGGTTCTTGTCAATTTTTGTTCGTTTTCATCCAATGAACTTATTTCAGTCAGCTAGATCTTTCTTCTTCAAAGCAAAAAGATTTTATCTTCAAATACAAGAACTTTTCGTGATTTTGTTGGTTTTCAGCAAATGAACATATTTCAGCGAGCAAGAAGTTTTTTCCTCAATAGAGTAAGATTTTATCTTAAAATACAAGATCTTTTCGTGGTTCTTGTCAATTTTTGTTGGTTTTCATCTAATGAACTTATTTCAGTCAGCTGGATCTTTCTTCTTCAAAGCAAAAAGATTTTATCTTCAAATACAAGAACTTTTCGTGGTTTTGTTGGTTTTCAGCAAATGAACATATTTCAGCGAGCTGGAAGTTTTTTCCTCAATAGAGTAAGATTTTATCTTAAAATACAAGATCTTTTCGTGGTTCTTGTCAATTTTTGTTGGTTTTCATCTAATGAACTTATTTCAGTCAGCTGGATCTTTCTTCTTCAAAGCAAAAAGATTTTATCTTCAAATACAAGAACTTTTCGTGGTTTTGTTGGTTTTCAGCAAATGAACAGATTTCAGCGAGCAAGAAGTTTTTTCTTTAATAGCGTAAGATTTTATCTTAAAATACAAGAACCTTTCGTGGTTCTTGTCAATTTTTGTTGGTTTTCATAGAATGAACTTATTTCAGTCAGCCAGATCTTTCTTCTTCAAAGCAAAAAAATTTATCTTCAAATACAAGAACTTTTCATGGTTTTGATGGTTTTCAGCAAATGAACATATTTCAGTGAGCTGGAAGTTTTTTCCTTAATAGAGTAAGATTTGATCTTAAAATACAAGAACTTTTCGTGGTTCTTGTCAATTTTTGTTGGTTTTCATCTGATGAACTTATTTCAGTCAGCTGGATCTTTCTTCTTCAAAGCAAAAAGATTTTATCTTCAAATACAAGAACTTTTCGTGGTTTTGATGGTTTTCAGCAAATGAACATATTACAGCGAGCTGGAAGTTTTTTCCTTAATAGAGGAAGATTTTATCTTAAAATACAAGAACTTTTCGTGGTTCTTGTCAATTTTTGTTGGTTTTCATCCAATGAACTTATTTCAGTCAGCTGGATCTTTCTTCTTCAAAGCAAAAAGATTTTATCTTCAAATACAAGAACTTTTTGTGGTTTTGATGGTTTTCAGCAAATGAACATATTTCAGCGAGCAAGAAGTTTTTTCTTCAATAGCGTAAGATTTTATCTTAAAATACAAGAACTTTTCGTGGTTCTTGTCAATTTTTGTTGGTTTTCATCTAATGAACTGATTTCAGTCAGCTAGATCTTTCTTCTTCAAAGCAAAAAGATTTTATCATCAAATAGAAGAACTTTTCGTGGTTTTGTTGGTTTTCAGCAAATGAACAGATTTCAGCGAGCAAGAAGTTTTTTCTTTAATAGCGTAAGATTTTATCTTAAAATACAAGAACTTTTCGTGGTTCCTGTCAATTTTTGTTGGTTTTCATCTAATTAACTTATTTCAGTCAGCGAGATCTTTCTTCTTCAAAGCAAAAAGATTTTATCTTCAAATACAAGAACTTTTCGTGGTTTTGATGGTTTTCAGCAAATGAACATATTTCAGCGAGCTGGAAGTTTTTTCCTTGATAGAGTAAGATTTTATCTTAAAATACAAGAACTTTTCGTGGTTCTTGTCAATTTTTGTTCGTTTTCATCCAATGAACTTATTTCAGTCAGTTAGATCTTTCTTCTTCAAAGCAAAAAGATTTTATCTTCAAATACAAGAACTTTTCGTGGTTTTGATGGTTTTCAGTAAATGAACATATTTCAGCGAGCTGGAAGTTTTTTCCTTAATAGAGTAAGATTTTATCTTAAAATACAAGAACTTTTCGTGGTTCTTGTCAATTTTTGTTGGTTTTCATCTTATGAACTTATTTCAGTCAGCTAGATCTTTCTTCTTCAAAGCAAAAAGATTTCATCTTCAAATACAAGAACTTTTCGTGGTTTTGTTGGTTTTCAGCAAATGAACAGATTTCAGCGAGCAAGAAGTTTTTTCTTTAATAGCGTAAGATTTTATCTTAAAATACAAGAACATTTCGTGGTTCTTGTCAATTTTTGTTCGTTTTCATCTGATGAACTTATTTCAGTCAGCTAGATCTTTCTTCTTCAAAGCAAAAAGATTTTATCTTCAAATACAAGAACTTTTTGTGGTTTTGTTGGTTTTCAGCAAATGAACATATTTCAGCGAGCTGGGTGTTTTTTCTTTAATAGCGTAAGATTTTATCTTAAAATACAAGAACTTTTCGTGGTTCTTGACAATTTTTGTTGGTTTTCATCTTATGAACTTATTTCAGTCAGCTAGATCTTTCTTCTTCAAAGCAAAAAGATTTTATCTTCAAATACAAGAACTTTTCGTGGTTTTGATGGTTTTCAGTAAATGAACATATTTCAGCGAGCTGGAAGTTTTTTCCTTAATAGAGTAAGATTTTATCTTAAAATACAAGAACTTTTCGTGGTTCTTGTCAATTTTTGTTGGTTTTCATCTTATGAACTTATTTCAGTCAGCTAGATCTTTCTTCTTCAAAGCAAAAAGATTTCATCTTCAAATACAAGAACTTTTCGTGGTTTTGTTGGTTTTCAGCAAATGAACAGATTTCAGCGAGCAAGAAGTTTTTTCTTTAATAGCGTAAGATTTTATCTTAAAATACAAGAACATTTCGTGGTTCTTGTCAATTTTTGTTCGTTTTCATCTGATGAACTTATTTCAGTCAGCTAGATCTTTCTTCTTCAAAGCAAAAAGATTTTATCTTCAAATACAAGAACTTTTTGTGGTTTTGTTGGTTTTCAGCAAATGAACATATTTCAGCGAGCTGGAAGTTTTTTCCTTAATAGCGTCAGATTTGATCTTAAAAAACAAGAACTTTTCGTGGTTCTTGTCAATTTTTGTTGGTTTTCATCGAATGAACTTATTGCAGTCAGCTGGATCTTTCTTCTTCAAAGCAAAAAGATTTTATCATCAAATACAAGAACTTTTCGTGGTTTTGTTGGTTTTCAGCAAATGAACAGATTTCAGCGAGCAAGAAGTTTTTTCTTTAATAGCGTAAGATTTTATCTTAAAATACAAGAACTTTTTGTGTTTCTTGTCAATTTTTGTTGGTTTTCATCTCATCGACTTATTTCAGTCAGCCAGATCTTTCTTCTTCAAAGCAAAACGATTTTATCTTCAAATACAAGAACTTTTCGTGGTTTTGATGGTTTTCAGCAAATGAACATATTTCAGCGAGCTGGAAGTTTTTTCCTTAATAGAGTAAGATTTTATCTTAAAATACAAGAACTTTTCGTGGTTCTTGTCAATTTTTGTTGGTTTTCATCTAATGAACTTATTTCAGTCAGCTAGATTTTTCTTCTTCACAGCAAAAAGATTTTATCTTCAAATACAAGAACTTTTGTTGGTTTTGTTGGTTTTCAGCAAATGAACAGATTTCAGCGAGCAAGAAGTTTTTTCTTTAATAGCGTAAGATTTTATCTTAAAATACAAGAACTTTTCGTGGTTCTTGTCAATTTTTGTTCGTTTTCATCTTATGAACTTATTTCAGTCAGCTAGATCTTTCTTCTTCAAAGCAAAAAGATTTTATCTTCAAATACAAGAACTTTTCGAGGTTTTGATGGTTTTCAGCAAATGAACATATTTCAGCGAGCTGGAAGTTTTTTCCTTAATAGAGTAAGATTTTATCTTAAAATACAAGAACTTTTCGTGGTTCTTGTCAATTTTTGTTGGTTTTCATCCAATGAACTTATTTCAGTCAGCGAGATCTTTCTTCTTCAAAGCAAAAAGATTGTATCATCAAATACAAGAACTTTTCGTGGTTTTTTTGGTTTTCAGCAAATGAACAGATTTCAGCGAGCAAGAAGTTTTTTCTTTAATAGCGTAAGATTTTATCTTAAAATACAAGAACTTTTCGTCTTTCTTGTCAATTTTTGTTGGTTTTCATCGCATCGACTTATTTCAGTCAGCCAGATCTTTCTTCTTCAAAGCAAAAAGATTTTATCTTAAAATACAAGAACTTTTCGTGGTTTTGATGGTTTTCAGCAAATGAACATATTTCGCGAGCTGGAAGTTTTTTCCTTAATAGCGTAAGATTTTATCTTAAAATACAAGAACTTTTCGTGGTTCTTGTCAATTTTTGTTGGTTTTCATCTAATGAACTTGTTTCAGTCAGCTAGATTTTTCTTCTTCACAGCAAAAAGATTTTATCTTCAAATGCAAGAACTTTTCGTGGTTTTGTTGGTTTTCAGCAAATGAACAGATTTCAGCGAGCAAGAAGTTTTTTCTTTAATAGCGTAAGATTTTATCTTAAAATACAAGAACTTTTCGTGGTTCTTGTCAATTTTTGTTCGTTTTCATCTCATGAACTTATTTCAGTCAGCTAGATCTTTCTTCTTCAAAGCAAAAAGATTTTATCTTCAAATACAAGAACTTTTCGAGGTTTTGATGGTTTTCAGCAAATGAACATATTTCAGCGAGCTGGAAATTTTTTCCTTAATAGAGTAAGATTTTATCTTAAAAAACAAGAACTTTTCGTGGTTCTTGTCAATTTTTGTTGGTTTTCATCTAATGAACTTATTTCAGTCAGCTAGATCTTTCTTCTTCAAAGCAAAAAGATTTTATCTTCAAATCCAAGAACTTTTCGTGGTTTTGTTGGTTTTCAGCAAATGAACATATTTCAGCGAGCTGGAAGTTTTTTCCTTAATAGAGTAAGATTTTATCTTAAAATACAAGAACTTTTCGTGGTTCTTGTCAATTTTTGTTCGTTTTCATCCAATGAACTTATTTCAGTCAGCTAGATCTTTCTTCTTCAAAGCAAAAAGATTTTATCTTCAAATACAAGAACTTTTCGTGGTTTTGTTGGTTTTCAGCAAATGAACATATTTCAGCGAGCTGGAAGTTTTTTCCTTAATAGAGGAAGATTTTATCTTAAAATACAAGAACTTTTCGTGGTTCTTGTCAATTTTTGTTTGTTTTCATCTTATGGACTTATTTCAGTCAGCTAGATCTTTCTTCTTCAAAGCAAAAAGATTTTATCTTCAAATACAAGAACTTTTCGTGATTCTGTTGGTTTTCAGCAAATGAACATATTTCAGCGAGCTGGGTGTTTTTTCTTTTATAGCGTAAGATTTTATCTTAAAATACAAGAACTTTTCGTGGTTCTTGACAATTTTTGTTGGTTTTCATCTTATGAACTTATTTCAGTCAGCTAGATCTTTCTTCTTCAAAGCAAAAAGATTTTATCTTCAAATACAAGAACTTTTCGTGATTCTGTTGGTTTTCAGCAAATGAACATATTTCAGCGAGCTGGGTGTTTTTTCTTTTATAGCGTAAGATTTTATCTTAAAATACAAGAACTTTTCGTGGTTCTTGTCAATTTTTGTTGGTTTTCATCTAATGAACTGATTTCAGTCAGCTAGATCTTTCTTCTTCAAAGCAAAAAGATTTTATCTTCAAATACAAGAACTTTTCGTGGTTTTGATGGTTTTCAGCAAATGAACATATTACAGCGAGCTGGAAGTTTTTTCCTTAATAGAGTAAGATTTTATCTTAAAATACAAGAACTTTTCGTGGTTCTTGTCAATTTTTGTTGGTTTTCATCCAATGAACTTATTTCAGTCAGCTGGATCTTTCTTCTTCAAAGCAAAAAGATTTTATCTTCAAATACAAGAACTTTTCGTGGTTTTGATGGTTTTAATCAAATGAACATATTTCAGCGAGCAAGAAGTTTTTTCTTCAATAGCGTAAGATTTTATCTTAAAATACAAGAACTTTTCGTGGTTCTTGTCAATTTTTGTTGGTTTTCATCTAATGAACTGATTTCAGTCAGCTAGATCTTTCTTCTTCAAAGCAAAAAGATTTTATCATCAAATAGAAGAACTTTTCGTGGTTTTGTTGGTTTTCAGCAAATGAACAGATTTCAGCGAGCAAGAAGTTTTTTCTTTAATAGCGTAAGATTTTATCTTAAAATACAAGAACTTTTCGTGGTTCCTGTCAATTTTTGTTGGTTTTCATCTAATTAACTTATTTCAGTCAGCGAGATCTTTCTTCTTAAAAGCAAAAAGATTTTATCTTAAAATACAAGAACTTTTCGTGGTTTTGATGGTTTTCAGCAAATGAACATATTTCAGCGAGCTGGAAGTTTTTTCCTTGATAGAGTAAGATTTTATCTTAAAATACAAGAACTTTTCGTGGTTCTTGTCAATTTTTGTTCGTTTTCATCCAATCAACTTATTTCAGTCAGTTAGATCTTTCTTCTTCAAAGCAAAAAGATTTTATCTTCAAATACAAGAACTTTTCGTGGTTTTGATGGTTTTCAGTAAATGAACATATTTCAGCGAGCTGGAAGTTTTTTCCTTAATAGAGTAAGATTTTATCTTAAAATACAAGAACTTTTCGTGGTTCTTGTCAATTTTTGTTCGTTTTCATCTAATGAACTTATTTCAGTCAGCGAGATCTCTCTTCTTCAAAGCAAAAAGATTTTATCTTCAAATACAAGAACTTTTCGAGGTTTTGATGGTTTTCAGCAAATGAACATATTTCAGCGAGCTGGAAGTTTTTTCCTTAATAGAGTAAGATTTTATCTTAAAATACAAGAACTTTTCGTGGTTCTTGTCAATTTTTGTTGGTTTTCATCTCATCGACTTATTTCAGTCAGCCAGATCTTTCTTCTTCAAAGCAAAAAGATTTTATCTTCAAATACAAGAACTTTTGTTGGTTTTGTTGGTTTTCAGCAAATGAACAGATTTCAGCGAGCAAGAAGTTTTTTCTTTAATAGCGTAAGATTTTATCTTAAAATACAAGAACTTTTCGTGGTTCTTGTCAATTTTTGTTCGTTTTCATCTTATGAACTTATTTCAGTCAGCTAGATCTTTCTTCTTCAAAGCAAAAAGATTTTATCTTCAAATACAAGAACATTTCGAGGTTTTGATGGTTTTCAGCAAATGAACATATTTCAGCGAGCTGGAAGTTTTTTCCTTAATAGAGTAAGATTTTATCTTAAAATACAAGAACTTTTCGTGGTTCTTGTCAATTTTTGTTGGTTTTCATCCAATGAACTTATTTCAGTCAGCTACATCTTTCTTCTTCAAAGCAAAAAGATTTTATCATCAAATACAAGAACTTTTTGTGGTTTTGTTGGTTTTCAGCAAATGAACAGATTTCAGCGAGCAAGAAGTTTTTTCTTTAATAGCGTAAGATTTTATCTTAAAATACAAGAACTTTTCGTCTTTCTTGTCAATTTTTGTTGGTTTTCATCGCATCGACTTATTTCAGTCAGCCAGATCTTTCTTCTTCAAAGCAAAAAGATTTTATCTTAAAATACAAGAACTTTTCGTGGTTTTGATGGTTTTCAGCAAATGAACATATTTCGCGAGCTGGAAGTTTTTTCCTTAATAGCGTAAGATTTTATCTTAAAATACAAGAACTTTTCGTGGTTCTTGTCAATTTTTGTTGGTTTTCATCGAATGAACTTGTTTCAGTCAGCTGGATTTTTCTTCTTCACAGCAAAAAGATTTTATCTTCAAATGCAAGAACTTTTCGTGGTTTTGTTGGTTTTCAGCAAATGAACAGATTTCAGCGAGCAAGAAGTTTTTTCTTTAATAGCGTAAGATTTTATCTTAAAATACAAGAACTTTTCGTGGTTCTTGTCAATTTTTGTTCGTTTTCATCTCATGAACTTATTTCAGTCAGCTAGATCTTTCTTCTTCAAAGCAAAAAGATTTTATCTTCAAATACAAGAACTTTTCGAGGTTTTGATGGTTTTCAGCAAATGAACATATTTCAGCGAGCTGGAAATTTTTTCCTTAATAGAGTAAGATTTTATCTTAAAAAACAAGAACTTTTCGTGGTTCTTGTCAATTTTTGTTGGTTTTCATCTAATGAACTTATTTCAGTCAGCTAGATCTTTCTTCTTCAAAGCAAAATGATTTTATCTTCAAATACAAGAACTTTTCGTGGTTTTGTTGGTTTTCAGCAAATGAACATATTTCAGCGAGCTGGAAGTTTTTTCCTTAATAGAGTAAGATTTTATCTTAAAATACAAGAACTTTTTGTGGTTCTTGTCAATTTTTGTTCGTTTTCATCCAATGAACTTATTTCAGTCAGCTAGATCTTTCTTCTTCAAAGCAAAAAGATTTTATCTTCAAATACAAGAACTTTTCGTGGTTTTCTTGTTTTTCAGCAAATGAACATATTTCAGCGAGCTGGAAGTTTTTTCCTTAATAGAGGAAGATTTTATCTTAAAATACAAGAACTTTTCGTGGTTCTTGTCAATTTTTGTTGGTTTTCATCTAATGAACATATTTCAGTCAGCTAGATCTTTCTTCTTCAAAGCAAAAAGATTTTATTTTCAAATACAAGAACTTTTCGTGATTTTGTTGGTTTTCAGCAAATGAACATATTTCAGCGAGCTGGGTGTTTTTTCTTTTATAGCGTAAGATTTTATCTTAAAATACAAGAACTTTTCGTGGTTCTTGACAATTTTTGTTGGTTTTCATCTTATGAACTTATTTCAGTCAGCTAGATCTTTCTTCTTCAAAGCAAAAAGATTTTATCTTCAAATACAAGAACTTTTCGTGGTTTTGTTGGTTTTCAGCAAATGAACAGATTTCAGCGAGCAAGAAGTTTTTTCCTTAATAGAGTAAGATTTGATCTTAAAATACAAGAACTTTTCGTGGTTCTTGTCAATTTTTGTTGGTTTTCATCTAATGAACTGATTTCAGTCAGCTAGATCTTTCTTCTTCAAAGCTAAAAGATTTTATCTTCAAATACAAGAACTTTTCGTGGTTTTGATGGTTTTCAGCAAATGAACATATTACAGCGAGCTGGAAGTTTTTTCCTTAATAGAGTAAGATTTTATCTTAAAATACAAGAACTTTTCGTGGTTCTTGTCAATTTTTGTTGGTTTTCATCCAATGAACTTATTTCAGTCAGCTGGATCTTTCTTCTTCAAAGCAAAAAGATTTTATCTTCAAATACAAGAACTTTTCGTGGTTTTGATGGTTTTCAGCAAATGAACATATTTCAGCGAGCTGGAAGTTTTTTCCTTAATAGAGTAAGATTTTATCTTAAAATACAAGAACTTTTCGTGGTTCTTGTCAATTTTTGTTCGTTTTCATCTAATGAACTTATTTCAGTCAGCGAGATCTCTCTTCTTCAAAGCAAAAAGATTTTATCTTCAAATACAAGAACTTTTCGAGGTTTTGATGGTTTTCAGCAAATGAACATATTTCAGCGAGCTGGAAGTTTTTTCCTTAATAGAGTAAGATTTTATCTTAAAATACAAGAACTTTTCGTGGTTCTTGTCAATTTTTGTTGGTTTTCATCTAATGAACTTATTTCAGTCAGCTAGATCTTTCTTCTTCAAAGCAAAAAGATTTCATCTTCAAATACAAGAACTTTTCGTGGTTTTGTTGGTTTTCAGGAAATGAACAGATTTCAGCGAGCAAGAAGTTTTTTCTTTAATAGCATAAGATTTTATCTTAAAATACAAGAACTTTTCGTGGTTCTTGTCAATTTTTGTTCGTTTTCATCTAATGAACTTATTTCAGTCAGCTAGATCTTTCTTCTTCAAAGCAAAAAGATTTTATCTTCAAATACAAGAACTTTTCGTGGTTTTGTTGGTTTTCAGCAAATGAACATATTTCAGCGAGCTGGGTGTTTTTTCTTTAATAGCGTAAGATTTTATCTTAAAATACAAGAACTTTTCGTGGTTCTTGACAATTTTTGTTGGTTTTCATCTTATGAACTTATTTCAGTCAGCTAGATCTTTCTTCTTCAAAGCAAAAAGATTTTATCTTCAAATACAAGAACTTTTCGTGGTTTTGTTGGTTTTCAGCAAATGAACAGATTTCAGCGAGCAAGAAGTTTTTTCTTTAATAGCGTAAGATTTTATCTTAAAATACAAGAACTTTTCGTGGTTCTTGTCAATTTTTGTTCGTTTTCATCTAATGAACTTAGTTCACTCAGCTAGATCTTTCTTCTTCAAAGCAAAAAGATTTTATCTTCAAATACAAGAACTTTTCGTGGTTTTGATGTTTTCAGCAAATGAACATATTTCAGCGAGCTGGAAGTTTTTTGCTTAATAGCGTCAGATTTGATCTTAAAAAACAAGAACTTTTCGTGGTTCTTGTCAATTTTTGTTGGTTTTCATCTAATGAACTTATTTCAGTCAGCTAGATTTTTCTTCTTCACAGCAAAAAGATTTTATCTTCAAACACAAGAACTTTTGTTGGTTTTGTTGGTTTTCAGCAAATGAACAGATTTCAGCGAGCAAGAAGTTTTTTCTTTAATAGCGTAAGATTTTATCTTAAAATACAAGAACTTTTCATGGTTCTTGTCAATTTTTGTTCGTTTTCATCTCATGAACTTATTTCAGTCAGCTAGATCTTTCTTCTTCAAAGCAAAAAGATTTTATCTTCAAATACAAGAACTTTTCGAGGTTTTGATGGTTTTCAGCAAATGAACATATTTCAGCGAGCTGGAAGTTTTTTCCTTAATAGAGTAAGATTTTATCTTAAAATACAAGAACTTTTCGTGGTTCTTGTCAATTTTTGTTCGTTTTCATCTAATGAACTTATTTCAGTCAGCTAGATCTTTCTTCTTCAAAGCAAAAAGATTTTATCTTCAAATACAAGAACTTTTCGTGGTTTTGATGGTTTTCAGCAAATGAACATATTTCAGCGAGCTGGAAGTTTTTTCCTTAATAGAGTAAGATTTTATCTTAAAATACAAGAACTTTTCGTGGTTCTTGTCAATTTTTGTTGGTTTTCATCTAATGAACTTATTTCAGTCAGCTAGATCTTTCTTCTTCAAAGCAAAAAGATTTTATCTTCAAATACAAGAACTTTTCGTGGTTTTGTTGGTTTTCAGCAAATGAACATATTTCAGCGAGCTGGGTGTTTTTTCTTTTATAGCGTAAGATTTTATCTTAAAATACAAGAACTTTTCGTGGTTCTTGACAATTTTTGTTGGTTTTCATCTTATGAACTTATTTCAGTCAGCTAGATCTTTCTTCTTCAAAGCAAAAAGATTTTATCTTCAAATACAAGAACTTTTCGTGGTTTTGTTGGTTTTCAGCAAATGAACAGATTTCAGCGAGCAAGAAGTTTTTTCTTTAATAGCGTAAGATTTTATCTTAAAATACAAGAACTTTTCGTGGTTCTTGTCAATTTTTGTTCGTTTTCATCTAATGAACTTATTTCACTCAGCTAGATCTTTCTTCTTCAAAGCAAAAAGATTTTATCTTCAAATACAAGAACTTTTCGTGGTTCTTGTCAATTTTTGTTGGTTTTCATCTTATGAACTTATTTCAGTCAGCTAGATCTTTCTTCTTCAAAGCAAAAAGATTTCATCTTCAAATACAACAACTTTTCGTGGTTTTGTTGGTTTTCAGCAAATGAACAGATTTCAGCGAGCTGGGTGTTTTTTCTTTAATAGCGTAAGATTTTATCTTAAAATACAAGAACTTTTCGTGGTTCTTGACAATTTTTGTTGGTTTTCATCTTATGAACTTATTTCAGTCAGCTGGATCTTTCTTCTTCAAAGCAAAAAGATTTTATCTTCAAATACAAGAACTTTTCGTGGTTTTGTTGGTTTTCAGCAAATGAACAGATTTCAGCGAGCAAGAAGTTTTTTCTTTAATAGCGTAAGATTTTATCTTAAAATACAAGAACTTTTCGTGGTTCTTGTCAATTTTTGTTCGTTTTCATCGAATGAACTTATTTCAGTCAGCAAGATCTTTCTTCTTCAAAGCAAAAAGATTTTATCTTCAAATACAAGAACTTTTCGTGGTTTTGATGGTTTTCAGCAAATGAACATATTTCAGCGAGCTGGAAGTTTTTTCCTTAATAGCGTCAGATTTTATCTTAAAATACAAGAACTTTTCGTGGTTCTTGTCAATTTTTGTTGGTTTTCATCTCATGAACTTATTTCAGTCAGCTAGATTTTTCTTCTTCACAGCAAAAAGATTTTATCTTCAAATACAAGAACTTTTCGTGGTTTTGTTGGTTTTCAGCAAATGAACAGATTTCAGCGAGCAAGAAGTTTTTTCTTTAATAGCGTAAGATTTTATCTTAAAATACAAGAACTTTTCGTGGTTCTTGTCAATTTTTGTTCGTTTTCATCGAATGAACTTATTTCAGTCAGCAAGATCTTTCTTCTTCAAAGCAAAAAGATTTTATCTTCAAATACAAGAACTTTTCGTGGTTTTGTTGGTTTTCAGCAAATGAACAGATTTCAGCGAGCAAGAAGTTTTTTCTTTAATAGCGTAAGATTTTATCTTAAAATACAAGAACTTTTCGTGGTTCTTCTCAATTTTTGTTCGCTTTCATCTAATGAACTTATTTCAGTCAGCTAGATCTTTCTTGTTCAAAGCAAAAAGATTTTATCTTCAAATACAAGAACTTTTCGAGGTTTTGATGGTTTTCAGCAAATGAACATATTTCAGCGAGCTGGAAGTTTTTTCCTTCATAGAGTAAGATTTTATCTTAAAATACAAGAACTTTTCGTGGTTCTTGTCAATTTTTGTTGGTTTTCATCTTATGAACTTATTTCAGTCAGCTAGATCTTTCTTCTTCAAAGCAAAAAGATTTTATCTTCAAATACAAGAACTTTTCGAGGTTTTGATGATTTTCAGCAAATGAACAGATTTCAGCGAGCTGGGAGTTTTTTCTTTAATAGCGTCAGATTTTATCTTAAAATACAAGAACTTTTGGTGGTTCTTGTCAATTTTTGTTGGTTTTCATCTAATGAACTTATTTCAGTCAGCTAGATCTTTCTTCTTCAAAGCAAAAAGATTTTATCTTCAAATACAAGAACTTTTCGTGGTTTTGTTGGTTTTCAGCAAATGAACAGATTTCAGCGAGCAAGAAGTTTTTTCTTTAATAGCGTAAGATTTTATCTTAAAATACAAGAACTTTTCGTGGTTCTTGTCAATTTTTGTTCGCTTTCATCCAATGAACTTATTTCAGTCAGCTAGATCTTTCTTGTTCAAAGCAAAAAGATTTTATCTTCAAATACAAGAACTTTTCGTGGTTTTGATGGTTTTCAGCAAATGAACATATTTCAGCGAGCTGGAAGTTTTTTCCTTAATAGCGTAAGATTTTATCTTAAAATACAAGAACTTTTCGTGGTTCTTGTCAATTTTTGTTGGTTTTCATCTAATGAACTTATTTCAGTCAGCTAGATTTTTCTTCTTCACAGCAAAAAGATTTTATCTTCAAATACAAGAACTTTTCGTGGTTTTGTTGGTTTTCAGCAAATGAACAGATTTCAGCGAGCAAGAAGTTTTTTCTTTAATAGCGTAAGATTTTATCTTAAAATACAAGAACTTTTCGTGGTTCTTGTCAATGTTTGTTCGTTTTCATCTAATGAACTTATTTCAGTCAGCTAGATCTTTCTTCTTCAAAGCAAAAAGATTTTATCTTCAAATACAAGAACTTTTCGAGGTTTTGATGGTTTTCAGCAAATGAACATATTTCAGCGAGCTGGAAGTTTTTTCCTTAATAGAGTAAGATTTTATCTTAAAATACAAGAACTTTTCGTGGTTCTTGTCAATTTTTGTTCGTTTTCATCTAATGAACTTATTTCAGTCAGCTAGATCTTTCTTCTTCAAAGCAAAAAGATTTTATCTTCAAATACAAGAACTTTTTGTGGTTTTGATGGTTTTCAGCAAATGAACATATTTCAGCGAGCTGGAAGTTTTTTCCTTAATAGAGTAAGATTTTATCTTAAAATACAAGAACTTTTCGTGGTTCTTGTCAATTTTTGTTGGTTTTCATCTAATGAACTTATTTCAGTCAGCTAGATCTTTCTTCTTCAAAGCAAAAAGATTTTATCTTCAAATACAAGAACTTTTCGTGGTTTTGTTGGTTTTCAGCAAATGAACATATTTCAGCGAGCTGGGTGTTTTTTCTTTTATAGCGTAAGATTTTATCTTAAAATACAAGAACTTTTCGTGGTTCTTGACAATTTTTGTTGGTTTTCATCTTATGAACTTATTTCAGTCAGCTAGATCTTTCTTCTTCAAAGCAAAAAGATTTTATCTTCAAATACAAGAACTTTTCGTGGTTTTGTTGGTTTTCAGCAAATGAACAGATTTCAGCGAGCAAGAAGTTTTTTCTTTAATAGCGTAAGATTTTATCTTAAAATACAAGAACTTTTCGTGGTTCTTGTCAATTTTTGTTCGTTTTCATCTAATGAACTTATTTCACTCAGCTGGATCTTTCTTCTTCAAAGCAAAAAGATTTTATCTTCAAATACAAGAACTTTTCGAGGTTTTGATGGTTTTCAGCAAATGAACATATTTCAGCGAGCTGGAAGTTTTTTCCTTAATAGAGTAAGATTTTATCTTAAAATACAAGAACTTTTCGTGGTTCTTGTCAATTTTTGTTGGTTTTCATCTTATGAACTTATTTCAGTCAGCTAGATCTTTCTTCTTCAAAGCAAAAAGATTTCATCTTCAAATACAAGAACTTTTCGTGGTTTTGTTGGTTTTCAGCAAATGAACAGATTTCAGCGAGCTGGGTGTTTTTTCTTTAATAGCGTAAGATTTTATCTTAAAATACAAGAACTTTTCGTGGTTCTTGACAATTTTTGTTGGTTTTCATCTTATGAACTTATTTCAGTCAGCTAGATCTTTCTTCTTCAAAGCAAAAAAATTTTATCTTCAAATACAAGAACTTTTCGTGGTTTTGTTGGTTTTCAGCAAATGAACAGATTTCAGCGAGCAAGAAGTTTTTTCTTTAATAGCGTAAGATTTTATCTTAAAATACAAGAACGTTTCGTGGTTCTTGTCAATTTTTGTTGGTTTTCATCTAATGAACTTATTTCAGTCAGCTAGATTTTTCTTCTTCACAGCAAAAAGATTTTATCTTCAAATACAAGAACTTTTCGTGGTTTTGTTGGTTTTCAGCAAATGAACAGATTTCAGCGAGCAAGAAGTTTTTTCTTTAATAGCGTAAGATTTTATCTTAAAATACAAGAACTTTTCGTGGTTCTTGTCAATTTTTGTTCGTTTTCATCTAATGAACTTATTTCACTCAGCTAGATCTTTCTTCTTCAAAGCAAAAAGATTTTATCTTCAAATACAAGAACTTTTCGAGGTTTTGATGGTTTTCAGCAAATGAACATATTTCAGCGAGCTGGAAGTTTTTTCCTTAATAGAGTAAGATTTTATCTTAAAATACAAGAACTTTTCGTGGTTCTTGTCAATTTTTGTTGGTTTTCATCTTATGAACTTATTTCAGTCAGCTAGATCTTTCTTCTTCAAAGCAAAAAGATTTCATCTTCAAATACAAGAACTTTTCGTGGTTTTGTTGGTTTTCAGCAAATGAACAGATTTCAGCGAGCTGGGTGTTTTTTCTTTAATAGCGTAAGATTTTATCTTAAAATACAAGAACTTTTCGTGGTTCTTGACAATCTTTGTTGGTTTTCATCTTATGAACTTATTTCAGTCAGCTAGATCTTTCTTCTTCAAAGCAAAAAGATTTTATCTTCAAATACAAGAACTTTTCGTGGTTTTGTTGGTTTTCAGCAAATGAACAGATTTCAGCGAGCAAGAAGTTTTTTCTTTAATAGCGTAAGATTTTATCTTAAAATACAAGAACTTTTCGTGGTTCTTGTCAATTTTTGTTGGTTTTCATCTAATGAACTTATTTCAGTCAGCTAGATTTTTCTTCTTCACAGCAAAAAGATTTTATCTTCAAATACAAGAACTTTTCGTGGTTTTGTTGGTTTTCAGCAAATGAACAGATTTCAGCGAGCAAGAAGTTTTTTCTTTAATAGCGTAAGATTTTATCTTAAAATACAAGAACTTTTCGTGGTTCTTGTCAATTTTTGTTCGTTTTCATCTAATGAACTTATTTCAGTCAGCAAGATCTTTCTTCTTCAAAGCAAAAAGATTTTATCTTCAAATACAAGAACTTTTCGTGGTTTTGATGGTTTTCAGCAAATGAACATATTTCAGCGAGCTGGAAGTTTTTTCCTTAATAGCGTCAGATTTTATCTTAAAATACAAGAACTTTTGGTGGTTCTTGTCAATTTTTGTTCGCTTTCATCTCATGAACTTATTTCAGTCAGCTAGATCTTTCTTGTTCAAAGCAAAAAGATTTTATCTTCAAATACAAGAACTTTTCGTGGTTTTGATGGTTTTCAGCAAATGAACATATTTCAGCGAGCTGGATGTTTTTTCCTTAATAGAGTAAGATTTTATCTTAAAATACAAGAACTTTTCGTGGTTCTTGTCAATTTTTGTTGGTTTTCAACTAATGAACTTATTTCAGTCAGCTCGATCTTTCTTCTTCAAAGTGAAAAGATTTTATCTTCAAATACAAGAACTTTTCGAGGTTTTGATGGTTTTCAGCAAATGAACATATTTCAGCGAGCTGGAAGTTTTTTCCTTAATAGAGTAAGATTTTATCTTAAAATACAAGAACTTTTCGTGGTTCTTGTCAATTTTTGTTGGTTTTCATCTAATGAACTTATTTCAGTCAGCAAGATCTTTCTTCTTCAAAGCAAAAAGATTTTATCTTCAAATACAAGAACTTTTCGTGGTTTTGATGGTTTTCAGCAAATGAACATATTTCAGCGAGCTGGAAGTTTTTTCCTTGATAGAGTAAGATTTTATCTTAAAATACAAGAACTTTTCGTGGTTCTTGTCAATTTTTGTTGGTTTTCATCTAATGAACTTATTTCAGTCAGCTAGATTTTTCTTCTTCACAGCAAAAAGATTTTATCTTCAAATACAAGAACTTTTCGTGGTTTTGTTGGTTTTCAGCAAATGAACAGATTTCAGCGAGCAAGAAGTTTTTTCTTTAATAGCGTAAGATTTTATCTTAAAATACAAGAACTTTTCGTGGTTCTTGTCAATGTTTGTTCGTTTTCATCTAATGAACTTATTTCAGTCAGCTAGATCTTTCTTCTTCAAAGCAAAAAGATTTTATCTTCAAATACAAGAACTTTTCGAGGTTTTGATGGTTTTCAGCAAATGAACATATTTCAGTGAGCTGGAAGTTTTTTCCTTAATAGAGTAAGATTTTATCTTAAAATACAAGAACTTTTCGTGGTTCTTGTCAATTTTTGTTCGTTTTCATCTAATGAACTTATTTCAGTCAGCTAGATCTTTCTTCTTCAAAGCAAAAAGATTTTATCTTCAAATACAAGAACTTTTTGTGGTTTTGATGGTTTTCAGCAAATGAACATATTTCAGCGAGCTGGAAGTTTTTTCCTTAATAGAGTAAGATTTTATCTTAAAATACAAGAACTTTTCGTGGTTCTTGTCAATTTTTGTTGGTTTTCATCTAATGAACTTATTTCAGTCAGCTAGATCTTTCTTCTTCAAAGCAAAAAGATTTTATCTTCAAATACAAGAACTTTTCGTGGTTTTGTTGGTTTTCAGCAAATGAACATATTTCAGCGAGCTGGGTGTTTTTTCTTTTATAGCGTAAGATTTTATCTTAAAATACAAGAACTTTTCGTGGTTCTTGACAATTTTTGTTGGTTTTCATCTTATGAACTTATTTCAGTCAGCTAGATCTTTCTTCTTCAAAGCAAAAAGATTTTATCTTCAAATACAAGAACTTTTCGTGGTTTTGTTGGTTTTCAGCAAATGAACAGATTTCAGCGAGCAAGAAGTTTTTTCTTTAATAGCGTAAGATTTTATCTTAAAATACAAGAACTTTTCGTGGTTCTTGTCAATTTTTGTTCGTTTTCATCTAATGAACTTATTTCACTCAGCTGGATCTTTCTTCTTCAAAGCAAAAAGATTTTATCTTCAAATACAAGAACTTTTCGAGGTTTTGATGGTTTTCAGCAAATGAACATATTTCAGCGAGCTGGAAGTTTTTTCCTTAATAGAGTAAGATTTTATCTTAAAATACAAGAACTTTTCGTGGTTCTTGTCAATTTTTGTTGGTTTTCATCTTATGAACTTATTTCAGTCAGCTAGATCTTTCTTCTTCAAAGCAAAAAGATTTCATCTTCAAATACAAGAACTTTTCGTGGTTTTGTTGGTTTTCAGCAAATGAACAGATTTCAGCGAGCTGGGTGTTTTTTCTTTAATAGCGTAAGATTTTATCTTAAAATACAAGAACTTTTCGTGGTTCTTGACAATCTTTGTTGGTTTTCATCTTATGAACTTATTTCAGTCAGCTAGATCTTTCTTCTTCAAAGCAAAAAGATTTTATCTTCAAATACAAGAACTTTTCGTGGTTTTGTTGGTTTTCAGCAAATGAACAGATTTCAGCGAGCAAGAAGTTTTTTCTTTAATAGCGTAAGATTTTATCTTAAAATACAAGAACTTTTCGTGGTTCTTGTCAATTTTTGTTGGTTTTCATCTAATGAACTTATTTCAGTCAGCTAGATTTTTCTTCTTCACAGCAAAAAGATTTTATCTTCAAATACAAGAACTTTTCGTGGTTTTGTTGGTTTTCAGCAAATGAACAGATTTCAGCGAGCAAGAAGTTTTTTCTTTAATAGCGTAAGATTTTATCTTAAAATACAAGAACTTTTCGTGGTTCTTGTCAATTTTTGTTCGTTTTCATCTAATGAACTTATTTCAGTCAGCAAGATCTTTCTTCTTCAAAGCAAAAAGATTTTATCTTCAAATACAAGAACTTTTCGTGGTTTTGATGGTTTTCAGCAAATGAACATATTTCAGCGAGCTGGAAGTTTTTTCCTTAATAGCGTCAGATTTTATCTTAAAATACAAGAACTTTTGGTGGTTCTTGTCAATTTTTGTTCGCTTTCATCTCATGAACTTATTTCAGTCAGCTAGATCTTTCTTGTTCAAAGCAAAAAGATTTTATCTTCAAATACAAGAACTTTTCGTGGTTTTGATGGTTTTCAGCAAATGAACATATTTCAGCGAGCTGGATGTTTTTTCCTTAATAGAGTAAGATTTTATCTTAAAATACAAGAACTTTTCGTGGTTCTTGTCAATTTTTGTTGGTTTTCAACTAATGAACTTATTTCAGTCAGCTCGATCTTTCTTCTTCAAAGTGAAAAGATTTTATCTTCAAATACAAGAACTTTTCGAGGTTTTGATGGTTTTCAGCAAATGAACATATTTCAGCGAGCTGGAAGTTTTTTCCTTAATAGAGTAAGATTTTATCTTAAAATACAAGAACTTTTCGTGGTTCTTGTCAATTTTTGTTGGTTTTCATCTAATGAACTTATTTCAGTCAGCAAGATCTTTCTTCTTCAAAGCAAAAAGATTTTATCTTCAAATACAAGAACTTTTCGTGGTTTTGATGGTTTTCAGCAAATGAACATATTTCAGCGAGCTGGAAGTTTTTTCCTTGATAGAGTAAGATTTTATCTTAAAATACAAGAACTTTTCGTGGTTCTTGTCAATTTTTGTTGGTTTTCATCTAATGAACTTATTTCAGTCAGCTAGATTTTTCTTCTTCACAGCAAAAAGATTTTATCTTCAAATACAAGAACTTTTCGTGGTTTTGTTGGTTTTCAGCAAATGAACAGATTTCAGCGAGCAAGAAGTTTTTTCTTTAATAGCGTAAGATTTTATCTTAAAATACAAGAACTTTTCGTGGTTCTTGTCAATGTTTGTTCGTTTTCATCTAATGAACTTATTTCAGTCAGCTAGATCTTTCTTCTTCAAAGCAAAAAGATTTTATCTTCAAATACAAGAACTTTTCGAGGTTTTGATGGTTTTCAGCAAATGAACATATTTCAGTGAGCTGGAAGTTTTTTCCTTAATAGAGTAAGATTTTATCTTAAAATACAAGAACTTTTCGTGGTTCTTGTCAATTTTTGTTCGTTTTCATCTAATGAACTTATTTCAGTCAGCTAGATCTTTCTTCTTCAAAGCAAAAAGATTTTATCTTCAAATACAAGAACTTTTTGTGGTTTTGATGGTTTTCAGCAAATGAACATATTTCAGCGAGCTGGAAGTTTTTTCCTTAATAGAGTAAGATTTTATCTTAAAATACAAGAACTTTTCGTGGTTCTTGTCAATTTTTGTTGGTTTTCATCTAATGAACTTATTTCAGTCAGCTAGATCTTTCTTCTTCAAAGCAAAAAGATTTTATCTTCAAATACAAGAACTTTTCGTGGTTTTGTTGGTTTTCAGCAAATGAACATATTTCAGCGAGCTGGGTGTTTTTTCTTTTATAGCGTAAGATTTTATCTTAAAATACAAGAACTTTTCGTGGTTCTTGACAATTTTTGTTGGTTTTCATCTTATGAACTTATTTCAGTCAGCTAGATCTTTCTTCTTCAAAGCAAAAAGATTTTATCTTCAAATACAAGAACTTTTCGTGGTTTTGTTGGTTTTCAGCAAATGAACAGATTTCAGCGAGCAAGAAGTTTTTTCTTTAATAGCGTAAGATTTTATCTTAAAATACAAGAACTTTTCGTGGTTCTTGTCAATTTTTGTTCGTTTTCATCTAATGAACTTATTTCACTCAGCTGGATCTTTCTTCTTCAAAGCAAAAAGATTTTATCTTCAAATACAAGAACTTTTCGAGGTTTTGATGGTTTTCAGCAAATGAACATATTTCAGCGAGCTGGAAGTTTTTTCCTTAATAGAGTAAGATTTTATCTTAAAATACAAGAACTTTTCGTGGTTCTTGTCAATTTTTGTTGGTTTTCATCTTATGAACTTATTTCAGTCAGCTAGATCTTTCTTCTTCAAAGCAAAAAGATTTCATCTTCAAATACAAGAACTTTTCGTGGTTTTGTTGGTTTTCAGCAAATGAACAGATTTCAGCGAGCTGGGTGTTTTTTCTTTAATAGCGTAAGATTTTATCTTAAAATACAAGAACTTTTCGTGGTTCTTGACAATTTTTGTTGGTTTTCATCTTATGAACTTATTTCAGTCAGCTAGATCTTTCTTCTTCAAAGCAAAAAAATTTTATCTTCAAATACAAGAACTTTTCGTGGTTTTGTTGGTTTTCAGCAAATGAACAGATTTCAGCGAGCAAGAAGTTTTTTCTTTAATAGCGTAAGATTTTATCTTAAAATACAAGAACGTTTCGTGGTTCTTGTCAATTTTTGTTGGTTTTCATCTAATGAACTTATTTCAGTCAGCTAGATTTTTCTTCTTCACAGCAAAAAGATTTTATCTTCAAATACAAGAACTTTTCGTGGTTTTGTTGGTTTTCAGCAAATGAACAGATTTCAGCGAGCAAGAAGTTTTTTCTTTAATAGCGTAAGATTTTATCTTAAAATACAAGAACTTTTCGTGGTTCTTGTCAATTTTTGTTCGTTTTCATCTAATGAACTTATTTCACTCAGCTAGATCTTTCTTCTTCAAAGCAAAAAGATTTTATCTTCAAATACAAGAACTTTTCGAGGTTTTGATGGTTTTCAGCAAATGAACATATTTCAGCGAGCTGGAAGTTTTTTCCTTAATAGAGTAAGATTTTATCTTAAAATACAAGAACTTTTCGTGGTTCTTGTCAATTTTTGTTGGTTTTCATCTTATGAACTTATTTCAGTCAGCTAGATCTTTCTTCTTCAAAGCAAAAAGATTTCATCTTCAAATACAAGAACTTTTCGTGGTTTTGTTGGTTTTCAGCAAATGAACAGATTTCAGCGAGCTGGGTGTTTTTTCTTTAATAGCGTAAGATTTTATCTTAAAATACAAGAACTTTTCGTGGTTCTTGACAATTTTTGTTGGTTTTCATCTTATGAACTTATTTCAGTCAGCTAGATCTTTCTTCTTCAAAGCAAAAAGATTTTATCTTCAAATACAAGAACTTTTCGTGGTTTTGTTGGTTTTCAGCAAATGAACAGATTTCAGCGAGCAAGAAGTTTTTTCTTTAATAGCGTAAGATTTTATCTTAAAATACAAGAACTTTTCGTGGTTCTTGTCAATTTTTGTTGGTTTTCATCTAATGAACTTATTTCAGTCAGCTAGATTTTTCTTCTTCACAGCAAAAAGATTTTATCTTCAAATACAAGAACTTTTCGTGGTTTTGTTGGTTTTCAGCAAATGAACAGATTTCAGCGAGCAAGAAGTTTTTTCTTTAATAGCGTAAGATTTTATCTTAAAATACAAGAACTTTTCGTGGTTCTTGTCAATTTTTGTTCGTTTTCATCTAATGAACTTATTTCAGTCAGCAAGATCTTTCTTCTTCAAAGCAAAAAGATTTTATCTTCAAATACAAGAACTTTTCGTGGTTTTGATGGTTTTCAGCAAATGAACATATTTCAGCGAGCTGGAAGTTTTTTCCTTAATAGCGTCAGATTTTATCTTAAAATACAAGAACTTTTGGTGGTTCTTGTCAATTTTTGTTCGCTTTCATCTCATGAACTTATTTCAGTCAGCTAGATCTTTCTTGTTCAAAGCAAAAAGATTTTATCTTCAAATACAAGAACTTTTCGTGGTTTTGATGGTTTTCAGCAAATGAACATATTTCAGCGAGCTGGATGTTTTTTCCTTAATAGAGTAAGATTTTATCTTAAAATACAAGAACTTTTCGTGGTTCTTGTCAATTTTTGTTGGTTTTCAACTAATGAACTTATTTCAGTCAGCTCGATCTTTCTTCTTCAAAGTGAAAAGATTTTATCTTCAAATACAAGAACTTTTCGAGGTTTTGATGGTTTTCAGCAAATGAACATATTTCAGCGAGCTGGAAGTTTTTTCCTTAATAGAGTAAGATTTTATCTTAAAATACAAGAACTTTTCGTGGTTCTTGTCAATTTTTGTTGGTTTTCATCTAATGAACTTATTTCAGTCAGCAAGATCTTTCTTCTTCAAAGCAAAAAGATTTTATCTTCAAATACAAGAACTTTTCGTGGTTTTGATGGTTTTCAGCAAATGAACATATTTCAGCGAGCTGGAAGTTTTTTCCTTGATAGAGTAAGATTTTATCTTAAAATACAAGAACTTTTCGTGGTTCTTGTCAATTTTTGTTCGTTTTCATCTAATGAACTTATTTCAGTCAGCAAGATCTTTCTTCTTCAAAGCAAAAAGATTTTATCTTCAAATACAAGAACTTTTCGTGGTTTTGATGGTTTTCAGCAAATGAACATATTTCAGCGAGCTGGAAGTTTTTTCCTTAATAGCGTCAGATTTTATCTTAAAATACAAGAACTTTTGGTGGTTCTTGTCAATTTTTGTTCGCTTTCATCTCATGAACTTATTTCAGTCAGCTAGATCTTTCTTGTTCAAAGCAAAAAGATTTTATCTTCAAATACAAGAACTTTTCGTGGTTTTGATGGTTTTCAGCAAATGAACATATTTCAGCGAGCTGGATGTTTTTTCCTTAATAGAGTAAGATTTTATCTTAAAATACAAGAACTTTTCGTGGTTCTTGTCAATTTTTGTTGGTTTTCAACTAATGAACTTATTTCAGTCAGCTCGATCTTTCTTCTTCAAAGTGAAAAGATTTTATCTTCAAATACAAGAACTTTTCGAGGTTTTGATGGTTTTCAGCAAATGAACATATTTCAGCGAGCTGGAAGTTTTTTCCTTAATAGAGCAAGATTTTATCTTAAAATACAAGAACTTTTCGTGGTTCTTGTCAATTTTTGTTGGTTTTCATCTAATGAACTTATTTCAGTCAGCAAGATCTTTCTTCTTCAAAGCAAAAAGATTTTATCTTCAAATACAAGAACTTTTCGTGGTTTTGATGGTTTTCAGCAAATGAACATATTTCAGCGAGCTGGAAGTTTTTTCCTTGATAGAGTAAGATTTTATCTTAAAATACAAGAACTTTTCGTGGTTCTTGTCAATTTTTGTTGGTTTTCATCGAATGAACTTATTTCAGTCAGCTAGATCTTTCTTCTTCAAAGCAAAAAGATTTTATCTTCAAATACAAGAACTTTTCGTGGTTTTGTTGGTTTTCAGCAAATGAACATATTTCAGCGAGCTGGGTGTTTTTTCTTTTATAGCGTAAGATTTTATCTTAAAATACAAGAACTTTTCGTGGTTCTTGACAATTTTTGTTGGTTTTCATCTAATGAACTTATTTCAGTCAGCTAGATTTTTCTTCTTCACAGCAAAAAGATTTTATCTTCAAATACAAGAACTTTTCTTGGTTTTGTTGGTTTTCAGCAAATGAACATATTTCAGCGAGCTGGAAGTTTTTTCCTTAATAGAGTAAGATTTTATCTTAAAATACAAGAACTTTTCGTGGTTCTTGTCAATTTTTGTTGGTTTTCATCTTATGAACTTATTTCAGTCAGCTCGATCTTTCTTCTTCAAAGCAAAAAGATTTTATCTTCAAATACAAGAACTTTTCGTGGTTTTGTTGGTTTTCAGCAAATGAACAGATTTCAGCGAGCAAGAAGTTTTTTCTTTAATAGCGTAAGATTTTATCTTAAAATACAAGAACTTTTCGTGGTTCTTATCAATTTTTGTTCGTTTTCATCTTATGAACTTATTTCAGTCAGCTAGATCTTTCTTCTTCAAAGCAAAAATATTTTATCTTCAAATACAAGAACTTTTCGTGGTTTTGATGGTTTTCAGCAAATGAACATATTTCAGTGAGCTGGAAGTTTTTTCCTTAATAGAGTAAGATTTTATCTTAAAATACAAGAACTTTTCGTGGTTCTTGTCAATTTTTGTTGGTTTTCATCTAATGAACTTATTTCAGTCAGCTAGATCTTTCTTCTTCAAAGCAAAAAGATTTTATCTTCAAATACAAGAACTTTTCGTGGTTTTGTTGGTTTTCAGCAAATGAACAGATTTCAGCGAGCAAGAAGTTTTTTCTTTAATAGCGTAAGATTTTATCTTAAAATACAAGAACTTTTCGTGGTTCTTGTCAATTTTTGTTGGTTTTCATCTAATGAACTTATTTCAGTCAGCTAGATTTTTCTTCTTCACAGCAAAAAGATTTTATCTTCAAATACAAGAACTTTTCTTGGTTTTGTTGGTTTTCAGCAAATGAACATATTTCAGCGAGCTGGAAGTTTTTTCCTTAATAGAGTAAGATTTTATCTTAAAATACAAGAACTTTTCGTGGTTCTTGTCAATTTTTGTTCGTTTTCATCTTATGAACTTATTTCAGTCAGCGAGATTTTTCTTCTTCACAGCAAAAAGATTTTATCTTCAAATACAAGAACTTTTCTTGGTTTTGTTGGTTTTCAGCAAATGAACATATTTCAGCGAGCTGGAAGTTTTTTCCTTAATAGAGTAAGATTTTATCTTAAAATACAAGAACTTTTCGTGGTTCTTGTCAATTTTTGTTCGTTTTCATCTAATGAACTTATTTCAGTCAGCTAGATCTTTCTTCTTCAAAGCAAAAAGATTTTATCTTCAAATACAAGAACTTTTCGTGGTTTTGATGGTTTTCAGCAAATGAACAGATTTCAGCGAGCAAGAAGTTTTTTCTTTAATAGCGTAAGATTTTATCTTAAAATACGAGAACTTTTCGTGGTTCTTGTCAATTTTTGTTCGTTTTCATCTAATGAACTTATTTCAGTCAGCGAGATCTTTCTTCTTCAAAGCAAAAAGATTTTATCTTCAAATACAAGAACTTTTCGTGGTTTTGATGGTTTTCAGCAAATGAACATATTTCAGCGAGCTGGAAGTTTTTTCCTTAATAGAGTAAGATTTTATCTTAAAATACAAGAACTTTTCGTGGTTCTTGTCAATTTTTGTTGGTTTTCATCTAATGAACTTATTTCAGTCAGCTAGATCTTTCTTCTTCAAAGCAAAAAGATTTTATCTTCAAATACAAGAACTTTTTGTGGTTTTGTTGGTTTTCAGCAAATGAACAGATTTCAGCGAGCAAGAAGTTTTTTCTTTAATAGCGTAAGATTTTATCTTAAAATACAAGAACTTTTCGTGGTTCTTGTCAATTTTTGTTCGTTTTCATCTTATGAACTTATTTCAGTCAGCTCGATTTTTCTTCTTCACAGCAAAAAGATTTTATCTTCAAATACAAGAACTTTTCGTGGTTTTGTTGGTTTTCAGCAAATGAACATATTTCAGCGAGCTGGGTGTTTTTTCTTTTATAGCGTAAGATTTTATCTTAAAATACAAGAACTTTTCGTGGTTCTTGACAATTTTTGTTGGTTTTCATCTTATGAACTTATTTCATTCAGCAAGATCTTTCTTCTTCAAAGCAAAAAGATTTTATGTTCAAATACAAGAACTTTTTGTGGTTTTGTTGGTTTTCAGCAAATGAACAGATTTCAGCGAGCAAGAAGTTTTTTCTTTCATAGCGTAAGATTTTATCTTAAAATACAAGAACTTTTCGTGGTTCTTGTCAATTTTTGTTGGTTTTCATCTTATGAACTTATTTCAGTCAGCTCGATTTTTCTTCTTCACAGCAAAAAGATTTTATCTTCAAATACAAGAACTTTTCTTGGTTTTGTTGGTTTTCAGCAAATGAACATATTTCAGCGAGCTGGAAGTTTTTTCCTTAATAGAGTAAGATTTTATCTTAAAATACAAGAACTTTTCGTGGTTCTTGTCAATTTTTGTTCGTTTTCATCTAATGAACTTATTTCAGTCAGCTAGATCTTTCTTCTTCAAAGCAAAAAGATTTTATCTTCAAATACAAGAACTTTTCGTGGTTTTGTTGGTTTTCAGCAAATGAACAGATTTCAGCGAGCAAGAAGTTTTTTCTTTAATAGCGTAAGATTTTATCTTAAAATACAAGAACTTTTCGTGGTTCTTGTCAATTTTTGTTCGTTTTCATCTAATGAACTTATTTCAGTCAGCGAGATCTTTCTTCTTCAAAGCAAAAAGATTTTATCTTCAAATACAAGAACTTTTCGTGGTTTTGATGGTTTTCAGCAAATGAACATATTTCAGCGAGCTGGAAGTTTTTTCCTTAATAGAGTAAGATTTTATCTTAAAATACAAGAACTTTTCGTGGTTCTTGTCAATTTTTGTTGGTTTTCATCTAATGAACTTATTTCAGTCAGCTAGATCTTTCTTCTTCAAAGCAAAAAGATTTCATCTTCAAATACAAGAACTTTTCGTGGTTTTGTTGGTTTTCAGCAAATGAACAGATTTCAGCGAGCAAGAAGTTTTTTCTTTAATAGCGTAAGATTTTATCTTAAAATACAAGAACTTTTCGTGGTTCTTGTCAATTTTTGTTCGTTTTCATCTAATGAACTTATTTCAGTCAGCTAGATCTTTCTTCTTCAAAGCAAAAAGATTTTATCTTCAAATACAAGAACTTTTCGTGGTTTTGTTGGTTTTCAGCAAATGAACATATTTCAGCGAGCTGGGTGTTTTTTCTTTTATAGCGTAAGATTTTATCTTAAAATACAAGAACTTTTCGTGGTTCTTGTCAATTTTTGTTCGTTTTCATCTAATGAACTTATTTCAGTCAGCTAGATCTTTCTTCTTCAAAGCAAAAAGATTTTATATTCAAATACAAGAACTTTTCGTGGTTTTGTTGGTTTTCAGCAAATGAACAGATTTCAGCGAGCAAGAAGTTTTTTCTTTAATAGCGTAAGATTTTATCTTAAAATACAAGAACATTTCGTGGTTCTTGTCAATTTTTGTTGGTTTTCATCTTATGAACTTATTTCAGTCAGCTAGATTTTTCTTCTTCACAGCAAAAAGATTTTATCTTCAAATACAAGAACTTTTCTTGGTTTTGTTGGTTTTCAGCAAATGAACATATTTCAGCGAGCTGGAAGTTTTTTCCTTAATAGAGTAAGATTTTATCCTAAAATACAAGAACTTTTCGTGGTTCTTGTCAATTTTTGTTGGTTTTCATCTCATGAACTTATTTCAGTCAGCTAGATCTTTCTTCTTCAAAGCAAAAAGATTTTATCTTCAAATACAAGAACTTTTCGAGGTTTTGATGGTTTTCAGCAAATGAACATATTTCAGCGAGCTGGAAGTTTTTTCCTTGATAGAGTAAGATTTTATCTTAAAATACAAGAACTTTTCGTGGTTCTTGTCAATTTTTGTTGGTTTTCATCTAATGAACTTATTTCAGTCAGCTAGATCTTTCTTCTTCAAAGCAAAAAGATTTCATCTTCAAATACAAGAACTTTTCGTGGTTTTGTTGGTTTTCAGCAAATGAACAGATTTCAGCGAGCAAGAAGTTTTTTCTTTAATAGCGTAAGATTTTATCTTAAAATACAAGAACTTTTCGTGGTTCTTGTCAATTTTGGTTCGATTTCATCTAATGAACTTATTTCAGTCAGCTAGATCTTTCTTCTTCAAAGCAAAAAGATTTTATCTTCAAATACAAGAACTTTTCGTGGTTTTGTTGGTTTTCAGCAAATGAACATATTTCAGCGAGCTGGGTGTTTTTTCTTTTATAGCGTAAGATTTTATCTTAAAATACAAGAACTTTTCGTGGTTCTTGTCAATTTTTGTTGGTTTTCATCTAATGAACTTATTTCAGTGAGCTAGATTTTTCTTCTTCACAGCAAAAAGATTTTATCTTCAAATACAAGAACTTTTCTTGGTTTTGTTGGTTTTCAGCAAATGAACATATTTCAGCGAGCTGGAAGTTTTTTCCTTAATAGAGTAAGATTTTATCTTAAAATACAAGAACTTTTCGTGGTTCTTGTCAATTTTTGTTGGTTTTCATCTTATGAACTTATTTCAGTCAGCTCGATCTTTCTTCTTCAAAGCAAAAAGATTTTATCTTCAAATACAAGAACTTTTCGTGGTTTTGTTGGTTTTCAGCAAATGAACAGATTTCAGCGAGCAAGAAGTTTTTTCTTTAATAGCGTAAGATTTTATCTTAAAATACAAGAACTTTTCGTGGTTCTTGTCAATTTTTGTTCGTTTTCATCTTATGAACTTATTTCAGTCAGCTAGATCTTTCTTCTTCAAAGCAAAAAGATTTTATCTTCAAATACAAGAACTTTTCGTGGTTTTGATGGTTTTCAGCAAATGAACATATTTCAGTGAGCTGGAAGTTTTTTCCTTAATAGAGTAAGATTTTATCTTAAAATACAAGAACTTTTCGTGGTTCTTGTCAATTTTTGTTGGTTTTCATCTAATGAACTTATTTCAGTCAGCTCGATCTTTCTTCTTCAAAGCAAAAAGATTTCATCTTCAAATACAAGAACTTTTCGTGGTTTTGTTGGTTTTCAGCAAATGAACAGATTTCAGCGAGCAAGAAGTTTTTTCTTTAATAGCGTAAGATTTTATCTTAAAATACAAGAACTTTTCGTGGTTCTTGTCAATTTTTGTTCGTTTTCATCTGATGAACTTATTTCAGTCAGCTAGATCTTTCTTCTTCAAAGCAAAAAGATTTTATCTTCAAATACAAGAACTTTTCGTGGTTTTGTTGGTTTTCAGCAAATGAACAGATTTCAGCGAGCTGGGTGTTTTTTCTTTAATAGCGTAAGATTTTATCTTAAAATACAAGAACTTTTTGTGTTTCTTGTCAATTTTTGTTCGTTTTCATCTCATCGACTTATTTCAGTCAGCTAGATTTTTCTTCTTCACAGCAAAAAGATTTTATCTTCAAATACAAGAACTTTGCTTGGTTTTGTTGGTTTTCAGCAAATGAACATATTTCAGCGAGCTGGAAGTTTTTTCCTCAATAGAGTAAGATTTTATCTTAAAATACAAGAACTTTTCGTGGTTCTTGTCAATTTTTGTTCGTTTTCATCTAATGAACTTATTTCAGTCAGCTAGATCTTTCTTCTTCAAAGCAAAAAGATTTTATCTTCAAATACAAGAACTTTTCGTGGTTTTGTTGGTTTTCAGCAAATGAACAGATTTCAGCGAGCAAGAAGTTTTTTCTTTAATAGCGTAAGATTTTATCTTAAAATACAAGAACTTTTCGTGGTTCTTGTCAATTTTTGTTCGTTTTCATCTAATGAACTTATTTCAGTCAGCGAGATCTTTCTTCTTCAAAGCAAAAAGATTTTATCTTCAAATACAAGAACTTTTCGTGGTTTTGATGGTTTTCAGCAAATGAACATATTTCAGCGAGCTGGAAGTTTTTTCCTTAATAGAGTAAGATTTTATCTTAAAATACAAGAACTTTTCGTGGTTCTTGTCAATTTTTGTTGGTTTTCATCTAATGAACTTATTTCAGTCAGCTAGATCTTTCTTCTTCAAAGCAAAAAGATTTTATCTTCAAATACAAGAACTTTTCGAGGTTTTGATGGTTTTCAGCAAATGAACATATTTCAGCGAGCTGGAAGTTTTTTCCTTAATAGAGTAAGATTTTATCTTAAAATACAAGAACTTTTCGTGGTTCTTGTCAATTTTTGTTGGTGTTCATCTAATGAACTTATTTCAGTCAGCTAGATCTTTCTTCTTCAAAGCAAAAAGATTTCATCTTCAAATACAAGAACTTTTCGTGGTTTTGTTGGTTTTCAGCAAATGAACAGATTTCAGCGAGCAAGAAGTTTTTTCTTTAATAGCGTAAGATTTTATCTTAAAATACAAGAACTTTTCGTGGTTCTTGTCAATTTTTGTTCGTTTTCATCTAATGAACTTATTTCAGTCAGCTAGATCTTTCTTCTTCAAAGCAAAAAGATTTTATCTTCAAATACAAGAACTTTTCGTGGTTTTGTTGGTTTTCAGCAAATGAACATATTTCAGCGAGCTGGGTGTTTTTTCTTTTATAGCGTAAGATTTTATCTTAAAATACAAGAACTTTTCGTGGTTCTTGACAATTTTTGTTGGTTTTCATCTTATGAACTTATTTCAGTCAGCAAGATCTTTCTTCTTCAAAGCAAAAAGATTTTATCTTCAAATACAAGAACTTTTCGTGGTTTTGTTGGTTTTCAGCAAATGAACAGATTTCAGCGAGCAAGAAGTTTTTTCTTTAATAACGTAAGATTTTATCTTAAAATACAAGAACTTTTCGTGGTTCTTGTCAATTTTTGTTGGTTTTCATCTAATGAACTTATTTCAGTCAGCTAGATTTTTCTTCTTCACAGCAAAAAGATTTTATCTTCAAATACAAGAACTTTTCTTGGTTTTGTTGGTTTTCAGCAAATGAACATATTTCAGCGAGCTGGAAGTTTTTTCCTTAATAGAGTAAGATTTTATCTTAAAATACAAGAACTTTTCGTGGTTCTTGTCAATTTTTGTTCGTTTTCATCTAATGAACTTATTTCAGTCAGCTAGATCTTTCTTCTTCAAAGCAAAAAGATTTTATCTTCAAATACAAGAACTTTTCGTGGTTTTGTTGGTTTTCAGCAAATGAACAGATTTCAGCGAGCAAGAAGTTTTTTCTTTAATAGCGTAAGATTTTATCTTAAAATACAAGAACTTTTCGTGGTTCTTGTCAATTTTTGTTGGTTTTCATCTAATGAACTTATTTCAGTCAGCTAGATTTTTCTTCTTCAAAGCAAAAAGATTTTATCTTCAAATACAAGAACTTTTCGTGGTTTTGTTGGTTTTCAGCAAATGAACAGATTTCAGCGAGCTGGGTGTTTTTTCTTTTATAGCGTAAGATTTTATCTTAAAATACAAGAACTTTTCGTGGTTCTTGACAATTTTTGTTGGTTTTCATCTTATGAACTTATTTCAGTCAGCGAGATTTTTCTTCTTCACAGCAAAAAGATTTTATCTTCAAATACAAGAACTTTTCTTGGTTTTGTTGGTTTTCAGCAAATGAACATATTTCAGCGAGCTGGAAGTTTTTTCCTGAATAGAGTAAGATTTTATCTTAAAATACAAGAACTTTTCGTGGTTCTTGTCAATTTTTGTTCGTTTTCATCTAATGAACTTATTTCAGTCAGCTAGATCTTTCTTCTTCAAAGCAAAAAGATTTTATCTTCAAATACAAGAACTTTTCGTGGTTTTGTTGGTTTTCAGCAAATGAACATATTTCAGCGAGCTGGGTGTTTTTTGTTTAATAGCGTAAGATTTTATCTTAAAATACAAGAACTTTTCGTGGTTCTTGTCAATTTTTGTTGGTTTTCATCAATGAACTTATTTCAGTCAGCTAGATTTTTCTTCTTCACAGCAAAAAGATTTTATCTTCAAATACAAGAACTTTTCGTGGTTTTGTTGGTTTTCAGCAAATGAACAGATTTCAGCGAGCAAGAAGTTTTTTCTTTAATAGCGTAAGATTTTATCTTAAAATACAAGAACTTTTCGTGGTTCTTGTCAATTTTTGTTGGTTTTCATCTAATGAACTTATTTCAGTCAGCTAGATTTTTCTTCTTCACAGCAAAAAGATTTTATCTTCAAATACAAGAACTTTTCTTGGTTTTGTTGGTTTTCAGCAAATGAACATATTTCAGCGAGCTGGAAGTTTTTTCCTTAATAGAGTAAGATTTTATCTTAAAATACAAGAACTTTTCGTGGTTCTTGTCAATTTTTGTTCGTTTTCATCTAATGAACTTATTTCAGTCAGCTAGATCTTTCTTCTTCAAAGCAAAAAGATTTTATCTTCAAATACAAGAACTTTTCGTGGTTTTGTTGGTTTTCAGCAAATGAACAGATTTCAGCGAGCAAGAAGTTTTTTCTTTAATAGCGTAAGATTTTATCTTAAAATACAAGAACTTTTCGTGGTTCTTGTCAATTTTTGTTGGTTTTCATCTCATGAACTTATTTCAGTCAGCTAGATTTTTCTTCTTCACAGCAAAAAGATTTTATCTTCAAATACAAGAACTTTTCTTGGTTTTGTTGGTTTTCAGCAAATGAACATATTTCAGCGAGCTGGAAGTTTTTTCCTTAATAGAGTAAGATTTTATCTTAAAATACAAGAACTTTTCGTGGTTCTTGTCAATTTTTGTTGGTTTTCATCTTATGAACTTATTTCAGTCAGCTCGATCTTTCTTCTTCAAAGCAAAAAGATTTTATCTTCAAATACAAGAACTTTTCGTGGTTTTGTTGGTTTTCAGCAAATGTACAGATTTCAGCGAGCAAGAAGTTTTTTCTTTAATAGCGTAAGATTTTATCTTAAAATACAAGAACTTTTCGTGGTTCTTGTCAATTTTTGTTGGTTTTCATCTAATGAACTTATTTCAGTCAGCTAGATTTTTCTTCTTCACAGCAAAAAGATTTTATCTTCAAATACAAGAACTTTTCTTGGTTTTGTTGGTTTTCAGCAAATGAACATATTTCAGCGAGCTGGAAGTTTTTTTCCTTAATAGAGTAAGATTTTATCTTAAAATACAAGAACTTTTCGTGGTTCTTGTCAATTTTTGTTGGTTTTCATCTTATGAACTTATTTCAGTCAGCTCGATCTTTCTTCTTCAAAGCAAAAAGATTTTATCTTCAAATACAAGAACTTTTCGTGGTTTTGTTGGTTTTCAGCAAATGAACAGATTTCAGCGAGCAAGAAGTTTTTTCTTTAATAGCGTAAGATTTTATCTTAAAATACAAGAACTTTTCGTGGTTCTTGTCAATTTTTGTTGGTTTTCATCTAATGAACTTATTTCAGTCAGCTAGATTTTTCTTCTTCACAGCAAAAAGATTTTATCTTCAAATACAAGAACTTTTCTTGGTTTTGTTGGTTTTCAGCAAATGAACATATTTCAGCGAGCTGGAAGTTTTTTCCTTAATAGAGTAAGATTTTATCTTAAAATACAAGAACTTTTCGTGGTTCTTGTCAATTTTTGTTCGTTTTCATCTAATGAACTTATTTCAGTCAGCTAGATCTTTCTTCTTCAAAGCAAAAAGATTTTATCTTCAAATACAAGAACTTTTCGTGGTTTTGTTGGTTTTCAGCAAATGAACAGATTTCAGCGAGCAAGAAGTTTTTTCTTTTATAGCGTAAGATTTTATCTTAAAATACAAGAACTTTTCGTGGTTCTTGTCAATTTTTGTTCGTTTTCATCTAATGAACTTATTTCAGTCAGCTAGATCTTTCTTCTTCAAAGCAAAAAGATTTTATCTTCAAATACAAGAACTTTTCGTGGTTTTGTTGGTTTTCAGCAAATGAACAGATTTCAGCGAGCAAGAAGTTTTTTCTTTAATAGCGTAAGATTTTATCTTAAAATACAAGAACTTTTCGTGGTTCTTGTCAATTTTTGTTCGTTTTCATCAATGAACTTATTTCAGTCAGCTAGATTTTTCTTCTTCACAGCAAAAAGATTTTATCTTCAAATACAAGAACTTTTCTTGGTTTTGTTGGTTTTCAGCAAATGAACATATTTCAGCGAGCTGGAAGTTTTTTCCTTAATAGAGTAAGATTTTATCTTAAAATACAAGAACTTTTCGTGGTTCTTGTCAATTTTTGTTGGTTTTCATCTTATGAACTTATTTCAGTCAGCTCGATCTTTCTTCTTCAAAGCAAAAAGATTTTATCTTCAAATACAAGAACTTTTCGTGGTTTTGTTGGTTTTCAGCAAATGAACATATTTCAGCGAGCTGGAAGTTTTTTCCTGAATAGAGTAAGATTTTATCTTAAAATACAAGAACTTTTCGTGGTTCTTGTCAATTTTTGTTCGTTTTCATCTAATGAACTTATTTCAGTCAGCTAGATCTTTCTTCTTCAAAGCAAAAAGATTTTATCTTCAAATACAAGAACTTTTCGTGGTTTTGTTGGTTTTCAGCAAATGAACATATTTCAGCGAGCTGGGTGTTTTTTGTTTAATAGCGTAACATTTTATCTTAAAATACAAGAACTTTTCGTGATTCTTGTCAATTTTTGTTGGTTTTCATCAATGAACTTATTTCAGTCAGCTAGATTTTTCTTCTTCACAGCAAAAAGATTTTATCTTCAAATACAAGAACTTTTCGTGGTTTTGTTGGTTTTCAGCAAATGAACAGATTTCAGCGAGCAAGAAGTTTTTTCTTTAATAGCGTAAGATTTTATCTTAAAATACAAGAACTTTTCGTGGTTCTTGTCAATTTTTGTTGGTTTTCATCTAATGAACTTATTTCAGTCAGCTAGATTTTTCTTCTTCACAGCAAAAAGATTTTATCTTCAAATACAAGAACTTTTCTTGGTTTTGTTGGTTTTCAGCAAATGAACATATTTCAGCGAGCTGGAAGTTTTTTCCTTAATAGAGTAAGATTTTATCTTAAAATACAAGAACTTTTCGTGGTTCTTGTCAATTTTTGTTCGTTTTCATCTAATGAACTTATTTCAGTCAGCTAGATCTTTCTTCTTCAAAGCAAAAAGATTTTATCTTCAAATACAAGAACTTTTCGTGGTTTTGTTGGTTTTCAGCAAATGAACAGATTTCAGCGAGCAAGAAGTTTTTTCTTTAATAGCGTAAGATTTTATCTTAAAATACAAGAACTTTTCGTGGTTCTTGTCAATTTTTGTTGGTTTTCATCTCATGAACTTATTTCAGTCAGCTAGATTTTTCTTCTTCACAGCAAAAAGATTTTATCTTCAAATACAAGAACTTTTCTTGGTTTTGTTGGTTTTCAGCAAATGAACATATTTCAGCGAGCTGGAAGTTTTTTCCTTAATAGAGTAAGATTTTATCTTAAAATACAAGAACTTTTCGTGGTTCTTGTCAATTTTTGTTGGTTTTCATCTTATGAACTTATTTCAGTCAGCTCGATCTTTCTTCTTCAAAGCAAAAAGATTTTATCTTCAAATACAAGAACTTTTCGTGGTTTTGTTGGTTTTCAGCAAATGTACAGATTTCAGCGAGCAAGAAGTTTTTTCTTTAATAGCGTAAGATTTTATCTTAAAATACAAGAACTTTTCGTGGTTCTTGTCAATTTTTGTTGGTTTTCATCTAATGAACTTATTTCAGTCAGCTAGATTTTTCTTCTTCACAGCAAAAAGATTTTATCTTCAAATACAAGAACTTTTCTTGGTTTTGTTGGTTTTCAGCAAATGAACATATTGCAGCGAGCTGGAAGTTTTTTCCTGAATAGAGTAAGATTTTATCTTAAAATACAAGAACTTTTCGTGGTTCTTGTCAATTTTTGTTCGTTTTCATCTAATGAACTTATTTCAGTCAGCTAGATCTTTCTTCTTCAAAGCAAAAAGATTTTATCTTCAAATACAAGAACTTTTCGTGGTTTTGTTGGTTTTCAGCAAATGAACAGATTTCAGCGAGCAAGAAGTTTTTTCTTTAATAGCGTAAGATTTTATCTTAAAATACAAGAACTTTTCGTGGTTCTTGTCAATTTTTGTTGGTTTTCATCAATGAACTTATTTCAGTCAGCTAGATTTTTCTTCTTCACAGCAAAAAGATTTTATCTTCAAATACAAGAACTTTTCTTGGTTTTGTTGGTTTTCAGCAAATGAACATATTTCAGCGAGCTGGAAGTTTTTTCCTTAATAGAGTAAGATTTTATCTTAAAATACAAGAACTTTTCGTGGTTCTTGTCAATTTTTGTTGGTTTTCATCTTATGAACTTATTTCAGTCAGCTCGATCTTTCTTCTTCAAAGCAAAAAGATTTTATCTTCAAATACAAGAACTTTTCGTGGTTTTGTTGGTTTTCAGCAAATGAACATATTTCAGCGAGCTGGAAGTTTTTTCCTTAATAGAGTAAGATTTTATCTTAAAATACAAGAACTTTTCGTGGTTCTTGTCAATTTTTGTTCGTTTTCATCTAATGAACTTATTTCAGTCAGCTAGATCTTTCTTCTTCAAAGCAAAAAGATTTTATCTTCAAATACAAGAACTTTTCGTGGTTTTGTTGGTTTTCAGCAAATGAACAGATTTCAGCGAGCAAGAAGTTTTTTCTTTAATAGCGTAAGATTTTATCTTAAAATACAAGAACTTTTCGTGGTTCTTGTCAATTTTTGTTGGTTTTCATCTAATGAACTTATTTCAGTCAGCTAGATTTTTCTTCTTCACAGCAAAAAGATTTTATCTTCAAATACAAGAACTTTTCTTGGTTTTGTTGGTTTTCAGCAAATGAACATATTTCAGCGAGCTGGAAGTTTTTTCCTTAATAGAGTAAGATTTTATCTTAAAATACAAGAACTTTTCGTGGTTCTTGTCAATTTTTGTTCGTTTTCATCTAATGAACTTATTTCAGTCAGCTAGATCTTTCTTCTTCAAAGCAAAAAGATTTTATCTTCAAATACAAGAACTTTTCGTGGTTTTGTTGGTTTTCAGCAAATGAACAGATTTCAGCGAGCAAGAAGTTTTTTCTTTTATAGCGTAAGATTTTATCTTAAAATACAAGAACTTTTCGTGGTTCTTGTCAATTTTTGTTCGTTTTCATCTAATGAACTTATTTCAGTCAGCTAGATCTTTCTTCTTCAAAGCAAAAAGATTTTATCTTCAAATACAAGAACTTTTCGTGGTTTTGTTGGTTTTCAGCAAATGAACAGATTTCAGCGAGCAAGAAGTTTTTTCTTTAATAGCGTAAGATTTTATCTTAAAATACAAGAACTTTTCGTGGTTCTTGTCAATTTTTGTTCGTTTTCATCAATGAACTTATTTCAGTCAGCTAGATTTTTCTTCTTCACAGCAAAAAGATTTTATCTTCAAATACAAGAACTTTTCTTGGTTTTGTTGGTTTTCAGCAAATGAACATATTTCAGCGAGCTGGAAGTTTTTTCCTTAATAGAGTAAGATTTTATCTTAAAATACAAGAACTTTTCGTGGTTCTTGTCAATTTTTGTTGGTTTTCATCTTATGAACTTATTTCAGTCAGCTCGATCTTTCTTCTTCAAAGCAAAAAGATTTTATCTTCAAATACAAGAACTTTTCGTGGTTTTGTTGGTTTTCAGCAAATGAACATATTTCAGCGAGCTGGAAGTTTTTTCCTTAATAGAGTAAGATTTTATCTTAAAATACAAGAACTTTTCGTGGTTCTTGTCAATTTTTGTTCGTTTTCATCTAATGAACTTATTTCAGTCAGCTAGATCTTTCTTCTTCAAAGCAAAAAGATTTTATCTTCAAATACAAGAACTTTTCGTGGTTTTGTTGGTTTTCAGCAAATGAACAGATTTCAGCGAGCAAGAAGTTTTTTCTTTAATAGCGTAAGATTTTATCTTAAAATACAAGAACTTTTCGTGGTTCTTGTCAATTTTTGTTGGTTTTCATCTAATGAACTTATTTCAGTCAGCTAGATTTTTCTTCTTCACAGCAAAAAGATTTTATCTTCAAATACAAGAACTTTTCTTGGTTTTGTTGGTTTTCAGCAAATGAACATATTTCAGCGAGCTGGAAGTTTTTTCCTTAATAGAGTAAGATTTTATCTTAAAATACAAGAACTTTTCGTGGTTCTTGTCAATTTTTGTTGGTTTTCATCTTATGAACTTATTTCAGTCAGCTCGATCTTTCTTCTTCAAAGCAAAAAGATTTTATCTTCAAATACAAGAACTTTTCGTGGTTTTGTTGGTTTTCAGCAAATGAACAGATTTCAGCGAGCAAGAAGTTTTTTCTTTAATAGCGTAAGATTTTATCTTAAAATACAAGAACTTTTCGTGGTTCTTGTCAATTTTTGTTGGTTTTCATCTAATGAACTTATTTCAGTCAGCTAGATTTTTCTTCTTCACAGCAAAAAGATTTTATCTTCAAATACAAGAACTTTTCTTGGTTTTGTTGGTTTTCAGCAAATGAACATATTTCAGCGAGCTGGAAGTTTTTTCCTTAATAGAGTAAGATTTTATCTTAAAATACAAGAACTTTTCGTGGTTCTTGTCAATTTTTGTTCGTTTTCATCTAATGAACTTATTTCAGTCAGCTAGATCTTTCTTCTTCAAAGCAAAAAGATTTTATCTTCAAATACAAGAACTTTTCGTGGTTTTGTTGGTTTTCAGCAAATGAACAGATTTCAGCGAGCAAGAAGTTTTTTCTTTTATAGCGTAAGATTTTATCTTAAAATACAAGAACTTTTCGTGGTTCTTGTCAATTTTTGTTGGTTTTCATCAATGAACTTATTTCAGTCAGCTAGATTTTTCTTCTTCACAGCAAAAAGATTTTATCTTCAAATACAAGAACTTTTCTTGGTTTTGTTGGTTTTCAGCAAATGAACATATTTCAGCGAGCTGGAAGTTTTTTCCTTAATAGAGTAAGATTTTATCTTAAAATACAAGAACTTTTCGTGGTTCTTTTCAATTTTTGTTGGTTTTCATCTTATGAACTTATTTCAGTCAGCTCGATCTTTCTTCTTCAAAGCAAAAAGATTTTATCTTCAAATACAAGAACTTTTCGTGGTTTTGTTGGTTTTCAGCAAATGAACAGATTTCAGCGAGCAAGAAGTTTTTTCTTTAATAGCGTAAGATTTTATCTTAAAATACAAGAACTTTTCGTGGTTCTTGTCAATTTTTGTTCGTTTTCATCTTATGAACTTATTTCAGTCAGCTAGATCTTTCTTCTTCAAAGCAAAAAGATTTTATCTTCAAATACAAGAACTTTTCGTGGTTTTGATGGTTTTCAGCAAATGAACATATTTCAGTGAGCTGGAAGTTTTTTCCTTAATAGAGTAAGATTTTATCTTAAAATACAAGAACTTTTCGTGGTTCTTGTCAATTTTTGTTGGTTTTCATCTAATGAACTTATTTCAGTCAGCTCGATCTTTCTTCTTCAAAGCAAAAATATTTCATCTTCAAATACAAGAACTTTTCGTGGTTTTGTTGGTTTTCAGCAAATGAACAGATTTCAGCGAGCAAGAAGTTTTTTCTTTAACAGCGTAAGATTTTATCTTAAAATACAAGAACTTTTCGTGGTTCTTGTCAATTTTTGTTCGTTTTCATCCAATGAACTTATTTCAGTCAGCTAGATCTTTCTTCTTCAAAGCAAAAAGATTTTATCTTCAAATACAAGAACTTTTCGTGGTTTTGTTGGTTTTCAGCAAATGAACATATTTCAGCGAGCTGGGTGTTTTTTCTTTTATAGCGTAAGATTTTATCTTAAAATACAAGAACTTTTCGTGGTTCTTGACAATTTTTGTTGGTTTTCATCTTATGAACTTATTTCAGTCAGCAAGATCTTTCTTCTTCAAAGCAAAAAGATTTTATCTTCAAATACAACAACTTTTCGTGGTTTTGTTGGTTTTCAGCAAATGAACAGATTTCAGCGAGCAAGAAGTTTTTTCTTTAATAGCGTAAGATTTTATCTTAAAATACAAGAACTTTTCGTGGTTCTTGTCAATTTTTGTTGGTTTTCATCTTATGAACTTATTTCAGTCAGCTAGATTTTTCTTCACAGCAAAAAGATTTTATCTTCAAATACAAGAACTTTTCTTGGTTTTGTTGGTTTTCAGCAAATGAACATATTTCAGCGAGCTGGAAGTTTTTTCCTTAATAGAGTAAGATTTTATCTTAAAATACAAGAACTTTTCGTGGTTCTTGTCAATTTTTGTTCGTTTTCATCTAATGAACTTATTTCAGTCAGCTAGATCTTTCTTCTTCAAAGCAAAAAGATTTTATCTTCAAATACAAGAACTTTTCGTGGTTTTGTTGGTTTTCAGCAAATGAACAGATTTCAGCGAGCAAGAAGTTTTTTCTTTAATAGCGTAAGATTTTATCTTAAAATACAAGAACTTTTCGTGGTTCTTGTCAATTTTTGTTGGTTTTCATCTTATGAACTTATTTCAGTCAGCGAGATCTTTCTTCTTCAAAGCAAAAAGATTTTATCTTCAAATACAAGAACTTTTCGTGGTTTTGATGGTTTTCAGCAAATGAACATATTTCAGTGAGCTGGAAGTTTTTTCCTTAATAGAGTAAGATTTTATCTTAAAATACAAGAACTTTTCGTGGTTCTTGTCAATTTTTGTTGGTTTTCATCTAATGAACTTATTTCAGTCAGCTCGATCTTTCTTCTTCAAAGCAAAAAGATTTCATCTTCAAATACAAGAACTTTTCGTGGTTTTGTTGGTTTTCAGCAAATGAACAGATTTCAGCGAGCAAGAAGTTTTTTCTTTAACAGCGTAAGATTTTATCTTAAAATACAAGAACTTTTCGTGGTTCTTGTCAATTTTTGTTCGTTTTCATCCAATGAACTTATTTCAGTCAGCCAGATCTTTCTTCTTCAAAGCAAAAAGATTTTATCTTCAAATACAAGAACTTTTCGTGGTTTTGTTGGTTTTCAGCAAATGAACATATTTCAGCGAGCTGGGTGTTTTTTCTTTTATAGCGTAAGATTTTATCTTAAAATACAAGAACTTTTCGTGGTTCTTGACAATTTTTGTTGGTTTTCATCTTATGAACTTATTTCAGTCAGCAAGATCTTTCTTCTTCAAAGCAAAAAGATTTTATCTTCAAATACAACAACTTTTCGTGGTTTTGTTGGTTTTCAGCAAATGAACAGATTTCAGTGAGCAAGAAGTTTTTTCTTTAATAGCGTAAGATTTTATCTTAAAATACAAGAACTTTTCGTGGTTCTTGTCAATTTTTGTTGGTTTTCATCTTATGAACTTATTTCAGTCAGCTAGATTTTTCTTCTTCACAGCAAAAAGATTTTATCTTCAAATACAAGAACTTTTCTTGGTTTTGTTGGTTTTCAGCAAATGAACATATTTCAGCGAGCTGGAAGTTTTTTCCTTAATAGAGTAAGATTTTATCTTAAAATACAAGAACTTTTCGTGGTTCTTGTCAATTTTTGTTCGTTTTCATCTAATGAACTTATTTCAGTCAGCTAGATCTTTCTTCTTCAAAGCAAAAAGATTTTATCTTCAAATACAAGAACTTTTCGTGGTTTTGTTGGTTTTCAGCAAATGAACATATTTCAGCGAGCAAGAAGTTTTTTCTTTAATAGCGTAAGATTTTATCTTAAAATACAAGAACTTTTCGTGGTTCTTGTCAATTTTTGTTCGTTTTCATCTAATGAACTTATTTCAGTCAGCGAGATCTTTCTTCTTCAAAGCAAAAAGATTTTATCTTCAAATACAAGAACTTTTCGTGGTTTTAATGGTTTTCAGCAAATGAACATATTTCAGCGAGCTGGAAGTTTTTTCCTTAATAGAGTAAGATTTTATCTTAAAATACAAGAACTTTTCGTGGTTCTTGTCAATTTTTGTTGGTTTTCATCTTATGAACTTATTTCAGTCAGCTAGATCTTTCTTCTTCAAAGCAAAAAGATTTTATCTTCAAATACAAGAACTTTTCGAGGTTTTGATGGTTTTCAGCAAATGAACATATTTCAGCGAGCTGGAAGTTTTTTCCTTAATAGAGTAAGATTTTATCTTAAAATACAAGAACTTTTCGTGGTTCTTGTCAATTTTTGTTGGTTTTCATCTCATGAACTTATTTCAGTCAGCTAGATCTTTCTTCTTCAAAGCAAAAAGATTTCATCTTCAAATACAAGAACTTTTCGTGGTTTTGTTGGTTTTCAGCAAATGAACAGATTTCAGCGAGCAAGAAGTTTTTTCTTTAATAGCGTAAGATTTTATCTTAAAATACAAGAACTTTTCGTGGTTCTTGTCAATTTTTGTTCGTTTTCATCGAATGAACTTATTTCAGTCAGCTAGATCTTTCTTCTTCAAAGCAAAAAGATTTTATCTTCAAATACAAGAACTTTTCGTGGTTTTGTTGGTTTTCAGCAAATGAACATATTTCAGCGAGCTGGGTGTTTTTTCTTTTATAGCGTAAGATTTTATCTTAAAATACAAGAACTTTTCGTGGTTCTTGACAATTTTTGTTGGTTTTCATCTTATGAACTTATTTCAGTCAGCAAGATCATTCTTCTTCAAAGCAAAAAGATTTTATCTTCAAATACAAGAACTTTTCGTGGTTTTGTTGGTTTTCAGCAAATGAACAGATTTCAGCGAGCAAGAAGTTTTTTCTTTAATAGCGTAAGATTTTATCTTAAAATACAAGAACTTTTCGTGGTTCTTGTCAATTTTTGTTGGTTTTCATCTAATGAACTTATTTCAGTCAGCTAGATTTTTCTTCTTCACAGCAAAAAGATTTTATCTTCAAATACAAGAACTTTTCTTGGTTTTGTTGGTTTTCAGCAAATGAACATATTTCAGCGAGCTGGAAGTTTTTTCCTTAATAGAGTAAGATTTTATCTTAAAATACAAGAACTTTTCGTGGTTCTTGTCAATTTTTGTTCGTTTTCATCTAATGAACTTATTTCAGTCAGCTAGATCTTTCTTCTTCAAAGCAAAAAGATTTTATCTTCAAATACAAGAACTTTTCGTGGTTTTGTTGGTTTTCAGCAAATGAACAGATTACAGCGAGCAAGAAGTTTTTTCTTTAATAGCGTAAGATTTTATCTTAAAATACAAGAACTTTTCGTGGTTCTTGTCAATTTTTGTTCGTTTTCATCTAATGAACTTATTTCAGTCAGCGAGATCTTTTTTCTTCAAAGCAAAAAGATTTTATCTTCAAATACAAGAACTTTTCGTGGTTTTGATGGTTTTCAGCAAATGAAGATATTTCAGCGAGCTGGAAGTTTTTTCCTTAATAGAGTAAGATTTTATCTTAAAATACAAGAACTTTTCGTGGTTCTTGTCAATTTTTGTTGGTTTTCATCTAATGAACTTATTTCAGTCAGCTAGATCTTTCTTCTTCAAAGCAAAAAGATTTCATCTTCAAATACAAGAACTTTTCGTGGTTTTGTTGGTTTTCAGCAAATGAACAGATTTCAGCGAGCAAGAAGTTTTTTCTTTAATAGCGTAAGATTTTATCTTAAAATACAAGAACTTTTCGTGGTTCTTGTCAATTTTTGTTCGTTTTCATCTAATGAACTTATTTCAGTCAGCTAGACCTTTCTTCTTCAAAGCAAAAAGATTTTATCTTCAAATACAAGAACTTTTCGTGGTTTTGATGGTTTTCAGCAAATGAACATATTTCAGCGAGCTGGAAGTTTTTTCCTTAATAGAGTAAGATTTTATCTTAAAATACAAGAACTTTTCGTGGTTCTTGTCAATTTTTGTTGGTTTTCATCTAATGAACTTATTTCAGTCAGCGAGATCTTTCTTCTTCAAAGCAAAAAGATTTTATCTTCAAATACAAGAACTTTTCGTGGTTTTGTTGGTTTTCAGCAAATGAACATATTTCAGCGAGCTGGGTGTTTTTTCTTTAATAGCGTAAGATTTTATCTTAAAATACAAGAACTTTTCGTGGTTCTTGACAATTTTTGTTCGTTTTCATCTAATGAACTTATTTCAGTCAGCTGGATCTTTCTTCTTCAAAGCAAAAAGATTTTATCTTCAAATACAAGAACTTTTCGAGGTTTTGATGGTTTTCAGCAAATGAACATATTTCAGCGAGCTGGAAGTTTTTTCCTTAATAGAGTAAGATTTTATCTTAAAATACAAGAACTTTTCGTGGTTCTTGTCAATTTTTGTTGGTTTTCATCTAATGAACTTATTTCAGTCAGCTAGATCTTTCTTCTTCAAAGCAAAAAGATTTCATCTTCAAATACAAGAACTTTTCGTGGTTTTGTTGGTTTTCAGCAAATGAACAGATTTCAGCGAGCAAGAAGTTTTTTCTTTAATAGCGTAAGATTTTATCTTAAAATACAAGAACTTTTGGTGGTTCTTGTCAATTTTTGTTCGTTTTCATCGAATGAACTTATTTCAGTCAGCTGGATCTTTCTTCTTCAAAGCAAAAAGATTTTATCTTCAAATACAAGAACTTTTCGTGGTTTTGTTGGTTTTCAGCAAATGAACATATTTCAGCGAGCTGGGTGTTTTTTCTTTTATAGCGTAAGATTTTATCTTAAAATACAAGAACTTTTCGTGGTTCTTGACAATTTTTGTTGGTTTTCATCTTATGAACTTATTTCAGTCAGCAAGATCTTTCTTCTTCAAAGCAAAAAGATTTTATCTTCAAATACAAGAACTTTTCGTGGTTTTGTTGGTTTTCAGCAAATGAACAGATTTCAGCGAGCAAGAAGTTTTTTCTTTAATAGCGTAAGATTTTATCTTAAAATACAAGAACTTTTCGTGGTTCTTGTCAATTTTTGTTGGTTTTCATCTAATGAACTTATTTCAGTCAGCTAGATTTTTCTTCTTCACAGCAAAAAGATTTTATCTTCAAATACAAGAACTTTTCTTGGTTTTGTTGGTTTTCAGCAAATGAACATATTTCAGCGAGCTGGAAGTTTTTTCCTTAATAGAGTAAGATTTTATCTTAAAATACAAGAACTTTTCGTGGTTCTTGTCAATTTTTGTTCGTTTTCATCTAATGAACTTATTTCAGTCAGCTGGATCTTTCTTCTTCAAAGCAAAAAGATTTTATCTTCAAATACAAGAACTTTTCGTGGTTTTGTTGGTTTTCAGCAAATGAACAGATTACAGCGAGCAAGAAGTTTTTTCTTTAATAGCGTAAGATTTTATCTTAAAATACAAGAACTTTTCGTGGTTCTTGTCAATTTTTGTTCGTTTTCATCTAATGAACTTATTTCAGTCAGCGAGATCTTTCTTCTTCAAAGCAAAAAGATTTTATCTTCAAATACAAGAACTTTTCGTGGTTTTGATGGTTTTCAGCAAATGAACATATTTCAGCGAGCTGGAAGTTTTTTCCTTAATAGAGTAAGATTTTATCTTAAAATACAAGAACTTTTCGTGGTTCTTGTCAATTTTTGTTGGTTTTCATCTAATGAACTTATTTCAGTCAGCGAGATCTTTCTTCTTCAAAGCAAAAAGATTTTATCTTCAAATACAAGAACTTTTCGTGGTTTTGATGGTTTTCAGCAAATGAACATATTTCAGCGAGCTGGAAGTTTTTTCCTTAATAGAGTAAGATTTTATCTTAAAATACAAGAACTTTTCGTGGTTCTTGTCAATTTTTGTTGGTTTTCATCTAATGAACTTATTTCAGTCAGCGAGATCTTTCTTCTTCAAAGCAAAAAGATTTTATCTTCAAATACAAGAACTTTTCGTGGTTTTGTTGGTTTTCAGCAAATGAACATATTTCAGCGAGCTGGGTGTTTTTTCTTTAATAGCGTAAGATTTTATCTTAAAATACAAGAACTTTTCGTGGTTCTTGACAATTTTTGTTGGTTTTCATCTTATGAACTTATTTCAGTCAGCTAGATCTTTCTTCTTCAAAGCAAAAAGATTTTATCTTCAAATACAAGAACTTTTCGTGGTTTTGTTGGTTTTCAGCAAATGAACAGATTTCAGCGAGCAAGAAGTTTTTTCTTTAATAGCGTAAGATTTTATCTTAAAATACAAGAACTTTTCGTGGTTCTTGTCAATTTTTGTTCGTTTTCATCTAATGAACTTATTTCAGTCAGCTAGATCTTTCTTCTTCAAAGCAAAAAGATTTTATCTTCAAATACAAGAACTTTTCGTGGTTTTGATGGTTTTCAGCAAATGAACATATTTCAGCGAGCTGGAAGTTTTTTCCTTAATAGAGTAAGATTTTATCTTAAAATACAAGAACTTTTCGTGGTTCTTGTCAATTTTTGTTGGTTTTCATCTTATGAACTTATTTCAGTCAGCGAGATCTTTCTTCTTCAAAGCAAAAAGATTTTATCTTCAAATACAAGAACTTTTCGTGGTTTTGTTGGTTTTCAGCAAATGAACAGATTTGAGCGAGCAAGAAGTTTTTTCTTTAATAGCGTAAGATTTTATCTTAAAATACAAGAACTTTTCGTGGTTCTTGTCAATTTTTGTTCGTTTTCATCTGATGAACTTATTTCAGTCAGCGAGATCTTTCTTCTTCAAATCGAAAAGATTTTATCTTCAAATACAAGAACTTTTCGTGGTTTTGATGGTTTTCAGCAAATGAACATATTTCAGCGAGCTGGAAGTTTTTTCCTTAATAGAGTAAGATTTTATCTTAAAATACAAGAACTTTTCGTGGTTCTTGTCAATTTTTGTTGGTTTTCATCTAATGAACTTATTTCAGTCAGCTAGATCTTTCTTCTTCAAAGCAAAAAGATTTTATCTTCAAATACAAGAACTTTTCGTGGTTTTGTTGGTTTTCAGCAAATGAACAGATTTCAGCGAGCAAGAAGTTTTTTCTTTAATAGCGTAAGATTTTATCTTAAAATACAAGAACTTTTCGTGGTTCTTGTCAATTTTTGTTGGTTTTCATCTAATGAACTTATTTCAGTCAGCTAGATCTTTCTTCTTCAAAGCAAAAAGATTTTATCTTCAAATACAAGAACTTTTCGTGGTTTTGATGGTTTTCAGTAAATGAACATATTTCAGCGAGCTGGAAGTTTTTTCCTTAATAGAGTAAGATTTTATCTTAAAATACAAGAACTTTTCGTGGTTCTTGTCAATTTTTGTTCGTTTTCATCTAATGAACTTATTTCAGTCAGCAAGATCTTTCTTCTTCAAAGCAAAAAGATTTTATCTTCAAATACAAGAACTTTTCGAGGTTTTGATGGTTTTCAGCAAATGAACATATTTCAGCGAGCTGGAAGTTTTTTCCTTAATAGAGTAAGATTTTATCTTAAAATACAAGAACTTTTCGTGGTTCTTGTCAATTTTTGTTGGTTTTCATCCAATGAACTTATTTCAGTCAGCTGGATCTGTCTTCTTCAAAGCAAAAAGATTTTATCTTCAAATACAAGAACTTTTCGAGGTTTTGATGGTTTTCAGCAAATGAACATATTTCAGCGAGCTGGAAGTTTTTTCCTTAATAGAGTAAGATTTTATCTTAAAATACAAGAACTTTTCGTGGTTCTTGTCAATTTTTGTTGGTTTTCATCCAATGAACTTATTTCAGTCAGCGAGATCTTTCTTCTTCAAAGCAAAAAGATTTCATCTTCAAATACAAGAACTTTTCGTGGTTTTGTTGGTTTTCAGCAAATGAACAGATTTCAGCGAGCACGAAGTTTTTTCTTTAATAGCGTAAGATTTTATCTTAAATACAAGAACTTTTCGTGGTTCTTGTCAATTTTTGTTCGTTTTCATCTAATGAACTTATTTCAGTCAGCTAGATCTTTCTTCTTCAAAGCAAAAAGATTTTATCTTCAAATACAAGAACTTTTCGTGGTTTTGATGGTTTTCAGCAAATGAACATATTTCAGCGAGCTGGAGGTTTTTTCCTTAATAGAGTAAGATTTTATCTTAAAATACAAGAACTTTTCGTGGTTCTTGTCAATTTTTGTTGGTTTTCATCTAATGAACTTATTTCAGTCAGCGAGATCTTTCTTCTTCAAAGCAAAAAGATTTTATCTTCAAATACAAGAACTTTTCGTGGTTTTGTTGGTTTTCAGCAAATGAACATATTTCAGCGAGCTGGGTGTTTTTTCTTTAATAGCGTAAGATTTTATCTTAAAATACAAGAACTTTTCGTGGTTCTTGACAATTTTTGTTGGTTTTCATCTTATGAACTTATTTCAGTCAGCTAGATCTTTCTTCTTCAAAGCAAAAAGATTTTATCTTCAAATACAAGAACTTTTCGTGGTTTTGTTGGTTTTCAGCAAATGAACAGATTTCAGCGAGCAAGAAGTTTTTTCTTTAATAGCGTAAGATTTTATCTTAAAATACAAGAACTTTTCGTGGTTCTTGTCAATTTTTGTTGGTTTTCATCCAATGAACTTATTTCAGTCAGCTAGATTTTTCTTCTTCACAGCAAAAAGATTTTATCTTCAAATACAAGAACTTTTCGTGCTTTTGTTGGTTTTCAGCAAATGAACAGATTTCAGCGAGCAAGAAGTTTTTTCTTTAATAGCGTAAGATTTTATCTTAAAATACAAGAACTTTTCGTGGTTCTTGTCAATTTTTGTTCGTTTTCATCTAATGAACTTATTTCAGTCAGCTAGATCTTTCTTCTTCAAAGCAAAAAGATTTTATCTTCAAATACAAGAACTTTTCGTGGTTTTGATGGTTTTCAGTAAATGAACATATTTCAGCGAGCTGGAAGTTTTTTCATTAATAGAGTGAGATTTTATCTTAAAATACAAGAACTTTTCGTGGTTCTTGTCAATTTTTGTTCGTTTTCATCTCATGAACTTATTTCAGTCAGCTCGATCTTTCTTCTTCAAAGCAAAAAGATTTCATCTTCAAATACAAGAACTTTTCGTGGTTTTGTTGGTTTTCAGCAAATGAACAGATTTCAGCGAGCAAGAAGTTTTTTCTTTAATAGCGTAAGATTTTATCTTAAAATACAAGAACTTTTCGTGGTTCTTGTCAATTTTTGTTGGTTTTCATCGAATGAACTTATTTCAGTCAGCTAGATTTTTCTTCTTCACAGCAAAAAGATTTTATCTTCAAATACAAGAACTTTTCTTGGTTTTGTTGGTTTTCAGCAAATGAACATATTTCACCGAGCTGGAAGTTTTTTCCTTAATAGAGTAAGATTTTATCTTAAAATACAAGAACTTTTCGTGGTTCTTGTCAATTTTTGTTGGTTTTCATCGAATGAACTTATTTCAGTCAGCTAGATCTTTCTTCTTCAAAGCAAAAAGATTTCATCTTCAAATACAAGAACTTTTCGTGGTTTTGTTGGTTTTCAGCAAATGAACAGATTTCAGCGAGCAAGAAGTTTTTTCTTTAATAGCGTAAGATTTTATCTTAAAATACAAAAACTTTTCGTGGTTCTTGTCAATTTTTGTTGGTTTTCATCTAATGAACTTATTTCAGTCAGCTAGATTTTTCTTCTTCACAGCAAAAAGATTTTATCTTCAAATACAAGAACTTTTCTTGGTTTTGTTGGTTTTCAGCAAATGAACATATTTCAGCGAGCAAGAAGTTTTTTCTTTAATAGCGTAAGATTTTATCTTAAAATACAAGAACTTTTCGTGGTTCTTGTCAATTTTTGTTGGTTTTCATCCAATGAACTTATTTCAGTCAGCTAGATTTTTCTTCTTCACAGCAAAAAGATTTTATCTTCAAATACAAGAACTTTTCGTGCTTTTGTTGGTTTTCAGCAAATGAACAGATTTCAGCGAGCAAGAAGTTTTTTCTTTAATAGCGTAAGATTTTATCTTAAAATACAAGAACTTTTCGTGGTTCTTGTCAATTTTTGTTCGTTTTCATCTAATGAACTTATTTCAGTCAGCTAGATCTTTCTTCTTCAAAGCAAAAAGATTTTATCTTCAAATACAAGAACTTTTCGTGGTTTTGATGGTTTTCAGTAAATGAACATATTTCAGCGAGCTGGAAGTTTTTTCATTAATAGAGTGAGATTTTATCTTAAAATACAAGAACTTTTTGTGGTTCTTGTCAATTTTTGTTCGTTTTCATCTCATGAACTTATTTCAGTCAGCTCGATCTTTCTTCTTCAAAGCAAAAAGATTTCATCTTCAAATACAAGAACTTTTCGTGGTTTTGTTGGTTTTCAGCAAATGAACAGATTTCAGCGAGCAAGAAGTTTTTTCTTTAATAGCGTAAGATTTTATCTTAAAATACAAGAACTTTTCGTGGTTCTTGTCAATTTTTGTTGGTTTTCATCGAATGAACTTATTTCAGTCAGCTAGATTTTTCTTCTTCACAGCAAAAAGATTTTATCTTCAAATGCAAGAACTTTTCTTGGTTTTGTTGGTTTTCAGCAAATGAACATATTTCACCGAGCTGGAAGTTTTTTCCTTAATAGAGTAAGATTTTATCTTAAAATACAAGAACTTTTCGTGGTTCTTGTCAATTTTTGTTGGTTTTCATCGAATGAACTTATTTCAGTCAGCTAGATCTTTCTTCTTCAAAGCAAAAAGATTTTATCTTCAAATACAAGAACTTTTCGTGGTTTTGTTGGTTTTCAGCAAATGAACAGATTTGAGCGAGCAAGAAGTTTTTTCTTTAATAGCGTAAGATTTTATCTTAAAATACAAGAACTTTTCGTGGTTCTTGTCAATTTTTGTTCGTTTTCATCTAATGAACTTATTTCAGTCAGCGAGATCTTTCTTCTTCAAAGCGAAAAGATTTTATCTTCAAATACAAGAACTTTTCTTGGTTTTGTTGGTTTTCAGCAAATGAACATATTTCAGCGAGCTGGAAGTTTTTTCCTTAATAGAGTAAGATTTTATCTTAAAATACAAGAACTTTTCGTGGTTCTTGTCAATTTTTGTTGGTTTTCATCTTATGAACTTATTTCAGTCAGCGAGATCTTTCTTCTTCAAAGCAAAAAGATTTTATCTTCAAATACAAGAACTTTTCGTGGTTTTGATGGTTTTCAGCAAATGAACATATTTCAGCGAGCTGGAAGTTTTTTCCTTTATAGAGCAAGATTTTATCTTAAAATACAAGAACTTTTCGTGGTTCTTGTCAATTTTTGTTCGTTTTCATCTAATGAACTTATTTCAGTCAGCTAGATCTTTCTTCTTCAAAGCAAAAAGATTTTATCTTCAAATACAAGAACTTTTCTTGGTTTTGTTGGTTTTCAGCAAATGAACATATTTCAGCGAGCTGGAAGTTCTTTCCTTAATAGAGTAAGATTTTATCTTAAAATACAAGAACTTTTCGTGGTTCTTGTCAATTTTTGTTGGTTTTCATCTTATGAACTTATTTCAGTCAGCTAGATCTTTCTTCTTCAAAGCAAAAAGATTTTATCTTCAAATACAAGAACTTTTCGTGGTTTTGTTGGTTTTCAGCAAATGAACAGATTTGAGCGAGCAAGAAGTTTTTTCTTTAATAGCGTAAGATTTTATCTTAAAATACAAGAACTTTTCGTGGTTCTTGTCAATTTTTGTTTGTTTTCATCTAATGAACTTATTTCAGTCAGCTAGATCTTTCTTCTTCAAAGCAAAAAGATTTTATCTTCAAATACAAGAACTTTTCGTGGATGCGATGAAAACCAACAAAAATTGACAAGAAAGACGAAAAGTTCTTGTATTTTAAGATAAAATCTTACGCTATTAAAGAAAAAACTTCTTGCTCGCTGAAATCTGTTCATTTGCTGAAAACCAACAAAACCACGAAAAGTTCTTGTATTTGATGATAAAATCTTTTTGCTTTGAAGAAGAAAGAGCTAGCTGACTGAAATAAGTTCATTGGATGAAAACCAACAAAAATTGACAAGAACCACGAAAAGTTCTTGTATTTTAAGATAAAATCTTACTCTATTAAGGAAAAAACTTCCAGCTCGCTGAAATCTGTTCATTTGCTGAAAACCATCAAAACCACGAAAAGTTCTTGTATTTTAAGATAAAATCTTTTTGCTTTGAAGAAGAAAGATCTGGCTGACTGAAATAAGTTCATTAGATGAAAACCAACAAAAATTGACAAGAAACATGAAAAGTTCTTGTTTTTTAAGATCAAATCTGACGCTATTAAGGAAAAAACTTCTTGCTCGCTGAAATCTGTTCATTTGCTGAAAACCAACAAAACCACGAAAAGTTCTTGTATTTGAAGATAAAATCTTTTTGCTTTGAAGAAGAAAGATCTAGCTGACTGAAATAAGTTCATAAGATGAAAACCAACAAAAATTGACAAGAACCACGAAAAGTTCTTGTATTTTAAGATAAAATCTTACTCTATTAAGGAAAAAACTTCCAGCTCGCTGAAATATGTTCATTTGCTGAAAACCAACAAAACCACGAAAAGTTCTTGTATTTGAAGATAAAATCTTTTTGCTTTGAAGAAGAAAGATCCAGCTGACTGAAATAAGTTCATTAGATGAAAACCAACAAAAATTGACAAGAACCACGAAAAGATCTTGTATTTTAAGATAAAATTTTACTCTATTGAGGAAAAAACTTCCAGCTCGCTGAAATATGTTCATTTGCTGAAAACCAACAAAATCACGAAAAGTTCTTGTATTTGAAGATAAAATCTTTTTGCTTTGAAGAAGAAAGATCTCGCTGACTGAAATAAGTTCATTAGATGAAAACCAACAAAAATTGACAAGAACCACGAAAAGTTCTTGTATTTTCAGATAAAATCTTACTCTATTAAGGAAAAAACTTCGAGCTCGCTGAAATATGTTCATTTGCTGAAAACCATCAAAACCACGAAAAGTTCTTGTATTTGAAGATAAAATCTTTTTGCTTTGAAGAAGAAAGATCTAGCTGACTGAAATAAGTTCATTAGATGAAAACGAACAAAAATTGACAAGAACCACGAAAAGTTCTTGTATTTTAAGATAAAATCTTACGCTATTAAAGAAAAAACTTCTTGCTCGCTGAAATCTGTTCATTTGCTGAAAACCAACAAAACCACGAAAAGTTCTTGTATTTGAAGATGAAATCTTTTTGCTTTGAAGAAGAAAGATCTAGCTGACTGAAATAAGTTCATTGGATGAAAACCAACAAAAATTCACAAGAACCACGAAAAGTTCTTGTATTTTAAGATAAAATCTTACTCTATTAATGAAAAAACTTCCAGCTCGCTGAAATATGTTCATTTGCTGAAAACCATCAAAACCTCGAAAAGTTCTTGTATTTGAAGATAAAATCTTACTCTATTAAGGAAAAAACTTCCAGCTCGCTGAAATATGTTCATTTACTGAAAACCATCAAAACCACGAAAAGTTCTTGTATTTGAAGATAAAATCTTTTTGCTTTGAAGAAGAAAGATCTAGCTGACTGAAATAAGTTCATTAGATGAAAACGAACAAAAATTGACAAGAACCACGAAAAGTTCTTGTATTTTAAGATAAAATCTTACGCTATTGAAGAAAAAACTTGTTGCTCGCTGAAATCTGTTCATTTGCTGAAAACCAACAAAACCACGAAAAGTTCTTGTATTTGAAGATAAAATCTTTTTGCTTTGAAGAAGAAAGATCTAGCTGACTGAAATAAGTTCATTAGATGAAAACCAACAAAAATTGACAAGAACCACGAAAAGTTCTTGTATTTTAAGATAAAATCTTACTCTATGAAGGAAAAAACTTCCAGCTCGCTGAAATATGTTCATTTGCTGAAAACCATCAAAACCACGAAAAGTTCTTGTATTTGAAGATAAAATCTTTTCGCTTTGAAGAAGAAAGATCTCGCTGACTGAAATAAGTTCATTAGATGAAAACGAACAAAAATTGACAAGAACCACGAAAAGTTCTTGTATTTTAAGATAAAATCTTACGCTATTAAAGAAAAAACTTCTTGCTCGCTCAAATCTGTTCATTTGCTGAAAACCAACAAAACCACGAAAAGTTCTTGTATTTGAAGATAAAATCTTTTTGCTTTGAAGAAGAAAGATCTAGCTGACTGAAATAAGTTCATAAGATGAAAACCAACAAAAATTGACAAGAACCACGAAAAGTTCTTGTATTTTAAGATAAAATCTTACTCTATTCAGGAAAAAACTTCCAGCTCGCTGAAATATGTTCATTTGCTGAAAACCATCAAAACCACGAAAAGTTCTTGTATTTGAAGATAAAATCTTTTTGCTTTGAAGAAGAAAGATCTAGCTGACTGAAATAAGTTCATGAGATGATAACGAACAAAAATTGACAAGAACCACGAAAAGTTCTTGTATTTTAAGAGAAAATCTTACGCTATTAAAGAAAAAACTTCTTGCTCGCTGAAATCTGTTCATTTGCTGAAAACCAACAAAACCACGAAAAGTTCTTGTATTTGAAGATAAAATCTTTTTGCTTTGAAGAAGAAAGATCTAGCTGACTGAAATAAGTTCATAAGATGAAAACCAACAAAAATTGTCAAGAACCACGAAAAGTTCTTGTATTTTAAGATAAAATCTTACGCTATTAAAGAAAAAACACCCAGATCGCTGAAATATGTTCATTTGCTGAAAACCAACAAAACCACGAAAAGTTCTTGTATTTGAAGATAAAATCTTTTTGCTTTGAAGAAGAAAGATCTAGCTGACTGAAATAAGTTCATTAGATGAAAACCAACAAAAATTGACAAGAACCACGAAAGGTTCTTGTATTTTAAGATAAAATCTTACTCTATTAAGATAAAAACTTCCAGCTCGCTGAAATATGTTCATTTGCTGAAAACCATCAAAACCACGAAAAGTTCTTGTATTTGAAGATAAAATCTTTTTGCTTTGAAGAAGAAAGATCTAGCTGACTGAAATAAGTTCATTAGATGAAAACGAACAAAAATTGACAAGAACCACGAAAAGTTCTTGTATTTTAAGATAAAATCTTACGCTATTAAAGAAAAAACTTCTTGCTCGCTGAAATCTGTTCATTTGCTGAAAACCAACAAAACCACGAAAAGTTCTTGTATTTGAAGATGAAATCTTTTTGCTTTGAAGAAGAAAGATCTAGCTGACTGAAATAAGTTCATTGGATGAAAACCAACAAAAATTCACAAGAACCACGAAAAGTTCTTGTATTTTAAGATAAAATCTCACTCTATTAAGGAAAAAACTTCCAGCTCGCTGAAATATGTTCATTTGCTGAAAACCATCAAAACCTCGAAAAGTTCTTGTATTTGAAGATAAAATCTTTTTGCTTTGAAGAAGAAAGATCTTGCTGACTGAAATAAGTTCATTAGATGAAAACGAACAAAAATTGACAAGAACCACGAAAAGTTCTTGTATTTTAAGATAAAATCTTACTCTATTAAGGAAAAAACTTCCAGCTCGCTGAAATATGTTCATTTACTGAAAACCATCAAAACCACGAAAAGTTCTTGTATTTGAAGATAAAATCTTTTTGCTTTGAAGAAGAAAGATCTAGCTGACTGAAATAAGTTCATTCGATGAAAACGAACAAAAATTGACAAGAACCACGAAAAGTTCTTGTATTTTAAGATAAAATCTTACGCTATTGAAGAAATAAATTCTTGCTCGCTGAAATCTGTTCATTTGCTGAAAACCAACAAAACCACGAAAAGTTCTTGTATTTGAAGATAAAATCTTTTTGCTTTGAAGAAGAAAGATCTAGCTGACTGAAATAAGTTCATTAGATGAAAACCAACAAAAATTGACAAGAACCACGAAAAGTTCTTGTATTTTAAGATAAAATCTTACTCTATTAAGGAAAAAACTTCCAGCTCGCTGAAATATGTTCATTTGCTGAAAACCATCAAAACCACGAAAAGTTCTTGTATTTGAAGATAAAATCTTTTCGCTTTGAAGAAGAAAGATCTCGCTGACTGAAATAAGTTCATGAGATGAAAACGAACAAAAATTGACAAGAACCACGAAAAGTTCTTGTATTTTAAGATAAAATCTTACGCTATTAAAGAAAAAACTTCTTGCTCGCTCAAATCTGTTCATTTGCTGAAAACCAACAAAACCACGAAAAGTTCTTGTATTTGAAGATAAAATCTTTTTGCTTTGAAGAAGAAAGATCTAGCTGACTGAAATAAGTTCATAAGATGAAAACCAACAAAAATTGACAAGAACCACGAAAAGTTCTTGTATTTTAAGATAAAATCTTACTCTATTCAGGAAAAAACTTCCAGCTCGCTGAAATATGTTCATTTGCTGAAAACCATCAAAACCACGAAAAGTTCTTGTATTTGAAGATAAAATCTTTTTGCTTTGAAGAAGAAAGATCTAGCTGACTGAAATAAGTTCATGAGATGAAAACGAACAAAAATTGACAAGAACCACGAAAAGTTCTTGTATTTTAAGATAAAATCTTACGCTATTAAAGAAAAAACTTCTTGCTCGCTGAAATCTGTTCATTTGCTGAAAACCAACAAAACCAAGAAAAGTTCTTGTATTTGAAGATAAAATCTTTTTGCTGTGAAGAAGAAAAATCTAGCTGACTGAAATAAGTTCATTAGATGAAAACCAACAAAAATTGACAAGAACCACGAAAAGTTCTTGTATTTTAAGATAAAATCTTACGCTATTAAAGAAAAAACTTCTTGCTCGCTGAAATCTGTTCATTTGCTGAAAACCAACAAAACCACGAAAAGTTCTTGTATTTGAAGATAAAATCTTTTTGCTTTGAAGAAGAAAGATCTAGCTGACTGAAATAAGTTCATAAGATGAAAACCAACAAAAATTGTCAAGAACCACGAAAAGTTCTTGTATTTTAAGATAAAATCTTACTCTATTAAAGAAAAAACACCCAGATCGCTGAAATATGTTCATTTGCTGAAAACCAACAAAACCACGAAAAGTTCTTGTATTTGAAGATAAAATCTTTTTGCTTTGAAGAAGAAAGATCTAGCTGACTGAAATAAGTTCATTAGATGAAAACGAACAAAAATTGACAAGAACCACGAAAAGTTCTTGTATTTTAAGATAAAATCTTACGCTATTAAAGAAAAAACTTCTTGCTCGCTGAAATCTGTTCATTTGCTGAAAACCAACAAAACCACGAAAAGTTCTTGTATTTGAAGATGAAATCTTTTTGCTTTGAAGAAGAAAGATCTAGCTGACTGAAATAAGTTCATTAGATGAAAACCAACAAAAATTGACAAGAACCACGAAAAGTTCTTGTATTTTAAGATAAAATCTTACTCTATTAAGGAAAAAACTTCCAGCTCGGTGAAATATGTTCATTTGCTGAAAACCAACAAAACCAAGAAAAGTTCTTGTATTTGAAGATAAAATCTTTTTGCTGTGAAGAAGAAAAATCTAGCTGACTGAAATAAGTTCATTCGATGAAAACCAACAAAAATTGACAAGAACCACGAAAAGTTCTTGTATTTTAAGATAAAATCTTACGCTATTAAAGAAAAAACTTCTTGCTCGCTGAAATCTGTTCATTTGCTGAAAACCAACAAAACCACGAAAAGTTCTTGTATTTGAAGATGAAATCTTTTTGCTTTGAAGAAGAAAGATCGAGCTGACTGAAATAAGTTCATTAGATGAAAACCAACAAAAATTGACAAGAACCACGAAAAGTTCTTGTATTTTAAGATAAAATCTTACTCTATTAAGGAAAAAACTTCCAGCTCGCTGAAATATGTTCATTTGCTGAAAACCATCAAAACCTCGAAAAGTTCTTGTATTTGAAGATAAAATCTTTTTGCTTTGAAGAAGAAAGATCTAGCTGACTGAAATAAGTTCATTAGATGAAAACCAACAAAAATTGACAAGAACCACGAAAAGTTCTTGTATTTTAAGATAAAATCTTACTCTATTAAGGAAAAAACTTCTTGCTCGCTGAAATCTGTTCATTTGCTGAAAACCAACAAAACCACGAAAAGTTCTTGTATTTGAAGATGAAATCTTTTTGCTTTGAAGAAGAAAGATCTAGCTGACTGAAATAAGTTCATTGGATGAAAACCAACAAAAATTGACAAGAACCACGAAAAGTTCTTGTATTTTAAGATAAAATCTTACTCTATTAAGGAAAAAACTTCCAGCTCGCTGAAATATGTTCATTTGCTGAAAACCATCAAAACCTCGAAAAGTTCTTGTATTTGAAGATAAAATCTTTTTGCTTTGAAGAAGAAAGATCTAGCTGACTGAAATATGTTCATTAGATGAAAACGAACAAAAATTGACAAGAACCACGAAAAGTTCTTGTATTTTAAGATAAAATCTTACTCTATTAAGGAAAAAACTTCCAGCTCGCTGAAATATGTTCATTTACTGAAAACCATCAAAACCACGAAAAGTTCTTGTATTTGAAGATAAAATCTTTTTGCTTTGAAGAAGAAAGATCTAGCTGACTGAAATAAGTTCATTAGATGAAAACGAACAAAAATTGACAAGAACCACGAAAAGTTCTTGTATTTTAAGATAAAATCTTACGCTATTAAAGAAAAAACTTCTTGCTCGCTGAAATCTGTTCATTTGCTGAAAACCAACAAAACCACGAAAAGTTCATGTATTTGAAGATAAAATCTTTTTGCTTTGAAGAAGAAAGATCTAGCTGACTGAAATAAGTTCATTAGATGAAAACCAACAAAAATTGACAAGAACCACGAAAAGTTCTTGTATTTTAAGATAAAATCTTACTCTATTAAGGAAAAAACTTCCAGCTCGCTGAAATATGTTCATTTGCTGAAAACCATCAAAACCACGAAAAGTTCTTGTATTTGAAGATAAAATCTTTTCGCTTTGAAGAAGAAAGATCTCGCTGACTGAAATAAGTTCATTAGATGAAAACGAACAAAAATTGACAAGAACCACGAAAAGTTCTTGTATTTTAAGATAAAATCTTACGCTATTAAAGAAAAAACTTCTTGCTCGCTCAAATCTGTTCATTTGCTGAAAACCAACAAAACCACGAAAAGTTCTTGTATTTGAAGATAAAATCTTTTTGCTTTGAAGAAGAAAGATCTCGCTGACTGAAATAAGTTCATAAGATGAAAACCAACAAAAATTGACAAGAACCACGAAAAGTTCTTGTATTTTAAGATAAAATCTTACTCTATTAAGGAAAAAACTTCCAGCTCGCTGAAATATGTTCATTTGCTGAAAACCATCAAAACCACGAAAAGTTCTTGTATTTGAAGATAAAATCTTTTTCTTTGAAGAAGAAAGATCTAGCTGACTGTAATAAGTTCATTAGATGAAAACGAACAAAAATTGACAAGAACCACGAAAAGTTCTTGTATTTTAAGATAAAATCTTACGCTATTAAAGAAAAAACTTCTTGCTCGCTGAAATCTGTTCATTTGCTGAAAACCAACAAAACCAAGAAAAGTTATTGTATTTGAAGATAAAATCTTTTTGCTGTGAAGAAGAAAAATCTAGCTGACTGAAATAAGTTCATTAGATGAAAACCAACAAAAATTGACAAGAACCACGAAAACTTCTTGTATTTTAAGATAAAATCTTACGCTATTAAAGAAAAAACTTCTTGCTCGCTGAAATCTGTTCATTTGCTGAAAACCAACAAAACCACGAAAAGTTCTTGTATTTGAAGATAAAATCTTTTTGCTTTGAAGAAGAAAGATCTAGCTGACTGAAATAAGTTCATAAGATGAAAACCAACAAAAATTGTCAAGAACCACGAAAAGTTCTTGTATTTTAAGATAAAATCTTACGCTATTAAAGAAAAAACACCCAGCTCGCTGAAATATGTTCATTTGCTGAAAACCAACAAAACCACGAAAAGTTCTTGTATTTGAAGATAAAATCTTTTTGCTTTGAAGAAGAAAGATCTCGCTGACTGAAGTAAGTTCATTAGATGAAAACCAACAAAAATTGACAAGAACCACGAAAAGTTCTTGTATTTTAAGATAAAATCTTACTCTATTAAGGAAAAAACTTCCAGCTCGCTGAAATATGTTCATTTGCTGAAAACCATCAAAACCACGAAAAGTTCTTGTATTTGAAGATAAAATCTTTTTGCTTTGAAGAAGAAAGATCTAGCTGACTGAAATAAGTTCATCAGATGAAAACGAACAAAAATTGACAAGAACCACGAAAAGTTCTTGTATTTTAAGATAAAATCTTACGCTATTAAAGAAAAAACTTCTTGCTCGCTGAAATCTGTTCATTTGCTGAAAACCAACAAAACCACGAAAAGTTCTTGTATTTGAAGATAAAATCTTTTTGCTTTGAAGAAGAAAGATCGAGCTGACTGAAATAAGTTCATAAGATGAAAACCAACAAAAATTGTCAAGAACCACGAAAAGTTCTTGTATTTTAAGATAAAATCTTACGCTATTAAAGAAAAAACACCCAGATCGCTGAAATATGTTCATTTGCTGAAAACCATCAAAACCACGAAAAGTTCTTGTATTTGAAGATAAAATCTTTTTGCTTTGAAGAAGAAAGATCTAGCTGACTGAAATAAGTTCATTAGATGAAAACGAACAAAAATTGACAAGAACCACGAAAAGTTCTTGTATTTTAAGATAAAATCTTACGCTATTAAAGAAAAAACTTCTTGCTCGCTGAAATCTGTTCATTTGCTGAAAACCAACAAAACCACGAAAAGTTCTTGTATTTGAAGATGAAATCTTTTTGCTTTGAAGAAGAAAGATCTAGCTGACTGAAATAAGTTCATTGGATGAAAACCAACAAAAATTCACAAGAACCACGAAAAGTTCTTGTATTTTAAGATAAAATCTTACTCTATTAAGGAAAAAACTTCCAGCTCGCTGAAATATGTTCATTTGCTGAAAACCATCAAAACCTCGAAAAGTTCTTGTATTTGAAGATAAAATCTTTTTGCTTTGAAGAAGAAAGATCTTGCTGACTGAAATAAGTTCATTAGATGAAAACGAACAAAAATTGACAAGAACCACGAAAAGTTCTTGTATTTTAAGATAAAATCTTACTCTATTAAGGAAAAAACTTCCAGCTCGCTGAAATATGTTCATTTACTGAAAACCATCAAAACCACGAAAAGTTCTTGTATTTGAAGATAAAATCTTTTTGCTTTGAAGAAGAAAGATCTAGCTGACTGAAATAAGTTCATTAGATGAAAACGAACAAAAATTGACAAGAACCACGAAAAGTTCTTGTATTTTAAGATAAAATCTTACGCTATTGAAGAAAAAACTTCTTGCTCGCTGAAATCTGTTCATTTGCTGAAAACCAACAAAAACCACGAAAAGTTCTTGTATTTGAAGATAAAATCTTTTTGCTTTGAAGAAGAAAGATCTAGCTGACTGAAATAAGTTCATTAGATGAAAACCAACAAAAATTGACAAGAACCACGAAAAGTTCTTGTATTTTAAGATAAAATCTTACTCTATTAAGGAAAAAACTTCCAGCTCGCTGAAATATGTTCATTTGCTGAAAACCATCAAAACCACGAAAAGTTCTTGTATTTGAAGATAAAATCTTTTCGCTTTGAAGAAGAAAGATCTCGCTGACTGAAATAAGTTCATGAGATGAAAACGAACAAAAATTGACAAGAACCACGAAAAGTTCTTGTATTTTAAGATAAAATCTTACGCTATTAAAGAAAAAACTTCTTGCTCGCTCAAATCTGTTCATTTGCTGAAAACCAACAAAACCACGAAAAGTTCTTGTATTTGAAGATAAAATCTTTTTGCTTTGAAGAAGAAAGATCTAGCTGACTGAAATAAGTTCATAAGATGAAAACCAACAAAAATTGACAAGAACCACGAAAAGTTCTTGTATTTTAAGATAAAATCTTACTCTATTCAGGAAAAAACTTCCAGCTCGCTGAAATATGTTCATTTGCTGAAAACCATCAAAACCACGAAAAGTTCTTGTATTTGAAGATAAAATCTTTTTGCTTTGAAGAAGAAAGATCTAGCTGACTGAAATAAGTTCATGAGATGAAAACGAACAAAAATTGACAAGAACCACGAAAAGTTCTTGTATTTTAAGATAAAATCTTACGCTATTAAAGAAAAAACTTCTTGCTCGCTGAAATCTGTTCATTTGCTGAAAACCAACAAAACCAAGAAAAGTTCTTGTATTTGAAGATAAAATCTTTTTGCTGTGAAGAAGAAAAATCTAGCTGACTGAAATAAGTTCATTAGATGAAAACCAACAAAAATTGACAAGAACCACGAAAAGTTCTTGTATTTTAAGATAAAATCTTACGCTATTAAAGAAAAAACTTCTTGCTCGCTGAAATCTGTTCATTTGCTGAAAACCAACAAAACCACGAAAAGTTCTTGTATTTGAAGATAAAATCTTTTTGCTTTGAAGAAGAAAGATCTAGCTGACTGAAATAAGTTCATAAGATGAAAACCAACAAAAATTGTCAAGAACCACGAAAAGTTCTTGTATTTTAAGATAAAATCTTACTCTATTAAAGAAAAAACACCCAGATCGCTGAAATATGTTCATTTGCTGAAAACCAACAAAACCACGAAAAGTTCTTGTATTTGAAGATAAAATCTTTTTGCTTTGAAGAAGAAAGATCTAGCTGACTGAAATAAGTTCATTAGATGAAAACGAACAAAAATTGACAAGAACCACGAAAAGTTCTTGTATTTTAAGATAAAATCTTACGCTATTAAAGAAAAAACTTCTTGCTCGCTGAAATCTGTTCATTTGCTGAAAACCAACAAAACCACGAAAAGTTCTTGTGTTTGAAGATGAAATCTTTTTGCTTTGAAGAAGAAAGATCTAGCTGACTGAAATAAGTTCATTAGATGAAAACCAACAAAAATTGACAAGAACCACGAAAAGTTCTTGTATTTTAAGATAAAATCTTACTCTATTAAGGAAAAAACTTCCAGCTCGGTGAAATATGTTCATTTGCTGAAAACCAACAAAACCAAGAAAAGTTCTTGTATTTGAAGATAAAATCTTTTTGCTGTGAAGAAGAAAAATCTAGCTGACTGAAATAAGTTCATTCGATGAAAACCAACAAAAATTGACAAGAACCACGAAAAGTTCTTGTATTTTAAGATAAAATCTTACTCTATTAAGGAAAAAACTTCCAGCTCGCTGAAATATGTTCATTTACTGAAAACCATCAAAACCACGAAAAGTTCTTGTATTTGAAGATAAAATCTTTTTGCTTTGAAGAAGAAAGATCTAGCTGACTGAAATAAGTTCATTAGATGAAAACGAACAAAAATTGACAAGAACCACGAAAAGTTCTTGTATTTTAAGATAAAATCTTACGCTATTGAAGAAAAAACTTCTTGCTCGCTGAAATCTGTTCATTTGCTGAAAACCAACAAAAACCACGAAAAGTTCTTGTATTTGAAGATAAAATCTTTTTGCTTTGAAGAAGAAAGATCTAGCTGACTGAAATAAGTTCATTAGATGAAAACCAACAAAAATTGACAAGAACCACGAAAAGTTCTTGTATTTTAAGATAAAATCTTACTCTATTAAGGAAAAAACTTCCAGCTCGCTGAAATATGTTCATTTGCTGAAAACCATCAAAACCACGAAAAGTTCTTGTATTTGAAGATAAAATCTTTTCGCTTTGAAGAAGAAAGATCTCGCTGACTGAAATAAGTTCATGAGATGAAAACGAACAAAAATTGACAAGAACCACGAAAAGTTCTTGTATTTTAAGATAAAATCTTACGCTATTAAAGAAAAAACTTCTTGCTCGCTCAAATCTGTTCATTTGCTGAAAACCAACAAAACCACGAAAAGTTCTTGTATTTGAAGATAAAATCTTTTTGCTTTGAAGAAGAAAGATCTAGCTGACTGAAATAAGTTCATAAGATGAAAACCAACAAAAATTGACAAGAACCACGAAAAGTTCTTGTATTTTAAGATAAAATCTTACTCTATTCAGGAAAAAACTTCCAGCTCGCTGAAATATGTTCATTTGCTGAAAACCATCAAAACCACGAAAAGTTCTTGTATTTGAAGATAAAATCTTTTTGCTTTGAAGAAGAAAGATCTAGCTGACTGAAATAAGTTCATGAGATGAAAACGAACAAAAATTGACAAGAACCACGAAAAGTTCTTGTATTTTAAGATAAAATCTTACGCTATTAAAGAAAAAACTTCTTGCTCGCTGAAATCTGTTCATTTGCTGAAAACCAACAAAACCAAGAAAAGTTCTTGTATTTGAAGATAAAATCTTTTTGCTGTGAAGAAGAAAAATCTAGCTGACTGAAATAAGTTCATTAGATGAAAACCAACAAAAATTGACAAGAACCACGAAAAGTTCTTGTATTTTAAGATAAAATCTTACGCTATTAAAGAAAAAACTTCTTGCTCGCTGAAATCTGTTCATTTGCTGAAAACCAACAAAACCACGAAAAGTTCTTGTATTTGAAGATAAAATCTTTTTGCTTTGAAGAAGAAAGATCTAGCTGACTGAAATAAGTTCATAAGATGAAAACCAACAAAAATTGTCAAGAACCACGAAAAGTTCTTGTATTTTAAGATAAAATCTTACTCTATTAAAGAAAAAACACCCAGATCGCTGAAATATGTTCATTTGCTGAAAACCAACAAAACCACGAAAAGTTCTTGTATTTGAAGATAAAATCTTTTTGCTTTGAAGAAGAAAGATCTAGCTGACTGAAATAAGTTCATTAGATGAAAACGAACAAAAATTGACAAGAACCACGAAAAGTTCTTGTATTTTAAGATAAAATCTTACGCTATTAAAGAAAAAACTTCTTGCTCGCTGAAATCTGTTCATTTGCTGAAAACCAACAAAACCACGAAAAGTTCTTGTGTTTGAAGATGAAATCTTTTTGCTTTGAAGAAGAAAGATCTAGCTGACTGAAATAAGTTCATTAGATGAAAACCAACAAAAATTGACAAGAACCACGAAAAGTTCTTGTATTTTAAGATAAAATCTTACTCTATTAAGGAAAAAACTTCCAGCTCGGTGAAATATGTTCATTTGCTGAAAACCAACAAAACCAAGAAAAGTTCTTGTATTTGAAGATAAAATCTTTTTGCTGTGAAGAAGAAAAATCTAGCTGACTGAAATAAGTTCATTCGATGAAAACCAACAAAAATTGACAAGAACCACGAAAAGTTCTTGTATTTTAAGATAAAATCTTACGCTATTAAAGAAAAAACTTCTTGCTCGCTGAAATCTGTTCATTTGCTGAAAACCAACAAAACCACGAAAAGTTCTTGTATTTGAAGATGAAATCTTTTTGCTTTGAAGAAGAAAGATCGAGCTGACTGAAATAAGTTCATTAGATGAAAACCAACAAAAATTGACAAGAACCACGAAAAGTTCTTGTATTTTAAGATAAAATCTTACTCTATTAAGGAAAAAACTTCCAGCTCGCTGAAATATGTTCATTTGCTGAAAACCATCAAAACCTCGAAAAGTTCTTGTATTTGAAGATAAAATCTTTTTGCTTTGAAGAAGAAAGATCTAGCTGACTGAAATAAGTTCATTAGATGAAAACCAACAAAAATTGACAAGAACCACGAAAAGTTCTTGTATTTTAAGATAAAATCTTACTCTATTAAGGAAAAAACTTCTTGCTCGCTGAAATCTGTTCATTTGCTGAAAACCAACAAAACCAAGAAAAGTTCTTGTATTTGAAGATAAAATCTTTTTGCTGTGAAGAAGAAAAATCTAGCTGACTGAAATAAGTTCATTAGATGAAAACCAACAAAAATTGACAAGAACCACGAAAAGTTCTTGTATTTTAAGATAAAATCTTACGCTATTAAAGAAAAAACTTCTTGCTCGCTGAAATCTGTTCATTTGCTGAAAACCAACAAAACCACGAAAAGTTCTTGTATTTGAAGATAAAATCTTTTTGCTTTGAAGAAGAAAGATCTAGCTGACTGAAATAAGTTCATAAGATGAAAACCAACAAAAATTGTCAAGAACCACGAAAAGTTCTTGTATTTTAAGATAAAATCTTACTCTATTAAAGAAAAAACACCCAGATCGCTGAAATATGTTCATTTGCTGAAAACCAACAAAACCACGAAAAGTTCTTGTATTTGAAGATAAAATCTTTTTGCTTTGAAGAAGAAAGATCTAGCTGACTGAAATAAGTTCATTAGATGAAAACGAACAAAAATTGACAAGAACCACGAAAAGTTCTTGTATTTTAAGATAAAATCTTACGCTATTAAAGAAAAAACTTCTTGCTCGCTGAAATCTGTTCATTTGCTGAAAACCAACAAAACCACGAAAAGTTCTTGTATTTGAAGATGAAATCTTTTTGCTTTGAAGAAGAAAGATCTAGCTGACTGAAATAAGTTCATTAGATGAAAACCAACAAAAATTGACAAGAACCACGAAAAGTTCTTGTATTTTAAGATAAAATCTTACTCTATTAAGGAAAAAACTTCCAGCTCGGTGAAATATGTTCATTTGCTGAAAACCAACAAAACCACGAAAAGTTCATGTATTTGAAGATAAAATCTTTTTGCTGTGAAGAAGAAAAATCTAGCTGACTGAAATAAGTTCATTCGATGAAAACCAACAAAAATTGACAAGAACCACGAAAAGTTCTTGTATTTTAAGATAAAATCTTACGCTATTAAAGAAAAAACTTCTTGCTCGCTGAAATCTGTTCATTTGCTGAAAACCAACAAAACCACGAAAAGTTCTTGTATTTGAAGATGAAATCTTTTTGCTTTGAAGAAGAAAGATCGAGCTGACTGAAATAAGTTCATTAGATGAAAACCAACAAAAATTGACAAGAACCACGAAAAGTTCTTGTATTTTAAGATAAAATCTTACTCTATTAAGGAAAAAACTTCCAGCTCGCTGAAATATGTTCATTTGCTGAAAACCATCAAAACCTCGAAAAGTTCTTGTATTTGAAGATAAAATCTTTTTGCTTTGAAGAAGAAAGATCTAGCTGACTGAAATAAGTTCATTAGATGAAAACCAACAAAAATTGACAAGAACCACGAAAAGTTCTTGTATGTTAAGATAAAATCTTACTCTATTAAGGAAAAAACTTCCAGCTCGCTGAAATATGTTCATTTGCTGAAAACCATCAAAACCTCGAAAAGTTCTTGTATTTGAAGATAAAATCTTTTTGCTTTGAAGAAGAAAGATCTAGCTGACTGAAATAAGTTCATTAGATGAAAACCAACAAAAATTGACAAGAACCACGAAAAGTTCTTGTATTTTAAGATAAAATCTTACTCTATTAAGGAAAAAACTTCTTGCTCGCTGAAATCTGTTCATTTGCTGAAAACCAACAAAACCACGAAAAGTTCTTGTATTTGAAGATGAAATCTTTTTGCTTTGAAGAAGAAAGATCTAGCTGACTGAAATAAGTTCATTAGATGAAAACGAACAAAAATTGACAAGAACCACGAAAAGTTCTTGTATTTTAAGATAAAATCTTACGCTATTAAAGAAAAAACTTCTTGCTCGCTGAAATCTGTTCATTTGCTGAAAACCAACAAAACCACGAAAAGTTCTTGTATTTGAAGATAAAATCTTTTTGCTTTGAAGAAGAAAGATCTAGCTGACTGAAATAAGTTCATAAGATGAAAACCAACAAAAATTGACAAGAACCACGAAAAGTTCTTGTATTTTAAGATAAAATCTTACTCTATTCAGGAAAAAACTTCCAGCTCGCTGAAATATGTTCATTTGCTGAAAACCATCAAAACCACGAAAAGTTCTTGTATTTGAAGATAAAATCTTTTTGCTTTGAAGAAGAAAGATCTAGCTGACTGAAATAAGTTCATGAGATGAAAACGAACAAAAATTGACAAGAACCACGAAAAGTTCTTGTATTTTAAGATAAAATCTTACGCTATTAAAGAAAAAACTTCTTGCTCGCTGAAATCTGTTCATTTGCTGAAAACCAACAAAACCAAGAAAAGTTCTTGTATTTGAAGATAAAATCTTTTTGCTGTGAAGAAGAAAAATCTAGCTGACTGAAATAAGTTCATTAGATGAAAACGAACAAAAATTGACAAGAACCACGAAAAGTTCTTGTATTTTAAGATAAAATCTTACGCTATTAAAGAAAAAACTTCTTGCTCGCTGAAATCTGTTCATTTGCTGAAAACCAACAAAACCACGAAAAGTTCTTGTATTTGAAGATGAAATCTTTTTGCTTTGAAGAAGAAAGATCTAGCTGACTGAAATAAGTTCATTAGATGAAAACCAACAAAAATTGACAAGAACCACGAAAAGTTCTTGTATTTTAAGATAAAATCTTACTCTATTAAGGAAAAAACTTCCAGCTCGGTGAAATATGTTCATTTGCTGAAAACCAACAAAACCAAGAAAAGTTCTTGTATTTGAAGATAAAATCTTTTTGCTGTGAAGAAGAAAAATCTAGCTGACTGAAATAAGTTCATTCGATGAAAACCAACAAAAATTGACAAGAACCACGAAAAGTTCTTGTATTTTAAGATAAAATCTTACGCTATTAAAGAAAAAACTTCTTGCTCGCTGAAATCTGTTCATTTGCTGAAAACCAACAAAACCACGAAAAGTTCTTGTATTTGAAGATGAAATCTTTTTGCTTTGAAGAAGAAAGATCGAGCTGACTGAAATAAGTTCATTAGATGAAAACCAACAAAAATTGACAAGAACCACGAAAAGTTCTTGTATTTTAAGATAAAATCTTACTCTATTAAGGAAAAAACTTCCAGCTCGCTGAAATATGTTCATTTGCTGAAAACCATCAAAACCTCGAAAAGTTCTTGTATTTGAAGATAAAATCTTTTTGCTTTGAAGAAGAAAGATCTAGCTGACTGAAATAAGTTCATTAGATGAAAACCAACAAAAATTGACAAGAACCACGAAAAGTTCTTGTATTTTAAGATAAAATCTTACTCTATTAAGGAAAAAAATTTCTTGCTCGCTGAAATCTGTTCATTTGCTGAAAACCAACAAAACCACGAAAAGTTCTTGTATTTGAAGATGAAATCTTTTTGCTTTGAAGAAGAAAGATCTAGCTGACTGAAATAAGTTCATTGGATGAAAACCAACAAAAATTGACAAGAACCACGAAAAGTTCTTGTATTTTAAGATAAAATCTTACTCTATTTAGGAAAAAACTTCCAGCTCGCTGAAATATGTTCATTTGCTGAAAACCATCAAAACCTCGAAAAGTTCTTGTATTTGAAGATAAAATCTTTTTGCTTTGAAGAAGAAAGATCTAGCTGACTGAAATAAGTTCATTAGATGAAAACGAACAAAAATTGACAAGAACCACGAAAAGTTCTTGTATTTTAAGATAAAATCTTACTCTATTAAGGAAAAAACTTCCAGCTCGCTGAAATATGTTCATTTACTGAAAACCATCAAAACCACAAAAAGTTCTTGTATTTGAAGATAAAATCTTTTTGCTTTGAAGAAGAAAGATCTAGCTGACTGAAATAAGTTCATTAGATGAAAACGAACAAAAATTGACAAGAACCACGAAAAGTTCTTGTATTTTAAGATAAAATCTTACGCTATTAAAGAAAAAACTTCTTGCTCGCTGAAATCTGTTCATTTGCTGAAAACCAACAAAACCACGAAAAGTTCATGTATTTGAAGATAAAATCTTTTTGCTTTGAAGAAGAAAGATCTAGCTGACTGAAATAAGTTCATTCGATGAAAACCAACAAAAATTGACAAGAACCACGAAAAGTTCTTGTATTTTAAGATAAAATCTTACTCTATTAAGGAAAAAACTTCCAGCTCGCTGAAATATGTTCATTTGCTGAAAACCATCAAAACCACGAAAAGTTCTTGTATTTGAAGATAAAATCTTTTCGCTTTGAAGAAGAAAGATCTCGCTGACTGAAATAAGTTCATTAGATGAAAACGAACAAAAATTGACAAGAACCACGAAAAGTTCTTGTATTTTAAGATAAAATCTTACGCTATTTAAGAAAAAACTTCTTGCTCGCTCAAATCTGTTCATTTGCTGAAAACCAACAAAACCACGAAAAGTTCTTGTATTTGAAGATAAAATCTTTTTGCTTTGAAGAAGAAAGATCTCGCTGACTGAAATAAGTTCATAAGATGAAAACCAACAAAAATTGACAAGAACCACGAAAAGTTCTTGTATTTTAAGATAAAATCTTACTCTATTAAGGAAAAAACTTCCAGCTCGCTGAAATATGTTCATTTGCTGAAAACCATCAAAACCACGAAAAGTTCTTGTATTTGAAGATAAAATCTTTTTGCTTTGAAGAAGAAAGATCTAGCTGACTGAAATAAGTTCATTGGATGAAAACGAACAAAAATTGACAAGAACCACGAAAAGTTCTTGTATTTTAAGATAAAATCTTACGCTATTAAAGAAAAAACTTCTTGCTCGCTGAAATCTGTTCATTTGCTGAAAACCAACAAAACCAAGAAAAGTTCTTGTATTTGAAGATAAAATCTTTTTGCTGTGAAGAAGAAAAATCTAGCTGACTGAAATAAGTTCATTAGATGAAAACCAACAAAAATTGACAAGAACCACGAAAACTTCTTGTATTTTAAGATAAAATCTTACGCTATTAAAGAAAAAACTTCTTGCTCGCTGAAATCTGTTCATTTGCTGAAAACCAACAAAACCACGAAAAGTTCTTGTATTTGAAGATAAAATCTTTTTGCTTTGAAGAAGAAAGATCTAGCTGACTGAAATAAGTTCATAAGATGAAAACCAACAAAAATTGTCAAGAACCACGAAAAGTTCTTGTATTTTAAGATAAAATCTTACGCTATTAAAGAAAAAACACCCAGCTCGCTGAAATATGTTCATTTGCTGAAAACCAACAAAACCACGAAAAGTTCTTGTATTTGAAGATGAAATCTTTTTGCTTTGAAGAAGAAAGATCTCGCTGACTGAAATAAGTTCATTAGATGAAAACCAACAAAAATTGACAAGAACCACGAAAAGTTCTTGTATTTTAAGATAAAATCTTACTCTATTAAGGAAAAAACTTCCAGCTCGCTGAAATATGTTCATTTGCTGAAAACCATCAAAACCTCGAAAAGTTCTTGTATTTGAAGATAAAATCTTTTTGCTTTGAAGAAGAAAGATCTAGCTGACTGAAATAAGTTCATTAGATGAAAACCAACAAAAATTGACAAGAACCACGAAAACTTCTTGTATTTTAAGATAAAATCTTACGCTATTAAAGAAAAAACTTCTTGCTCGCTGAAATCTGTTCATTTGCTGAAAACCAACAAAACCACGAAAAGTTCTTGTATTTGAAGATAAAATCTTTTTGCTTTGAAGAAGAAAGATCTAGCTGACTGAAATAAGTTCATAAGATGAAAACCAACAAAAATTGTCAAGAACCACGAAAAGTTCTTGTATTTTAAGATAAAATCTTACGCTATTAAAGAAAAAACACCCAGCTCGCTGAAATATGTTCATTTGCTGAAAACCAACAAAACCACGAAAAGTTCTTGTATTTGAAGATGAAATCTTTTTGCTTTGAAGAAGAAAGATCTCGCTGACTGAAATAAGTTCATTAGATGAAAACCAACAAAAATTGACAAGAACCACGAAAAGTTCTTGTATTTTAAGATAAAATCTTACTCTATTAAGGAAAAAACTTCCAGCTCGCTGAAATATGTTCATTTGCTGAAAACCATCAAAACCTCGAAAAGTTCTTGTATTTGAAGATAAAATCTTTTTGCTTTGAAGAAGAAAGATCTAGCTGACTGAAATAAGTTCATTAGATGAAAACCAACAAAAATTGACAAGAACCACGAAAAGTTCTTGTATTTTAAGATAAAATCTTACTCTATTAAGGAAAAAACTTCCAGCTCGCTGAAATATGTTCATTTGCTGAAAACCATCAAAACCACGAAAAGTTCTTGTATTTGAAGATAAAATCTTTTCGCTTTGAAGAAGAAAGATCTCGCTGACTGAAATAAGTTCATGAGATGAAAACGAACAAAAATTGACAAGAACCACGAAAAGTTCTTGTATTTTAAGATAAAATCTTACGCTATTAAAGAAAAAACTTCTTGCTCGCTCAAATCTGTTCATTTGCTGAAAACCAACAAAACCACAAAAAGTTCTTGTATTTGAAGATAAAATCTTTTTGCTTTGAAGAAGAAAGATCTCGCTGACTGAAATAAGTTCATTAGATGAAAACCAACAAAAATTGACAAGAACCACGAAAAGTTCTTGTATTTTAAGATAAAATCTTACTCTATTAAGGAAAAAACTTCCAGCTCGCTGAAATATGTTCATTTGCTGAAAACCATCAAAACCTCGAAAAGTTCTTGTATTTGAAGATAAAATCTTTTTGCTTTGAAGAAGAAAGATCTAGCTGACTGAAATAAGTTCATTAGATGAAAACCAACAAAAATTGACAAGAACCACGAAAACTTCTTGTATTTTAAGATAAAATCTTACGCTATTAAAGAAAAAACTTCTTGCTCGCTGAAATCTGTTCATTTGCTGAAAACCAACAAAACCACGAAAAGTTCTTGTATTTGAAGATAAAATCTTTTTGCTTTGAAGAAGAAAGATCTAGCTGACTGAAATAAGTTCATAAGATGAAAACCAACAAAAATTGTCAAGAACCACGAAAAGTTCTTGTATTTTAAGATAAAATCTTACGCTATTAAAGAAAAAACACCCAGCTCGCTGAAATATGTTCATTTGCTGAAAACCAACAAAACCACGAAAAGTTCTTGTATTTGAAGATGAAATCTTTTTGCTTTGAAGAAGAAAGATCTCGCTGACTGAAATAAGTTCATTAGATGAAAACCAACAAAAATTGACAAGAACCACGAAAAGTTCTTGTATTTTAAGATAAAATCTTACTCTATTAAGGAAAAAACTTCCAGCTCGCTGAAATATGTTCATTTGCTGAAAACCATCAAAACCTCGAAAAGTTCTTGTATTTGAAGATAAAATCTTTTTGCTTTGAAGAAGAAAGATCTAGCTGACTGAAATAAGTTCATTAGATGAAAACCAACAAAAATTGACAAGAACCACGAAAAGTTCTTGTATTTTAAGATAAAATCTTACTCTATTAAGGAAAAAACTTCCAGCTCGCTGAAATATGTTCATTTGCTGAAAACCATCAAAACCACGAAAAGTTCTTGTATTTGAAGATAAAATCTTTTCGCTTTGAAGAAGAAAGATCTCGCTGACTGAAATAAGTTCATGAGATGAAAACGAACAAAAATTGACAAGAACCACGAAAAGTTCTTGTATTTTAAGATAAAATCTTACGCTATTAAAGAAAAAACTTCTTGCTCGCTCAAATCTGTTCATTTGCTGAAAACCAACAAAACCACAAAAAGTTCTTGTATTTGAAGATAAAATCTTTTTGCTTTGAAGAAGAAAGATCTCGCTGACTGAAATAAGTTCATAAGATGAAAACCAACAAAAATTGACAAGAACCACGAAAAGTTCTTGTATTTTAAGATAAAATCTTACTCTATTAAAGAAAAAACTTCCAGCTCGCTGAAATATGTTCATTTGCTGAAAACCATCAAAACCACGAAAAGTTCTTGTATTTGAAGATAAAATCTTTTTGCTTTGAAGAAGAAAGATCTAGCTGACTGAAATAAGTTCATTAGATGAAAACGAACAAAAATTGACAAGAACCACGAAAAGTTCTTGTATTTTAAGATAAAATCTTACGCTATTAAAGAAAAAACTTCTTGCTCGCTGAAATCTGTTCATTTGCTGAAAACCAACAAAACCAAGAAAAGTTCTTGTATTTGAAGATAAAATCTTTTTGCTTTGAAGAAGAAAGATCTAGCTGACTGAAATAAGTTCATAAGATGAAAACCAACAAAAATTGTCAAGAACCACGAAAAGTTCTTGTATTTTAAGATAAAATCTTACGCTATTAAAGAAAAAACACCCAGCTCGCTGAAATATGTTCATTTGCTGAAAACCAACAAAACCACGAAAAGTTCTTGTATTTGAAGATAAAATCTTTTTGCTTTGAAGAAGAAAGATCTCGCTGACTGAAATAAGTTCATCAGATGAAAACCAACAAAAATTGACAAGAACCACGAAAAGTTCTTGTATTTTAAGATAAAATCTTACTCTATTAAGGAAAAAACTTCCAGCTCGCTGAAATATGTTCATTTGCTGAAAACCATCAAAACCACGAAAAGTTCTTGTATTTGAAGATAAAATCTTGTTGCTTTGAAGAAGAAAGGTCTAGCTGACTGAAATAAGTTCATTAGATGAAAACGAACAAAAATTGACAAGAACCACGAAAAGTTCTTGTATTTTAAGATAAAATCTTACGCTATTAAAGAAAAAACTTCTTGCTCGCTGAAATCTGTTCATTTGCTGAAAACCAACAAAACCACGAAAAGTTCTTGTATTTTTAGATGAAATCTTTTTGCTTTGAAGAAGAAAGATCTAGCTGACTGAAATAAGTTCATCAGATGAAAACCAACAAAAATTGACAAGAACCACGAAAAGTTCTTGTATTTTAAGATAAAATCTTACTCTATTAAGGAAAAAACTTCCAGCTCGCTGAAATATGTTCATTTGCTGAAAACCATCAAAACCTCGAAAAGTTCTTGTATTTGAAGATAAAATCTTTTTGCTTTGAAGAAGAAAGATCTAGCTGACTGAAATAAGTTCATTAGATGAAAACCAACAAAAATTGACAAGAACCACGAAAAGTTCTTGTATTTTAAGATAAAATCTTACTCTATTAAGGAAAAAACTTCCAGCTCGCTGAAATATGTTCATTTGCTGAAAACCATCAAAACCACGAAAAGTTCTTGTATTTGAAGATAAAATCTTTTTGCTTTGAAGAAGAAAGATCTCGCTGACTGAAATAAGTTCATTAGATGAAAACGAACAAAAATTGACAAGAACCACGAAAAGTTCTTGTATTTTAAGATAAAATCTTACGCTATTAAAGAAAAAACTTCTTGCTCGCTGTAATCTGTTCATTTGCTGAAAACCAACAAAACCACGAAAAGTTCTTGTATTTGAAGATAAAATCTTTTTGCTTTGAAGAAGAAAGATCTAGCTGACTGAAATAAGTTCATTAGATGAAAACGAACAAAAATTGACAAGAACCACGAAAAGTTCTTGTATTTTAAGATAAAATCTTACTATATTCAGGAAAAAAACTTCCAGCTCGCTGAAATATGTTCATTTGCTGAAAACCAACAAAACCAAGAAAAGTTCTTGTATTTGAAGATAAAATCTTTTTGCTGTGAAGAAGAAAAATCTAGCTGACTGAAATAAGTTCATTAGATGAAAACCAACAAAAATTGACAAGAACCACGAAAAGTTCTTGTATTTTAAGATAAAATCTTACGCTATTAAAGAAAAAACTTCTTGCTCGCTGAAATCTGTTCATTTGCTGAAAACCAACAAAACCACGAAAAGTTCTTGTATTTGAAGATAAATCTTTTTGCTTTGAAGAAGAAAGATCTTGCTGACTGAAATAAGTTCATAAGATGAAAACGAACAAAAATTGACAAGAACCACGAAAAGTTCTTGTATTTTAAGATAAAATCTTACGCTATTAAAGAAAAAACTTCTTGCTCGCTGAAATCTGTTCATTTGCTGAAAACCAACAAAACCACGAAAAGTTCTTGTATTTGAAGATAAAATCTTTTTGCTTTGAAGAAGAAAGATCTAGCTGACTGAAATAAGTTCATTAGATGAAAACGAACAAAAATTGACAAGAACCACGAAAAGTTCTTGTATTTTAAGATAAAATCTTACTCTATTAAGGAAAAAACTTCCAGCTCGCTGAAATATGTTCATTTGCTGAAAACCAACAAAACCAAGAAAAGTTCTTGTATTTGAAGATAAAATCTTTTTGCTGTGAAGAAGAAAAATCTAGCTGACTGAAATAAGTTCATAAGATGAAAACCAACAAAAATTGACAAGAACCACGAAAAGTTCTTGTATTTTAAGATAAAATCTTACGCTATTAAAGAAAAAACTTCTTGCTCGCTGAAATCTGTTCATTTGCTGAAAACCAACAAAACCACGAAAAGTTCTTGTATTTGAAGATAAAATCTTTTTGCTTTGAAGAAGAAAGATCTTGCTGACTGAAATAAGTTCATAAGATGAAAACCAACAAAAATTGTCAAGAACCACGAAAAGTTCTTGTATTTTAAGATAAAATCTTACGCTATAAAAGAAAAAACACCCAGCTCGCTGAAATATGTTCATTTGCTGAAAACCAACAAAACCACGAAAAGTTCTTGTATTTGAAGATAAAATCTTTTTGCTTTGAAGAAGAAAGATCTAGCTGACTGAAATAAGTTCATTAGATGAAAACCAACAAAAATTGACAAGAACCACGAAAAGTTCTTGTATTTTAAGATAAAATCTTACGCTATTAAAGAAAAAACTTCTTGCTCGCTGAAATCTGTTCATTTGCTGAAAACCAACAAAACCACGAAAAGTTCTTGTATTTGAAGATGAAATCTTTTTGCTTTGAAGAAGAAAGATCGAGCTGACTGAAATAAGTTCATTAGATGAAAACCAACAAAAATTGACAAGAACCACGAAAAGTTCTTGTATTTTAAGATAAAATCTTACTCTATTAAGGAAAAAACTTCCAGCTCACTGAAATATGTTCATTTGCTGAAAACCATCAAAACCACGAAAAGTTCTTGTATTTGAAGATAAAATCTTTTTGCTTTGAAGAAGAAAGATCTAGCTGACTGAAATAAGTTCATAAGATGAAAACGAACAAAAATTGACAAGAACCACGAAAAGTTCTTGTATTTTAAGATAAAATCTTACGCTATTAAAGAAAAAACTTCTTGCTCGCTGAAATCTGTTCATTTGCTGAAAACCAACAAAACCACGAAAAGTTCTTGTATTTGAAGATAAAATCTTTTTGCTTTGAAGAAGAAAGATCGAGCTGACTGAAATAAGTTCATAAGATGAAAACCAACAAAAATTGACAAGAACCACGAAAAGTTCTTGTATTTTAAGATAAAATCTTACTCTATTAAGGAAAAAACTTCCAGCTCGCTGAAATATGTTCATTTGCTGAAAACCAACAAAACCAAGAAAAGTTCTTGTATTTGAAGATAAAATCTTTTTGCTGTGAAGAAGAAAAATCTAGCTGACTGAAATAAGTTCATTAGATGAAAACGAACAAAAATTGACAAGAACCACGAAAAGTTCTTGTATTTTAAGATAAAATCTTACGCTATTAAAGAAAAAACTTCTTGCTCGCTGAAATCTGTTCATTTGCTGAAAGCCAACAAAACCACGAAAAGTTCTTGTATTTGAAGATAAAATCTTTTTGCTTTGAAGAAGAAAGATCTAGCTGACTGAAATAAGTTCATTAGATGAAAACGAACAAAAATTGACAAGAACCACGAAAAGTTCTTGTATTTTAAGATAAAATCTTACTCTATTAAGGAAAAAACTTCCAGCTCGCTGAAATATGTTCATTTGCTGAAAACCAACAAAACCAAGAAAAGTTCTTGTATTTGAAGATAAAATCTTTTTGCTGTGAAGAAGAAAAATCTAGCTGACTGAAATAAGTTCATTGGATGAAAACCAACAAAAATTGACAAGAACCACGAAAAGTTCTTGTATTTTAAGATAAAATCTTACGCTATTAAAGAAAAAACTTCTTGCTCGCTGAAATCTGTTCATTTGCTGAAAACCAACAAAACCACGAAAAGTTCTTGTATTTGAAGATAAAATCTTTTTGCTTTGAAGAAGAAAGATCGAGCTGACTGAAATAAGTTCATAAGATGAAAACCAACAAAAATTGACAAGAACCACGAAAAGTTCTTGTATTTTAAGATAAAATCTTACTCTATTAAGGAAAAAACTTCCAGCTCGCTGAAATATGTTCATTTGCTGAAAACCAACAAAACCAAGAAAAGTTCTTGTATTTGAAGATAAAATCTTTTTGCTGTGAAGAAGAAAAATCTAGCTGACTGAAATAAGTTCATTAGATGAAAACCAACAAAAATTGACAAGAACCACGAAAAGTTCTTGTATTTTAAGATAAAATCTTACGCTATTAAAGAAAAAACTTCTTGCTCGCTGAAATCTGTTCATTTGCTGAAAACCAACAAAACCACGAAAAGTTCTTGTATTTGAAGATAAAATCTTTTTGCTTTGAAGAAGAAAGATCTAGCTGACTGAAATAAGTTCATTAGATGAAAACGAACAAAAATTGACAAGAACCACGAAAAGTTCTTGTATTTTAAGATAAAATCTTACTCTATTAAGGAAAAAACTTCCAGCTCGCTGAAATATGTTCATTTGCTGAAAACCAACAAAATCAAGAAAAGTTCTTGTATTTGAAGATAAAATCTTTTTGCTGTGAAGAAGAAAAATCTAGCTGACTGAAATAAGTTCATTAGATGAAAACCAACAAAAATTGACAAGAACCACGAAAAGTTCTTGTATTTTAAGATAAAATCTTACGCTATTAAAGAAAAAACTTCTTGCTCGCTGAAATCTGTTCATTTGCTGAAAACCAACAAAACCACGAAAAGTTCTTGTATTTGAAGATAAAATCTTTTTGCTTTGAAGAAGAAAGATCTTGCTGACTGAAATAAGTTCATAAGATGAAAACCAACAAAAATTGTCAAGAACCACGAAAAGTTCTTGTATTTTAAGATAAAATCTTACGCTATAAAAGAAAAAACACCCAGCTCGCTGAAATATGTTCATTTGCTGAAAACCAACAAAACCACGAAAAGTTCTTGTATTTGAAGATAAAATCTTTTTGCTTTGAAGAAGAAAGATCTAGCTGACTGAAATAAGTTCATTAGATGAAAACGAACAAAAATTGACAAGAACCACGAAAAGTTCTTGTATTTTAAGATAAAATCTTACGCTATTAAAGAAAAAACTTCTTGCTCGCTGAAATCTGTTCATTTGCTGAAAACCAACAAAACCACGAAAAGTTCTTGTATTTGAAGATGAAATCTTTTTGCTTTGAAGAAGAAAGATCTAGCTGACTGAAATAAGTTCATTAGATGAAAACCAACAAAAATTGACAAGAACCACGAAAAGTTCTTGTATTTTAAGATAAAATCTTACTCTATTAAGGAAAAAACTTCCAGCTCGCTGAAATATGTTCATTTGCTGAAAACCATCAAAACCTCGAAAAGTTCTTGTATTTGAAGATAAAATCTTTTTGCATTGAAGAAAAAAGATCTAGCTGACTGAAATAAGTTCATTAGATGAAAACCAACAAAAATTGACAAGAACCACGAAAAGTTCTTGTATTTTAAGATAAAATCTTACTCTATTAAGGAAAAAACTTCCAGCTCGCTGAAATATGTTCATTTGCTGAAAACCATCAAAACCACGAAAAGTTCTTGTATTTGAAGATAAAATCTTTTTGCTTTGAAGAAGAAAGATCTCGCTGACTGAAATAAGTTCATTAGATGAAAACGAACAAAAATTGACAAGAACCACGAAAAGTTCTTGTATTTTAAGATAAAATCTTACGCTATTAAAGAAAAAACTTCTTGCTCGCTGAAATCTGTTCATTTGCTGAAAACCAACAAAACCACGAAAAGTTCTTGTATTTGAAGATAAAATCTTTTTGCTTTGAAGAAGAAAGATCTAGCTGACTGAAATAAGTTCATTAGATGAAAACGAACAAAAATTGACAAGAACCACGAAAAGTTCTTGTATTTTAAGATAAAATCTTACTCTATTAAGGAAAAAACTTCCAGCTCGCTGAAATATGTTCATTTGCTGAAAACCAACAAAACCAAGAAAAGTTCTTGTATTTGAAGATAAAATCTTTTTGCTGTGAAGAAGAAAAATCTAGCTGACTGAAATAAGTTCATAAGATGAAAACCAACAAAAATTGACAAGAACCACGAAAAGTTCTTGTATTTTAAGATAAAATCTTACGCTATTAAAGAAAAAACTTCTTGCTCGCTGAAATCTGTTCATTTGCTGAAAACCAACAAAACCACGAAAAGTTCTTGTATTTGAAGATAAAATCTTTTTGCTTTGAAGAAGAAAGATCTTGCTGACTGAAATAAGTTCATAAGATGAAAACCAACAAAAATTGTCAAGAACCACGAAAAGTTCTTGTATTTTAAGGTAAAATCTTACGCTACAAAAGAAAAAACACCCAGCTCGCTGAAATATGTTCATTTGCTGAAAACCAACAAAACCACGAAAAGTTCTTGTATTTGAAGATAAAATCTTTTTGCTTTGAAGAAGAAAGATCTAGCTGACTGAAATAAGTTCATAAGATGAAAACGAACAAAAATTGACAAGAACCACGAAAAGTTCTTGTATTTTAAGATAAAATCTTACGCTATTGAAGAAAAAACTTCTTGCTCGCTGAAATCTGTTCATTTGCTGAAAACCAACAAAACCACGAAAAGTTCTTGTATTTGAAGATAAAATCTTTTTGCTTTGAAGAAGAAAGATCGAGCTGACTGAAATAAGTTCATAAGATGAAAACCAACAAAAATTGACAAGAACCACGAAAAGTTCTTGTATTTTAAGATAAAATCTTACTCTATTAAGGAAAAAACTTCCAGCTCGCTGAAATATGTTCATTTGCTGAAAACCAACAAAACCAAGAAAAGTTCTTGTATTTGAAGATAAAATCTTTTTGCTGTGAAGAAGAAAAATCTAGCTGACTGAAATAAGTTCATCAGATGAAAACCAACAAAAATTGACAAGAACCACGAAAAGTTCTTGTATTTTAAGATAAAATCTTACGCTATTAAAGAAAAAACTTCTTGCTCGCTGAAATCTGTTCATTTGCTGAAAACCAACAAAACCACGAAAAGTTCTTGTATTTGAAGATAAAATCTTTTTGCTTTGAAGAAGAAAGATCTTGCTGACTGAAATAAGTTCATAAGATGAAAACCAACAAAAATTGTCAAGAACCACGAAAAGTTCTTGTATTTTAAGATAAAATCTTACGCTATAAAAGAAAAAACACCCAGCTCGCTGAAATATGTTCATTTGCTGAAAACCAACAAAACCACGAAAAGTTCTTGTATTTGAAGATAAAATCTTTTTGCTTTGAAGAAGAAAGATCTAGCTGACTGAAATAAGTTCATTAGATGAAAACGAACAAAAATTGACAAGAACCACGAAAAGTTCTTGTATTTTAAGATAAAATCTTACGCTATTAAAGAAAAAACTTCTTGCTCGCTGAAATCTGTTCATTTGCTGAAAACCAACAAAACCACGAAAAGTTCTTGTATTTGAAGATGAAATCTTTTTGCTTTGAAGAAGAAATATCTAGCTGACTGAAATAAGTTCATAAGATGAAAACCAACAAAAATTGACAAGAACCACGAAAAGTTCTTGTATTTTAAGATAAAATCTTACTCTATTAAGGAAAAAACTTCCAGCTCGCTGAAATATGTTCATTTGCTGAAAACCATCAAAACCTCGAAAAGTTCTTGTATTTGAAGATAAAATCTTTTTGCTTTGAAGAAGAAAGATCTCGCTGACTGAAATAAGTTCATTAGATGAAAACCAACAAAAATTGACAAGAACCACGAAAAGTTCTTGTATTTTAAGATAAAATCTTACTCTATTAAGGAAAAAACTTCCAGCTCGCTGAAATATGTTCATTTGCTGAAAACCATCAAAACCTCGAAAAGTTCTTGTATTTGAAGATAAAATCTTTTTGCATTGAAGAAAAAAGATCTAGCTGACTGAAATAAGTTCATTAGATGAAAACCAACAAAAATTGACAAGAACCACGAAAAGTTCTTGTATTTTAAGATAAAATCTTACTCTATTAAGGAAAAAACTTCCAGCTCGCTGAAATATGTTCATTTGCTGAAAACCATCAAAACCACGAAAAGTTCTTGTATTTGAAGATAAAATCTTTTTGCTTTGAAGAAGAAAGATCTCGCTGACTGAAATAAGTTCATTAGATGAAAACGAACAAAAATTGACAAGAACCACGAAAAGTTCTTGTATTTTAAGATAAAATCTTACGCTATTAAAGAAAAAACTTCTTGCTCGCTGAAATCTGTTCATTTGCTGAAAACCAACAAAACCACGAAAAGTTCTTGTATTTGAAGATAAAATCTTTTTGCTTTGAAGAAGAAAGATCTAGCTGACTGAAATAAGTTCATTAGATGAAAACGAACAAAAATTGACAAGAACCACGAAAAGTTCTTGTATTTTAAGATAAAATCTTACTCTATTAAGGAAAAAACTTCCAGCTCGCTGAAATATGTTCATTTGCTGAAAACCAACAAAACCAAGAAAAGTTCTTGTATTTGAAGATAAAATCTTTTTGCTGTGAAGAAGAAAAATCTAGCTGACTGAAATAAGTTCATAAGATGAAAACCAACAAAAATTGACAAGAACCACGAAAAGTTCTTGTATTTTAAGATAAAATCTTACGCTATTAAAGAAAAAACTTCTTGCTCGCTGAAATCTGTTCATTTGCTGAAAACCAACAAAACCACGAAAAGTTCTTGTATTTGAAGATAAAATCTTTTTGCTTTGAAGAAGAAAGATCTTGCTGACTGAAATAAGTTCATAAGATGAAAACCAACAAAAATTGTCAAGAACCACGAAAAGTTCTTGTATTTTAAGATAAAATCTTACGCTACAAAAGAAAAAACACCCAGCTCGCTGAAATATGTTCATTTGCTGAAAACCAACAAAACCAAGAAAAGTTCTTGTATTTGAAGATAAAATCTTTTTGCTTTGAAGAAGAAAGATCGAGCTGACTGAAATAAGTTCATAAGATGAAAACCAACAAAAATTGACAAGAACCACGAAAAGTTCTTGTATTTTAAGATAAAATCTTACTCTATTAAGGAAAAAACTTCCAGCTCGCTGAAATATGTTCATTTGCTGAAAACCAACAAAACCAAGAAAAGTTCTTGTATTTGAAGATAAAATCTTTTTGCTGTGAAGAAGAAAAATCTAGCTGACTGAAATAAGTTCATCAGATGAAAACCAACAAAAATTGACAAGAACCACGAAAAGTTCTTGTATTTTAAGATAAAATCTTACGCTATTAAAGAAAAAACTTCTTGCTCGCTGAAATCTGTTCATTTGCTGAAAACCAACAAAACCACGAAAAGTTCTTGTATTTGAAGATAAAATCTTTTTGCTTTGAAGAAGAAAGATCTTGCTGACTGAAATAAGTTCATAAGATGAAAACCAACAAAAATTGTCAAGAACCACGAAAAGTTCTTGTATTTTAAGATAAAATCTTACGCTATAAAAGAAAAAACACCCAGCTCGCTGAAATATGTTCATTTGCTGAAAACCAACAAAACCACGAAAAGTTCTTGTATTTGAAGATAAAATCTTTTTGCTTTGAAGAAGAAAGATCTAGCTGACTGAAATAAGTTCATTAGATGAAAACGAACAAAAATTGACAAGAACCACGAAAAGTTCTTGTATTTTAAGATAAAATCTTACGCTATTAAAGAAAAAACTTCTTGCTCGCTGAAATCTGTTCATTTGCTGAAAACCAACAAAACCACGAAAAGTTCTTGTATTTGAAGATGAAATCTTTTTGCTTTGAAGAAGAAATATCTAACTGACTGAAATAAGTTCATAAGATGAAAACCAACAAAAATTGACAAGAACCACGAAAAGTTCTTGTATTTTAAGATAAAATCTTACTCTATTAAGGAAAAAACTTCCAGCTCGCTGAAATATGTTCATTTGCTGAAAACCATCAAAACCTCGAAAAGTTCTTGTATTTGAAGATAAAATCTTTTTGCTTTGAAGAAGAAAGATCTCGCTGACTGAAATAAGTTCATTAGATGAAAACCAACAAAAATTGACAAGAACCACGAAAAGTTCTTGTATTTTAAGATAAAATCTTACTCCATTAAGGAAAAAACTTCCAGCTCGCTGAAATATGTTCATTTGCTGAAAACCATCAAAACCACGAAAAGTTCTTGTATTTGAAGATAAAATCTTTTTGCTTTGAAGAAGAAAGATCTCGCTGACTGAAATAAGTTCATTAGATGAAAACGAACAAAAATTGACAAGAACCACGAAAAGTTCTTGTATTTTAAGATAAAATCTTACGCTATTAAAGAAAAAACTTCTTGCTCGCTGAAATCTGTTCATTTGCTGAAAACCAACAAAACCATGAAAAGTTCTTGTATTTGAAGATAAAATCTTTTTGCTTTGAAGAAGAAAGATCTTGCTGACTGAAATAAGTTCATTAGATGAAAACCAACAAAAATTGTCAAGAACCACGAAAAGTTCTTGTATTTTAAGATAAAATCTTACGCTATAAAAGAAAAAACACCCAGCTCGCTGAAATATGTTCATTTGCTGAAAACCAACAAAACCACGAAAAGTTCTTGTATTTGAAGATAAAATCTTTTTGCTTTGAAGAAGAAAGATCTAGCTGACTGAAATAAGTTCATTAGATGAAAACGAACAAAAATTGACAAGAACCACGAAAAGTTCTTGTATTTTAAGATAAAATCTTTTTGCTTTGAAGAAGAAAGATCTAGCTGACTGAAATAAGTTCATAAGATGAAAACCAACAAAAATTGACAAGAACCACGAAAAGTTCTTGTATTTTAAGATAAAATCTTACTCTATTAAGGAAAAAACTTCCAGCTCGCTGAAATATGTTCATTTGCTGAAAACCATCAAAACCTCGAAAAGTTCTTGTATTTGAAGATAAAATCTTTTTGCTTTGAAGAAGAAAGATCTCGCTGACTGAAATAAGTTCATTAGATGAAAACCAACAAAAATTGACAAGAACCACGAAAAGTTCTTGTATTTTAAGATAAAATCTTACTCCATTAAGGAAAAAACTTCCAGCTCGCTGAAATATGTTCATTTGCTGAAAACCATCAAAACCACGAAAAGTTCTTGTATTTGAAGATAAAATCTTTTTGCTTTGAAGAAGAAAGATCTCGCTGACTGAAATAAGTTCATTAGATGAAAACGAACAAAAATTGACAAGAACCACGAAAAGTTCTTGTATTTTAAGATAAAATCTTACGCTATTAAAGAAAAAACTTCTTGCTCGCTGAAATCTGTTCATTTGCTGAAAACCAACAAAACCATGAAAAGTTCTTGTATTTGAAGATAAAATCTTTTTGCTTTGAAGAAGAAAGATCTTGCTGACTGAAATAAGTTCATTAGATGAAAACCAACAAAAATTGTCAAGAACCACGAAAAGTTCTTGTATTTTAAGATAAAATCTTACGCTATAAAAGAAAAAACACCCAGCTCGCTGAAATATGTTCATTTGCTGAAAACCAACAAAACCACGAAAAGTTCTTGTATTTGAAGATAAAATCTTTTTGCTTTGAAGAAGAAAGATCTAGCTGACTGAAATAAGTTCATTAGATGAAAACGAACAAAAATTGACAAGAACCACGAAAAGTTCTTGTATTTTAAGATAAAATCTTTTTGCTTTGAAGAAGAAAGATCTAGCTGACTGAAATAAGTTCATAAGATGAAAACCAACAAAAATTGACAAGAACCACGAAAAGTTCTTGTATTTTAAGATAAAATCTTACTCTATTAAGGAAAAAACTTCCAGCTCGCTGAAATATGTTCATTTGCTGAAAACCATCAAAACCTCGAAAAGTTCTTGTATTTGAAGATAAAATCTTTTTGCTTTGAAGAAGAAAGATCTCGCTGACTGAAATAAGTTCATTAGATGAAAACCAACAAAAACTGACAAGAACCACGAAAAGTTCTTGTATTTTAAGATAAAATCTTACTCCATTAAGGAAAAAACTTCCAGCTCGCTGAAATATGTTCATTTGCTGAAAACCATCAAAACCACGAAAAGTTCTTGTATTTGAAGATAAAATCTTTTTGCTTTGAAGAAGAAAGATCTCGCTGACTGAAATAAGTTCATTAGATGAAAACGAACAAAAATTGACAAGAACCACGAAAAGTTCTTGTATTTTAAGATAAAATCTTACGCTATTAAAGAAAAAACTTCTTGCTCGCTGAAATCTGTTCATTTGCTGAAAACCAACAAAACCATGAAAAGTTCTTGTATTTGAAGATAAAATCTTTTTGCTTTGAAGAAGAAAGATCTTGCTGACTGAAATAAGTTCATTAGATGAAAACCAACAAAAATTGTCAAGAACCACGAAAAGTTCTTGTATTTTAAGATAAAATCTTACGCTATAAAAGAAAAAACACCCAGCTCGCTGAAATATGTTCATTTGCTGAAAACCAACAAAACCACGAAAAGTTCTTGTATTTGAAGATAAAATCTTTTTGCTTTGAAGAAGAAAGATCTAGCTGACTGAAATAAGTTCATTAGATGAAAACGAACAAAAATTGACAAGAACCACGAAAAGTTCTTGTATTTTAAGATAAAATCTTACTCTATTAAGGAAAAAACTTCCAGCTCGCTGAAATATGTTCATTTGCTGAAAACCATCAAAACCTCGAAAAGTTCTTGTATTTGAAGATAAAATCTTACGCTATTAAAGAAAAAACTTCTTGCTCGCTGAAATCTGTTCATTTGCTGAAAACCAACAAAACCACGAAAAGTTCTTGTATTTGAAGATGAAATCTTTTTGCTTTGAAGAAGAAAGATCTAGCTGACCGAAATAAGTTCATTAGATGAAAACCAACAAAAATTGACAAGAACCACGAAAAGTTCTTGTATTTTAAGATAAAATCTTACTCTATCAAGGAAAAAACTTCCAGCTCGCTGAAATATGTTCATTTGCTGAAAACCATCAAAACCTCGAAAAGTTCTTGTATTTGAAGATAAAATCTTTTTGCTTTGAAGAAGAAAGATCTAGCTGACTGAAATAAGTTCATTCGATGAAAACCAACAAAAATTGACAAGAACCACGAAAAGTTCTTGTATTTTAAGATAAAATCTGACTCTATTAAGGAAAAAACTTCCAGCTCGCTGAAATATGTTCATTTGCTGAAAACCATCAAAACCACGAAAAGTTCTTGTATTTGAAGATAAAATCTTTTTGCTTTGAAGAAGAAAGATCTCGCTGACTGAAATAAGTTCATTAGATGAAAACGAACAAAAATTGACAAGAACCACGAAAAGTTCTTGTATTTTAAGATAAAATCTTACGCTATTAAAGAAAAAACTTCTTGCTCGCTGAAATCTGTTCATTTGCTGAAAACCAACAAAACCATGAAAAGTTCTTGTATTTGAAGATAAAATCTTTTTGCTTTGAAGAAGAAAGATCTTGCTGACTGAAATAAGTTCATTAGATGAAAACCAACAAAAATTGTCAAGAACCACGAAAAGTTCTTGTATTTTAAGATAAAATCTTACGCTATAAAAGAAAAAACACCCAGCTCGCTGAAATATGTTCATTTGCTGAAAACCAACAAAACCACGAAAAGTTCTTGTATTTGAAGATAAAATCTTTTTGCTTTGAAGAAGAAAGATCTAGCTGACTGAAATAAGTTCATTAGATGAAAACGAACAAAAATTGACAAGAACCACGAAAAGTTCTTGTATTTTAAGATAAAATCTTACTCTATTAAGGAAAAAACTTCCAGCTCGCTGAAATATGTTCATTTGCTGAAAACCATCAAAACCTCGAAAAGTTCTTGTATTTGAAGATAAAATCTTACGCTATTAAAGAAAAAACTTCTTGCTCGCTGAAATCTGTTCATTTGCTGAAAACCAACAAAACCACGAAAAGTTCTTGTATTTGAAGATGAAATCTTTTTGCTTTGAAGAAGAAAGATCTAGCTGACCGAAATAAGTTCATTAGATGAAAACCAACAAAAATTGACAAGAACCACGAAAAGTTCTTGTATTTTAAGATAAAATCTTACTCTATCAAGGAAAAAACTTCCAGCTCGCTGAAATATGTTCATTTGCTGAAAACCATCAAAACCTCGAAAAGTTCTTGTATTTGAAGATAAAATCTTTTTGCTTTGAACAAGAAAGATCTAGCTGACTGAAATAAGTTCATTCGATGAAAACCAACAAAAATTGACAAGAACCACGAAAAGTTCTTGTATTTTAAGATAAAATCTGACTCTATTAAGGAAAAAACTTCCAGCTCGCTGAAATATGTTCATTTGCTGAAAACCAACAAAACCAAGAAAAGTTCTTGTATTTGAAGATAAAATCTTTTTGCTGTGAAGAAGAAAAATCTAGCTGACTGAAATAAGTTCATAAGATGAAAACCAACAAAAATTGACAAGAACCACGAAAAGTTCTTGTATTTTAAGATAAAATCTTACGCTATTAAAGAAAAAACTTCTTGCTCGCTGAAATCTGTTCATTTGCTGAAAACCAACAAAACCACGAAAAGTTCTTGTATTTGAAGATAAAATCTTTTTGCTTTGAAGAAGAAAGATCTTGCTGACTGAAATAAGTTCATAAGATGAAAACCAACAAAAATTGTCAAGAACTACGAAAAGTTCTTGTATTTTAAGATAAAATCTTACGCTATAAAAGAAAAAACACCCAGCTCGCTGAAATATGTTCATTTGCTGAAAACCAACAAAACCACGAAAAGTTCTTGTATTTGAAGATGAAATCTTTTTGCTTTGAAGAAGAAAGATCTAGCTGACTGAAATAAGTTCATAAGATGAAAACGAACAAAAATTGACAAGAACCACGAAAAGTTCTTGTATTTTAAGATAAAATCTTACTCTATTAAGGAAAAAACTTCCAGCTCGCTGAAATATGTTCATTTGCTGAAAACCATCAAAACCTCGAAAAGTTCTTGTATTTGAAGTTAAAATCTTTTTGCTTTGAAGAAGAAAGATCTAGCTGACTGAAATAAGTTCATTAGATGAAAACCAACAAAAATTGACAAGAACCACGAAAAGTTCTTGTATTTTAAGATAAAATCTTACTCTATTAAGGAAAAAACTTCCAGCTCGCTGAAATATGTTCATTTGCTGAAAACCATCAAAACCACGAAAAGTTCTTGTATTTGAAGATAAAATCTTTTTGCTTTGAAGAAGAAAGATCTCGCTGACTGAAATAAGTTCATTAGATGAAAACGAACAAAAATTGACAAGAACCACGAAAAGTTCTTGTATTTTAAGATAAAATCTTACGCTATTAAAGAAAAAACTTCTTGCTCGCTGAAATCTGTTCATTTGCTGAAAACCAACAAAACCACGAAAAGTTCTTGTATTTGAAGATAAAATCTTTTTGCTTTGAAGAAGAAAGATCTAGCTGACTGAAATAAGTTCATTAGATGAAAACGAACAAAAATTGACAAGAACCACGAAAAGTTCTTGTATTTTAAGATAAAATCTTACTCTATTAAGGAAAAAACTTCCAGCTCGCTGAAATATGTTCATTTGCTGAAAACCAACAAAACCAAGAAAAGTTCTTGTATTTGAAGATAAAATCTTTTTGCTGTGAAGAAGAAAAATCTAGCTGACTGAAATAAGTTCATAAGATGAAAACCAACAAAAATTGACAAGAACCACGAAAAGTTCTTGTATTTTAAGATAAAATCTTACGCTATTAAAGAAAAAACTTCTTGCTCGCTGAAATCTGTTCATTTGCTGAAAACCAACAAAACCACGAAAAGTTCTTGTATTTGAAGATAAAATCGTTTTGCTTTGAAGAAGAAAGATCTTGCTGACTGAAATAAGTTCATAAGATGAAAACCAACAAAAATTGTCAAGAACCACGAAAAGTTCTTGTATTTTAAGATAAAATCTTACGCTATAAAAGAAAAAACACCCAGCTCGCTGAAATATGTTCATTTGCTGAAAACCAACAAAACCACGAAAAGTTCTTGTATTTGAAGATAAAATCTTTTTGCTTTGAAGAAGAAAGATCTAGCTGACTGAAATAAGTTCATTTAATGAAAACGAACAAAAATTGACAAGAACCACGAAAAGTTCTTGTATTTTAAGATAAAATCTTACGCTATTAAAGAAAAAACTTCTTGCTCGCTGAAATCTGTTCATTTGCTGAAAACCAACAAAACCACGAAAAGTTCTTGTATTTGAAGATGAAATCTTTTTGCTTTGAAGAAGAAAGATCTAGCTGACTGAAATAAGTTCATTAGATGAAAACCAACAAAAATTGACAAGAACCACGAAAAGTTCTTGTATTTTAAGATAAAATCTTACTCTATTGAGGAAAAAACTTCCAGCTCGCTGAAATATGTTCATTTGCTGAAAACCATCAAAACCTCGAAAAGTTCTTGTATTTGAAGATAAAATCTTTTTGCTTTGAAGAAGAAAGATCTAGCTGACTGAAATAAGTTCATTAGATGAAAACCAACAAAAATTGACAAGAACCACGAAAAGTTCTTGTATTTTAAGATAAAATCTTACTCTATTAAGGAAAAAACTTCCAGCTCGCTGAAATATGTTCATTTGCTGAAAACCATCAAAACCACGAAAAGTTCTTGTATTTGAAGATAAAATCTTTTTGCTTTGAAGAAGAAAGATCTCGCTGACTGAAATAAGTTCATTAGATGAAAACGAACAAAAATTGACAAGAACCACGAAAAGTTCTTGTATTTTAAGATAAAATCTTACGCTATTAAAGAAAAAACTTCTTGCTCGCTGAAATCTGTTCATTTGCTGAAAACCAACAAAACCACGAAAAGTTCTTGTATTTGAAGATAAAATCTTTTTGCTTTGAAGAAGAAAGATCTAGCTGACTGAAATAAGTTCATTAGATGAAAACGAACAAAAATTGACAAGAACCACGAAAAGTTCTTGTATTTTAAGATAAAATCTTACTCTATTAAGGAAAAAACTTCCAGCTCGCTGAAATATGTTCATTTGCTGAAAACCTACAAAACCAAGAAAAGTTCTTGTATTTGAAGATAAAATCTTTTTGCTGTGAAGAAGAAAAATCGAGCTGACTGAAATAAGTTCATAAGATGAAAACCAACAAAAATTGACAAGAACCACGAAAAGTTCTTGTATTTTAAGATAAAATCTTACGCTATTAAAGAAAAAACTTCTTGCTCGCTGAAATCTGTTCATTTGCTGAAAACCAACAAAACCACGAAAAGTTCTTGTATTTGAAGATAAAATCTTTTTGCTTTGAAGAAGAAAGATCTCGCTGACTGAAATAAGTTCATTAGATGAAAACGAACAAAAATTGACAAGAACCACGAAAAGTTCTTGTATTTTAAGATAAAATCTTACGCTATTAAAGAAAAAACTTCTTGCTCGCTGAAATCTGTTCATTTGCTGAAAACCAACAAAACCACGAAAAGTTCTTGTATTTGAAGATAAAATCTTTTTGCTTTGAAGAAGAAAGATCTAGCTGACTGAAATAAGTTCATTAGATGAAAACGAACAAAAATTGACAAGAACCACGAAAAGTTCTTGTATTTTAAGATAAAATCTTACTCTATTAAGGAAAAAACTTCCAGCTCGCTGAAATATGTTCATTTGCTGAAAACCAACAAAACCTCGAAAAGTTCTTGTATTTGAAGATAAAATCTTTTTGCTGTGAAGAAGAAAAATCTAGCTGACTGAAATAAGTTCATAAGATGAAAACCAACAAAAATTGACAAGAACCACGAAAAGTTCTTGTATTTTAAGATAAAATCTTACGCTATTAAAGAAAAAACTTCTTGCTCGCTGAAATCTGTTCATTTGCTGAAAACCAACAAAACCACGAAAAGTTCTTGTATTTGAAGATAAAATCTTTTTGCTTTGAAGAAGAAAGATCTTGCTGACTGAAATAAGTTCATAAGATGAAAACCAACAAAAATTGTCAAGAACCACGAAAAGTTCTTGTATTTTAAGATAAAATCTTACGCTATAAAAGAAAAAACACCCAGCTCGCTGAAATATGTTCATTTGCTGAAAACCAACAAAACCACGAAAAGTTCTTGTATTTGAAGATAAAATCTTTTTGCTTTGAAGAAGAAAGATCTAGCTGACTGAAATAAGTTCATTTAATGAAAACGAACAAAAATTGACAAGAACCACGAAAAGTTCTTGTATTTTAAGATAAAATCTTACGCTATTAAAGAAAAAACTTCTTGCTCGCTGAAATCTGTTCATTTGCTGAAAACCAACAAAACCACGAAAAGTTCTTGTATTTGAAGATGAAATCTTTTTGCTTTGAAGAAGAAAGATCTAGCTGACTGAAATAAGTTCATTAGATGAAAACCAACAAAAATTGACAAGAACCACGAAAAGTTCTTGTATTTTAAGATAAAATCTTACTCTATTGAGGAAAAAACTTCCAGCTCGCTGAAATATGTTCATTTGCTGAAAACCATCAAAACCTCGAAAAGTTCTTGTATTTGAAGATAAAATCTTTTTGCTTTGAAGAAGAAAGATCTAGCTGACTGAAATAAGTTCATTAGATGAAAACCAACAAAAATTGACAAGAACCACGAAAAGTTCTTGTATTTTAAGATAAAATCTTACTCTATTAAGGAAAAAACTTCCAGCTCGCTGAAATATGTTCATTTGCTGAAAACCATCAAAACCACGAAAAGTTCTTGTATTTGAAGATAAAATCTTTTTGCTTTGAAGAAGAAAGATCTCGCTGACTGAAATAAGTTCATTAGATGAAAACGAACAAAAATTGACAAGAACCACGAAAAGTTCTTGTATTTTAAGATAAAATCTTACGCTATTAAAGAAAAAACTTCTTGCTCGCTGAAATCTGTTCATTTGCTGAAAACCAACAAAACCACGAAAAGTTCTTGTATTTGAAGATAAAATCTTTTTGCTTTGAAGAAGAAAGATCTAGCTGACTGAAATAAGTTCATTCGATGAAAACGAACAAAAATTGACAAGAACCACGAAAAGTTCTTGTATTTTAAGATAAAATCTTACTCTATTAAGGAAAAAACTTCCAGCTCGCTGAAATATGTTCATTTGCTGAAAACCTACAAAACCAAGAAAAGTTCTTGTATTTGAAGATAAAATCTTTTTGCTGTGAAGAAGAAAAATCGAGCTGACTGAAATAAGTTCATTAGATGAAAACCAACAAAAATTGACAAGAACCACGAAAAGTTCTTGTATTTTAAGATAAAATCTTACGCTATTAAAGAAAAAACTTCTTGCTCGCTGAAATCTGTTCATTTGCTGAAAACCAACAAAACCACGAAAAGTTCTTGTATTTGAAGATAAAATCTTTTTGCTTTGAAGAAGAAAGATCTAGCTGACTGAAATAAGTTCATAAGATGAAAACCAACAAAAATTGTCAAGAACCACGAAAAGTTCTTGTATTTTAAGATAAAATCTTACGCTATAAAAGAAAAAACACCCAGCTCGCTGAAATATGTTCATTTGCTGAAAACCAACAAAACCACGAAAAGTTCTTGTATTTGAAGATAAAATCTTTTTGCTTTGAAGAAGAAAGATCTAGCTGACTGAAATAAGTTCATTAGATGAAAACGAACAAAAATTGACAAGAACCACGAAAAGTTCTTGTATTTTAAGATAAAATCTTACGCTATTAAAGAAAAAACTTCTTGCTCGCTGAAATCTGATCATTTGCTGAAAACCAACAAAACCACGAAAAGTTCTTGTATTTGAAGATAAAATCTTTTTGCTTTGAAGAAGAAAGATCTCGCTGACTGAAATAAGTTCATTAGATGAAAACGAACAAAAATTGACAAGAACCACGAAAAGTTCTTGTATTTTAAGATAAAATCTTACGCTATTAAAGAAAAAACTTCTTGCTCGCTGAAATCTGTTCATTTGCTGAAAACCAACAAAACCACGAAAAGTTCTTGTATTTGAAGATAAAATCTTTTTGCTTTGAAGAAGAAAGATCTCGCTGACTGAAATAAGTTCATTAGATGAAAACGAACAAAAATTGACAAGAACCACGAAAAGTTCTTGTATTTTAAGATAAAATCTTACGCTATTAAAGAAAAAACTTCTTGCTCGCTGAAATCTGTTCATTTGCTGAAAACCAACAAAACCACGAAAAGTTCTTGCATTTGAAGATGAAATCTTTTTGCTTTGAAGAAGAAAGATCGAGCTGACTGAAATAAGTTCATTAGATGAAAACCAACAAAAATTGACAAGAACCACGAAAAGTTCTTGTATTTTAAGATAAAATCTTACTCTATTAAGGAAAAAACTTCCAGCTCACTGAAATATGTTCATTTGCTGAAAACCATCAAAACCAAGAAAAGTTCTTGTATTTGAAGATAAAATCTTTTTGCTTTGAAGAAGAAAGATCTAGCTGACTGAAATCAGTTCATAAGATGAAAACGAACAAAAATTGACAAGAACCACGAAAAGTTCTTGTATTTTAAGATAAAATCTTACGCTATTAAAGAAAAAACTTCTTGCTCGCTGAAATCTGTTCATTTGCTGAAAACCAACAAAACCACGAAAAGTTCTTGTATTTGAAGATAAAATCTTTTTGCTTTGAAGAAGAAAGATCGAGCTGACTGAAATAAGTTCATTAGATGAAAACCAACAAAAATTGACAAGAACCACGAAAAGTTCTTGTATTTTAAGATAAAATCTTACTCTATTAAGGAAAAAACTTCCAGCTCGCTGAAATATGTTCATTTGCTGAAAACCAACAAAACCAAGAAAAGTTCTTGTATTTGAAGATAAAATCTTTTTGCTGTGAAGAAGAAAAATCTAGCTGACTGAAATAAGTTCATTGGATGAAAACCAACAAAAATTGACAAGAACCACGAAAAGTTCTTGTATTTTAAGATAAAATCTTACGCTATTAAAGAAAAATCTTCTTGCTCGCTGAAATCTGTTCATTTGCTGAAAACCAACAAAACCACGAAAAGTTCTTGTATTTGAAGATAAAATCTTTTTGCTTTGAAGAAGAAAGATCTAGCTGACTGAAATAAGTTCATAAGATGAAAACCAACAAAAATTGTCAAGAACCACGAAAAGTTCTTGTATTTTAAGATAAAATCTTACGCTATTAAAGAAAAAACACCCAGCTCGCTGAAATATGTTCATTTGCTGAAAACCAACAAAACCACGAAAAGTTCTTGTATTTGAAGATAAAATCTTTTTGCTTTGAAGAAGAAAGATCTTGCTGACTGAAATAAGTTCATTAGATGAAAACGAACAAAAATTGACAAGAACCACGAAAAGTTCTTGTATTTTAAGATAAAATCTTACTTTATTAAGGAAAAAACTTCCAGCTCACTGAAATATGTTCATTTGCTGAAAACCATCAAAACCACGAAAAGTTCTTGTATTTGAAGATAAAATCTTTTTGCTTTGAAGAAAAAAGATCTAGCTGACTGAAATAAGTTCATAAGATGAAAACGAACAAAAATTGATAAGAACCACGAAAAGTTCTTGTATTTTAAGATAAAATCTTACGCTATTAAAGAAAAAACTTCTTGCTCGCTGAAATCTGTTCATTTGCTGAAAACCAACAAAACCACGAAAAGTTCTTGTATTTGAAGATGAAATCTTTTTGCTTTGAAGAAGAAAGATCTAGCTGACTGAAATAAGTTCATTAGATGAAAACCAACAAAAATTGACAAGAACCACGAAAAGTTCTTGTATTTTAAGATAAAATCTTACTCTATTGAGGAAAAAACTTCCAGCTCGCTGAAATATGTTCATTTGCTGAAAACCATCAAAACCTCGAAAAGTTCTTGTATTTGAAGATAAAATCTTTTTGCTTTGAAGAAGAAAGATCTAGCTGACTGAAATAAGTTCATTAGATGAAAACCAACAAAAATTGACAAGAACCACGAAAAGTTCTTGTATTTTAAGATAAAATCTTACTCTATTAAGGAAAAAACTTCCAGCTCGCTGAAATATGTTCATTTGCTGAAAACCATCAAAACCACGAAAAGTTCTTGTATTTGAAGATAAAATCTTTTTGCTTTGAAGAAGAAAGATCTCGCTGACTGAAATAAGTTCATTAGATGAAAACGAACAAAAATTGACAAGAACCACGAAAAGTTCTTGTATTTTAAGATAAAATCTTACGCTATTAAAGAAAAAACTTCTTGCTCGCTGAAATCTGTTCATTTGCTGAAAACCAACAAAACCACGAAAAGTTCTTGTATTTGAAGATAAAATCTTTTTGCTTTGAAGAAGAAAGATCTAGCTGACTGAAATAAGTTCATTCGATGAAAACGAACAAAAATTGACAAGAACCACGAAAAGTTCTTGTATTTTAAGATAAAATCTTACTCTATTAAGGAAAAAACTTCCAGCTCGCTGAAATATGTTCATTTGCTGAAAACCTACAAAACCAAGAAAAGTTCTTGTATTTGAAGATAAAATCTTTTTGCTGTGAAGAAGAAAAATCGAGCTGACTGAAATAAGTTCATTAGATGAAAACCAACAAAAATTGACAAGAACCACGAAAAGTTCTTGTATTTTAAGATAAAATCTTACGCTATTAAAGAAAAAACTTCTTGCTCGCTGAAATCTGTTCATTTGCTGAAAACCAACAAAACCACGAAAAGTTCTTGTATTTGAAGATAAAATCTTTTTGCTTTGAAGAAGAAAGATCTAGCTGACTGAAATAAGTTCATAAGATGAAAACCAACAAAAATTGTCAAGAACCACGAAAAGTTCTTGTATTTTAAGATAAAATCTTACGCTATAAAAGAAAAAACACCCAGCTCGCTGAAATATGTTCATTTGCTGAAAACCAACAAAACCACGAAAAGTTCTTGTATTTGAAGATAAAATCTTTTTGCTTTGAAGAAGAAAGATCTAGCTGACTGAAATAAGTTCATTAGATGAAAACGAACAAAAATTGACAAGAACCACGAAAAGTTCTTGTATTTTAAGATAAAATCTTACGCTATTAAAGAAAAAACTTCTTGCTCGCTGAAATCTGATCATTTGCTGAAAACCAACAAAACCACGAAAAGTTCTTGTATTTGAAGATAAAATCTTTTTGCTTTGAAGAAGAAAGATCTCGCTGACTGAAATAAGTTCATTAGATGAAAACGAACAAAAATTGACAAGAACCACGAAAAGTTCTTGTATTTTAAGATAAAATCTTACGCTATTAAAGAAAAAACTTCTTGCTCGCTGAAATCTGTTCATTTGCTGAAAACCAACAAAACCACGAAAAGTTCTTGTATTTGAAGATAAAATCTTTTTGCTTTGAAGAAGAAAGATCTCGCTGACTGAAATAAGTTCATTAGATGAAAACGAACAAAAATTGACAAGAACCACGAAAAGTTCTTGTATTTTAAGATAAAATCTTACGCTATTAAAGAAAAAACTTCTTGCTCGCTGAAATCTGTTCATTTGCTGAAAACCAACAAAACCACGAAAAGTTCTTGCATTTGAAGATGAAATCTTTTTGCTTTGAAGAAGAAAGATCGAGCTGACTGAAATAAGTTCATTAGATGAAAACCAACAAAAATTGACAAGAACCACGAAAAGTTCTTGTATTTTAAGATAAAATCTTACTCTATTAAGGAAAAAACTTCCAGCTCACTGAAATATGTTCATTTGCTGAAAACCATCAAAACCAAGAAAAGTTCTTGTATTTGAAGATAAAATCTTTTTGCTTTGAAGAAGAAAGATCTAGCTGACTGAAATCAGTTCATAAGATGAAAACGAACAAAAATTGACAAGAACCACGAAAAGTTCTTGTATTTTAAGATAAAATCTTACGCTATTAAAGAAAAAACTTCTTGCTCGCTGAAATCTGTTCATTTGCTGAAAACCAACAAAACCACGAAAAGTTCTTGTATTTGAAGATAAAATCTTTTTGCTTTGAAGAAGAAAGATCGAGCTGACTGAAATAAGTTCATTAGATGAAAACCAACAAAAATTGACAAGAACCACGAAAAGTTCTTGTATTTTAAGATAAAATCTTACTCTATTAAGGAAAAAACTTCCAGCTCGCTGAAATATGTTCATTTGCTGAAAACCAACAAAACCAAGAAAAGTTCTTGTATTTGAAGATAAAATCTTTTTGCTGTGAAGAAGAAAAATCTAGCTGACTGAAATAAGTTCATTGGATGAAAACCAACAAAAATTGACAAGAACCACGAAAAGTTCTTGTATTTTAAGATAAAATCTTACGCTATTAAAGAAAAATCTTCTTGCTCGCTGAAATCTGTTCATTTGCTGAAAACCAACAAAACCACGAAAAGTTCTTGTATTTGAAGATAAAATCTTTTTGCTTTGAAGAAGAAAGATCTAGCTGACTGAAATAAGTTCATAAGATGAAAACCAACAAAAATTGTCAAGAACCACGAAAAGTTCTTGTATTTTAAGATAAAATCTTACGCTATTAAAGAAAAAACACCCAGCTCGCTGAAATATGTTCATTTGCTGAAAACCAACAAAACCACGAAAAGTTCTTGTATTTGAAGATAAAATCTTTTTGCTTTGAAGAAGAAAGATCTTGCTGACTGAAATAAGTTCATTAGATGAAAACGAACAAAAATTGACAAGAACCACGAAAAGTTCTTGTATTTTAAGATAAAATCTTACTTTATTAAGGAAAAAACTTCCAGCTCACTGAAATATGTTCATTTGCTGAAAACCATCAAAACCACGAAAAGTTCTTGTATTTGAAGATAAAATCTTTTTGCTTTGAAGAAAAAAGATCTAGCTGACTGAAATAAGTTCATAAGATGAAAACGAACAAAAATTGATAAGAACCACGAAAAGTTCTTGTATTTTAAGATAAAATCTTACGCTATTAAAGAAAAAACTTCTTGCTCGCTGAAATCTGTTCATTTGCTGAAAACCAACAGAACCACGAAAAGTTCTTGTATTTGAAGATAAAATCTTTTTGCTTTGAAGAAGAAAGATCGAGCTGACTGAAATAAGTTCATAAGATGAAAACCAACAAAAATTGACAAGAACCACGAAAAGTTCTTGTATTTTAAGATAAAATCTTACTCTATTAAGGAAAAAACTTCCAGCTCGCTGAAATATGTTCATTTGCTGAAAACCAACAAAACCAAGAAAAGTTCTTGTGTTTGAAGATAAAATCTTTTTGCTGTGAAGAAGAAAAATCTAGCTGACTGAAATAAGTTCATTCGATGAAAACCAACAAAAATTGACAAGAACCACGAAAAGTTCTTGTATTTTAAGATAAAATCTTACCCTATTAAAGAAAAAACTTCTTGCTCGCTGAAATCTGTTCATTTGCTGAAAACCAACAAAACCACGAAAAGTTCTTGTATTTGAAGATAAAATCTTTTTGCTTTGAAGAAGAAAGATCTAGCTGACTGAAATAAGTTCATAAGATGAAAACCAACAAAAATTGTCAAGAACCACGAAAAGTTCTTGTATTTTAAGATAAAATCTTACGCTATAAAAGAAAAAACACCCAGCTCGCTGAAATATGTTCATTTGCTGAAAACCAACAAAACCACGAAAAGTTCTTGTATTTGAAGATAAAATCTTTTTGCTTTGAAGAAGAAAGATCTAGCTGACTGAAATAAGTTCATTAGATGAAAACGAACAAAAATTGACAAGAACCACGAAAAGTTCTTGTATTTTAAGATAAAATCTTACTCTATCAAGGAACAAACTTCCAGCTCGCTGAAATATGTTCATTTGCTGAAAACCATCAAAACCACGAAAAGTTCTTGTATTTGAAGATAAAATCTTTTTGCTTTGAAGAAGAAAGATCTTGCTGACTGAAATAAGTTCATCAGATGAAAACCAACAAAAATTGACAAGAACCACGAAAAGTTCTTGTATTTTAAGATAAAATCTTACTCTATTAAGGAAAAAACTTCCAGCTCGCTGAAATATGTTCATTTGCTGAAAACCATCAAAACCTCGAAAAGTTCTTGTATTTGAAGATAAAATCTTTTTGCTTTGAAGAAGAAAGATCGAGCTGACTGAAATAAGTTCATTAGATGAAAACCAACAAAAATTGACAAGAACCACGAAAAGTTCTTGTATTTTAAGATAAAATCTTACTCTATTAAGGAAAAAACATCCAGCTCGCTGAAATATGTTCATTTGCTGAAAACCATCAAAACCACGAAAAGTTCTTGTATTTGAAGATAAAATCTTTTTGCTTTGAACAAGAAAGATCTAGCTGACTGAAATAAGTTCATTAGATGAAAGCGAACAAAAATTGACAAGAACCACGAAATGTTCTTGTATTTTAAGATAAAATCTGACGCTATTAAGGAAAAAACTTCCAGCTCGCTGAAATATGTTCATTTGCTGAAAACCATCAAAACCACGAAAAGTTCTTGTATTTGAAGATAAAATCTTTTTGCTTTGAAGAAGAAAGATCTTGCTGACTGAAATAAGTTCATTGGATGAAAACGAACAAAAATTGACAAGAACCACGAAAAGTTCTTGTATTTTAAGATAAAATCTTACGCTATTAAAGAAAAAACTTCTTGCTCGCTGAAATCTGTTCATTTGCTGAAAACCAACAAAACCACGAAAAGTTCTTGTATTTGAAGATAAAATCTTTTTGCTGTGAAGAAGAAAAATCTAGCTGACTGAAATAAGTTCATAAGATGAAAACCAACAAAAATTGACAAGAACCACGAAAAGTTCTTGTATTTTAAGATAAAATCTTACGCTATTAAAGAAAAAACTTCTTGCTCGCTGAAATCTGTTCATTTGCTGAAAACCAACAAAACCAAGAAAAGTTCTTGTATTTGAAGATAAAATCTTTTTGCTTTGAAGAAGAAAGATCTAGCTGACTGAAATAAGTTCATAAGATGAAAACGAACAAAAATTGACAAGAACCACGAAACGTTCTTGTATTTTAAGATAAAATCTTACTCTATTAAGGAAAAAACTTCCAGCTCGCTGAAATATGTTCATTTGCTGAAAACCAACAAAACCAAGAAAAGTTCTTGTATTTGAAGATAAAATCTTTTTGCTGTGAAGAAGAAAAATCTAGCTGACTGAAATAAGTTCATTAGATGAAAACCAACAAAAATTGACAAGAACCACGAAAAGTTCTTGTATTTTAAGATAAAATCTTACGCTATGAAAGAAAAAACTTCTTGCTCGCTGAAATCTGTTCATTTGCTGAAAACCAACAAAACCACGAAAAGTTCTTGTATTTGAAGATAAAATCTTTTTGCTTTGAAGAAGAAAGATCTAGCTGACTGAAATAAGTTCATAAGATGAAAACCAACAAAAATTGTCAAGAACCACGAAAAGTTCTTGTATTTTAAGATAAAATCTTACGCTATAAAAGAAAAAACACCCAGCTCGCTGAAATCTGTTCATTTGCTGAAAACCAACAAAACCACGAAAAGTTCTTGTATTTGAAGATAAAATCTTTTTGCTTTGAAGAAGAAAGATCTAGCTGACTGAAATAAGTTCATTAGATGAAAACGAACAACAATTGACAAGAACCACGAAAAGTTCTTGTATTTTAAGATAAAATCTTACGCTATTAAAGAAAAAACTTCTTGCTCGCTGAAATCTGTTCATTTGCTGAAAACCAACAAAATCACGAAAAGTTCTTGTATTTGAAGATGAAATCTTTTTGCTTTGAAGAAGAAAGATCTAGCTGACTGAAATAAGTTCATTAGATGAAAACCAACAAAAATTGACAAGAACCACGAAAAGTTCTTGTATTTTAAGATAAAATCTTACTCTATTAAGGAAAAAACTTCCAGCTCACTGAAATATGTTCATTTGCTGAAAACCATCAAAACCACGAAAAGTTCTTGTATTTGAAGATAAAATCTTTTTGCTTTGAAGAAAAAAGATCTAGCTGACTGAAATAAGTTCATCAGATGAAAACCAACAAAAATTGACAAGAACCACGAAAAGTTCTTATATTTTAAGATAAAATCTTACTCTATTAAGGAAAAAACTTCCAGCTCGCTGAAATATGTTCATTTGCTGAAAACCAACAAAACCAAGAAAAGTTCTTGTATTTGAAGATAAAATCTTTTTGCTGTGAAGAAGAAAAATCTAGCTGACTGAAATAAGTTCATTAGATGAAAACCAACAAAAATTGACAAGAACCACGAAAAGTTCTTGTATTTTAAGATAAAATCTTACGCTATTAAAGAAAAAACTTCTTGCTCGCTGAAATCTGTTCATTTGCTGAAAACCAACAAAACCACGAAAAGTTCTTGTATTTGAAGATAAAATCTTTTTGCTTTGAAGAAGAAAGATCTAGCTGAGTGAAATAAGTTCATTAGATGAAAACGAACAAAAATTGACAAGAACCACGAAAAGTTCTTGTATTTTAAGATAAAATCTTACGCTATTAAAGAAAAAACTTCTTGCTCGCTGAAATCTGTTCATTTGCTGAAAACCAACAAAACCACGAAAAGTTCTTGTATTTGAAGATAAAATCTTTTTGCTTTGAAGAAGAAAGATCTAGCTGACTGAAATAAGTTCATTAGATGAAAACCAACAAAAATTGACAAGAACCACGAAAAGTTCTTGTATTTTAAGATAAAATCTTACTCTATTAAGGAAAAAACTTCCAGCTCACTGAAATATGTTCATTTGCTGAAAACCATCAAAACCACGAAAAGTTCTTGTATTTGAAGATAAAATCTTTTTGCTTTGAAGAAAAAAGATCTAGCTGACTGAAATAAGTTCATAAGATGAAAACGAACAAAAATTGACAAGAACCACGAAAAGTTCTTGTATTTTAAGATAAAATCTTACTCTATTAAGGAAAAAACTTCCAGCTCGCTGAAATATGTTCATTTGCTGAAAACCAACAAAACCAAGAAAAGTTCTTGTATTTGAAGATAAAATCTTTTTGCTGTGAAGAAGAAAAATCTAGCTGACTGAAATAAGTTCATTAGATGAAAACCAACAAAAATTGACAAGAACCACGAAAAGTTCTTGTATTTTAAGATAAAATCTTACGCTATTAAAGAAAAAACTTCTTGCTCGCTGAAATCTGTTCATTTGCTGAAAACCAACAAAACCACGAAAAGTTCTTGTATTTGAAGATAAAATCTTTTTGCTTTGAAGAAGAAAGATCTAGCTGACTGAAATAAGTTCATAAGATGAAAACCAACAAAAATTGTCAAGAACCACGAAAAGTTCTTGTATTTTAAGATAAAATCTTACGCTATAAAAGAAAAAACACCCAGCTCGCTGAAATCTGTTCATTTGCTGAAAACCAACAAAACCACGAAAAGTTCTTGTATTTGAAGATAAAATCTTTTTGCTTTGAAGAAGAAAGATCTAGCTGACTGAAATAAGTTCATTAGATGAAAACGAACAAAAATTGACAAGAACCACGAAAAGTTCTTGTATTTTAAGATAAAATCTTACGCTATTAAAGAAAAAACTTCTTGCTCGCTGAAATCTGTTCATTTGCTGAAAACCAACAAAATCACGAAAAGTTCTTGTATTTGAAGATGAAATCTTTTTGCTTTGAAGAAGAAAGATCTAGCTGACTGAAATAAGTTCATTAGATGAAAACCAACAAAAATTGACAAGAACCACGAAAAGTTCTTGTATTTTAAGATAAAATCTTACTCTATTAAGGAAAAAACTTCCAGCTCACTGAAATATGTTCATTTGCTGAAAACCATCAAAACCACGAAAAGTTCTTGTATTTGAAGATAAAATCTTTTTGCTTTGAAGAAAAAAGATCTAGCTGACTGAAATAAGTTCATCAGATGAAAACCAACAAAAATTGACAAGAACCACGAAAAGTTCTTATATTTTAAGATAAAATCTTACTCTATTAAGGAAAAAACTTCCAGCTCGCTGAAATATGTTCATTTGCTGAAAACCAACAAAACCAAGAAAAGTTCTTGTATTTGAAGATAAAATCTTTTTGCTGTGAAGAAGAAAAATCTAGCTGACTGAAATAAGTTCATTAGATGAAAACCAACAAAAATTGACAAGAACCACGAAAAGTTCTTGTATTTTAAGATAAAATCTTACGCTATTAAAGAAAAAACTTCTTGCTCGCTGAAATCTGTTCATTTGCTGAAAACCAACAAAACCACGAAAAGTTCTTGTATTTGAAGATAAAATCTTTTTGCTTTGAAGAAGAAAGATCTAGCTGAGTGAAATAAGTTCATTAGATGAAAACGAACAAAAATTGACAAGAACCACGAAAAGTTCTTGTATTTTAAGATAAAATCTTACGCTATTAAAGAAAAAACTTCTTGCTCGCTGAAATCTGTTCATTTGCTGAAAACCAACAAAACCACGAAAAGTTCTTGTATTTGAAGATAAAATCTTTTTGCTGTGAAGAAGAAAAATCTAGCTGACTGAAATAAGTTCATTAGATGAAAACCAACAAAAATTGACAAGAACCACGAAACGTTCTTGTATTTTAAGATAAAATCTTACTCTATTAAGGAAAAAACTTCCAGCTCACTGAAATATGTTCATTTGCTGAAAACCATCAAAACCACGAAAAGTTCTTGTATTTGAAGATAAAATCTTTTTGCTTTGAAGAAGAAAGATCTAGCTGACTGAAATAAGTTCATAAGATGAAAACGAACAAAAATTGATAAGAACCACGAAAAGTTCTTGTATTTTAAGATAAAATCTTACGCTATTAAAGAAAAAACTTCTTGCTCGCTGAAATCTGTTCATTTGCTGAAAACCAACAAAACCACGAAAAGTTCTTGTATTTGAAGATAAAATCTTTTTGCTTTGAAGAAGAAAGATCTAGCTGACTGAAATAAGTTCATTAGATGAAAACCAACAAAAATTGACAAGAACCACGAAAAGTTCTTGTATTTTAAGATAAAATCTTACTCTATTAAGGAAAAAACTTCCAGCTCACTGAAATATGTTCATTTGCTGAAAACCATCAAAACCACGAAAAGTTCTTGTATTTGAAGATAAAATCTTTTTGCTTTGAAGAAAAAAGATCTAGCTGACTGAAATAAGTTCATAAGATGAAAACGAACAAAAATTGACAAGAACCACGAAAAGTTCTTGTATTTTAAGATAAAATCTTACTCTATTAAGGAAAAAACTTCCAGCTCGCTGAAATATGTTCATTTGCTGAAAACCAACAAAACCAAGAAAAGTTCTTGTATTTGAAGATAAAATCTTTTTGCTGTGAAGAAGAAAAATCTAGCTGACTGAAATAAGTTCATTAGATGAAAACCAACAAAAATTGACAAGAACCACGAAAAGTTCTTGTATTTTAAGATAAAATCTTACGCTATTAAAGAAAAAACTTCTTGCTCGCTGAAATCTGTTCATTTGCTGAAAACCAACAAAACCACGAAAAGTTCTTGTATTTGAAGATAAAATCTTTTTGCTTTGAAGAAGAAAGATCGAGCTGACTGAAATAAGTTCATAAGATGAAAACCAACAAAAATTGTCAAGAACCACGAAAAGTTCTTGTATTTTAAGATAAAATCTTACGCTATAAAAGAAAAAACACCCAGCTCGCTGAAATATGTTCATTTGCTGAAAACCAACAAAACCACGAAAAGTTCTTGTATTTGAAGATAAAATCTTTTTGCTTTGAAGAAGAAAGATCTAGCTGACTGAAATAAGTTCATTAGATGAAAACGAACAAAAATTGACAAGAACCACGAAAAGTTCTTGTATTTTAAGATAAAATCTTACGCTGTTAAAGAAAAAACTTCTTGCTCGCTGAAATCTGTTCATTTGCTGAAAACCAACAAAACCACGAAAAGTTCTTGTATTTGAAGATGAAATCTTTTTGCTTTGAAGAAGAAAGATCTAGCTGACTGAAATAAGTTCATCAGATGAAAACGAACAAAAATTGACAAGAACCACGAAAAGTTCTTGTATTTTAAGATAAAATCTTACTCTATTAAGGAAAAAACTTCCAGCTTGCTGAAATATGTTCACTTACTGAAAACCATCAAAGCCACGAAAAGTTCTTGTATTTTAAGATAAAATCTTACGCTATGAAAGAAAAAACTTCTTGCTCGCTGAAATCTGTTCATTTGCTGAAAACCAACAAAACCACGAAAAGTTCTTGTATTTGAAGATAAAATCTTTTTGCTTTGAAGAAGAAAGATCTAGCTGACTGAAATAAGTTCATCAGATGAAAACCAACAAAAATTGACAAGAACCACGAAAAGTTCTTGTATTTTAAGATAAAATCTTACTCTATTCAGGAAAAAACTTCCAGCTCGCTGAAATATGTTCATTTGCTGAAAACCATCAAAACCACGAAAAGTTCTTGTATTTGAAGATAAAATCTTTTCGCTTTGAAGAAGAAAGATCTCGCTGACTGAAATAAGTTCATAAGATGAAAACCAACAAAAATTGACAAGAACCACGAAAAGTTCTTGTATTTTAAGATAAAATCTTACTCTATTAAGGAAAAAACTTCCAGCTCGCTGAAATATGTTCATTTGCTGAAAACCAACAAAACCACGAAAAGTTCTTGTATTTGAAGATAAAATCTTTTTGCTTTGAAGAAGAAAGATCTAGCTGACTGAAATAAGTTCATAAGGTGAAAACCAACAAAAATTGTCAAGAACCACGAAAAGTTCTTGTATTTTAAGATAAAATCTTACGCTATAAAAGAAAAAACACCCAGCTCGCTGAAATATGTTCATTTGCTGAAAACCAACAAAACCACGAAAAGTTCTTGTATTTGAAGATAAAATCTTTTTGCTTTGAAGAAGAAAGATCTAGCTGACTGAAATAAGTTCATTAGATGAAAACCAACAAAAATTGACAAGAACCACGAAAAGTTCTTGTATTTTAAGATAAAATCTTACTCTATTAAGGAAAAAACTTCCAGCTCGCTGAAATATGTTCATTTGCTGAAAACCATCAAAACCACGAAAAGTTCTTGTATTTGAAGATAAAATCTTTTTGCTTTGAAGAAGAAAGATCTAGCTGACTGAAATAAGTTCATTAGATGAAAACCAACAAAAATTGACAAGAACCACGAAAAGTTCTTGTATTTGAAGATAAAATCTTACTCTATTAAGGAAAAAACTTCCAGCTTGCTGAAATATGTTCATTTACTGAAAACCATCAAAACCACGAAAAGTTCTTGTATTTTAAGATAAAATCTTACGCTATGAAAGAAAAAACTTCTTGCTCGCTGAAATCTGTTCATTTGCTGAAAACCAACAAAACCACGAAAAGTTCTTGTATTTGAAGATAAAATCTTTTTGCTTTGAAGAAGAAAGATCTAGCTGACTGAAATAAGTTCATCAGATGAAAACCAACAAAAATTGACAAGAACCACGAAAAGTTCTTGTATTTTAAGATAAAATCTTACTCTATTAAGGAAAAAACTTCCAGCTCGCTGAAATATGTTCATTTGCTGAAAACCATCAAAACCACGAAAAGTTCTTGTATTTGAAGATAAAATCTTTTCGCTTTGAAGAAGAAAGATCTCGCTGACTGAAATAAGTTCATTAGATGAAAACGAACAAAAATTGACAAGAAACACGAAAAGTTCTTGTATTTTAAGATAAAATCTTACGCTATTAAAGAAAAAACTTCTTGCTCGCTCAAATCTGTTCATTTGCTGAAAACCAACAAAACCACGAAAAGTTCTTGTATTTGAAGATAAAATCTTTTTGCTTTGAAGAAGAAAGATCTAGCTGACTGAAATAAGTTCATAAGATGAAAACCAACAAAAATTGACAAGAACCACGAAAAGTTCTTGTATTTTAAGATAAAATCTTACTCTATTCAGGAAAAAACTTCCAGCTTGCTGAAATATGTTCATTTGCTGAAAACCATCAAAACCACGAAAAGTTCTTGTACTTGAAGATAAAATCTTTTTGCTTTGAAGAAGAAAGATCTAGCTGACTGAAATAAGTTCATTAGATGAAAACGAACAAAAATTGACAAGAACCACGAAAAGTTCTTGTATTTTAAGATAAAATCTTACGCTATTAAAGAAAAAACTTCTTGCTCGCTGAAATCTGTTCATTTGCTGAAAACCAACAAAACCAAGAAAAGTTCTTGTATTTGAAGATAAAATCTTTTTGCTGTGAAGAAGAAAAATCTAGCTGACTGAAATAAGTTCATTGGATGAAAACCAACAAAAATTGACAAGAACCACGAAAAGTTCTTGTATTTTAAGATAAAATCTTACGCTATTAAAGAAAAAACTTCTTGCTCGCTGAAATCTGTTCATTTGCTGAAAACCAACAAAACCACGAAAAGTTCTTGTATTTGAAGATAAAATCTTTTTGCTTTGAAGAAGAAAGATCTCGCTGACTGAAATAAGTTCATTAGATGAAAACGAACAAAAATTGACAAGAACCACGAAAAGTTCTTGTATTTTAAGATAAAATCTTACGCTATTAAAGAAAAAACTTCTTGCTCGCTCAAATCTGTTCATTTGCTGAAAACCAACAAAACCACGAAAAGTTCTTGTATTTGAAGATAAAATCTTTTTGCTTGAAGAAGAAAGATCTAGCTGACTGAAATAAGTTCATTAGATGAAAACGAACAAAAATTGACAAGAACCACGAAAAGTTCTTGTATTTTAAGATAAAATCTTACGCTATTAAAGAAAAAACTTCTTGCTCGCTGAAATCTGTTCATTTGCTGAAAACCAACAAAACCACGAAAAGTTCTTGTATTTGAAGATGAAATCTTTTTGCTTTCAAGATGAAAGATCTAGCTGACTGAAATAAGTTCATTGGATGAAAACCAACAAAAATTGACAAGAACCACGAAAAGTTCTTGTATTTTAAGATAAAATCTTACTCTATTAAGGAAAAAACTTCCAGCTCGCTGAAATATGTTCATTTGCTGCAAACCATCAAAACCTCGAAAAGTTCTTGTATTTGAAGATAAAATCTTTTTGCTTTGAAGAAGAAAGATCTAGCTGACTGAAATAAGTTCATTAGATGAAAACCAACAAAAATTGACAAGAACCACGAAAAGTTCTTGTATTTTAAGATAAAATCTTACTCTATTAAGGAAAAAACTACTTGCTCGCTGAAATCTGTTCATTTGCTGAAAACCAACAAAACCACGAAAAGTTCTTGTATTTGAAGATGAAGTCTTTTTGCTTTGAAGAAGAAAGATCTAGCTGACTGAAATAAGTTCATTAGATGAAAACCAACAAAAATTGACAAGAACCACGAAAAGTTCTTGTATTTTAAGATAAAATCTTACTCTATTAAGGAAAAAACTTCCAGCTCGCTGAAATATGTTCATTTGCTGAAAACCATCAAAACCACGAAAAGTTCTTGTATTTGAAGATAAAATCTTTTTGCTTTGAAGAAGAAAGATCTAGCTGACTGAAATAAGTTCATTAGATGAAAACGAACAAAAATTGACAAGAACCACGAAAAGTTCTTGTATTTTAAGATAAAATCTTACGCTATTAAAGAAAAAACTTCTTGCTCGCTGAAATCTGTTCATTTGCTGAAAACCAACAAAACCACGAAAAGTTCTTGTATTTGAAGATGAAATCTTTTTGCTTTGAAGAAGAAAGATCTAGCTGACTGAAATAAGTTCATTGGATGAAAACCAACAAAAATTGACAAGAACCACGAAAAGTTCTTGTATTTTAAGATAAAATCTTACTCTATTAAGGAAAAAACTTCCAGCTCGCTGAAATATGTTCATTTGCTGAAAACCATCAAAACCTCGAAAAGTTCTTGTATTTGAAGATAAAATCTTTTTGCTTTGAAGAAGAAAGATCTTGCTGACTGAAATAAGTTCATCAGATGAAAACGAACAAAAATTGACAAGAACCACGAAAAGTTCTTGTATTTTAAGATAAAATCTTACTCTATTAAGGAAAAAACTTCCAGCTTGCTGAAATATGTTCATTTACTGAAAACCATCAAAACCACGAAAAGTTCTTGTATTTTAAGATAAAATCTTACACTATGAAAGAAAAAACTTCTTGCTCGCTGAAATCTGTTCATTTGCTGAAAACCAACAAAACCACGAAAAGTTCTTGTATTTGAAGATAAAATCTTTTTGCTTTGAAGAAGAAAGATCTAGCTGACTGAAATAAGTTCATCAGATGAAAACCAACAAAAATTGACAAGAACCACGAAAAGTTCTTGTATTTTAAGATAAAATCTTACTCTATTAAGGAAAAAACTTCCAGCTCGCTGAAATATGTTCATTTGCTGAAAACCATCAAAACCACGAAAAGTTCTTGTATTTGAAGATAAAATCTTTTCGCTTTGAAGAAGAAAGATCTCGCTGACTGAAATAAGTTCATAAGATGAAAACCAACAAAAATTGACAAGAACCACGAAAAGTTCTTGTATTTTAAGATAAAATCTTACTCTATTAAGGAAAAAACTTCCAGCTCGCTGAAATATGTTCATTTGCTGAAAACCATCAAAACCACGAAAAGTTCTTGTATTTGAAGATAAAATCTTTTTGCTTTGAAGAAGAAAGATCTAGCTGACTGAAATAAGTTCATTAGATGAAAACCAACAAAAATTGACAAGAACCACGAAAAGTTCTTGTATTTTAAGATAAAATCTTACTCTATTAAGGAAAAAACTTCCAGCTCGCTGAAATATGTTCATTTGCTGAAAACCATCAAGACCACGAAAAGTTCTTGTATTTGAAGATAAAATCTTTTTGCTTTGAAGAAGAAAGATCTAGCTGACTGAAATAAGTTCATTAGATGAAAACCAACAAAAATTGACAAGAACCACGAAAAGTTCTTGTATTTTAAGATAAAATCTTACTCTATTGAGGAAAAAACTTCCAGCTCGCTGAAATATGTTCATTTGCTGAAAACCAACAAAACCAAGAAAAGTTCTTGTATTTGAAGATAAAATCTTTTTGCTGTGAAGAAGAAAAATCAAGCTGACTGAAATAAGTTCATTAGATGAAAACGAACAAAAATTGACAAGAACCACGAAAAGTTCTTGTATTTTAAGATAAAATCTTACGCTATTAAAGAAAAAACTTCTTGCTCGCTGAAATCTGTTCATTTGCTGAAAACCAACAAAACCACGAAAAGTTCTTGTATTTGAAGATGAAATCTTTTTGCTTTGAAGATGAAAGATCTAGCTGACTGAAATAAGTTCATTGGATGAAAACCAACAAAAATTGACAAGAACCACGAAAAGTTCTTGTATTTTAAGATAAAATCTTACTCTATTAAGGAAAAAACTTCCTGCTCGCTGAAATATGTTCATTTGCTGAAAACCATCAAAACCTCGAAAAGTTCTTGTATTTGAAGATAAAATCTTTTTGCTTTGAAGAAGAAAGATCTTGCTGACTGAAATAAGTTCATTAGATGAAAACGAACAAAAATTGACAAGAACCACGAAAGGTTCTTGTATTTGAAGATAAAATCTTACTCTATTAAGGAAAAAACTTCCAGCTTGCTGAAATATGTTCATTTACTGAAAACCATCAAAACCACGAAAAGTTCTTGTATTTTAAGATAAAATCTTACGCTATGAAAGAAAAAACTTCTTGCTCGCTGAAATCTGTTCATTTGCTGAAAACCAACAAAACCACGAAAAGTTCTTGTATTTGAAGATAAAATCTTTTTGCTTTGAAGAAGAAAGATCTAGCTGACTGAAATAAGTTCATGAGATGAAAACCAACAAAAATTGACAAGAACCACGAAAAGTTCTTGTATTTTAAGATAAAATCTTACTCTATTAAGGAAAAAACTTCCAGCTCGCTGAAATATGTTCATTTGCTGAAAACCATCAAAACCACGAAAAGTTCTTGTATTTGAAGATAAAATCTTTTCGCTTTGAAGAAGAAAGATCTCGCTGACTGAAATAAGTTCATTAGATGAAAACGAACAAAAATTGACAAGAACCACGAAAAGTTCTTGTATTTTAAGATAAAATCTTACGCTATTAAAGAAAAAACTTCTTGCTCGCTCAAATCTGTTCATTTGCTGAAAACCAACAAAACCACGAAAAGTTCTTGTATTTGAAGATAAAATCATTTTGCTTTGAAGAAGAAAGATCTAGCTGACTGAAATAAGTTCATAAGATGAAAACCAACAAAAATTGACAAGAACCACGAAAAGTTCTTGTATTTTAAGATAAAATCTTACTCTATTCAGGAAAAAACTTCCAGCTTGCTGAAATATGTTCATTTGCTGAAAACCATCAAAACCACGAAAAGTTCTTGTATTTGAAGATAAAATCTTTTTGCTTTGAAGAAGAAAGATCTAGCTGACTGAAATAAGTTCATTAGATGAAAACCAACAAAAATTGACAAGAACCACGAAAAGTTCTTGTATTTTAAGATAAAATCTTACGCTATTAAAGAAAAAACTTCTTGCTCGCTGAAATCTGTTCATTTGCTGAAAACCAACAAAACCAAGAAAAGTTCTTGTATTTGAAGATAAAATCTTTTTGCTGTGAAGAAGAAAAATCTAGCTGACTGAAATAAGTTCATTGGATGAAAACCAACAAAAATTGACAAGAACCACGAAAAGTTCTTGTATTTTAAGATAAAATCTTACGCTATTAAAGAAAAAACTTCTTGCTCGCTGAAATCTGTTCATTTGCTGAAAACCAACAAAACCACGAAAAGTTCTTGTATTTGAAGATAAAATCTTTTTGCTTTGAAGAAGAAAGATCTAGCTGACTGAAATAAGTTCATTAGATGAAAACGAACAAAAATTGACAAGAACCACGAAAAGTTCTTGTATTTTAAGATAAAATCTTACGCTATTAAAGAAAAAACTTCTTGCTCACTCAAATCTGTTCATTTGCTGAAAACCAACAAAACCACGAAAAGTTCTTGTATTTGAAGATAAAATCTTTTTGCTTTGAAGAAGAAAGATCTAGCTGACTGAAATAAGTTCATTAGATGAAAACGAACAAAAATTGACAAGAACCACGAAAAGTTCTTGTATTTTAAGATAAAATCTTACGCTATTAAAGAAAAAACTTCTTGCTCGCTGAAATCTGTTCATTTGCTGAAAACCAACAAAACCACGAAAAGTTCTTGTATTTGAAGATGAAATCTTTTTGCTTTCAAGATGAAAGATCTAGCTGACTGAAATAAGTTCATTGGATGAAAACCAACAAAAATTGACAAGAACCACGAAAAGTTCTTGTATTTTAAGATAAAATCTTACTCTATTAAGGAAAAAACTTCCAGCTCGCTGAAATATGTTCATTTGCTGAAAACCATCAAAACCTCGAAAAGTTCTTGTATTTGAAGATAAAATCTTTTTGCTTTGAAGAAGAAAGATCTTGCTGACTGAAATAAGTTCATTAGATGAAAACGAACAAAAATTGACAAGAACCACGAAAAGTTCTTGTATTTGAAGATAAAATCTTACTCTATTAAGGAAAAAACTTCCAGCTTGCTGAAATATGTTCATTTACTGAAAACCATCAAAACCACGAAAAGTTCTTGTATTTTAAGATAAAATCTTACGCTATGAAAGAAAAAACTTCTTGCTCGCTGAAATCTGTTCATTTGCTGAAAACCAACAAAACCACGAAAAGTTCTTGTATTTGAAGATAAAATCTTTTTGCTTTGAAGAAGAAAGATCTAGCTGACTGAAATAAGTTCATCAGATGAAAACCAACAAAAATTGACAAGAACCACGAAAAGTTCTTGTATTTTAAGATAAAATCTTACTCTATTAAGGAAAAAACTTCCAGCTCGCTGAAATATGTTCATTTGCTGAAAACCATCAAAACCACGAAAAGTTCTTGTATTTGAAGATAAAATCTTTTCGCTTTGAAGAAGAAAGATCTCGCTGACTGAAATAAGTTCATGAGATGAAAACGAACAAAAATTGACAAGAACCACGAAAAGTTCTTGTATTTTAAGATAAAATCTTACGCTATTAAAGAAAAAACTTCTTGCTCGCTCAAATCTGTTCATTTGCTGAAAACCAACAAAACCAAGAAAAGTTCTTGTATTTGAAGATAAAATCTTTTTGCTGTGAAGAAGAAAAATCTAGCTGACTGAAATAAGTTCATTGGATGAAAACCAACAAAAATTGACAAGAACCACGAAAAGTTCTTGTATTTTAAGATAAAATCTTACGCTATTAAAGAAAAAACTTCTTGCTCGCTGAAATCTGTTCATTTGCTGAAAACCAACAAAACCACGAAAAGTTCTTGTATTTGAAGATAAAATCTTTTTGCTTTGAAGAAGAAAGATCTCGCTGACTGAAATAAGTTCATTAGATGAAAACGAACAAAAATTGACAAGAACCACGAAAAGTTCTTGTATTTTAAGATAAAATCTTACGCTATTAAAGAAAAAACTTCTTGCTCGCTCAAATCTGTTCATTTGCTGAAAACCAACAAAACCACGAAAAGTTCTTGTATTTGAAGATAAAATCTTTTTGCTTTGAAGAAGAAAGATCTAGCTGACTGAAATAAGTTCATAAGATGAAAACCAACAAAAATTGACAAGAACCACGAAAAGTTCTTGTATTTTAAGATAAAATCTTACTCTATTCAGGAAAAAACTTCCAGCTTGCTGAAATATGTTCATTTGCTGAAAACCATCAAAACCACGAAAAGTTCTTGTATTTGAAGATAAAATCTTTTTGCTTTGAAGAAGAAAGATCTAGCTGACTGAAATAAGTTCATTAGATGAAAACGAACAAAAATTGACAAGAACCACGAAAAGTTCTTGTATTTTAAGATAAAATCTTACGCTATTAAAGAAAAAACTTCTTGCTCGCTGAAATCTGTTCATTTGCTGAAAACCAACAAAACCAAGAAAAGTTCTTGTATTTGAAGATAAAATCTTTTTGCTGTGAAGAAGAAAAATCTAGCTGACTGAAATAAGTTCATTGGATGAAAACCAACAAAAATTGACAAGAACCACGAAAAGTTCTTGTATTTTAAGATAAAATCTTACGCTATTAAAGAAAAAACTTCTTGCTCGCTGAAATCTGTTCATTTGCTGAAAACCAACAAAACCACGAAAAGTTCTTGTATTTGAAGATAAAATCTTTTTGCTTTGAAGAAGAAAGATCTAGCTGACTGAAATAAGTTCATAAGATGAAAACCAACAAAAATTGTCAAGAACCACGAAAAGTTCTTGTATTTTAAGATAAAATCTTACTCTATTAAGGAAAAAACTTCCAGCTCGCTGAAATATGTTCATTTGCTGAAAACCATCAAAACCACGAAAAGTTCTTGTATTTGAAGATAAAATCTTTTTGCTTTGAAGAAGAAAGATCTAGCTGACTGAAATAAGTTCATTAGATGAAAACGAACAAAAATTGACAAGAACCACGAAAAGTTCTTGTATTTTAAGATAAAATCTTACGCTATTAAAGAAAAAACTTCTTGCTCGCTGAAATCTGTTCATTTGCTGAAAACCAACAAAACCACGAAAAGTTCTTGTATTTGAAGATGAAATCTTTTTGCTTTGAAGAAGAAAGATCTAGCTGACTGAAATAAGTTCATTAGATGAAAACCAACAAAAATTGACAAGAACCACGAAAAGTTCTTGTATTTTAAGATAAAATCTTACTCTATTAAGGAAAAAACTTCCAGCTCGCTGAAATATGTTCATTTGCTGCAAACCATCAAAACCTCGAAAAGTTCTTGTATTTGAAGATAAAATCTTTTTGCTTTGAAGAAGAAAGATCTAGCTGACTGAAATAAGTTCATTAGATGAAAACCAACAAAAATTGACAAGAACCACGAAAAGTTCTTGTATTTTAAGATAAAATCTTACTCTATTAAGGAAAAAACTACTTGCTCGCTGAAATCTGTTCATTTGCTGAAAACCAACAAAACCACGAAAAGTTCTTGTATTTGAAGATGAAGTCTTTTTGCTTTGAAGAAGAAAGATCTAGCTGACTGAAATAAGTTCATTGGATGAAAACCAACAAAAATTGACAAGAACCACGAAAAGTTCTTGTATTTTAAGATAAAATCTTACTCTATTTAGGAAAAAACTTCCAGCTCGCTGAAATATGTTCATTTGCTGAAAACCATCAAAACCTCGAAAAGTTCTTGTATTTGAAGATAAAATCTTTTTGCTTTGAAGAAGAAAGATCTAGCTGACTGAAATAAGTTCATTAGATGAAAACGAACAAAAATTGACAAGAACCACGAAAAGTTCTTGTATTTTAAGATAAAATCTTACTCTATTAAGGAAAAAACTTCCAGCTCGGTGAAATATGTTCATTTACTGAAAACCATCAAAACCACGAAAAGTTCTTGTATTTGAAGATAAAATCTTTTTGCTTTGAAGAAGAAAGATCTAGCTGACTGAAATAAGTTCATTGGATGAAAACGAACAAAAATTGACAAGAACCACGAAAAGTTCTTGTATTTTAAGATAAAATCTTACGCTATTAAAGAAAAAACTTCTTGCTCGCTGAAATCTGTTCATTTGCTGAAAACCAACAAAACCATGAAAAGTTCTTGTATTTGAAGATAAAATCTTTTTGCTTTGAAGAAGAAAGATCTAGCTGACTGAAATAAGTTCATGAGATGAAAACCAACAAAAATTGACAAGAACCACGAAAAGTTCTTGTATTTTAAGATAAAATCTTACTCTATTAAGGAAAAAACTTCCAGCTCGCTGAAATATGTTCATTTGCTGAAAACCATCAAAACCACGAAAAATTCTTGTATTTGAAGATAAAATCTTTTCGCTTTGAAGAAGAAAGATCTCGCTGACTGAAATAAGTTCATTAGATGAAAACGAACAAAAATTGACAAGAACCACGAAAAGTTCTTGTATTTTAAGATAAAATCTTACGCTATTAAAGAAAAAACTTCTTGCTCGCTCAAATCTGTTCATTTGCTGAAAACCAACAAAACCACGAAAAGTTCTTGTATTTGAAGATGAAATCTTTTTGCTTTGAAGAAGAAAGATCTAGCTGACTGAAATAAGTTCATTAGATGAAAACCAACAAAAATTGACAAGAACCACGAAAAGTTCTTGTATTTTAAGATAAAATCTTACTCTATTAAGGAAAAAACTTCCAGCTCGCTGAAATATGTTCATTTGCTGCAAACCATCAAAACCTCGAAAAGTTCTTGTATTTGAAGATAAAATCTTTTTGCTTTGAAGAAGAAAGATCTAGCTGACTGAAATAAGTTCATTAGATGAAAACCAACAAAAATTGACAAGAACCACGAAAAGTTCTTGTATTTTAAGATAAAATCTTACTCTATTAAGGAAAAAACTACTTGCTCGCTGAAATCTGTTCATTTGCTGAAAACCAACAAAACCACGAAAAGTTCTTGTATTTGAAGATGAAGTCTTTTTGCTTTGAAGAAGAAAGATCTAGCTGACTGAAATAAGTTCATTGGATGAAAACCAACAAAAATTGACAAGAACCACGAAAAGTTCTTGTATTTTAAGATAAAATCTTACTCTATTTAGGAAAAAACTTCCAGCTCGCTGAAATATGTTCATTTGCTGAAAACCATCAAAACCTCGAAAAGTTCTTGTATTTGAAGATAAAATCTTTTTGCTGTGAAGAAGAAAAATCAAGCTGACTGAAATAAGTTCATTAGATGAAAACGAACAAAAATTGACAAGAACCACGAAAAGTTCTTGTATTTTAAGATAAAATCTTACGCTATTAAAGAAAAAACTTCTTGCTCGCTGAAATCTGTTCATTTGCTGAAAACCAACAAAACCACGAAAAGTTCTTGTATTTGAAGATGAAATCTTTTTGCTTTGAAGATGAAAGATCTAGCTGACTGAAATAAGTTCATTGGATGAAAACCAACAAAAATTGACAAGAACCACGAAAAGTTCTTGTATTTTAAGATAAAATCTTACTCTATTAAGGAAAAAACTTCCTGCTCGCTGAAATATGTTCATTTGCTGAAAACCATCAAAACCTCGAAAAGTTCTTGTATTTGAAGATAAAATCTTTTTGCTTTGAAGAAGAAAGATCTTGCTGACTGAAATAAGTTCATTAGATGAAAACGAACAAAAATTGACAAGAACCACGAAAGGTTCTTGTATTTGAAGATAAAATCTTACTCTATTAAGGAAAAAACTTCCAGCTTGCTGAAATATGTTCATTTACTGAAAACCATCAAAACCACGAAAAGTTCTTGTATTTTAAGATAAAATCTTACGCTATGAAAGAAAAAACTTCTTGCTCGCTGAAATCTGTTCATTTGCTGAAAACCAACAAAACCACGAAAAGTTCTTGTATTTGAAGATAAAATCTTTTTGCTTTGAAGAAGAAAGATCTAGCTGACTGAAATAAGTTCATGAGATGAAAACCAACAAAAATTGACAAGAACCACGAAAAGTTCTTGTATTTTAAGATAAAATCTTACTCTATTAAGGAAAAAACTTCCAGCTCGCTGAAATATGTTCATTTGCTGAAAACCATCAAAACCACGAAAAGTTCTTGTATTTGAAGATAAAATCTTTTCGCTTTGAAGAAGAAAGATCTCGCTGACTGAAATAAGTTCATTAGATGAAAACGAACAAAAATTGACAAGAACCACGAAAAGTTCTTGTATTTTAAGATAAAATCTTACGCTATTAAAGAAAAAACTTCTTGCTCGCTCAAATCTGTTCATTTGCTGAAAACCAACAAAACCACGAAAAGTTCTTGTATTTGAAGATAAAATCATTTTGCTTTGAAGAAGAAAGATCTAGCTGACTGAAATAAGTTCATAAGATGAAAACCAACAAAAATTGACAAGAACCACGAAAAGTTCTTGTATTTTAAGATAAAATCTTACTCTATTCAGGAAAAAACTTCCAGCTTGCTGAAATATGTTCATTTGCTGAAAACCATCAAAACCACGAAAAGTTCTTGTATTTGAAGATAAAATCTTTTTGCTTTGAAGAAGAAAGATCTAGCTGACTGAAATAAGTTCATTAGATGAAAACCAACAAAAATTGACAAGAACCACGAAAAGTTCTTGTATTTTAAGATAAAATCTTACGCTATTAAAGAAAAAACTTCTTGCTCGCTGAAATCTGTTCATTTGCTGAAAACCAACAAAACCAAGAAAAGTTCTTGTATTTGAAGATAAAATCTTTTTGCTGTGAAGAAGAAAAATCTAGCTGACTGAAATAAGTTCATTGGATGAAAACCAACAAAAATTGACAAGAACCACGAAAAGTTCTTGTATTTTAAGATAAAATCTTACGCTATTAAAGAAAAAACTTCTTGCTCGCTGAAATCTGTTCATTTGCTGAAAACCAACAAAACCACGAAAAGTTCTTGTATTTGAAGATAAAATCTTTTTGCTTTGAAGAAGAAAGATCTAGCTGACTGAAATAAGTTCATTAGATGAAAACGAACAAAAATTGACAAGAACCACGAAAAGTTCTTGTATTTTAAGATAAAATCTTACGCTATTAAAGAAAAAACTTCTTGCTCACTCAAATCTGTTCATTTGCTGAAAACCAACAAAACCACGAAAAGTTCTTGTATTTGAAGATAAAATCTTTTTGCTTTGAAGAAGAAAGATCTAGCTGACTGAAATAAGTTCATTAGATGAAAACGAACAAAAATTGACAAGAACCACGAAAAGTTCTTGTATTTTAAGATAAAATCTTACGCTATTAAAGAAAAAACTTCTTGCTCGCTGAAATCTGTTCATTTGCTGAAAACCAACAAAACCACGAAAAGTTCTTGTATTTGAAGATGAAATCTTTTTGCTTTCAAGATGAAAGATCTAGCTGACTGAAATAAGTTCATTGGATGAAAACCAACAAAAATTGACAAGAACCACGAAAAGTTCTTGTATTTTAAGATAAAATCTTACTCTATTAAGGAAAAAACTTCCAGCTCGCTGAAATATGTTCATTTGCTGAAAACCATCAAAACCTCGAAAAGTTCTTGTATTTGAAGATAAAATCTTTTTGCTTTGAAGAAGAAAGATCTTGCTGACTGAAATAAGTTCATTAGATGAAAACGAACAAAAATTGACAAGAACCACGAAAAGTTCTTGTATTTGAAGATAAAATCTTACTCTATTAAGGAAAAAACTTCCAGCTTGCTGAAATATGTTCATTTACTGAAAACCATCAAAACCACGAAAAGTTCTTGTATTTTAAGATAAAATCTTACGCTATGAAAGAAAAAACTTCTTGCTCGCTGAAATCTGTTCATTTGCTGAAAACCAACAAAACCACGAAAAGTTCTTGTATTTGAAGATAAAATCTTTTTGCTTTGAAGAAGAAAGATCTAGCTGACTGAAATAAGTTCATCAGATGAAAACCAACAAAAATTGACAAGAACCACGAAAAGTTCTTGTATTTTAAGATAAAATCTTACTCTATTAAGGAAAAAACTTCCAGCTCGCTGAAATATGTTCATTTGCTGAAAACCATCAAAACCACGAAAAGTTCTTGTATTTGAAGATAAAATCTTTTCGCTTTGAAGAAGAAAGATCTCGCTGACTGAAATAAGTTCATGAGATGAAAACGAACAAAAATTGACAAGAACCACGAAAAGTTCTTGTATTTTAAGATAAAATCTTACGCTATTAAAGAAAAAACTTCTTGCTCGCTCAAATCTGTTCATTTGCTGAAAACCAACAAAACCAAGAAAAGTTCTTGTATTTGAAGATAAAATCTTTTTGCTGTGAAGAAGAAAAATCTAGCTGACTGAAATAAGTTCATTGGATGAAAACCAACAAAAATTGACAAGAACCACGAAAAGTTCTTGTATTTTAAGATAAAATCTTACGCTATTAAAGAAAAAACTTCTTGCTCGCTGAAATCTGTTCATTTGCTGAAAACCAACAAAACCACGAAAAGTTCTTGTATTTGAAGATAAAATCTTTTTGCTTTGAAGAAGAAAGATCTCGCTGACTGAAATAAGTTCATTAGATGAAAACGAACAAAAATTGACAAGAACCACGAAAAGTTCTTGTATTTTAAGATAAAATCTTACGCTATTAAAGAAAAAACTTCTTGCTCGCTCAAATCTGTTCATTTGCTGAAAACCAACAAAACCACGAAAAGTTCTTGTATTTGAAGATAAAATCTTTTTGCTTTGAAGAAGAAAGATCTAGCTGACTGAAATAAGTTCATAAGATGAAAACCAACAAAAATTGACAAGAACCACGAAAAGTTCTTGTATTTTAAGATAAAATCTTACTCTATTCAGGAAAAAACTTCCAGCTTGCTGAAATATGTTCATTTGCTGAAAACCATCAAAACCACGAAAAGTTCTTGTATTTGAAGATAAAATCTTTTTGCTTTGAAGAAGAAAGATCTAGCTGACTGAAATAAGTTCATTAGATGAAAACGAACAAAAATTGACAAGAACCACGAAAAGTTCTTGTATTTTAAGATAAAATCTTACGCTATTAAAGAAAAAACTTCTTGCTCGCTGAAATCTGTTCATTTGCTGAAAACCAACAAAACCAAGAAAAGTTCTTGTATTTGAAGATAAAATCTTTTTGCTGTGAAGAAGAAAAATCTAGCTGACTGAAATAAGTTCATTGGATGAAAACCAACAAAAATTGACAAGAACCACGAAAAGTTCTTGTATTTTAAGATAAAATCTTACGCTATTAAAGAAAAAACTTCTTGCTCGCTGAAATCTGTTCATTTGCTGAAAACCAACAAAACCACGAAAAGTTCTTGTATTTGAAGATAAAATCTTTTTGCTTTGAAGAAGAAAGATCTAGCTGACTGAAATAAGTTCATAAGATGAAAACCAACAAAAATTGTCAAGAACCACGAAAAGTTCTTGTATTTTAAGATAAAATCTTACTCTATTAAGGAAAAAACTTCCAGCTCGCTGAAATATGTTCATTTGCTGAAAACCATCAAAACCACGAAAAGTTCTTGTATTTGAAGATAAAATCTTTTTGCTTTGAAGAAGAAAGATCTAGCTGACTGAAATAAGTTCATTAGATGAAAACGAACAAAAATTGACAAGAACCACGAAAAGTTCTTGTATTTTAAGATAAAATCTTACGCTATTAAAGAAAAAACTTCTTGCTCGCTGAAATCTGTTCATTTGCTGAAAACCAACAAAACCACGAAAAGTTCTTGTATTTGAAGATGAAATCTTTTTGCTTTGAAGAAGAAAGATCTAGCTGACTGAAATAAGTTCATTAGATGAAAACCAACAAAAATTGACAAGAACCACGAAAAGTTCTTGTATTTTAAGATAAAATCTTACTCTATTAAGGAAAAAACTTCCAGCTCGCTGAAATATGTTCATTTGCTGCAAACCATCAAAACCTCGAAAAGTTCTTGTATTTGAAGATAAAATCTTTTTGCTTTGAAGAAGAAAGATCTAGCTGACTGAAATAAGTTCATTAGATGAAAACCAACAAAAATTGACAAGAACCACGAAAAGTTCTTGTATTTTAAGATAAAATCTTACTCTATTAAGGAAAAAACTACTTGCTCGCTGAAATCTGTTCATTTGCTGAAAACCAACAAAACCACGAAAAGTTCTTGTATTTGAAGATGAAGTCTTTTTGCTTTGAAGAAGAAAGATCTAGCTGACTGAAATAAGTTCATTGGATGAAAACCAACAAAAATTGACAAGAACCACGAAAAGTTCTTGTATTTTAAGATAAAATCTTACTCTATTTAGGAAAAAACTTCCAGCTCGCTGAAATATGTTCATTTGCTGAAAACCATCAAAACCTCGAAAAGTTCTTGTATTTGAAGATAAAATCTTTTTGCTTTGAAGAAGAAAGATCTAGCTGACTGAAATAAGTTCATTAGATGAAAACGAACAAAAATTGACAAGAACCACGAAAAGTTCTTGTATTTTAAGATAAAATCTTACTCTATTAAGGAAAAAACTTCCAGCTCGGTGAAATATGTTCATTTACTGAAAACCATCAAAACCACGAAAAGTTCTTGTATTTGAAGATAAAATCTTTTTGCTTTGAAGAAGAAAGATCTAGCTGACTGAAATAAGTTCATTGGATGAAAACGAACAAAAATTGACAAGAACCACGAAAAGTTCTTGTATTTTAAGATAAAATCTTACGCTATTAAAGAAAAAACTTCTTGCTCGCTGAAATCTGTTCATTTGCTGAAAACCAACAAAACCATGAAAAGTTCTTGTATTTGAAGATAAAATCTTTTTGCTTTGAAGAAGAAAGATCTAGCTGACTGAAATAAGTTCATGAGATGAAAACCAACAAAAATTGACAAGAACCACGAAAAGTTCTTGTATTTTAAGATAAAATCTTACTCTATTAAGGAAAAAACTTCCAGCTCGCTGAAATATGTTCATTTGCTGAAAACCATCAAAACCACGAAAAATTCTTGTATTTGAAGATAAAATCTTTTCGCTTTGAAGAAGAAAGATCTCGCTGACTGAAATAAGTTCATTAGATGAAAACGAACAAAAATTGACAAGAACCACGAAAAGTTCTTGTATTTTAAGATAAAATCTTACGCTATTAAAGAAAAAACTTCTTGCTCGCTCAAATCTGTTCATTTGCTGAAAACCAACAAAACCACGAAAAGTTCTTGTATTTGAAGATGAAATCTTTTTGCTTTGAAGAAGAAAGATCTAGCTGACTGAAATAAGTTCATTAGATGAAAACCAACAAAAATTGACAAGAACCACGAAAAGTTCTTGTATTTTAAGATAAAATCTTACTCTATTAAGGAAAAAACTTCCAGCTCGCTGAAATATGTTCATTTGCTGCAAACCATCAAAACCTCGAAAAGTTCTTGTATTTGAAGATAAAATCTTTTTGCTTTGAAGAAGAAAGATCTAGCTGACTGAAATAAGTTCATTAGATGAAAACCAACAAAAATTGACAAGAACCACGAAAAGTTCTTGTATTTTAAGATAAAATCTTACTCTATTAAGGAAAAAACTACTTGCTCGCTGAAATCTGTTCATTTGCTGAAAACCAACAAAACCACGAAAAGTTCTTGTATTTGAAGATGAAGTCTTTTTGCTTTGAAGAAGAAAGATCTAGCTGACTGAAATAAGTTCATTGGATGAAAACCAACAAAAATTGACAAGAACCACGAAAAGTTCTTGTATTTTAAGATAAAATCTTACTCTATTTAGGAAAAAACTTCCAGCTCGCTGAAATATGTTCATTTGCTGAAAACCATCAAAACCTCGAAAAGTTCTTGTATTTGAAGATAAAATCTTTTTGCTTTGAAGAAGAAAGATCCAGCTGACTGAAATAAGTTCATTAGATGAAAACGAACAAAAATTGACAAGAACCACGAAAAGTTCTTGTATTTTAAGATAAAATCTTACTCTATTAAGGAAAAAACTTCCAGCTCGCTGAAATATGTTCATTTACTGAAAACCATCAAAACCACGAAAAGTTCTTGTATTTGAAGATAAAATCTTTTTGCTTTGAAGAAGAAAGATCTAGCTGACTGAAATAAGTTCATTGGATGAAAACGAACAAAAATTGACAAGAACCACGAAAAGTTCTTGTATTTTAAGATAAAATCTTACGCTATTAAAGAAAAAACTTCTTGCTCGCTGAAATCTGTTCATTTGCTGAAAACCAACAAAACCACGAAAGGTTCTTGTATTTGAAGATAAAATCTTTTTGCTTTGAAGAAGAAAGATCTAGCTGACTGAAATAAGTTCATGAGATGAAAACCAACAAAAATTGACAAGAACCACGAAAAGTTCTTGTATTTTAAGATAAAATCTTACTCTATTAAGGAAAAAACTTCCAGCTCGCTGAAATATGTTCATTTGCTGAAAACCATCAAAACCACGAAAAATTCTTGTATTTGAAGATAAAATCTTTTCGCTTTGAAGAAGAAAGATCTCGCTGACTGAAATAAGTTCATTAGATGAAAACGAACAAAAATTGACAAGAACCACGAAAAGTTCTTGTATTTTAAGATAAAATCTTACGCTATTAAAGAAAAAACTTCTTGCTCGCTCAAATCTGTTCATTTGCTGAAAACCAACAAAACCACGAAAAGTTCTTGTATTTGAAGATAAAATCTTTTTGCTTTGAAGAAGAAAGATCCAGCTGACTGAAATAAGTTCATAAGATGAAAACCAACAAAAATTGTCAAGAACCACGAAAAGTTCTTGTATTTTAAGATAAAATCTTACTCTATTAAGGAAAAAACTTCCAGCTCGCTGAAATATGTTCATTTGCTGAAAACCATCAAAACCACGAAAAGTTCTTGTATTTGAAGATAAAATCTTTTTGCTTTGAAGAAGAAAGATCTAGCTGACTGAAATAAGTTCATTAGATGAAAACGAACAAAAATTGACAAGAACCACGAAAAGTTCTTGTATTTTAAGATAAAATCTTACGCTATTAAAGAAAAAACTTCTTGCTCGCTGAAATCTGTTCATTTGCTGAAAACCAACAAAACCAAGAAAAGTTCTTGTATTTGAAGATAAAATCTTTTTGCTGTGAAGAAGAAAAATCTAGCTGACTGAAATAAGTTCATTGGATGAAAACCAACAAAAATTGACAAGAACCACGAAAAGTTCTTGTATTTTAAGATAAAATCTTACGCTATTAAAGAAAAAACTTCTTGCTCGCTGAAATCTGTTCATTTGCTGAAAACCAACAAAACCACGAAAAGTTCTTGTATTTGAAGATAAAATCTTTTTGCTTTGAAGAAGAAAGATCTCGCTGACTGAAATAAGTTCATTAGATGAAAACGAACAAAAATTGACAAGAACCACGAAAAGTTCTTGTATTTTAAGATAAAATCTTACGCTATTAAAGAAAAAACTTCTTGCTCGCTCAAATCTGTTCATTTGCTGAAAACCAACAAAACCACGAAAAGTTCTTGTATTTGAAGATAAAATCTTTTTGCTTTGAAGAAGAAAGATCTAGCTGACTGAAATAAGTTCATTAGATGAAAACGAACAAAAATTGACAAGAACCACGAAAAGTTCTTGTATTTTAAGATAAAATCTTACGCTATTAAAGAAAAAACTTCTTGCTCGCTGAAATCTGTTCATTTGCTGAAAACCAACAAAACCACGAAAAGTTCTTGTATTTGAAGATGAAATCTTTTTGCTTTCAAGATGAAAGATCTAGCTGACTGAAATAAGTTCATTGGATGAAAACCAACAAAAATTGACAAGAACCACGAAAAGTTCTTGTATTTTAAGATAAAATCTTACTCTATTGAGGAAAAAACTTCCAGCTCGCTGAAATATGTTCATTTGCTGCAAACCATCAAAACCTCGAAAAGTTCTTGTATTTGAAGATAAAATCTTTTTGCTTTGAAGAAGAAAGATCTAGCTGACTGAAATAAGTTCATTAGATGAAAACCAACAAAAATTGACAAGAACCACGAAAAGTTCTTGTATTTTAAGATAAAATCTTACTCTATTAAGGAAAAAACTTCCAGCTCGCTGAAATATGTTCATTTGCTGAAAACCATCAAAACCACGAAAAGTTCTTGTATTTGAAGATAAAATCTTTTTGCTTTGAAGAAGAAAGATCTAGCTGACTGAAATAAGTTCATTAGATGAAAACGAACAAAAATTGACAAGAACCACGAAAAGTTCTTGTATTTTAAGATAAAATCTTACGCTATTAAAGAAAAAACTTCTTGCTCGCTGAAATCTGTTCATTTGCTGAAAACCAACAAAACCACGAAAAGTTCTTGTATTTGAAGATGAAATCTTTTTGCTTTGAAGAAGAAAGATCTAGCTGACTGAAATAAGTTCATTGGATGAAAACCAACAAAAATTGACAAGAACCACGAAAAGTTCTTGTATTTTAAGATAAAATCTTACTCTATTAAGGAAAAAACTTCCAGCTCGCTGAAATATGTTCATTTGCTGAAAACCATCAAAACCTCGAAAAGTTCTTGTATTTGAAGATAAAATCTTTTTGCTTTGAAGAAGAAAGATCTTGCTGACTGAAATAAGTTCATCAGATGAAAACGAACAAAAATTGACAAGAACCACGAAAAGTTCTTGTATTTTAAGATAAAATCTTACTCTATTAAGGAAAAAACTTCCAGCTTGCTGAAATATGTTCATTTACTGAAAACCATCAAAACCACGAAAAGTTCTTGTATTTTAAGATAAAATCTTACGCTATGAAAGAAAAAACTTCTTGCTCGCTGAAATCTGTTCATTTGCTGAAAACCAACAAAACCACGAAAAGTTCTTGTATTTGAAGATAAAATCTTTTTGCTTTGAAGAAGAAAGATCTAGCTGACTGAAATAAGTTCATCAGATGAAAACCAACAAAAATTGACAAGAACCACGAAAAGTTCTTGTATTTTAAGATAAAATCTTACTCTATTAAGGAAAAAACTTCCAGCTCGCTGAAATATGTTCATTTGCTGAAAACCATCAAAACCACGAAAAGTTCTTGTATTTGAAGATAAAATCTTTTCGCTTTGAAGAAGAAAGATCTCGCTGACTGAAATAAGTTCATAAGATGAAAACCAACAAAAATTGACAAGAACCACGAAAAGTTCTTGTATTTTAAGATAAAATCTTACTCTATTAAGGAAAAAACTTCCAGCTCGCTGAAATATGTTCATTTGCTGAAAACCAACAAAACCACGAAAAGTTCTTGTATTTGAAGATAAAATCTTTTTGCTTTGAAGAAGAAAGATCTAGCTGACTGAAATAAGTTCATAAGATGAAAACCAACAAAAATTGTCAAGAACCACGAAAAGTTCTTGTATTTTAAGATAAAATCTTACGCTATAAAAGAAAAAACACCCAGCTCGCTGAAATATGTTCATTTGCTGAAAACCAACAAAACCACGAAAAGTTCTTGTATTTGAAGATAAAATCTTTTTGCTTTGAAGAAGAAAGATCTAGCTGACTGAAATAAGTTCATTAGATGAAAACCAACAAAAATTGACAAGAACCACGAAAAGTTCTTGTATTTTAAGATAAAATCTTACTCTATTAAGGAAAAAACTTCCAGCTCGCTGAAATATGTTCATTTGCTGAAAACCATCAAAACCACGAAAAGTTCTTGTATTTGAAGATAAAATCTTTTTGCTTTGAAGAAGAAAGATCTAGCTGACTGAAATAAGTTCATTAGATGAAAACCAACAAAAATTGACAAGAACCACGAAAAGTTCTTGTATTTTAAGATAAAATCTTACTCTATTAAGGAAAAAACTTCCAGCTCGCTGAAATATGTTCATTTGCTGAAAACCATCAAAACCACGAAAAGTTCTTGTATTTGAAGATAAAATCTTTTTGCTTTGAAGAAGAAAGATCTAGCTGACTGAAATAAGTTCATTAGATGAAAACCAACAAAAATTGACAAGAACCACGAAAAGTTCTTGTATTTTAAGATAAAATCTTACTCTATTGAGGAAAAAACTTCCAGCTCGCTGAAATATGTTCATTTGCTGAAAACCAACAAAACCAAGAAAAGTTCTTGTATTTGAAGATAAAATCTTTTTGCTGTGAAGAAGAAAAATCAAGCTGACTGAAATAAGTTCATTAGATGAAAACGAACAAAAATTGACAAGAACCACGAAAAGTTCTTGTATTTTAAGATAAAATCTTACGCTATTAAAGAAAAAACTTCTTGCTCGCTGAAATCTGTTCATTTGCTGAAAACCAACAAAACCACGAAAAGTTCTTGTATTTGAAGATGAAATCTTTTTGCTTTGAAGATGAAAGATCTAGCTGACTGAAAAAAGTTCATTGGATGAAAACCAACAAAAATTGACAAGAACCACGAAAAGTTCTTGTATTTTAAGATAAAATCTTACTCTATTAAGGAAAAAACTTCCTGCTCGCTGAAATATGTTCATTTGCTGAAAACCATCAAAACCTCGAAAAGTTCTTGTATTTGAAGATAAAATCTTTTTGCTTTGAAGAAGAAAGATCTTGCTGACTGAAATAAGTTCATTAGATGAAAACGAACAAAAATTGACAAGAACCACGAAAGGTTCTTGTATTTGAAGATAAAATCTTACTCTATTAAGGAAAAAACTTCCAGCTTGCTGAAATATGTTCATTTACTGAAAACCATCAAAACCACGAAAAGTTCTTGTATTTTAAGATAAAATCTTACGCTATGAAAGAAAAAACTTCTTGCTCGCTGAAATCTGTTCATTTGCTGAAAACCAACAAAACCACGAAAAGTTCTTGTATTTGAAGATGAAATCTTTTTGCTTTCAAGATGAAAGATCTAGCTGACTGAAATAAGTTCATTGGATGAAAACCAACAAAAATTGACAAGAACCACGAAAAGTTCTTGTATTTTAAGATAAAATCTTACTCTATTAAGGAAAAAACTTCCAGCTCGCTGAAATATGTTCATTTGCTGCAAACCATCAAAACCTCGAAAAGTTCTTGTATTTGAAGATAAAATCTTTTTGCTTTGAAGAAGAAAGATCTAGCTGACTGAAATAAGTTCATTAGATGAAAACCAACAAAAATTGACAAGAACCACGAAAAGTTCTTGTATTTTAAGATAAAATCTTACTCTATTAAGGAAAAAACGACTTGCTCGCTGAAATCTGTTCATTTGCTGAAAACCAACAAAACCACGAAAAGTTCTTGTATTTGAAGATGAAGTCTTTTTGCTTTGAAGAAGAAAGATCTAGCTGACTGAAATAAGTTCATTAGATGAAAACCAACAAAAATTGACAAGAACCACGAAAAGTTCTTGTATTTTAAGATAAAATCTTACTCTATTAAGGAAAAAACTTCCAGCTCGCTGAAATATGTTCATTTGCTGAAAACCATCAAAACCACGAAAAGTTCTTGTATTTGAAGATAAAATCTTTTTGCTTTGAAGAAGAAAGATCTAGCTGACTGAAATAAGTTCATTAGATGAAAACGAACAAAAATTGACAAGAACCACGAAAAGTTCTTGTATTTTAAGATAAAATCTTACGCTATTAAAGAAAAAACTTCTTGCTCGCTGAAATCTGTTCATTTGCTGAAAACCAACAAAACCACGAAAAGTTCTTGTATTTGAAGATGAAATCTTTTTGCTTTGAAGAAGAAAGATCTAGCTGACTGAAATAAGTTCATTGGATGAAAACCAACAAAAATTGACAAGAACCACGAAAAGTTCTTGTATTTTAAGATAAAATCTTACTCTATTAAGGAAAAAACTTCCAGCTCGCTGAAATATGTTCATTTGCTGAAAACCATCAAAACCTCGAAAAGTTCTTGTATTTGAAGATAAAATCTTTTTGCTTTGAAGAAGAAAGATCTTGCTGACTGAAATAAGTTCATCAGATGAAAACGAACAAAAATTGACAAGAACCACGAAAAGTTCTTGTATTTTAAGATAAAATCTTACTCTATTAAGGAAAAAACTTCCAGCTTGCTGAAATATGTTCATTTACTGAAAACCATCAAAACCACGAAAAGTTCTTGTATTTTAAGATAAAATCTTACGCTATGAAAGAAAAAACTTCTTGCTCGCTGAAATCTGTTCATTTGCTGAAAACCAACAAAACCACGAAAAGTTCTTGTATTTGAAGATAAAATCTTTTCGCTTTGAAGAAGAAAGATCTCGCTGACTGAAATAAGTTCATAAGATGAAAACCAACAAAAATTGACAAGAACCACGAAAAGTTCTTGTATTTTAAGATAAAATCTTACTCTATTAAGGAAAAAACTTCCAGCTCGCTGAAATATGTTCATTTGCTGAAAACCAACAAAACCACGAAAAGTTCTTGTATTTGAAGATAAAATCTTTTTGCTTTGAAGAAGAAAGATCTAGCTGACTGAAATAAGTTCATAAGATGAAAACCAACAAAAATTGTCAAGGACCACGAAAAGTTCTTGTATTTTAAGATAAAATCTTACGCTATAAAAGAAAAAACACCCAGCTCGCTGAAATATGTTCATTTGCTGAAAACCAACAAAACCACGAAAAGTTCTTGTATTTGAAGATAAAATCTTTTTGCTTTGAAGAAGAAAGATCTAGCTGACTGAAATAAGTTCATTAGATGAAAACCAACAAAAATTGACAAGAACCACGAAAAGTTCTTGTATTTTAAGATAAAATCTTACTCTATTAAGGAAAAAACTTCCAGCTCGCTGAAATATGTTCATTTGCTGAAAACCATCAAAACCACGAAAAGTTCTTGTATTTGAAGATAAAATCTTTTTGCTTTGAAGAAGAAAGATCTAGCTGACTGAAATAAGTTCATTAGATGAAAACCAACAAAAATTGACAAGAACCACGAAAAGTTCTTGTATTTTAAGATAAAATCTTACTCTATTAAGGAAAAAACTTCCAGCTCGCTGAAATATGTTCATTTGCTGAAAACCATCAAAACCACGAAAAGTTCTTGTATTTGAAGATAAAATCTTTTTGCTTTGAAGAAGAAAGATCTAGCTGACTGAAATAAGTTCATTAGATGAAAACCAACAAAAATTGACAAGAACCACGAAAAGTTCTTGTATTTTAAGATAAAATCTTACTCTATTGAGGAAAAAACTTCCAGCTCGCTGAAATATGTTCATTTGCTGAAAACCAACAAAACCAAGAAAAGTTCTTGTATTTGAAGATAAAATCTTTTTGCTGTGAAGAAGAAAAATCAAGCTGACTGAAATAAGTTCATTAGATGAAAACGAACAAAAATTGACAAGAACCACGAAAAGTTCTTGTATTTTAAGATAAAATCTTACGCTATTAAAGAAAAAACTTCTTGCTCGCTGAAATCTGTTCATTTGCTGAAAACCAACAAAACCACGAAAAGTTCTTGTATTTGAAGATGAAATCTTTTTGCTTTGAAGATGAAAGATCTAGCTGACTGAAATAAGTTCATTGGATGAAAACCAACAAAAATTGACAAGAACCACGAAAAGTTCTTGTATTTTAAGATAAAATCTTACTCTATTAAGGAAAAAACTTCCTGCTCGCTGAAATATGTTCATTTGCTGAAAACCATCAAAACCTCGAAAAGTTCTTGTATTTGAAGATAAAATCTTTTTGCTTTGAAGAAGAAAGATCTTGCTGACTGAAATAAGTTCATTAGATGAAAACGAACAAAAATTGACAAGAACCACGAAAGGTTCTTGTATTTGAAGATAAAATCTTACTCTATTAAGGAAAAAACTTCCAGCTTGCTGAAATATGTTCATTTACTGAAAACCATCAAAACCACGAAAAGTTCTTGTATTTTAAGATAAAATCTTACGCTATGAAAGAAAAAACTTCTTGCTCGCTGAAATCTGTTCATTTGCTGAAAACCAACAAAACCACGAAAAGTTCTTGTATTTGAAGATAAAATCTTTTTGCTTTGAAGAAGAAAGATCTAGCTGACTGAAATAAGTTCATCAGATGAAAACCAACAAAAATTGACAAGAACCACGAAAAGTTCTTGTATTTTAAGATAAAATCTTACTCTATTAAGGAAAAAACTTCCAGCTCGCTGAAATATGTTCATTTGCTGAAAACCATCAAAACCACGAAAAGTTCTTGTATTTGAAGATAAAATCTTTTCGCTTTGAAGAAGAAAGATCTCGCTGACTGAAATAAGTTCATTAGATGAAAACGAACAAAAATTGACAAGAACCACGAAAAGTTCTTGTATTTTAAGATAAAATCTTACGCTATTAAAGAAAAAACTTCTTGCTCGCTGAAATCTGTTCATTTGCTGAAAACCAACAAAACCACGAAAAGTTCTTGTATTTGAAGATAAAATCTTTTTGCTTTGAAGAAGAAAGATCTAGCTGACTGAAATAAGTTCATAAGATGAAAACCAACAAAAATTGACAAGAACCACGAAAAGTTCTTGTATTTTAAGATAAAATCTTACTCTATTCAGGAAAAAACTTCCAGCTTGCTGAAATATGTTCATTTGCTGAAAACCATCAAAACCACGAAAAGTTCTTGTATTTGAAGATAAAATCTTTTTGCTTTGAAGAAGAAAGATCCAGCTGACTGAAATAAGTTCATTAGATGAAAACCAACAAAAATTGACAAGAACCACGAAAAGTTCTTGTATTTTAAGATAAAATCTTACGCTATTAAAGAAAAAACTTCTTGCTCGCTGAAATCTGTTCATTTGCTGAAAACCAACAAAACCACGAAAAGTTCTTGTATTTGAAGATAAAATCTTTTTGCTTTGAAGAAGAAAGATCTCGCTGACTGAAATAAGTTCATTAGATGAAAACGAACAAAAATTGACAAGAACCACGAAAAGTTCTTGTATTTTAAGATAAAATCTTACGCTATTAAAGAAAAAACTTCTTGCTCGCTCAAATCTGTTCATTTGCTGAAAACCAACAAAACCACGAAAAGTTCTTGTATTTGAAGATAAAATCTTTTTGCTTTGAAGAAGAAAGATCTAGCTGACTGTAATAAGTTCATTAGATGAAAACGAACAAAAATTGACAAGAACCACGAAAAGTTCTTGTATTTTAAGATAAAATCTTACGCTATTAAAGAAAAAACTTCTTGCTCGCTGAAATCTGTTCATTTGCTGAAAACCAACAAAACCACGAAAAGTTCTTGTATTTGAAGATGAAATCTTTTTGCTTTCAAGATGAAAGATCTAGCTGACTGAAATAAGTTCATTGGATGAAAACCAACAAAAATTGACAAGAACCACGAAAAGTTCTTGTATTTTAAGATAAAATCTTACTCTATTAAGGAAAAAACTTCCAGCTCGCTGAAATATGTTCATTTGCTGAAAACCATCAAAACCTCGAAAAGTTCTTGTATTTGAAGATAAAATCTTTTTGCTTTGAAGAAGAAAGATCTTGCTGACTGAAATAAGTTCATTAGATGAAAACGAACAAAAATTGACAAGAACCACGAAAAGTTCTTGTATTTGAAGATAAAATCTTACTCTATTAAGGAAAAAACTTCCAGCTTGCTGAAATATGTTCATTTACTGAAAACCATCAAAACCACGAAAAGTTCTTGTATTTTAAGATAAAATCTTACGCTATGAAAGAAAAAACTTCTTGCTCGCTGAAATCTGTTGATTTGCTGAAAACCAACAAAACCACGAAAAGTTCTTGTATTTGAAGATAAAATCTTTTTGCTTTGAAGAAGAAAGATCTAGCTGACTGAAATAAGTTCATCAGATGAAAACCAACAAAAATTGACAAGAACCACGAAAAGTTCTTGTATTTTAAGATAAAATCTTACTCTATTAAGGAAAAAACTTCCAGCTCGCTGAAATATGTTCATTTGCTGAAAACCATCAAAACCACGAAAAGTTCTTGTATTTGAAGATAAAATCTTTTCGCTTTGGAGAAGAAAGATCTCGCTGACTGAAATAAGTTCATGAGATGAAAACGAACAAAAATTGACAAGAACCACGAAAAGTTCTTGTATTTTAAGATAAAATCTTACGCTATTAAAGAAAAAACTTCTTGCTCGCTCAAATCTGTTCATTTGCTGAAAACCAACAAAACCACGAAAAGTTCTTGTATTTGAAGATAAAATCTTTTTGCTTTGAAGAAGAAAGATCTAGCTGACTGAAATAAGTTCATAAGATGAAAACCAACAAAAATTGACAAGAACCACGAAAAGTTCTTGTATTTTAAGATAAAATCTTACGCTATTAAAGAAAAAACTTCTTGCTCGCTGAAATCTGTTCATTTGCTGAAAACCAACAAAACCACGAAAAGTTCTTGTATTTGAAGATAAAATCTTTTTGCTTTGAAGAAGAAAGATCTCGCTGACTGAAATAAGTTCATTAGATGAAAACGAACAAAAATTGACAAGAACCACGAAAAGTTCTTCTATTTTAAGATAAAATCTTACGCTATTAAAGAAAAAACTTCTTGCTCGCTCAAATCTGTTCATTTGCTGAAAACCAACAAAACCACGAAAAGTTCTTGTATTTGAAGATAAAATCTTTTTGCTTTGAAGAAGAAAGATCTAGCTGACTGAAATAAGTTCATAAGATGAAAACCAACAAAAATTGACAAGAACCACGAAAAGTTCTTGTATTTTAAGATAAAATCTTACTCTATTCAGGAAAAAACTTCCAGCTTGCTGAAATATGTTCATTTGCTGAAAACCATCAAAACCACGAAAAGTTCTTGTATTTGAAGATAAAATCTTTTTGCTTTGAAGAAGAAAGATCTAGCTGACTGAAATAAGTTCATTAGATGAAAACGAACAAAAATTGACAAGAACCACGAAAAGTTCTTGTATTTTAAGATAAAATCTTACGCTATTAAAGAAAAAACTTCTTGCTCGCTGAAATCTGTTCATTTGCTGAAAACCAACAAAACCAAGAAAAGTTCTTGTATTTGAAGATAAAATCTTTTTGCTGTGAAGAAGAAAAATCTAGCTGACTGAAATAAGTTCATTGGATGAAAACCAACAAAAATTGACAAGAACCACGAAAAGTTCTTGTATTTTAAGATAAAATCTTACGCTATTAAAGAAAAAACTTCTTGCTCGCTGAAATCTGTTCATTTGCTGAAAACCAACAAAACCACGAAAAGTTCTTGTATTTGAAGATAAAATCTTTTTGCTTTGAAGAAGAAAGATCTAGCTGACTGAAATAAGTTCATAAGATGAAAACCAACAAAAATTGTCAAGAACCACGAAAAGTTCTTGTATTTTAAGATAAAATCTTACTCTATTAAGGAAAAAACTTCCAGCTCGCTGAAATATGTTCATTTGCTGAAAACCATCAAAACCACGAAAAGTTCTTGTATTTGAAGATAAAATCTTTTTGCTTTGAAGAAGAAAGATCTAGCTGACTGAAATAAGTTCATTAGATGAAAACGAACAAAAATTGACAAGAACCACAAAAAGTTCTTGTATTTTAAGATAAAATCTTACGCTATTAAAGAAAAAACTTCTTGCTCGCTGAAATCTGTTCATTTGCTGAAAACCAACAAAACCACGAAAAGTTCTTGTATTTGAAGATGAAATCTTTTTGCTTTGAAGAAGAAAGATCTAGCTGACTGAAATAAGTTCATTAGATGAAAACCAACAAAAATTGACAAGAACCACGAAAAGTTCTTGTATTTTAAGATAAAATCTTACTCTATTAAGGAAAAAACTTCCAGCTCGCTGAAATATGTTCATTTGCTGCAAACCATCAAAACCTCGAAAAGTTCTTGTATTTGAAGATAAAATCTTTTTGCTTTGAAGAAGAAAGATCTAGCTGACTGAAATAAGTTCATTAGATGAAAACCAACAAAAATTGACAAGAACCACGAAAAGTTCTTGTATTTTAAGATAAAATCTTACTCTATTAAGGAAAAAACTACTTGCTCGCTGAAATCTGTTCATTTGCTGAAAACCAACAAAACCACGAAAAGTTCTTGTATTTGAAGATGAAGTCTTTTTGCTTTGAAGAAGAAAGATCTAGCTGACTGAAATAAGTTCATTGGATGAAAACCAACAAAAATTGACAAGAACCACGAAAAGTTCTTGTATTTTAAGATAAAATCTTACTCTATTTAGGAAAAAACTTCCAGCTCGCTGAAATATGTTCATTTGCTGAAAACCATCAAAACCTCGAAAAGTTCTTGTATTTGAAGATAAAATCTTTTTGCTTTGAAGAAGAAAGATCTAGCTGACTGAAATAAGTTCATTAGATGAAAACGAACAAAAATTGACAAGAACCACGAAAAGTTCTTGTATTTTAAGATAAAATCTTACTCTATTAAGGAAAAAACTTCCAGCTCGCTGAAATATGTTCATTTACTGAAAACCATCAAAACCACGAAAAGTTCTTGTATTTGAAGATAAAATCTTTTTGCTTTGAAGAAGAAAGATCTAGCTGACTGAAATAAGTTCATTGGATGAAAACGAACAAAATTTGACAAGAACCACGAAAAGTTCTTGTATTTTAAGATAAAATCTTACGCTATTAAAGAAAAAACTTCTTGCTCGCTGAAATCTGTTCATTTGCTGAAAACCAACAAAACCACGAAAAGTTCTTGTATTTGAAGATAAAATCTTTTTGCTTTGAAGAAGAAAGATCTAGCTGACTGAAATAAGTTCATGAGATGAAAACCAACAAAAATTGACAAGAACCACGAAAATTTCTTGTATTTTAAGATAAAATCTTACTCTATTAAGGAAAAAACTTCCAGCTCGCTGAAATATGTTCATTTGCTGAAAACCATCAAAACCACGAAAAATTCTTGTATTTGAAGATAAAATCTTTTCGCTTTGAAGAAGAAAGATCTCGCTGACTGAAATAAGTTCATTAGATGAAAACGAACAAAAATTGACAAGAACCACGAAAAGTTCTTGTATTTTAAGATAAAATCTTACTCTATTAAAGAAAAAACTTCTTGCTCGCTCAAATCTGTTCATTTGCTGAAAACCAACAAAACCACGAAAAGTTCTTGTATTTGAAGATAAAATCTTTTTGCTTTGAAGAAGAAAGATCCAGCTGACTGAAATAAGTTCATAAGATGAAAACCAACAAAAATTGTCAAGAACCACGAAAAGTTCTTGTATTTTAAGATAAAATCTTACTCTATTAAGGAAAAAACTTCCAGCTCGCTGAAATATGTTCATTTGCTGAAAACCATCAAAACCACGAAAAGTTCTTGTATTTGAAGATAAAATCTTTTTGCTTTGAAGAAGAAAGATCTAGCTGACTGAAATAAGTTCATTAGATGAAAACGAACAAAAATTGACAAGAACCACGAAAAGTTCTTGTATTTTAAGATAAAATCTTACGCTATTAAAGAAAAAACTTCTTGCTCGCTGAAATCTGTTCATTTGCTGAAAACCAACAAAACCACGAAAAGTTCTTGTATTTGAAGATGAAATCTTTTTGCTTTGAAGAAGAAAGATCTAGCTGACTGAAATAAGTTCATTAGATGAAAACCAACAAAAATTGACAAGAACCACGAAAAGTTCTTGTATTTTAAGATAAAATCTTACTCTATTAAGGAAAAAACTTCCAGCTCGCTGAAATATGTTCATTTGCTGCAAACCATCAAAACCTCGAAAAGTTCTTGTATTTGAAGATAAAATCTTTTTGCTTTGAAGAAGAAAGATCTAGCTGACTGAAATAAGTTCATTAGATGAAAACCAACAAAAATTGACAAGAACCACGAAAAGTTCTTGTATTTTAAGATAAAATCTTACTCTATTAAGGAAAAAACTACTTGCTCGCTGAAATCTGTTCATTTGCTGAAAACCAACAAAACCACGAAAAGTTCTTGTATTTGAAGATGAAGTCTTTTTGCTTTGAAGAAGAAAGATCTAGCTGACTGAAATAAGTTCATTGGATGAAAACCAACAAAAATTGACAAGAACCACGAAAAGTTCTTGTATTTTAAGATAAAATCTTACTCTATTAAGGAAAAAACTTCCAGCTCGCTGAAATATGTTCATTTGCTGAAAACCATCAAAACCTCGAAAAGTTCTTGTATTTGAAGATAAAATCTTTTTGCTTTGAAGAAGAAAGATCTAGCTGACTGAAATAAGTTCATTAGATGAAAACGAACAAAAATTGACAAGAACCACGAAAAGTTCTTGTATTTTAAGATAAAATCTTACTCTATTAAGGAAAAAACTTCCAGCTCGCTGAAATATGTTCATTTACTGAAAACCATCAAAACCACGAAAAGTTCTTGTATTTGAAGATAAAATCTTTTTGCTTTGAAGAAGAAAGATCTAGCTGACTGAAATAAGTTCATTGGATGAAAACGAACAAAAATTGACAAGAACCACGAAAAGTTCTTGTATTTTAAGATAAAATCTTACGCTATTAAAGAAAAAACTTCTTGCTCGCTGAAATCTGTTCATTTGCTGAAAACCAACAAAACCACGAAAAGTTCTTGTATTTGAAGATAAAATCTTTTTGCTTTGAAGAAGAAAGATCTAGCTGACTGAAATAAGTTCATGAGATGAAAACCAACAAAAATTGACAAGAACCACGAAAAGTTCTTGTATTTTAAGATAAAATCTTACTCTATTAAGGAAAAAACTTCCAGCTCGCTGAAATATGTTCATTTGCTGAAAACCATCAAAACCACGAAAAATTCTTGTATTTGAAGATAAAATCTTTTCGCTTTGAAGAAGAAAGATCTCGCTGACTGAAATAAGTTCATTAGATGAAAACGAACAAAAATTGTCAAGAACCACGAAAAGTTCTTGTATTTTAAGATAAAATCTTACGCTATTAAAGAAAAAACACCCAGCTCGCTGAAATATGTTCATTTGCTGAAAACCAACAAAACCACGAAAAGTTCTTGTATTTGAAGATAAAATCTTTTTGCTTTGAAGAAGAAAGATCTAGCTGACTGAAATAAGTTCATTAGATGAAAACCAACAAAAATTGACAAGAACCACGAAAAGTTCTTGTATTTTAAGATAAAATCTTACTCTATTAAGGAAAAAACTTCCAGCTCGCTGAAATATGTTCATTTGCTGAAAACCATCAAAACCACGAAAAGTTCTTGTATTTGAAGATAAAATCTTTTTGCTTTGAAGAAGAAAGATCTAGCTGACTGAAATAAGTTCATTAGATGAAAACGAACAAAAATTGACAAGAACCACGAAAAGTTCTTGTATTTTAAGATAAAATCTTACGCTATTAAAGAAAAAACTTCTTGCTCGCTGAAATCTGTTCATTTGCTGAAAACCAACAAAACCACGAAAAGTTCTTGTATTTGAAGATGAAATCTTTTTGCTTTGAAGAAGAAAGATCTCGCTGACTGAAATAAGTTCATTAGATGAAAACCAACAAAAATTGACAAGAACCACGAAAAGTTCTTGTATTTTAAGATAAAATCTTACTCTATTAAGGAAAAAACTTCCAGCTCGCTGAAATATGTTCATTTGCTGAAAACCATCAAAACCACGAAAAGTTCTTGTATTTGAAGATAAAATCTTTTTGCTTTGAAGAAGAAAGATCTAGCTGACTGAAATAAGTTCATTAGATGAAAACCAACAAAAATTGACAAGAACCACGAAAAGTTCTTGTATTTTAAGATAAAATCTTACGCTATTAAAGAAAAAACTTCTTGCTCGCTGAAATCTGTTCATTTGCTGAAAACCAACAAAACCACGAAAAGTTCTTGTATTTGAAGATAAAATCTTTTTGCTTTGAAGAAGAAAGATCTAGCTGACTGAAATAAGTTCATTAGATGAAAACCAACAAAAATTGACAAGAACCACGAAAAGTTCTTGTATTTTAAGATAAAATCTTACTCTATTAAGGAAAAAACTTCCAGCTCGCTGAAATATGTTCATTTGCTGAAAACCATCAAAACCTCGAAAAGTTCTTGTATTTGAAGATAAAATCTTTTTGCTTTGAAGAAGAAAGATCTAGCTGACTGAAATAAGTTCATTAGATGAAAACCAACAAAAATTGACAAGAACCACGAAAAGTTCTTGTATTTTAAGATAAAATCTTACTCTATTAAGGAAAAAACTTCCAGCTCGCTGAAATATGTTCATTTGCTGAAAACCATCAAAACCACGAAAAGTTCTTGCATTTGAAGATAAAATCTTTTTGCTTTGAAGAAGAAAGATCTCGCTGACTGAAATAAGTTCATTAGATGAAAACGAACAAAAATTGACAAGAACCACGAAAAGTTCTTGTATTTTAAGATAAAATCTTACTCTATTGAGGAAAAAACTTCCAGCTCGCTGAAATATGTTCATTTGCTGAAAACCAACAAAACCAAGAAAAGTTCTTGGATTTGAAGATAAAATCTTTTTGCTGTGAAGAAGAAAAATCCAGCTGACTGAAATAAGTTCATTAGATGAAAACGAACAAAAATTGACAAGAACCACGAAAAGTTCTTGTATTTTAAGATAAAATCTTACTCTATTAAGGAAAAAACTTCCAGCTCGCTGAAATATGTTCATTTGCTGAAAACCATCAAAACCACGAAAAGTTCTTGTATTTGAAGATAAAATCTTTTTGCTTTGAAGAAGAAAGATCTAGCTGACTGAAATAAGTTCATAAGATGAAAACGAACAAAAATTGACAAGAACCACGAAAAGTTCTTGTATTTTAAGATAAAAGCTTACGCTATTAAAGAAAAAACTTCTTGCTCGCTGAAATCTGTTCATTTGCTGAAAACCAACAAAACCACGAAAAGTTCTTGTATTTGAAGATAAAATCTTTTTGCTTTGAAGAAGAAAGATCGAGCTGACTGAAATAAGTTCATAAGATGAAAACCAACAAAAATTGACAAGAACCACGAAAAGTTCTTGTATTTTAAGATAAAATCTTACGCTATAAAAGAAAAAACACCCAGCTCGCTGAAATATGTTCATTTGCTGAAAACCAACAAAACCACGAAAAGTTCTTGTATTTGAAGATAAAATCTTTTTGCTTTGAAGAAGAAAGATCTCGCTGACTGAAATAAGTTCATTAGATGAAAATGAACAAAAATTGACAAGAACCACGAAAAGTTCTTGTATTTTAAGATAAAATCTTACGCTATAAAAGAAAAAACTTCTTGCTCGCTGAAATCTGTTCATTTGCTGAAAACCAACAAAACCACGAAAAGTTCTTGTATTTGAAGATGAAATCTTTTTGCTTTGAAGAAGAAAGATCTAGCTGACTGAAATAAGTTCATTAGATGAAAACCAACAAAAATTGACAAGAACCACGAAAAGTTCTTGTATTTTAAGATAAAATCTTAATCTATTAAGGAAAAAACTTCCAGCTCACTGAAATATGTTCATTTGCTGAAAACCATCAAAACCACGAAAAGTTCTTGTATTTGAAGATAAAATCTTTTTGCTTTGAAGAAGAAAGATCTAGCTGACTGAAATAAGTTCATAAGATGAAAACGAACAAAAATTGACAAGAACCACGAAAAGTTCTTGTATTTTAAGATAAAATCTTACGCTATTAAAGAAAAAACTTCTTGCTCGCTGAAATCTGTTCATTTGCTGAAAACCAACAAAACCACGAAAAGTTCTTGTATTTGAAGATAAAATCTTTTTGCTTTGAAGAAGAAAGATCGAGCTGACTGAAATAAGTTCATAAGATGAAAACCAACAAAAATTGACAAGAACCACGAAAAGTTCTTGTATTTTAAGATAAAATCTTACGCTATTAAAGAAAAAACTTCTTGCTCGCTGAAATCTGTTCATTTGCTGAAAACCAACAAAACCACGAAAAGTTCTTGTATTTGAAGATGAAGTCTTTTTGCTTTGAAGAAGAAAGATCTAGCTGGATGAAATAAGTTCATTAGATGAAAACGAACAAAAATTGACAAGAACCACGAAAAGTTCTTGTATTTTAAGATAAAATCTTACGCTATTAAAGAAAAAACTTCTTGCTCGCTCAAATCTGTTCATTTGCTGAAAACCAACAAAACCACGAAAAGTTCTTGTATTTGAAGATAAAATCTTTTTGCTTTGAAGAAGAAACATCTAGCTGACTGAAATAAGTTCATAAGATGAAAACCAACAAAAATTGACAAGAACCACGAAAAGTTCTTGTATTTTAAGATAAAATCTTACTCTATTAAGGAAAAAACTTCCAGCTCGCTGAAATATGTTCATTTGCTGAAAACCATCAAAACCACGAAAAGTTCTTGTATTTGAAGATAAAATCTTTTTGCTTTGAAGAAGAAAGATCTAGCTGACTGAAATAAGTTCATTAGATGAAAACCAACAAAAATTGACAAGAACCACGAAAAGTTCTTGTATTTTAAGATAAAATCTTACGCTATAAAAGAAAAAACACCCAGCTCGCTGAAATATGTTCATTTGCTGAAAACCAACAAAACCACGAAAAGTTCTTGTATTTGAAGATAAAATCTTTTTGCTTTGAAGAAGAAAGATCTAGCTGACTGAAATAAGTTCATAAGATGAAAACCAACAAAAATTGTCAACAACCACGAAAAGTTCTTGTATTTTAAGATAAAATCTTATGCTATTAAAGAAAAAACACCCAGCTCGCTGAAATATGTTCATTTGCTGAAAACCAACAAAACCACGAAAAGTTCTTGTATTTGAAGATAAAATCTTTTTGCTTTGAAGAAGAAAGATCTAGCTGACTGAAATAAGTTCATTAGATGAAAACCAACAAAAATTGACAAGAACCACGAAAAGTTCTTGTATTTTAAGATAAAATCTTACTCTATTAAGGAAAAAACTTCCAGCTCGCTGAAATATGTTCATTTGCTGAAAACCATCAAAACCACGAAAAGTTCTTGTATTTGAAGATAAAATCTTTTTGCTTTGAAGAAGAAAGATCGAGCTGACTGAAATAAGTTCATTAGATGAAAACGAACAAAAATTGACAAGAACCACGAAAAGTTCTTGTATTTTAAGATAAAATCTTACGCTATTAAAGAAAAAACTTCTTGCTCGCTGAAATCTGTTCATTTGCTGAAAACCAACAAAACCACGAAAAGTTCTTGTATTTGAAGATGAAATCTTTTTGCTTTGAAGAAGAAAGATCTAGCTGACTGAAATAAGTTCATTAGATGAAAACCAACAAAAATTGACAAGAACCACGAAAAGTTCTTGTATTTTAAGATAAAATCTTACTCTATTAAGGAAAAAACTTCCAGCTCGCTGAAATATGTTCATTTGCTGAAAACCATCAAAACCTCGAAAAGTTCTTGTATTTGAAGATAAAATCTTTTTGCTTTGAAGAAGAAAGATCTAGCTGACTGAAATAAGTTCATTAGATGAAAACCAACAAAAATTGACAAGAACCATGAAAAGTTCTTGTATTTTAAGATAAAATCTTACTCTATTAAGGAAAAAACTTCCAGCTCGCTGAAATATGTTCATTTGCTGAAAACCATCAAAACCACGAAAAGTTCTTGTATTTGAAGATAAAATCTTTTTGCTTTGAAGAAGAAAGATCTAGCTGACTGAAATAAGTTCATTAGATGAAAACGAACAAAAATTGACAAGAACCACGAAAAGTTCTTGTATTTTAAGATAAAATCTTACGCTATTAAAGAAAAAACTTCTTGCTCGCTGAAATCTGTTCATTTGCTGAAAACCAACAAAACCACGAAAAGTTCTTGTATTTGAAGATAAAATCTTTTTGCTTTGAAGAAGAAAGATCTAGCTGACTGAAATAAGTTCATTAGATGAAAACGAACAAAAATTGACAAGAACCACGAAAAGTTCTTGTATTTTAAGATAAAATCTTACGCTATTAAAGAAAAAACTTCTTGCTCGCTGAAATCTGTTCATTTGCTGAAAACCAACAAAACCACGAAAAGTTCTTGTATTTGAAGATAAAATCTTTTTGCTTTGAAGAAGAAAGATCTAGCTGACTGAAATAAGTTCATTAGATGAAAACCAACAAAAATTGACAAGAACCACGAAAAGTTCTTGTATTTTAAGATAAAATCTTACTCTATTAAGGAAAAAACTTCCAGCTCGCTGAAATATGTTCATTTGCTGAAAACCATCAAAACCACGAAAAGTTCTTGTATTTGAAGATAAAATCTTTTCGCTTTGAAGAAGAAAGATCTCGCTGACTGAAATAAGTTCATTAGATGAAAACGAACAAAAATTGACAAGAACCACGAAAAGTTCTTGTATTTTAAGATAAAATCTTACGCTATTAAAGAAAAAACTTCTTGCTCGCTCAAATCTGTTCATTTGCTGAAAACCAACAAAACCACGAAAAGTTCTTGTATTTGAAGATAAAATCTTTTTGCTTTGAAGAAGAAAGATCTAGCTGACTGAAATAAGTTCATAAGATGAAAACCAACAAAAATTGACAAGAACCACGAAAAGTTCTTGTATTTTAAGATAAAATCTTACTCTATTAAGGAAAAAACTTCCAGCTCGCTGAAATATGTTCATTTGCTGAAAACCATCAAAACCACGAAAAGTTCTTGTATTTGAAGATAAAATCTTTTTGCTTTGAAGAAGAAAGATCTAGCTGACTGAAATAAGTTCATTAGATGAAAACCAACAAAAATTGACAAGAACCACGAAAAGTTCTTGTATTTTAAGATAAAATCTTACGCTATTAAAGAAAAAACTTCTTGCTCGCTGAAATCTGTTCATTTGCTGAAAACCAACAAAACCACGAAAAGTTCTTGTATTTGAAGATGAAATCTTTTTGCTTTGAAGAAGAAAGATCTAGCTGACTGAAATAAGTTCATTAGATGAAAACCAACAAAAATTGACAAGAACCACGAAAAGTTCTTGTATTTTAAGATAAAATCTTACTCTATTAAGGAAAAAACTTCCAGCTCGCTGAAATATGTTCATTTGCTGAAAACCATCAAAACCTCGAAAAGTTCTTGTATTTGAAGATAAAATCTTTTTGCTTTGAAGAAGAAAGATCTAGCTGACTGAAATAAGTTCATTAGATGAAAACCAACAAAAATTGACAAGAACCATGAAAAGTTCTTGTATTTTAAGATAAAATCTTACTCTATTAAGGAAAAAACTTCCAGCTCGCTGAAATATGTTCATTTGCTGAAAACCATCAAAACCACGAAAAGTTCTTGTATTTGAAGATAAAATCTTTTTGCTTTGAAGAAGAAAGATCTAGCTGACTGAAATAAGTTCATTAGATGAAAACGAACAAAAATTGACAAGAACCACGAAAAGTTCTTGTATTTTAAGATAAAATCTTACGCTATTAAAGAAAAAACTTCTTGCTCGCTGAAATCTGTTCATTTGCTGAAAACCAACAAAACCACGAAAAGTTCTTGTATTTGAAGATAAAATCTTTTTGCTTTGAAGAAGAAAGATCTAGCTGACTGAAATAAGTTCATTAGATGAAAACGAACAAAAATTGACAAGAACCACGAAAAGTTCTTGTATTTTAAGATAAAATCTTACGCTATTAAAGAAAAAACTTCTTGCTCGCTGAAATCTGTTCATTTGCTGAAAACCAACAAAACCACGAAAAGTTCTTGTATTTGAAGATAAAATCTTTTTGCTTTGAAGAAGAAAGATCTAGCTGACTGAAATAAGTTCATAAGATGAAAACCAACAAAAATTGTCAAGAACCACGAAAAGTTCTTGTATTTTAAGATAAAATCTTATGCTATTAAAGAAAAAACACCCAGCTCGCTGAAATATGTTCATTTGCTGAAAACCAACAAAACCACGAAAAGTTCTTGTATTTGAAGATAAAATCTTTTTGCTTTGAAGAAGAAAGATCTAGCTGACTGAAATAAGTTCATTAGATGAAAACCAACAAAAATTGACAAGAACCACGAAAAGTTCTTGTATTTTAAGATAAAATCTTACTCTATTAAGGAAAAAACTTCCAGCTCGCTGAAATATGTTCATTTGCTGAAAACCATCAAAACCACGAAAAGTTCTTGTATTTGAAGATAAAATCTTTTTGCTTTGAAGAAGAAAGATCGAGCTGACTGAAATAAGTTCATTAGATGAAAACGAATAAAAATTGACAAGAACCACGAAAAGTTCTTGTATTTTAAGATAAAATCTTACGCTATTAAAGAAAAAACTTCTTGCTCGCTGAAATCTGTTCATTTGCTGAAAACCAACAAAACCACGAAAAGTTCTTGTATTTGAAGATGAAATCTTTTTGCTTTGAAGAAGAAAGATCTAGCTGACTGAAATAAGTTCATTAGATGAAAACCAACAAAAATTGACAAGAACCACGAAAAGTTCTTGTATTTTAAGATAAAATCTTACTCTATTAAGGAAAAAACTTCCAGCTCGCTGAAATATGTTCATTTGCTGAAAACCATCAAAACCTCGAAAAGTTCTTGTATTTGAAGATAAAATCTTTTTGCTTTGAAGAAGAAAGATCTAGCTGACTGAAATAAGTTCATTAGATGAAAACCAACAAAAATTGACAAGAACCATGAAAAGTTCTTGTATTTTAAGATAAAATCTTACTCTATTAAGGAAAAAACTTCCAGCTCGCTGAAATATGTTCATTTGCTGAAAACCATCAAAACCACGAAAAGTTCTTGTATTTGAAGATAAAATCTTTTTGCTTTGAAGAAGAAAGATCTAGCTGACTGAAATAAGTTCATTAGATGAAAACGAACAAAAATTGACAAGAACCACGAAAAGTTCTTGTATTTTAAGATAAAATCTTACGCTATTAAAGAAAAAACTTCTTGCTCGCTGAAATCTGTTCATTTGCTGAAAACCAACAAAACCACGAAAAGTTCTTGTATTTGAAGATAAAATCTTTTTGCTTTGAAGAAGAAAGATCGAGCTGACTGAAATAAGTTCATTAGATGAAAACGAATAAAAATTGACAAGAACCACGAAAAGTTCTTGTATTTTAAGATAAAATCTTACGCTATTAAAGAAAAAACTTCTTGCTCGCTGAAATCTGTTCATTTGCTGAAAACCAACAAAACCACGAAAAGTTCTTGTATTTGAAGATGAAATCTTTTTGCTTTGAAGAAGAAAGATCTAGCTGACTGAAATAAGTTCATTAGATGAAAACCAACAAAAATTGACAAGAACCACGAAAAGTTCTTGTATTTTAAGATAAAATCTTACTCTATTAAGGAAAAAACTTCCAGCTCGCTGAAATATGTTCATTTGCTGAAAACCATCAAAACCTCGAAAAGTTCTTGTATTTGAAGATAAAATCTTTTTGCTTTGAAGAAGAAAGATCTAGCTGACTGAAATAAGTTCATTAGATGAAAACCAACAAAAATTGACAAGAACCATGAAAAGTTCTTGTATTTTAAGATAAAATCTTACTCTATTAAGGAAAAAACTTCCAGCTCGCTGAAATATGTTCATTTGCTGAAAACCATCAAAACCACGAAAAGTTCTTGTATTTGAAGATAAAATCTTTTTGCTTTGAAGAAGAAAGATCTAGCTGACTGAAATAAGTTCATTAGATGAAAACGAACAAAAATTGACAAGAACCACGAAAAGTTCTTGTATTTTAAGATAAAATCTTACGCTATTAAAGAAAAAACTTCTTGCTCGCTGAAATCTGTTCATTTGCTGAAAACCAACAAAACCACGAAAAGTTCTTGTATTTGAAGATAAAATCTTTTTGCTTTGAAGAAGAAAGATCTAGCTGACTGAAATAAGTTCATTAGATGAAAACCAACAAAAATTGACAAGAACCACGAAAAGTTCTTGTATTTTAAGATAAAATCTTACTCTATTAAGGAAAAAACTTCCAGCTCGCTGAAATATGTTCATTTGCTGAAAACCATCAAAACCACGAAAAGTTCTTGTATTTGAAGATAAAATCTTTTCGCTTTGAAGAAGAAAGATCTCGCTGACTGAAATAAGTTCATTAGATGAAAACGAACAAAAATTGACAAGAACCACGAAAAGTTCTTGTATTTTAAGATAAAATCTTACGCTATTAAAGAAAAAACTTCTTGCTCGCTCAAATCTGTTCATTTGCTGAAAACCAACAAAACCACGAAAAGTTCTTGTATTTGAAGATAAAATCTTTTTGCTTTGAAGAAGAAAGATCTAGCTGACTGAAATAAGTTCATAAGATGAAAACCAACAAAAATTGACAAGAACCACGAAAAGTTCTTGTATTTTAAGATAAAATCTTACTCTATTAAGGAAAAAACTTCCAGCTCGCTGAAATATGTTCATTTGCTGCAAACCAACAAAACCACGAAAAGTTCTTGTATTTGAAGATAAAATCTTTTTGCTTTGAAGAAGAAAGATCTTGCTGACTGAAATAAGTTCATAAGATGAAAACCAACAAAAATTGTCAAGAACCACGAAAAGTTCTTGTATTTTAAGATAAAATCTTACGCTATAAAAGAAAAAACACCCAGCTCGCTGAAATATGTTCATTTGCTGAAAACCAACAAAACCACGAAAAGTTCTTGTATTTGAAGATAAAATCTTTTTGCTTTGAAGAAGAAAGATCTAGCTGACTGAAATAAGTTCATTGGATGAAAACCAACAAAAATTGACAAGAACCACGAAAAGTTCTTGTATTTTAAGATAAAATCTTACGCTATTAAAGAAAAAACTTCTTGCTCGCTGAAATCTGTTAATTTGCTGAAAACCAACAAAACCACGAAAAGTTCTTGTATTTGAAGATGAAATCTTTTTGCTTTGAAGAAGAAAGATCTAGCTGACTGAAATAAGTTCATTAGATGAAAACCAACAAAAATTGACAAGAACCACGAAAAGTTCTTGTATTTTAAGATAAAATCTTACTCTATTAAGGAAAAAACTTCCAGCTCGCTGAAATATGTTCATTTGCTGAAAACCATCAAAACCTCGAAAAGTTCTTGTATTTGAAGATAAAATCTTTTTGCTTTGAAGAAGAAAGATCTAGCTGACTGAAATAAGTTCATTAGATGAAAACCAACAAAAATTGACAAGAACCACGAAAAGTTCTTGTATTTTAAGATAAAATCTTACTCTATTAAGGAAAAAACTTCCAGCTCGCTGAAATATGTTCATTTGCTGAAAACCAACAAAACCAAGAAAAGTTCTTGTATTTGAAGATAAAATCTTTTTGCTTTGAAGAAGAAAAATCTAGCTGACTGAAATAAGTTCATTCGATGAAAACCAACAAAAATTGACAAGAACCACGAAAAGTTCTTGTATTTTAAGATAAAATCTTACGCTATTAAAGAAAAAACTTCTTGCTCGCTGAAATCTGTTCATTTGCTGAAAACCAACAAAACCACGAAAAGTTCTTGTATTTGAAGATAAAATCTTTTTGCTTTGAAGAAGAAAGATCTTGCTGACTGAAATAAGTTCATAAGATGAAAACCAACAAAAATTGTCAAGAACCACGAAAAGTTCTTGTATTTTAAGATAAAGTCTTACGCTATTAAGGAAAAAACTTCCAGCTCGCTGAAATATGTTCATTTGCTGAAAACCAACAAAACCAAGAAAAGTTCTTGTATTTGAAAATAACATCTTTTTGCTGTGAAGAAGAAAAATCGAGCTGACTGAAATAAGTTCATCAGATGAAAACCAACAAAAATTGACAAGAACCACGAAAAGTTCTTGTATTTTAAGATAAAATCTTACGCTATTAAAGAAAAAACTTCTTGCTCGCTGAAATCTGTTCATTTGCTGAAAACCAACAAAACCACGAAAAGTTCTTGTATTTGAAGATAAAATCTTTTTGCTTTGAAGAAGAAAGATCGAGCTGACTGAAATAAGTTCATAAGATGAAAACCAACAAAAATTGTCAAGAACGACGAAAAGTTCTTGTATTTTAAGATAAAATCTTACGCTATAAAAGAAAAAACACCCAGCTCGCTGAAATATGTTCATTTGCTGAAAACCAACAAAACCACGAAAAGTTCTTGTATTTGAAGATAAAATCTTTTTGCTTTGAAGAAGAAAGATCCAGCTGACTGAAATAAGTTCATGAGATGAAAATGAACAAAAATTGACAAGAACCACGAAAAGTTCTTGTATTTTAAGATAAAATCTTACGCTATTAAAGAAAAAACTTCTTGCTCGCTGAAATCTGTTCATTTGCTGAAAACCAACAAAACCACGAAAAGTTCTTGTATTTGAAGATGAAATCTTTTTGCTTTGAAGAAGAAAGATCTAGCTGACTGAAATAAGTTCATTAGATGAAAACCAACAAAAATTGACAAGAACCACGAAAAGTTCTTGTATTTTAAGATAAAATCTTACTCTATTAAGGAAAAAACTTCCAGCTCACTGAAATATGTTCATTTGCTGAAAACCATCAAAACCACGAAAAGTTCTTGTATTTGAAGATAAAATCTTTTTGCTTTGAAGAAGAAAGATCTAGCTGACTGAAATAAGTTCATAAGATGAAAACGAACAAAAATTGACAAGAACCACGAAAAGTTCTTGTATTTTAAGATAAAATCTTACGCTATTAAAGAAAAAACTTCTTGCTCGCTGAAATCTGTTCATTTGCTGAAAACCAACAAAACCACGAAAAGTTCTTGTATTTGAAGATAAAATCTTTTTGCTTTGAAGAAGAAAGATCGAGCTGACTGAAATAAGTTCATAAGATGAAAACCAACAAAAATTGACAAGAACCACGAAAAGTTCTTGTATTTTAAGATAAAATCTTACTCTATTAAGGAAAAAACTTCTTGCTCGCTGAAATCTGTTCATTTGCTGAAAACCAACAAAACCACGAAAAGTTCTTGTATTTGAAGATGAAATCTTTTTGCTTTGAAGAAGAAAGATCTAGCTGACTGAAATAAGTTCATTAGATGAAAACCAACAAAAATTGACAAGAACCACGAAAAGTTCTTGTATTTTAAGATAAAATCTTACTCTATTAAGGAAAAAACTTTCAGCTCACTGAAATATGTTCATTTGCTGAAAACCATCAAAACCACGAAAAGTTCTTGTATTTGAAGATAAAATCTTTTTGCTGTGAAGAAGAAAAATCTAGCTGACTGAAATAAGTTCATTAGATGAAAACCAACAAAAATTGACAAGAACCACGAAAAGTTCTTGTATTTTAAGATAAAATCTTACGCTATTAAAGAAAAAACTTCTTGCTCGCTGAAATCTGTTCATTTGCTGAAAACCAACAAAACCACGAAAAGTTCTTGTATTTGAAGATAAAATCTTTTTGCTTTGAAGAAGAAAGATCTAGCTGACTGAAATAAGTTCATAAGATGAAAACCAACAAAAATTGTCAAGAACCACGAAAAGTTCTTGTATTTTAAGATAAAATCTTACGCTATAAAAGAAAAAACACCCAGCTCGCTGAAATATGTTCATTTGCTGAAAACCAACAAAACCACGAAAAGTTCTTGTATTTGAAGATAAAATCTTTTTGCTTTGAAGAAGAAAGATCTAGCTGACTGAAATAAGTTCATTAGATGAAAACCAACAAAAATTGACAAGAACCATGAAAAGTTCTTGTATTTTAAGATAAAATCTTACTCTATTAAGGAAAAAACTTCCAGCTCGCTGAAATATGTTCATTTGCTGAAAACCATCAAAACCACGAAAAGTTCTTGTATTTGAAGATAAAATCTTTTTGCTTTGAAGAAGAAAGATCTAGCTGACTGAAATAAGTTCATTAGATGAAAACGAACAAAAATTGACAAGAACCACGAAAAGTTCTTGTATTTTAAGATAAAATCTTACGCTATTAAAGAAAAAACTTCTTGCTCGCTGAAATCTGTTCATTTGCTGAAAACCAACAAAACCACGAAAAGTTCTTGTATTTGAAGATAAAATCTTTTTGCTTTGAAGAAGAAAGATCTAGCTGACTGAAATAAGTTCATTAGATGAAAACGAACAAAAATTGACAAGAACCACGAAAAGTTCTTGTATTTTAAGATAAAATCTTACGCTATTAAAGAAAAAACTTCTTGCTCGCTGAAATCTGTTCATTTGCTGAAAACCAACAAAACCACGAAAAGTTCTTGTATTTGAAGATAAAATCTTTTTGCTTTGAAGAAGAAAGATCTAGCTGACTGAAATAAGTTCATAAGATGAAAACCAACAAAAATTGTCAAGAACCACGAAAAGTTCTTGTATTTTAAGATAAAATCTTATGCTATTAAAGAAAAAACACCCAGCTCGCTGAAATATGTTCATTTGCTGAAAACCAACAAAACCACGAAAAGTTCTTGTATTTGAAGATAAAATCTTTTTGCTTTGAAGAAGAAAGATCTAGCTGACTGAAATAAGTTCATTAGATGAAAACCAACAAAAATTGACAAGAACCACGAAAAGTTCTTGTATTTTAAGATAAAATCTTACTCTATTAAGGAAAAAACTTCCAGCTCGCTGAAATATGTTCATTTGCTGAAAACCATCAAAACCACGAAAAGTTCTTGTATTTGAAGATAAAATCTTTTTGCTTTGAAGAAGAAAGATCGAGCTGACTGAAATAAGTTCATTAGATGAAAACGAACAAAAATTGACAAGAACCACGAAAAGTTCTTGTATTTTAAGATAAAATCTTACGCTATTAAAGAAAAAACTTCTTGCTCGCTGAAATCTGTTCATTTGCTGAAAACCAACAAAACCACGAAAAGTTCTTGTATTTGAAGATGAAATCTTTTTGCTTTGAAGAAGAAAGATCTAGCTGACTGAAATAAGTTCATTAGATGAAAACCAACAAAAATTGACAAGAACCACGAAAAGTTCTTGTATTTTAAGATAAAATCTTACTCTATTAAGGAAAAAACTTCCAGCTCGCTGAAATATGTTCATTTGCTGAAAACCATCAAAACCTCGAAAAGTTCTTGTATTTGAAGATAAAATCTTTTTGCTTTGAAGAAGAAAGATCTAGCTGACTGAAATAAGTTCATTAGATGAAAACCAACAAAAATTGACAAGAACCATGAAAAGTTCTTGTATTTTAAGATAAAATCTTACTCTATTAAGGAAAAAACTTCCAGCTCGCTGAAATATGTTCATTTGCTGAAAACCATCAAAACCACGAAAAGTTCTTGTATTTGAAGATAAAATCTTTTTGCTTTGAAGAAGAAAGATCTAGCTGACTGAAATAAGTTCATTAGATGAAAACGAACAAAAATTGACAAGAACCACGAAAAGTTCTTGTATTTTAAGATAAAATCTTACGCTATTAAAGAAAAAACTTCTTGCTCGCTGAAATCTGTTCATTTGCTGAAAACCAACAAAACCACGAAAAGTTCTTGTATTTGAAGATAAAATCTTTTTGCTTTGAAGAAGAAAGATCTAGCTGACTGAAATAAGTTCATTAGATGAAAACCAACAAAAATTGACAAGAACCACGAAAAGTTCTTGTATTTTAAGATAAAATCTTACTCTATTAAGGAAAAAACTTCCAGCTCGCTGAAATATGTTCATTTGCTGAAAACCATCAAAACCACGAAAAGTTCTTGTATTTGAAGATAAAATCTTTTCGCTTTGAAGAAGAAAGATCTCGCTGACTGAAATAAGTTCATTAGATGAAAACGAACAAAAATTGACAAGAACCACGAAAAGTTCTTGTATTTTAAGATAAAATCTTACGCTATTAAAGAAAAAACTTCTTGCTCGCTCAAATCTGTTCATTTGCTGAAAACCAACAAAACCACGAAAAGTTCTTGTATTTGAAGATAAAATCTTTTTGCTTTGAAGAAGAAAGATCTAGCTGACTGAAATAAGTTCATAAGATGAAAACCAACAAAAATTGACAAGAACCACGAAAAGTTCTTGTATTTTAAGATAAAATCTTACTCTATTAAGGAAAAAACTTCCAGCTCGCTGAAATATGTTCATTTGCTGCAAACCAACAAAACCACGAAAAGTTCTTGTATTTGAAGATAAAATCTTTTTGCTTTGAAGAAGAAAGATCTTGCTGACTGAAATAAGTTCATAAGATGAAAACCAACAAAAATTGTCAAGAACCACGAAAAGTTCTTGTATTTTAAGATAAAATCTTACGCTATAAAAGAAAAAACACCCAGCTCGCTGAAATATGTTCATTTGCTGAAAACCAACAAAACCACGAAAAGTTCTTGTATTTGAAGATAAAATCTTTTTGCTTTGAAGAAGAAAGATCTAGCTGACTGAAATAAGTTCATTGGATGAAAACCAACAAAAATTGACAAGAACCACGAAAAGTTCTTGTATTTTAAGATAAAATCTTACGCTATTAAAGAAAAAACTTCTTGCTCGCTGAAATCTGTTAATTTGCTGAAAACCAACAAAACCACGAAAAGTTCTTGTATTTGAAGATGAAATCTTTTTGCTTTGAAGAAGAAAGATCTAGCTGACTGAAATAAGTTCATTAGATGAAAACCAACAAAAATTGACAAGAACCACGAAAAGTTCTTGTATTTTAAGATAAAATCTTACTCTATTAAGGAAAAAACTTCCAGCTCGCTGAAATATGTTCATTTGCTGAAAACCATCAAAACCTCGAAAAGTTCTTGTATTTGAAGATAAAATCTTTTTGCTTTGAAGAAGAAAGATCTAGCTGACTGAAATAAGTTCATTAGATGAAAACCAACAAAAATTGACAAGAACCACGAAAAGTTCTTGTATTTTAAGATAAAATCTTACTCTATTAAGGAAAAAACTTCCAGCTCGCTGAAATATGTTCATTTGCTGAAAACCAACAAAACCAAGAAAAGTTCTTGTATTTGAAGATAAAATCTTTTTGCTTTGAAGAAGAAAAATCTAGCTGACTGAAATAAGTTCATTCGATGAAAACCAACAAAAATTGACAAGAACCACGAAAAGTTCTTGTATTTTAAGATAAAATCTTACGCTATTAAAGAAAAAACTTCTTGCTCGCTGAAATCTGTTCATTTGCTGAAAACCAACAAAACCACGAAAAGTTCTTGTATTTGAAGATAAAATCTTTTTGCTTTGAAGAAGAAAGATCTTGCTGACTGAAATAAGTTCATAAGATGAAAACCAACAAAAATTGTCAAGAACCACGAAAAGTTCTTGTATTTTAAGATAAAGTCTTACGCTATTAAGGAAAAAACTTCCAGCTCGCTGAAATATGTTCATTTGCTGAAAACCAACAAAACCAAGAAAAGTTCTTGTATTTGAAAATAACATCTTTTTGCTGTGAAGAAGAAAAATCGAGCTGACTGAAATAAGTTCATCAGATGAAAACCAACAAAAATTGACAAGAACCACGAAAAGTTCTTGTATTTTAAGATAAAATCTTACGCTATTAAAGAAAAAACTTCTTGCTCGCTGAAATCTGTTCATTTGCTGAAAACCAACAAAACCACGAAAAGTTCTTGTATTTGAAGATAAAATCTTTTTGCTTTGAAGAAGAAAGATCGAGCTGACTGAAATAAGTTCATAAGATGAAAACCAACAAAAATTGTCAAGAACGACGAAAAGTTCTTGTATTTTAAGATAAAATCTTACGCTATAGAAGAAAAAACACCCAGCTCGCTGAAATATGTTCATTTGCTGAAAACCAACAAAACCACGAAAAGTTCTTGTATTTGAAGATAAAATCTTTTTGCTTTGAAGAAGAAAGATCTAGCTGACTGAAATAAGTTCATGAGATGAAAATGAACAAAAATTGACAAGAACCACGAAAAGTTCTTGTATTTTAAGATAAAATCTTACGCTATTAAAGAAAAAACTTCTTGCTCGCTGAAATCTGTTCATTTGCTGAAAACCAACAAAACCACGAAAAGTTCTTGTATTTGAAGATGAAATCTTTTTGCTTTGAAGAAGAAAGATCTAGCTGACTGAAATAAGTTCATTAGATGAAAACCAACAAAAATTGACAAGAACCACGAAAAGTTCTTGTATTTTAAGATAAAATCTTACTCTATTAAGGAAAAAACTTCCAGCTCACTGAAATATGTTCATTTGCTGAAAACCATCAAAACCACGAAAAGTTCTTGTATTTGAAGATAAAATCTTTTTGCTTTGAAGAAGAAAGATCTAGCTGACTGAAATAAGTTCATAAGATGAAAACGAACAAAAATTGACAAGAACCACGAAAAGTTCTTGTATTTTAAGATAAAATCTTACGCTATTAAAGAAAAAACTTCTTGCTCGCTGAAATCTGTTCATTTGCTGAAAACCAACAAAACCACGAAAAGTTCTTGTATTTGAAGATAAAATCTTTTTGCTTTGAAGAAGAAAGATCGAGCTGACTGAAATAAGTTCATAAGATGAAAACCAACAAAAATTGACAAGAACCACGAAAAGTTCTTGTATTTTAAGATAAAATCTTACTCTATTAAGGAAAAAACTTCTTGCTCGCTGAAATCTGTTCATTTGCTGAAAACCAACAAAACCACGAAAAGTTCTTGTATTTGAAGATGAAATCTTTTTGCTTTGAAGAAGGAAGATCTAGCTGACTGAAATAAGTTCATTAGATGAAAACCAACAAAAATTGACAAGAACCACGAAAAGTTCTTGTATTTTAAGATAAAATCTTACTCTATTAAGGAAAAAACTTTCAGCTCACTGAAATATGTTCATTTGCTGAAAACCATCAAAACCACGAAAAGTTCTTGTATTTGAAGATAAAATCTTTTTGCTGTGAAGAAGAAAAATCTAGCTGACTGAAATAAGTTCATTAGATGAAAACCAACAAAAATTGACAAGAACCACGAAAAGTTCTTGTATTTTAAGATAAAATCTTACGCTATTAAAGAAAAAACTTCTTGCTCGCTGAAATATGTTCATTTGCTGAAAACCATCAAAACCACGAAAAGTTCTTGTATTTGAAGATAAAATCTTTTTGCTTTGAAGAAGAAAGATCTAGCTGACTGAAATAAGTTCATTAGATGAAAACGAACAAAAATTGACAAGAACCACGAAAAGTTCTTGTATTTTAAGATAAAATCTTACGCTATTAAAGAAAAAACTTCTTGCTCGCTGAAATCTGTTCATTTGCTGAAAACCAACAAAACCACGAAAAGTTCTTGTATTTGAAGATAAAATCTTTTTGCTTTGAAGAAGAAAGATCTAGCTGACTGAAATAAGTTCATTAGATGAAAACCAACAAAAATTGACAAGAACCACGAAAAGTTCTTGTATTTTAAGATAAAATCTTACTCTATTAAGGAAAAAACTTCCAGCTCGCTGAAATATGTTCATTTGCTGAAAACCATCAAAACCACGAAAAGTTCTTGTATTTGAAGATAAAATCTTTTCGCTTTGAAGAAGAAAGATCTCGCTGACTGAAATAAGTTCATTTGATGAAAACGAACAAAAATTGACAAGAACCACGAAAAGTTCTTGTATTTTAAGATAAAATCTTACGCTATTAAAGAAAAAACTTCTTGCTCGCTCAAATCTGTTCATTTGCTGAAAACCAACAAAACCACGAAAAGTTCTTGTATTTGAAGATAAAATCTTTTTGCTTTGAAGAAGAAAGATCTAGCTGACTGAAATAAGTTCATAAGATGAAAACCAACAAAAATTGACAAGAACCACGAAAAGTTCTTGTATTTTAAGATAAAATCTTACTCTATTAAGGAAAAAACTTCCAGCTCGCTGAAATATGTTCATTTGCTGCAAACCAACAAAACCACGAAAAGTTCTTGTATTTGAAGATAAAATCTTTTTGCTTTGAAGAAGAAAGATCTTGCTGACTGAAATAAGTTCATAAGATGAAAACCAACAAAAATTGTCAAGAACCACGAAAAGTTCTTGTATTTTAAGATAAAATCTTACGCTATAAAAGAAAAAACACCCAGCTCGCTGAAATATGTTCATTTGCTGAAAACCAACAAAACCACGAAAAGTTCTTGTATTTGAAGATAAAATCTTTTTGCTTTGAAGAAGAAAGATCTAGCTGACTGAAATAAGTTCATTGGATGAAAACCAACAAAAATTGACAAGAACCACGAAAAGTTCTTGTATTTTAAGATAAAATCTTACGCTATTAAAGAAAAAACTTCTTGCTCGCTGAAATCTGTTAATTTGCTGAAAACCAACAAAACCACGAAAAGTTCTTGTATTTGAAGATGAAATCTTTTTGCTTTGAAGAAGAAAGATCTAGCTGACTGAAATAAGTTCATTAGATGAAAACCAACAAAAATTGACAAGAACCACGAAAAGTTCTTGTATTTTAAGATAAAATCTTACTCTATTAAGGAAAAAACTTCCAGCTCGCTGAAATATGTTCATTTGCTGAAAACCATCAAAACCTCGAAAAGTTCTTGTATTTGAAGATAAAATCTTTTTGCTTTGAAGAAGAAAGATCTAGCTGACTGAAATAAGTTCATTAGATGAAAACCAACAAAAATTGACAAGAACCACGAAAAGTTCTTGTATTTTAAGATAAAATCTTACTCTATTAAGGAAAAAACTTCCAGCTCGCTGAAATATGTTCATTTGCTGAAAACCAACAAAACCAAGAAAAGTTCTTGTATTTGAAGATAAAATCTTTTTGCTTTGAAGAAGAAAAATCTAGCTGACTGAAATAAGTTCATTCGATGAAAACCAACAAAAATTGACAAGAACCACGAAAAGTTCTTGTATTTTAAGATAAAATCTTACGCTATTAAAGAAAAAACTTCTTGCTCGCTGAAATCTGTTCATTTGCTGAAAACCAACAAAACCACGAAAAGTTCTTGTATTTGAAGATAAAATCTTTTTGCTTTGAAGAAGAAAGATCTTGCTGACTGAAATAAGTTCATAAGATGAAAACCAACAAAAATTGTCAAGAACCACGAAAAGTTCTTGTATTTTAAGATAAAGTCTTACGCTATTAAGGAAAAAACTTCCAGCTCGCTGAAATATGTTCATTTGCTGAAAACCAACAAAACCAAGAAAAGTTCTTGTATTTGAAAATAACATCTTTTTGCTGTGAAGAAGAAAAATCGAGCTGACTGAAATAAGTTCATCAGATGAAAACCAACAAAAATTGACAAGAACCACGAAAAGTTCTTGTATTTTAAGATAAAATCTTACGCTATTAAAGAAAAAACTTCTTGCTCGCTGAAATCTGTTCATTTGCTGAAAACCAACAAAACCACGAAAAGTTCTTGTATTTGAAGATAAAATCTTTTTGCTTTGAAGAAGAAAGATCGAGCTGACTGAAATAAGTTCATAAGATGAAAACCAACAAAAATTGTCAAGAACGACGAAAAGTTCTTGTATTTTAAGATAAAATCTTACGCTATAAAAGAAAAAACACCCAGCTCGCTGAAATATGTTCATTTGCTGAAAACCAACAAAACCACGAAAAGTTCTTGTATTTGAAGATAAAATCTTTTTGCTTTGAAGAAGAAAGATCTAGCTGACTGAAATAAGTTCATGAGATGAAAATGAACAAAAATTGACAAGAACCACGAAAAGTTCTTGTATTTTAAGATAAAATCTTACGCTATTAAAGAAAAAACTTCTTGCTCGCTGAAATCTGTTCATTTGCTGAAAACCAACAAAACCACGAAAAGTTCTTGTATTTGAAGATGAAATCTTTTTGCTTTGAAGAAGAAAGATCTAGCTGACTGAAATAAGTTCATTAGATGAAAACCAACAAAAATTGACAAGAACCACGAAAAGTTCTTGTATTTTAAGATAAAATCTTACTCTATTAAGGAAAAAACTTCCAGCTCACTGAAATATGTTCATTTGCTGAAAACCATCAAAACCACGAAAAGTTCTTGTATTTGAAGATAAAATCTTTTTGCTTTGAAGAAGAAAGATCTAGCTGACTGAAATAAGTTCATAAGATGAAAACGAACAAAAATTGACAAGAACCACGAAAAGTTCTTGTATTTTAAGATAAAATCTTACGCTATTAAAGAAAAAACTTCTTGCTCGCTGAAATCTGTTCATTTGCTGAAAACCAACAAAACCACGAAAAGTTCTTGTATTTGAAGATAAAATCTTTTTGCTTTGAAGAAGAAAGATCGAGCTGACTGAAATAAGTTCATAAGATGAAAACCAACAAAAATTGACAAGAACCACGAAAAGTTCTTGTATTTTAAGATAAAATCTTACTCTATTAAGGAAAAAACTTCTTGCTCGCTGAAATCTGTTCATTTGCTGAAAACCAACAAAACCACGAAAAGTTCTTGTATTTGAAGATGAAATCTTTTTGCTTTGAAGAAGGAAGATCTAGCTGACTGAAATAAGTTCATTAGATGAAAACCAACAAAAATTGACAAGAACCACGAAAAGTTCTTGTATTTTAAGATAAAATCTTACTCTATTAAGGAAAAAACTTTCAGCTCACTGAAATATGTTCATTTGCTGAAAACCATCAAAACCACGAAAAGTTCTTGTATTTGAAGATAAAATCTTTTTGCTGTGAAGAAGAAAAATCTAGCTGACTGAAATAAGTTCATTAGATGAAAACCAACAAAAATTGACAAGAACCACGAAAAGATCTTGTATTTTAAGATAAAATCTTACGCTATTAAAGAAAAAACTTCTTGCTCGCTGAAATCTGTTCATTTGCTGAAAACCAACAAAACCACGAAAAGTTCTTGTATTTGAAGATAAAATCTTTTTGCTTTGAAGAAGAAAGATCTAGCTGACTGAAATAAGTTCATAAGATGAAAACCAACAAAAATTGTCAAGAACCACGAAAAGTTCTTGTATTTTAAGATAAAATCTTACGCTATAAAAGAAAAAACACCCAGCTCGCTGAAATATGTTCATTTGCTGAAAACCAACAAAACCACGAAAAGTTCTTGTATTTGAAGATAAAATCTTTTTGCTTTGAAGAAGAAAGATCTAGCTGACTGAAATAAGTTCATTAGATGAAAACCAACAAAAATTGACAAGAACCACGAAAAGTTCTTGTATTTTAAGATAAAATCTTACTCTATCAAGGAAAAAACTTCAAGCTCGCTGAAATATGTTCATTTGCTGAAAACCATCAAAACCACGAAAAGTTCTTGTATTTGAAGATAAAATCTTTTTGCTTTGAAGAAGAAAGATCTAGCTGACTGTAATAAGTTCATAAGATGAAAACGAACAAAAATTGACAAGAACCACGAAAAGTTCTTGTATTTTAAGATAAAATCTTACGCTATTAAAGAAAAAACTTCTTGCTCGCTGAAATCTGTTCATTTGCTGAAAACCAACAAAACCACGAAAAGTTCTTGTATTTGAAGATAAAATCTTTTTGCTGTGAAGAAGAAAAATCTAGCTGACTGAAATAAGTTCATTAGATGAAAACCAACAAAAATTGTCAAGAACCACGAAAAGTTCTTGTATTTTAAGATAAAATCTTACGCTATAAAAGAAAAAACACCCAGCTCGCTGAAATATGTTCATTTGCTGAAAACCAACAAAACCACGAAAAGTTCTTGTATTTGAAGATAAAATCTTTTTGCTTTGAAGAAGAAAGATCTAGCTGACTGAAATAAGTTCATGAGATGAAAACGAACAAAAATTGACAAGAACCACGAAAAGTTCTTGTATTTTAAGATAAAATCTTACGCTATTAAAGAAAAAACTTCTTGCTCGCTGAAATCTGTTCATTTGCTGAAAACCAACAAAACCACGAAAAGTTCTTGTATTTGAAGATGAAATCTTTTTGCTTTGAAGAAGAAAGATCCAGCTGACTGAAATAAGTTCATTAGATGAAAACCAACAAAAATTGACAAGAACCACGAAAAGTTCTTGTATTTTAAGATAAAATCTTACTCTATTAAGGAAAAAACTTCCAGCTCGCTGAAATATGTTCATTTGCTGAAAACCATCAAAACCACGAAAAGTTCTTGTATTTGAAGATGAAATCTTTTTGCTTTGAAGAAGAAAGATCTAGCTGACTGAAATAAGTTCATAAGATGAAAACGAACAAAAATTGACAAGAACCACGAAAAGTTCTTGTATTTTAAGATAAAATCTTACGCTATTAAAGAAAAAACTTCTTGCTCGCTGAAATCTGTTCATTTGCTGAAAACCAACAAAACCACGAAAAGTTCTTGTATTTGAAGATAAAATCTTTTTGCTTTGAAGAAGAAAGATCGAGCTGACTGAAATAAGTTCATAAGATGAAAACCAACAAAAATTGACAAGAACCACGAAAAGTTCTTGTATTTTAAGATAAAATCTTACTCTATTAAGGAAAAAACTTCCAGCTCGCTGAAATATGTTCATTTGCTGAAAACCAACAAAACCAAGAAAAGTTCTTGTATTTGAAGATAAAATCTTTTTGCTGTGAAGAAGAAAAATCTAGCTGACTGAAATAAGTTCATTAGATGAAAACCAACAAAAATTGACAAGAACCACGAAAAGTTCTTGTATTTTAAGATAAAATCTTACGCTATTAAAGAAAAAACTTCTTGCTCGCTGAAATCTGTTCATTTGCTGAAAACCAACAAAACCACGAAAAGTTCTTGTATTTGAAGATGAAATCTTTTTGCTTTGAAGAAGAAAGATCTAGCTGACTGAAATAAGTTCATTAGATGAAAACCAACAAAAATTGACAAGAACCACGAAAAGTTCTTGTATTTTAAGATAAAATCTTACTCTATTAAGGAAAAAACTTCCAGCTCACTGAAATATGTTCATTTGCTGAAAACCATCAAAGCCACGAAAAGTTCTTGTATTTGAAGATAAAATCTTTTTGCTTTGAAGAAGAAAGATCTAGCTGACTGAAATAAGTTCATAAGATGAAAACCAACAAAAATTGTCAAGAACGACGAAAAGTTCTTGTATTTTAAGATAAAATCTTACGCTATAAAAGAAAAAACACCCAGCTCGCTGAAATATGTTCATTTGCTGAAAACCAACAAAACCACGAAAAGTTCTTGTATTTGAAGATAAAATCTTTTTGCTTTGAAGAAGAAAGATCTAGCTGACTGAAATAAGTTCATAAGATGAAAACGAACAAAAATTGACAAGAACCACGAAAAGTTCTTGCATTTTAAGATAAAATCTTACGCTATTAAAGAAAAAACTTCTTGCTCGCTGAAATCTGTTCATTTGCTGAAAACCAACAAAACCACGAAAAGTTCTTGTATTTGAAGATAAAATCTTTTTGCTTTGAAGAAGAAAGATCGAGCTGACTGAAATAAGTTCATAAGATGAAAACCAACAAAAATTGACAAGAACCACGAAACGTTCTTGTATTTTAAGATAAAATCTTACTCTATTAAGGAAAAAACTTCCAGCTCGCTGAAATATGTTCATTTGCTGAAAACCAACAAAACCAAGAAAAGTTCTTGTATTTGAAGATAAAATCTTTTTGCTGTGAAGAAGAAAAATCTAGCTGACTGAAATAAGTTCATTAGATGAAAACCAACAAAAATTGACAAGAACCACGAAAAGTTCTTGTATTTTAAGATAAAATCTTACGCTATAAAAGAAAAAACACCCAGCTCGCTGAAATCTGTTCATTTGCTGAAAACCAACAAAACCACGAAAAGTTCTTGTATTTGAAGATAAAATCTTTTTGCTTTGAAGAAGAAAGATCTAGCTGACTGAAATAAGTTCATAAGATGAAAATGAACAAAAATTGACAAGAAACACGAAAAGTTCTTGTATTTTAAGATAAAATCTTACGCTATTAAAGAAAAAACTTCTTGCTCGCTGAAATCTGTTCATTTGCTGAAAACCAACAAAACCACGAAAAGTTCTTGTATTTGAAGATGAAATCTTTTTGCTTTGAAGAAGAAAGATCTAGCTGACTGAAATAAGTTCATTAGATGAAAACCAACAAAAATTGACAAGAACCACGAAAAGTTCTTGTATTTTAAGATAAAATCTTACTCTATTAAGGAAAAAACTTCCAGCTCACTGAAATATGTTCATTTGCTGAAAACCATCAAAACCACGAAAAGTTCTTGTATTTGAAGATAAAATCTTTTTGCTTTGAAGAAGAAAGATCTAGCTGACTGAAATAAGTTCATAAGATGAAAACGAACAAAAATTGACAAGAACCACGAAAAGTTCTTGTATTTTAAGATAAAATCTTACGCTATTAAAGAAAAAACTTCTTGCTCGCTGAAATCTGTTCATTTGCTGAAAACCAACAAAACCACGAAAAGTTCTTGTATTTGAAGATAAAATCTTTTTGCTTTGAAGAAGAAAGATCGAGCTGACTGAAATAAGTTCATAAGATGAAAACCAACAAAAATTGACAAGAACCACGAAAAGTTCTTGTATTTTAAGATAAAATCTTACTCTATTAAGGAAAAAACTTCTTGCTCGCTGAAATCTGTTCATTTGCTGAAAACCAACAAAACCACGAAAAGTTCTTGTATTTGAAGATGAAATCTTTTTGCTTTGAAGAAGAAAGATCTAGCTGACTGAAATAAGTTCATCAGATGAAAACCAACAAAAATTGACAAGAACCACGAAAAGTTCTTGTATTTTAAGATAAAATCTTACTCTATTAAGGAAAAAACTTCCAGCTCACTGAAATATGTTCATTTGCTGAAAACCATCAAAACCACGAAAAGTTCTTGTATTTGAAGATAAAATCTTTTTGCTTTGAAGAAGAAAGATCTAGCTGACTGAAATAAGTTCATAAGATGAAAACGAACAAAAATTGACAAAAACCACGAAAAGTTCTTGTATTTTAAGATAAAATCTTACGCTATTAAAGAAAAAACTTCTTGCTCGCTGAAATCTGTTCATTTGCTGAAAACCAACAAAACCACGAAAAGTTCTTGTATTTGAAGATAAAATCTTTTTGCTTTGAAGAAGAAAGATCGAGCTGACTGAAATAAGTTCATAAGATGAAAACCAACAAAAATTGACAAGAACCACGAAAAGTTCTTGTATTTTAAGATAAAATCTTACTCTATTAAGGAAAAAACTTCCAGCTCGCTGAAATATGTTCATTTGCTGAAAACCAACAAAACCAAGAAAAGTTCTTGTATTTGAAGATAAAATCTTTTTGCTGTGAAGAAGAAAAATCCAGCTGACTGAAATAAGTTCATTAGATGAAAACCAACAAAAATTGACAAGAACCACGAAAAGTTCTTGTATTTTAAGATAAAATCTTACGCTATTAAAGAAAAAACTTCTTGCTCGCTGAAATCTGTTCATTTGCTGAAAACCAACAAAACCACGAAAAGTTCTTGTATTTGAAGATAAAATCTTTTTGCTTTGAAGAAGAAAGATCGAGCTGACTGAAATAAGTTCATAAGATGAAAACCAACAAAAATTGTCAAGAACCACGAAAAGTTCTTGTATTTTAAGATAAAATCTTACGCTATAAAAGAAAAAACACCCAGCTCGCTGAAATATGTTCATTTGCTGAAAACCAACAAAACCACGAAAAGTTCTTGTATTTGAAGATAAAATCTTTTTGCTTTGAAGAAGAAAGATCTAGCTGACTGAAATAAGTTCATTAGATGAAAACCAACAAAAATTGACAAGAACCACGAAAAGTTCTTGTATTTTAAGATAAAATCTTACTCTATCAAGGAAAAAACTTCCAGCTCGCTGAAATATGTTCATTTGCTGAAAACCATCAAAACCACGAAAAGTTCTTGTATTTGAAGATAAAATCTTTTTGCTTTGAAGAAGAAAGATCTAGCTGACTGTAATAAGTTCATAAGATGAAAACGAACAAAAATTGACAAGAACCACGAAAAGTTCTTGTATTTTAAGATAAAATCTTACGCTATTAAAGAAAAAACTTCTTGCTCGCTGAAATCTGTTCATTTGCTGAAAACCAACAAAACCACGAAAAGTTCTTGTATTTGAAGATAAAATCTTTTTGCTTTGAAGAAGAAAGATCTTGCTGACTGAAATAAGTTCATAAGATGAAAACCAACAAAAATTGTCAAGAACCACGAAAAGTTCTTGTATTTTAAGATAAAATCTTACGCTATAAAAGAAAAAACACCCAGCTCGCTGAAATATGTTCATTTGCTGAAAACCAACAAAACCACGAAAAGTTCTTGTATTTGAAGATAAAATCTTTTTGCTTTGAAGAAGAAAGATCCAGCTGAATGAAATAAGTTCATTAGATGAAAACGAACAAAAATTGACAAGAACCACGAAAAGTTCTTGTATTTTAAGATAAAATCTTACTCTATTAAGGAAAAAACTTCCAGCTCGCTGAAATATGTTCATTTGCTGAAAACCATCAAAACCACGAAAAGTTCTTGTATTTGAAGATAAAATCTTTTTGCTTTGAAGAAGAAAGATCTCGCTGACTGAAATAAGTTCATTAGATGAAAACGAACAAAAATTGACAAGAACCACGAAAAGTTCTTGTATTTTAAGATAAAATCTTACGCTATTAAAGAAAAAACTTCTTGCTCGCTGAAATCTGTTCATTTGCTGAAAACCAACAAAACCACGAAAAGTTCTTGTATTTGAAGATAAAATCTTTTTGCTTTGAAGAAGAAAGATCTAGCTGACTCAAATAAGTTCATTAGATGAAAACGAACAAAAATTGACAAGAACCACGAAAAGTTCTTGTATTTTAAGATAAAATCTTACTCTATTAAGGAAAAAACTTCCAGCTCGCTGAAATATGTTCATTTGCTGAAAACCAACAAAACCAAGAAAAGTTCTTGTATTTGAAGATAAAATCTTTTTGCTGTGAAGAAGAAAAATCTAGCTGACTGAAATAAGTTCATTGGATGAAAACCAACAAAAATTGACAAGAACCACGAAAAGTTCTTGTATTTTAAGATAAAATCTTACGCTATTAAAGAAAAAACTTCTTGCTCGCTGAAATCTGTTCATTTGCTGAAAACCAACAAAACCACGAAAAGTTCTTGTATTTGAAGATAAAATCTTTTTGCTTTGAAGAAGAAAGATCTTGCTGACTGAAATAAGTTCATAAGATGAAAACCAACAAAAATTGACAAGAACCACGAAAAGTTCTTGTATTTTAAGATAAAATCTTACGCTATAAAAGATAAAACACCCAGCTCGCTGTAATATGTTCATTTGCTGAAAACCAACAAAACCACGAAAAGTTCTTGTATTTGAAGATAAAATCTTTTTGCTTTGAAGAAGAAAGATCCAGCTGACTGAAATAAGTTCATTGGATGAAAACGAACAAAAATTGACAAGAACCACGAAAAGTTCTTGTATTTTAAGATAAAATCTTACTCTATTAAAGAAAAAACTTCTTGCTCGCTGAAATCTGTTCATTTGCTGAAAACCAACAAAACCACGAAAAGTTCTTGTATTTGAAGATGAAATCTTTTTGCTTTGAAGAAGAAAGATCTAGCTGACTGAAATAAGTTCATTAGATGAAAACCAACAAAAATTGACAAGAACCACGAAAAGTTCTTGTATTTTAAGATAAAATCTTACTCTATTAAGGAAAAAACTTCCAGCTCACTGAAATATGTTCATTTGCTGAAAACCATCAAAACCACGAAAAGTTCTTGTATTTGAAGATGAAATCTTTTTGCTTTGAAGAAGAAAGATCTAGCTGACTGAAATAAGTTCATAAGATGAAAACGAACAAAAATTGACAAGAACCACGAAAAGTTCTTGTATTTTAAGATAAAATCTTACGCTATTAAAGAAAGAAATTCTTGCTCGCTGAAATCTGTTCATTTGCTGAAAACCAACAAAACCACGAAAAGTTCTTGTATTTGAAGATAAAATCTTTTTGCTTTGAAGAAGAAAGATCGAGCTGACTGAAATAAGTTCATAAGATGAAAACCAACAAAAATTGACAAGAACCACGAAAAGTTCTTGTATTTTAAGATAAAATCTTACTCTATTAAGGAAAAAACTTCCAGCTCGCTGAAATATGTTCATTTGCTGAAAACCAACAAAACCAAGAAAAGTTCTTGTATTTGAAGATAAAATCTTTTTGCTGTGAAGAAGAAAAATCTAGCTGACTGAAATAAGTTCATTAGATGAAAACCAACAAAAATTGACAAGAACCACGAAAAGTTCTTGTATTTTAAGATAAAATCTTACGCTATTAAAGAAAAAACTTCTTGCTCGCTGAAATCTGTTCATTTGCTGAAAACCAACAAAACCACGAAAAGTTCTTGTATTTGAAGATGAAATCTTTTTGCTTTGAAGAAGAAAGATCTAGCTGACTGAAATAAGTTCATTAGATGAAAACCAACAAAAATTGACAAGAACCACGAAAAGTTCTTGTATTTTAAGATAAAATCTTACTCTATTAAGGAAAAAACTTCCAGCTCACTGAAATATGTTCATTTGCTGAAAACCATCAAAACCACGAAAAGTTCTTGTATTTGAAGATAAAATCTTTTTGCTTTGAAGAAGAAAGATCTAGCTGACTGAAATAAGTTCATTGGATGAAAACCAACAAAAATTGACAAGAACCACGAAAAGTTCTTGTATTTTAAGATAAAATCTTACGCTATAAAAGAAAAAACACCCAGCTCGCTGAAATATGTTCATTTGCTGAAAACCAACAAAACCACGAAAAGTTCTTGTATTTGAAGATAAAATCTTTTTGCTTTGAAGAAGAAAGATCCAGCTGAATGAAATAAGTTCATTGGATGAAAACGAACAAAAATTGACAAGAACCACGAAAAGTTCTTGTATTTTAAGATAAAATCTTACTCTATTAAGGAAAAAACTTCCAGCTCGCTGAAATATGTTCATTTGCTGAAAACCATCAAAACCACGAAAAGTTCTTGTATTTGAAGATAAAATCTTTTTGCTTTGAAGAAGAAAGATCTCGCTGACTGAAATAAGTTCATTAGATGAAAACGAACAAAAATTGACAAGAACCACGAAAAGTTCTTGTATTTTAAGATAAAATCTTACGCTATTAAAGAAAAAACTTCTTGCTCGCTGAAATCTGTTCATTTGCTGAAAACCAACAAAACCACGAAAAGTTCTTGTATTTGAAGATAAAATCTTTTTGCTTTGAAGAAGAAAGATCTAGCTGACTCAAATAAGTTCATTAGATGAAAACGAACAAAAATTGACAAGAACCACGAAAAGTTCTTGTATTTTAAGATAAAATCTTACTCTATTAAGGAAAAAACTTCCAGCTCGCTGAAATATGTTCATTTGCTGAAAACCAACAAAACCAAGAAAAGTTCTTGTATTTGAAGATAAAATCTTTTTGCTGTGAAGAAGAAAAATCTAGCTGACTGAAATAAGTTCATTGGATGAAAACCAACAAAAATTGACAAGAACCACGAAAAGTTCTTGTATTTTAAGATAAAATCTTACGCTATTAAAGAAAAAACTTCTTGCTCGCTGAAATCTGTTCATTTGCTGAAAACCAACAAAACCACGAAAAGTTCTTGTATTTGAAGATAAAATCTTTTTGCTTTGAAGAAGAAAGATCTTGCTGACTGAAATAAGTTCATAAGATGAAAACCAACAAAAATTGACAAGAACCACGAAAAGTTCTTGTATTTTAAGATAAAATCTTACGCTATAAAAGAAAAAACACCCAGCTCGCTGAAATATGTTCATTTGCTGAAAACCAACAAAACCACGAAAAGTTCTTGTATTTGAAGATAAAATCTTTTTGCTTTGAAGAAGAAAGATCCAGCTGACTGAAATAAGTTCATTGGATGAAAACGAACAAAAATTGACAAGAACCACGAAAAGTTCTTGTATTTTAAGATAAAATCTTACTCTATTAAAGAAAAAACTTCTTGCTCGCTGAAATCTGTTCATTTGCTGTAAACCAACAAAACCACGAAAAGTTCTTCTATTTGAAGATGAAATCTTTTTGCTTTGAAGAAGAAAGATCTAGCTGACTGAAATAAGTTCATTAGATGAAAACCAACAAAAATTGACAAGAACCACGAAAAGTTCTTGTATTTTAAGATAAAATCTTACTCTATTAAGGAAAAAACTTCCAGCTCACTGAAATATGTTCATTTGCTGAAAACCATCAAAACCACGAAAAGTTCTTGTATTTGAAGATGAAATCTTTTTGCTTTGAAGAAGAAAGATCTAGCTGACTGAAATAAGTTCATAAGATGAAAACGAACAAAAATTGACAAGAACCACGAAAAGTTCTTGTATTTTAAGATAAAATCTTACGCTATTAAAGAAAAAACTTCTTGCTCGCTGAAATCTGTTCATTTGCTGAAAACCAACAAAACCACGAAAAGTTCTTGTATTTGAAGATAAAATCTTTTTGCTTTGAAGAAGAAAGATCGAGCTGACTGAAATAAGTTCATAAGATGAAAACCAACAAAAATTGACAAGAACCACGAAAAGTTCTTGTATTTTAAGATAAAATCTTACTCTATTAAGGAAAAAACTTCCAGCTCGCTGAAATATGTTCATTTGCTGAAAACCAACAAAACCAAGAAAAGTTCTTGTATTTGAAGATAAAATCTTTTTGCTGTGAAGAAGAAAAATCTAGCTGACTGAAATAAGTTCATTAGATGAAAACCAACAAAAATTGACAAGAACCACGAAAAGTTCTTGTATTTTAAGATAAAATCTTACGCTATTAAAGAAAAAACTTCTTGCTCGCTGAAATCTGTTCATTTGCTGAAAACCAACAAAACCACGAAAAGTTCTTGTATTTGAAGATAAAATCTTTTTGCTTTGAAGAAGAAAGATCTAGCTGACTGAAATAAGTTCATTGGATGAAAACCAACAAAAATTGACAAGAACCACGAAAAGTTCTTGTATTTTAAGATAAAATCTTACGCTATAAAAGAAAAAACACCCAGCTCGCTGAAATATGTTCATTTGCTGAAAACCAACAAAACCACGAAAAGTTCTTGTATTTGAAGATAAAATCTTTTTGCTTTGAAGAAGAAAGATCCAGCTGAATGAAATAAGTTCATTGGATGAAAACGAACAAAAATTGACAAGAACCACGAAAAGTTCTTGTATTTTAAGATAAAATCTTACTCTATTAAGGAAAAAACTTCCAGCTCGCTGAAATATGTTCATTTGCTGAAAACCATCAAAACCACGAAAAGTTCTTGTATTTGAAGATAAAATCTTTTTGCTTTGAAGAAGAAAGATCTCGCTGACTGAAATAAGTTCATTAGATGAAAACGAACAAAAATTGACAAGAACCACGAAAAGTTCTTGTATTTTAAGATAAAATCTTACGCTATTAAAGAAAAAACTTCTTGCTCGCTGAAATCTGTTCATTTGCTGAAAACCAACAAAACCACGAAAAGTTCTTGTATTTGAAGATAAAATCTTTTTGCTTTGAAGAAGAAAGATCTAGCTGACTCAAATAAGTTCATTAGATGAAAACGAACAAAAATTGACAAGAACCACGAAAAGTTCTTGTATTTTAAGATAAAATCTTACTCTATTAAGGAAAAAACTTCCAGCTCGCTGAAATATGTTCATTTGCTGAAAACCAACAAAACCAAGAAAAGTTCTTGTATTTGAAGATAAAATCTTTTTGCTGTGAAGAAGAAAAATCTAGCTGACTGAAATAAGTTCATTGGATGAAAACCAACAAAAATTGACAAGAACCACGAAAAGTTCTTGTATTTTAAGATAAAATCTTACGCTATTAAAGAAAAAACTTCTTGCTCGCTGAAATCTGTTCATTTGCTGAAAACCAACAAAACCACGAAAAGTTCTTGTATTTGAAGATAAAATCTTTTTGCTTTGAAGAAGAAAGATCTTGCTGACTGAAATAAGTTCATAAGATGAAAACCAACAAAAATTGACAAGAACCACGAAAAGTTCTTGTATTTTAAGATAAAATCTTACGCTATAAAAGAAAAAACACCCAGCTCGCTGAAATATGTTCATTTGCTGAAAACCAACAAAACCACGAAAAGTTCTTGTATTTGAAGATAAAATCCTTTTGCTTTGAAGAAGAAAGATCCAGCTGACTGAAATAAGTTCATTGGATGAAAACGAACAAAAATTGACAAGAACCACGAAAAGTTCTTGTATTTTAAGATAAAATCTTACTCTATTAAAGAAAAAACTTCTTGCTCGCTGAAATCTGTTCATTTGCTGAAAACCAACAAAACCACGAAAAGTTCTTGTATTTGAAGATGAAATCTTTTTGCTTTGAAGAAGAAAGATCTAGCTGACTGAAATAAGTTCATTAGATGAAAACCAACAAAAATTGACAAGAACCACGAAAAGTTCTTGTATTTTAAGATAAAATCTTACTCTATTAAGGAAAAAACTTCCAGCTCACTGAAATATGTTCATTTGCTGAAAACCATCAAAACCACGAAAAGTTCTTGTATTTGAAGATGAAATCTTTTTGCTTTGAAGAAGAAAGATCTAGCTGACTGAAATAAGTTCATAAGATGAAAACGAACAAAAATTGACAAGAACCACGAAAAGTTCTTGTATTTTAAGATAAAATCTTACGCTATTAAAGAAAAAACTTCTTGCTCGCTGAAATCTGTTCATTTGCTGAAAACCAACAAAACCACGAAAAGTTCTTGTATTTGAAGATAAAATCTTTTTGCTTTGAAGAAGAAAGATCGAGCTGACTGAAATAAGTTCATAAGATGAAAACCAACAAAAATTGACAAGAACCACGAAAAGTTCTTGTATTTTAAGATAAAATCTTACTCTATTAAGGAAAAAACTTCCAGCTCGCTGAAATATGTTCATTTGCTGAAAACCAACAAAACCAAGAAAAGTTCTTGTATTTGAAGATAAAATCTTCTTGCTGTGAAGAAGAAAAATCTAGCTGACTGAAATAAGTTCATTAGATGAAAACCAACAAAAATTGACAAGAACCACGAAAAGTTCTTGTATTTTAAGATAAAATCTTACGCTATTAAAGAAAAAACTTCTTGCTCGCTGAAATCTGTTCATTTGCTGAAAACCAACAAAACCACGAAAAGTTCTTGTATTTGAAGATGAAATCTTTTTGCTTTGAAGAAGAAAGATCTAGCTGACTGAAATAAGTTCATTAGATGAAAACCAACAAAAATTGACAAGAACCACGAAAAGTTCTTGTATTTTAAGATAAAATCTTACTCTATTAAGGAAAAAACTTCCAGCTCACTGAAATATGTTCATTTGCTGAAAACCATCAAAACCACGAAAAGTTCTTGTATTTGAAGATAAAATCTTTTTGCTTTGAAGAAGAAAGATCTAGCTGACTGAAATAAGTTCATAAGATGAAAACCAACAAAAATTGTCAAGAACCACGAAAAGTTCTTGTATTTTAAGATAAAATCTTACGCTATAAAAGAAAAAACACCCAGCTCGCTGAAATATGTTCATTTGCTGAAAACCAACAAAACAACGAAAAGTTCTTGTGTTTGAAGATAAAATCTTTTTGCTTTGAAGAAGAAAGATCTAGCTGACTGAAATAAGTTCATAAGATGAAAACGAACAAAAATTGACAAGAACCACGAAAAGTTCTTGTATTTTAAGATAAAATCTTACGCTATTAAAGAAAAAACTTCTTGCTCGCTGAAATCTGTTCATTTGCTGAAAACCAACAAAACCACGAAAAGTTCTTGTATTTGAAGATAAAATCTTTTTGCTTTGAAGAAGAAAGATCGAGCTGACTGAAATAAGTTCATAAGATGAAAACCAACAAAAATTGACAAGAACCACGAAAAGTTCTTGTATTTTAAGATAAAATCTTACTCTATTAAGGAAAAAACTTCCAGCTCGCTGAAATATGTTCATTTGCTGAAAACCAACAAAACCAAGAAAAGTTCTTGTATTTGAAGATAAAATCTTTTTGCTGTGAAGAAGAAAAATCTAGCTGACTGAAATAAGTTCATAAGATGAAAACCAACAAAAATTGACAAGAACCACGAAAAGTTCTTGTATTTTAAGATAAAATCTTACGCTATTAAAGAAAAAACTTCTTGCTCGCTGAAATCTGTTCATTTGCTGAAAACCAACAAAACCACGAAAAGTTCTTGTATTTGAAGATAAAATCTTTTTGCTTTGAAGAAGAAAGATCGAGCTGACTGAAATAAGTTCATAAGATGAAAACCAACAAAAATTGACAAGAACCACGAAAAGTTCTTGTATTTTAAGATAAAATCTTACTCTATTAAGGAAAAAACTTCCAGCTCGCTGAAATATGTTCATTTGCTGAAAACCAACAAAACCAAGAAAAGTTCTTGTATTTGAAGATAAAATCTTTTTGCTGTGAAGAAGAAAAATCTAGCTGACTGAAATAAGTTCATTAGATGAAAACCAACAAAAATTGACAAGAACCACGAAAAGTTCTTGTATTTTAAGATAAAATCTTACGCTATTAAAGAAAAAACTTCTTGCTCGCTGAAATCTGTTCATTTGCTGAAAACCAACAAAACCACGAAAAGTTCTTGTATTTGAAGATGAAATCTTTTTGCTTTGAAGAAGAAAGATCTAGCTGACTGAAATAAGTTCATTAGATGAAAACCAACAAAAATTGACAAGAACCACGAAAAGTTCTTGTATTTTAAGATAAAATCTTACTCTATTAAGGAAAAAACTTCCAGCTCACTGAAATATGTTCATTTGCTGAAAACCATCAAAACCACGAAAAGTTCTTGTATTTGAAGATAAAATCTTTTTGCTTTGAAGAAGAAAGATCTAGCTGACTGAAATAAGTTCATAAGATGAAAACCAACAAAAATTGTCAAGAACCACGAAAAGTTCTTGTATTTTAAGATAAAATCTTACGCTATAAAAGAAAAAACACCCAGCTCGCTGAAATATGTTCATTTGCTGAAAACCAACAAAACCACGAAAAGTTCTTGTATTTGAAGATAAAATCTTTTTGCTTTGAAGAAGAAAGATCTAGCTGACTGAAATAAGTTCATAAGATGAAAACGAACAAAAATTGACAAGAACCACGAAAAGTTCTTGTATTTTAAGATAAAATCTTACGCTATTAAAGAAAAAACTTCTTGCTCGCTGAAATCTGTTCATTTGCTGAAAACCAACAAAACCACGAAAAGTTCTTGTATTTGAAGATAAAATCTTTTTGCTTTGAAGAAGAAAGATCGAGCTGACTGAAATAAGTTCATAAGATGAAAACCAACAAAAATTGACAAGAACCACGAAAAGTTCTTGTATTTTAAGATAAAATCTTACTCTATTAAGGAAAAAACTTCCAGCTCGCTGAAATATGTTCATTTGCTGAAAACCAACAAAACCAAGAAAAGTTCTTGTATTTGAAGATAAAATCTTTTTGCTGTGAAGAAGAAAAATCTAGCTGACTGAAATAAGTTCATAAGATGAAAACCAACAAAAATTGACAAGAACCACGAAAAGTTCTTGTATTTTAAGATAAAATCTTACGCTATTAAAGAAAAAACTTCTTGCTCGCTGAAATCTGTTCATTTGCTGAAAACCAACAAAACCACGAAAAGTTCTTGTATTTGAAGATAAAATCTTTTTGCTTTGAAGAAGAAAGATCTAGCTGACTGAAATAAGTTCATAAGATGAAAACCAACAAAAATTGTCAAGAACCACGAAAAGTTCTTGTATTTTAAGATAAAATCTTACGCTATAAAAGAAAAAACACCCAGCTCGCTGAAATATGTTCATTTGCTGAAAACCAACAAAACCACGAAAAGTTCTTGTATTTGAAGATAAAATCTTTTTGCTTTGAAGAAGAAAGATCTAGCTGACTGAAATAAGTTCATTAGATGAAAACCAACAAAAATTGACAAGAACCACGAAAAGTTCTTGTATTTTAAGATAAAATCTTACTCTATCAAGGAAAAAACTTCCAGCTCGCTGAAATATGTTCATTTGCTGAAAACCATCAAAACCACGAAAAGTTCTTGTATTTGAAGATAAAATCTTTTTGCTTTGAAGAAGAAAGATCCAGCTGACTGAAATAAGTTCATTAGATGAAAACGAACAAAAATTGACAAGAACCACGAAAAGTTCTTGTATTTTAAGATAAAATCTTACTCTATTAAGGAAAAAACTTCCAGCTCGCTGAAATATGTTCATTTGCTGAAAACCATCAAAACCTCGAAAAGTTCTTGTATTTGAAGATAAAATCTTTTTGCTTTGAAGAAGAAAGATCGAGCTGACTGAAATAAGTTCATTAGATGAAAACCAACAAAAATTGACAAGAACCACGAAAAGTTCTTGTATTTTAAGATAAAATCTTACTCTATTAAGGAAAAAACATCCAGCTCGCTGAAATATGTTCATTTGCTGAAAACCATCAAAACCATGAAAAGTTCTTGTATTTGAAGATAAAATCTTTTTGCTTTGAACAAGAAAGATCTAGCTGACTGAAATAAGTTCATTAGATGAAAGCGAACAAAAATTGACAAGAACCACCAAAAGTTCTTGTATTTTAAGATAAAATCTGACGCTATTAAAGAAAAAACTTCTTGCTCGCTGAAATCTGTTCATTTGCTGAAAACCAACAAAACCACGAAAAGTTCTTGTATTTGAAGATGAAATCTTTTTGCTTTGAAGAAGAAAGATCTAGCTGACTGAAATAAGTTCATTAGATGAAAACCAACAAAAATTGACAAGAACCACGAAAAGTTCTTGTATTTTAAGATAAAATCTTACTCTATTAAGGAAAAAACTTCCAGCTCACTGAAATATGTTCATTTGCTGAAAACCATCAAAACCACGAAAAGTTCTTGTATTTGAAGATAAAATCTTTTTGCTTTGAAGAAGAAAGATCTAGCTGACTGAAATAAGTTCATAAGATGAAAACCAACAAAAATTGTCAAGAACCACGAAAAGTTCTTGTATTTTAAGATAAAATCTTACGCTATAAAAGAAAAAACACCCAGCTCGCTGAAATATGTTCATTTGCTGAAAACCAACAAAACCACGAAAAGTTCTTGTATTTGAAGATAAAATCTTTTTGCTTTGAAGAAGAAAGATCTAGCTGACTGAAATAAGTTCATAAGATGAAAACGAACAAAAATTGACAAGAACCACGAAAAGTTCTTGTATTTTAAGATAAAATCTTACGCTATTAAAGAAAAAACTTCTTGCTCGCTGAAATCTGTTCATTTGCTGAAAACCAACAAAACCACGAAAAGTTCTTGTATTTGAAGATAAAATCTTTTTGCTTTGAAGAAGAAAGATCGAGCTGACTGAAATAAGTTCATAAGATGAAAACCAACAAAAATTGACAAGAACCACGAAAAGTTCTTGTATTTTAAGATAAAATCTTACTCTATTAAGGAAAAAACTTCCAGCTCGCTGAAATATGTTCATTTGCTGAAAACCAACAAAACCAAGAAAAGTTCTTGTATTTGAAGATAAAATCTTTTTGCTGTGAAGAAGAAAAATCTAGCTGACTGAAATAAGTTCATAAGATGAAAACCAACAAAAATTGACAAGAACCACGAAAAGTTCTTGTATTTTAAGATAAAATCTTACGCTATTAAAGAAAAAACTTCTTGCTCGCTGAAATCTGTTCATTTGCTGAAAACCAACAAAACCACGAAAAGTTCTTGTATTTGAAGATAAAATCTTTTTGCTTTGAAGAAGAAAGATCTAGCTGACTGAAATAAGTTCATAAGATGAAAACCAACAAAAATTGTCAAGAACCACGAAAAGTTCTTGTATTTTAAGATAAAATCTTACGCTATAAAAGAAAAAACACCCAGCTCGCTGAAATATGTTCATTTGCTGAAAACCAACAAAACCACGAAAAGTTCTTGTATTTGAAGATAAAATCTTTTTGCTTTGAAGAAGAAAGATCTAGCTGACTGAAATAAGTTCATTAGATGAAAACCAACAAAAATTGACAAGAACCACGAAAAGTTCTTGTATTTTAAGATAAAATCTTACTCTATCAAGGAAAAAACTTCCAGCTCGCTGAAATATGTTCATTTGCTGAAAACCATCAAAACCACGAAAAGTTCTTGTATTTGAAGATAAAATCTTTTTGCTTTGAAGAAGAAAGATCCAGCTGACTGAAATAAGTTCATTAGATGAAAACGAACAAAAATTGACAAGAACCACGAAAAGTTCTTGTATTTTAAGATAAAATCTTACTCTATTAAGGAAAAAACTTCCAGCTCGCTGAAATATGTTCATTTGCTGAAAACCATCAAAACCTCGAAAAGTTCTTGTATTTGAAGATAAAATCTTTTTGCTTTGAAGAAGAAAGATCGAGCTGACTGAAATAAGTTCATTAGATGAAAACCAACAAAAATTGACAAGAACCACGAAAAGTTCTTGTATTTTAAGATAAAATCTTACTCTATTAAGGAAAAAACATCCAGCTCGCTGAAATATGTTCATTTGCTGAAAACCATCAAAACCATGAAAAGTTCTTGTATTTGAAGATAAAATCTTTTTGCTTTGAACAAGAAAGATCTAGCTGACTGAAATAAGTTCATTAGATGAAAGCGAACAAAAATTGACAAGAACCACCAAAAGTTCTTGTATTTTAAGATAAAATCTGACGCTATTAAGGAAAAAACTTCCAGCTCGCTGAAATATGTTCATTTGCTGAAAACCATCAAAACCACGAAAAGTTCTTGTATTTGAAGATAAAATCTTTTTGCTTTGAAGAAGAAAGATCTAGCTGACTGAAATAAGTTCATTAGATGAAAACCAACAAAAATTGACAAGAACCACGAAAAGTTCTTGTATTTTAAGATAAAATCTTACGCTATTAAAGAAAAAACTTCTTGCTCGCTGAAATCTGATCATTTGCTGAAAACCAACAAAACCACGAAAAGTTCTTGTATTTGAAGATAAAATCTTTTTGCTTTGAAGAAGAAAGATCTAGCTGACTGAAATAAGTTCATTAGATGAAAACGAACAAAAATTGACAAGAACCACGAAAAGTTCTTGTATTTTAAGATAAAATCTTACGCTATTAAAGAAAAAACTTCTTGCTCGCTGAAATCTGTTCATTTGCTGAAAACCAACAAAACCACGAAAAGTTCTTGTATTTGAAGATAAAATCTTTTTGCTTTGAAGAAGAAAGATCGAGCTGACTGAAATAAGTTCACAAGATGAAAACCAACAAAAATTGACAAGAACCACGAAAAGTTCTTGTATTTTAAGATAAAATCTTACTCTATTAAGGAAAAAACTTCCAGCTCGCTGAAATATGTTCATTTGCTGAAAACCAACAAAACCAAGAAAATTTCTTGTATTTGAAGATAAAATCTTTTTGCTGTGAAGAAGAAAAATCTAGCTGACTGAAATAAGTTCATTAGATGAAAACCAAAAAAATTGACAAGAACCACGAAAAGTTCTTGTATTTTAAGATAAAATCTTACGCTATTAAAGAAAAAACTTCTTGCTCGCTGAAATCTGTTCATTTGCTGAAAACCAACAAAACCACGAAAAGTTCTTGTATTTGAAGATAAAATCTTTTTGCTTTGAAGAAGAAAGATCTGGCTGACTGAAATAAGTTCATAAGATGAAAACCAACAAAAATTGTCAAGAACCATGAAAAGTTCTTGTATTTTAAGATAAAATCTTACGCTATTAAAGAAAAAACACCCAGCTCGCTGAAATCTGTTCATTTGCTGAAAACCAACAAAACCACGAAAAGTTCTTGTATTTGAAGATGAAATCTTTTTGCTTTGAAGAAGAAAGATCTAGCTGACTGAAATAAGTTCATTAGATGAAAACGAACAAAAATTGACAAGAACCACGAAAAGTTCTTGTATTTTAAGATAAAATCTTACTCTATTAAGGAAAAAACTTCCAGCTCGCTGAAATATGTTCATTTACTGAAAACCATCAAAACCACGAAAAGTTCTTGTATTTGAAGATAAAATCTTACTCTATTAAGGAAAGAACTTCCAGCTCGCTGAAATATGTTCATTTGCTGAAAACCATCAAAACCACGAAAAGTTCTTGTATTTGAAGATAAAATATTTTTGCTTTGAAGAAGAAAGATCTAGCTGACTGAAATAAGTTCATTAGATGAAAACGAACAAAAATTGACAAGAACCACGAAAAGTTCTTGTATTTTAAGATAAAATCTTGCGCTATTAAAGAAAAAACTTCTTGCTCGCTGAAATCTGTTCATTTGCTGAAAACCAACAAAACCAAGAAAAGTTCTTGTATTTGAAGATAAAATCTTTTTGCTGTGAAGAAGAAAAATCTAGCTGACTGAAATAAGTTCATTAGATGAAAACGAACAAAAATTGACAAGAACCACGAAAAGTTCTTGTATTTTAAGATAAAATCTTACGCTATTAAAGAAAAAACTTCTTGCTCGCTGAAATCTGTTCATTTGCTGAAATCCAACAAAACCACGAAAAGTTCTTGTATTTGAAGATAAAATCTTTTTGCTTTGAAGAAGAAAGATCTAGCTGACTGAAATAAGTTCATTCGATGAAAACCAACAAAAATTGACAAGAACCACGAAAAGTTCTTGTATTTTAAGATAAAATCTTACTCTATTAAGGAAAAAACTTCCAGCTCGCTGAAATATGTTCATTTACTGAAAACCATCAAAACCACGAAAAGTTCTTGTATTTGAAGATAAAATCTTTTTGCTTTGAAGAAGAAAGATCTAGCTGACTGAAATAAGTTCATTAGATGAAAACGAACAAAAATTGACAAGAACCACGAAAAGTTCTTGTATTTTAAGATAAAATCTTACGCTATTAAAGAAAAAACTTCTTGCTCGCTGAAATCTGTTCATTTGCTGAAAACCAACAAAACCACGAAAAGTTCTTGTATTTGAAGATAAAATCTTTTTGCTTTGAAGAAGAAAGATCTAGCTGACTGAAATAAGTTCATTAGATGAAAACCAACAAAAATTGACAAGAACCACGAAAAGTTCTTGTATTTTAAGATAAAATCTTACTCGATTAAGGAAAAAACGTCCAGCTCGCTGAAATATGTTCATTTGCTGAAAACAATCAAAACCACGAAAAGTTCTTGTATTTGAAGATAAAATCTTTTTGCTTTGAAGAAGAAAGATCTCGCTGACTGAAATAAGTTCATTAGATGAAAACGAACAAAAATTGACAAGAACCACGAAAAGTTCTTGTATTTTAAGATAAAATCTTACGCTATTAAAGAAAAAACTTCTTGCTCGCTGAAATCTGTTCATTTGCTGAAAACCAACAAAACCACGAAAAGTTCTTGTATTTGAAGATAAAATCTTTTTGCTTTGAAGAAGAAAGATCTAGCTGACTGAAATAAGTTCATAAGATGAAAACCAACAAAAATTGACAAGAACCACGAAAAGTTCTTGTATTTTAAGATAAAATCTTACTCTATTAAGGAAAAAACTTCCAGCTCGCTGAAATATGTTCATTTGCTGAAAACCAACAAAACCAAGAAAAGTTCTTGTATTTGAAGATAAAATCTTTTTGCTGTGAAGAAGAAAAATCTAGCTGACTGAAATAAGTTCATTCGATGAAAACCAACAAAAATTGACAAGAACCACGAAAAGTTCTTGTATTTTAAGATAAAATCTTACGCTATTAAAGAAAAAACTTCTTGCTCGCTGAAATCTGTTCATTTGCTGAAAACCAACAAAACCACGAAAAGTTCTTGTATTTGAAGATAAAATCTTTTTGCTTTGAAGAAGAAAGATCGAGCTGACTGAAATAAGTTCATAAGATGAAAACCAACAAAAATTGTCAAGAACCACGAAAAGTTCTTGTATTTTAACATAAAATCTTACGCTATAAAAGAAAAAACACCCAGCTCGCTGAAATATGTTCATTTGCTGAAAACCAACAAAACCACGAAAAGTTCTTGTATTTGAAGATAAAATCTTTTTGCTTTGAAGAAGAAAGATCTAGCTGACTGAAATAAGTTCATAAGATGAAAACCAACAAAAATTGACAAGAACCACGAAAAGTTCTTGTATTTTAAGATAAAATCATACTCTATTAAGGAAAAAACTTCCAGCTCGCTGAAATATGTTCATTTGCTGAAAACCATCAAAACCACGAAAAGTTCTTGTATTTGAAGATAAAATCTTTTTGCTTTGAAGAAGAAAGATCTCGCTGACTGAAATAAGTTCATTAGATGAAAACGAACAAAAATTGACAAGAACCACGAAAAGTTCTTGTATTTTAAGATAAAATCTTACGCTATTAAAGAAAAAACTTCTTGCTCGCTGAAATCTGTTCATTTGCTGAAAACCAACAAAACCACGAAAAGTTCTTGTATTTGAAGATGAAATCTTTTTGCTTTGAAGAAGAAAGATCTAGCTGACTGAAATAAGTTCATTGGATGAAAACCAACAAAAATTGACAAGAACCACGAAAAGTTCTTGTATTTTAAGATAAAATCTTACGCTATTAAGGAAAAAACTTCCAGCTCGCTGAAATCTGTTCATTTGCTGAAAACCATCAAAACCACGAAAAGTTCTTGTATTTGAAGATAAAATCTTTTTGCTTTGAAGAAGAAAGATCTGGCTGACTGAAATAAGTCGATGAGATGAAAACCAACAAAAATTGACAAGAAACACGAAAAGTTCTTGTATTTTAAGATAAAATCTTACGCTATTAAAGAAAAAACTTCTTGCTCGCTGAAATCTGTTCATTTGCTGAAAAGCAACAAAACCACGAAAAGTTCTTGTATTTGATGATAAAATCTTTTTGCTTTGAAGAAGAAAGATCCAGCTGACTGAAATAAGTTCATTAGATGAAAACCAACAAAAATTGACAAGAACCACGAAAAGTTCTTGTTTTTTAAGATCAAATCTGACGCTATTAAGGAAAAAACTTCCAGCTCGCTGAAATATGTTCATTTGCTGAAAACCATCAAAACCACGAAAAGTTCTTGTATTTGAAGATAAAATCCTTTTGCTTTGAAGAAGAAAGATCCAGCTGACTGAAATAAGTTCATTAGATGAAAGCGAACAAAAATTGACAAGAACCACGAAAAGTTCTTGTATTTTAAGATAAAATCTTACGCTATTAAAGAAAAAACTTCTTGCTCGCTGAAATCTGTTCATTTGCTGAAAACCAACAAAACCACGAAAAGTTCTTGTATTTGAAGATAAAATCTTTTTGCTTTGAAGAAGAAAGATCGAGCTGACTGAAATAAGTTCATCAGATGAAAACCAACAAAAATTGACAAGAACCACGAAAAGTTCTTGTATTTTAAGATAAAATCTTACTCTATTAAGGAAAAAACATCCAGCTCGCTGAAATATGTTCATTTGCTGAAAACCATCAAAACCACGAAAAGTTCTTGTATTTGAAGATTAAATCTTTTTGCTTTGAACAAGAAAGATCCAGCTGACTGAAATAAGTTCATTAGATGAAAGCGAACAAAAATTGACAAGAACCACGAAAAGTTCTTGTATTTTAAGATAAAATCTTACGCTATTAAAGAAAAAACTTCTTGCTCGCTGAAATCTGTTCATTTGCTGAAAACCAACAAAACCACGAAAAGTTCTTGTATTTGAAGATAAAATCTTTTTGCTTTGAAGAAGAAAGATCTAGCTGACTGAAATAAGTTCATTAGATGAAAACCAACAAAAATTGACAAGAACCACCAAAAGTTCTTGTATTTTAAGATAAAATCTGACGCTATTAAAGAAAAAACTCCCAGCTCGCTGAAATCTGTTCATTTGCTGAAAACCAACAAAACCACGAAAAGTTCTTGTATTTGAAGATAAAATATTTTTGATTTGAAGAAGAAAGATCTTGCTGACTGAAATAAGTTCATTGGATGAAAACCAACAAAAATTGACAAGAACCACGAAAAGTTCTTGTATTTTCAGATAAAATCTTACTCTATTAAGGAAAAAACTTCCAGCTCGCTGAAATATGTTCATTTGCTGAAAACCATCAAAACCACGAAAAGTTCTTTTATTTGAAGATAAAATCTTTTTGCTTTGAAGAAGAAAGATCTAGCTGACTGAAATAAGTTCATTAGATGAAAGCGAACAAAAATTGACAAGAACCACGAAAAGTTCTTGTATTTTAAGATAAAATCTTACGCTATTAAAGAAAAAACTTCTTGCTCGCTGAAATCTGTTCATTTGCTGAAAACCAACAAAACCACGAAAAGTTCTTGTATTTGAAGATAAAATCTTTTTGCTTTGAAGAAGAAAGATCTAGCTGACTGAAATAAGTTCATTAGATGAAAACCAACAAAAATTGACAAGAACAACCAAAAGTTCTTGTATTTTAAGATAAAATCTGACGCTATTAAGGAAAAAACTTCCAGCTCGCTGAAATATGTTCATTTGCTGAAAACCATCAAAACCACGAAAAGTTCTTGTATTTGAAGATAAAATCTTTTTGCTTTGAAGAAGAAAGATCTCGCTGACTGAAATAAGTTCATTAGATGAAAGCGAACAAAAATTGACAAGAACCACGAAAAGTTCTTGTATTTTAAGATAAAATCTTACGCTATTAAAGAAAAAACTTCTTGCTCGCTGAAATCTGTTCATTTGCTGAAAACCAACAAAACCACGAAAAGTTCTTGTATTTGAAGATAAAATCTTTTTGCTTTGAAGAAGAAAGATCGAGCTGACTGAAATAAGTTCATCAGATGAAAACCAACAAAAATTGACAAGAACCACGAAAAGTTCTTGTATTTTAAGATAAAATCTTACTCTATTAAGGAAAAAACATCCAGCTCGCTGAAATATGTTCATTTGCTGAAAACCATCAAAACCACGAAAAGTTCTTGTATTTGAAGATTAAATCTTTTTGCTTTGAACAAGAAAGATCCAGCTGACTGAAATAAGTTCATTAGATGAAAGCGAACAAAAATTGACAAGAACCACGAAAAGTTCTTGTATTTTAAGATAAAATCTTACGCTATTAAAGAAAAAACTTCTTGCTCGCTGAAATCTGTTCATTTGCTGAAAACCAACAAAACCACGAAAAGTTCTTGTATTTGAAGATAAAATCTTTTTGCTTTGAAGAAGAAAGATCTAGCTGACTGAAATAAGTTCATTAGATGAAAACCAACAAAAATTGACAAGAACCACCAAAAGTTCTTGTATTTTAAGATAAAATCTGACGCTATTAAAGAAAAAACTCCCAGCTCGCTGAAATCTGTTCATTTGCTGAAAACCAACAAAACCACGAAAAGTTCTTGTATTTGAAGATAAAATATTTTTGATTTGAAGAAGAAAGATCTTGCTGACTGAAATAAGTTCATTGGATGAAAACCAACAAAAATTGACAAGAACCACGAAAAGTTCTTGTATTTTCAGATAAAATCTTACTCTATTAAGGAAAAAACTTCCAGCTCGCTGAAATATGTTCATTTGCTGAAAACCATCAAAACCACGAAAAGTTCTTTTATTTGAAGATAAAATCTTTTTGCTTTGAAGAAGAAAGATCTAGCTGACTGAAATAAGTTCATTAGATGAAAGCGAACAAAAATTGACAAGAACCACGAAAAGTTCTTGTATTTTAAGATAAAATCTTACGCTATTAAAGAAAAAACTTCTTGCTCGCTGAAATCTGTTCATTTGCTGAAAACCAACAAAACCACGAAAAGTTCTTGTATTTGAAGATAAAATCTTTTTGCTTTGAAGAAGAAAGATCTAGCTGACTGAAATAAGTTCATTAGATGAAAACCAACAAAAATTGACAAGAACAACCAAAAGTTCTTGTATTTTAAGATAAAATCTGACGCTATTAAGGAAAAAACTTCCAGCTCGCTGAAATATGTTCATTTGCTGAAAACCATCAAAACCACGAAAAGTTCTTGTATTTGAAGATAAAATCTTTTTGCTTTGAAGAAGAAAGATCTCGCTGACTGAAATAAGTTCATTCGATGAAAACGAACAAAAATTGACAAGAACCACGAAAAGTTCTTGTATTTTAAGATAAAATCTTACGCTATTAAAGAAAAAACTTCTTGCTCGCTCAAATCTGTTCATTTGCTGAAAACCAACAAAACCACGAAAAGTTCTTGTATTTGAAGATAAAATCTTTTTGCTTTGAAGAAGAAAGATCTAGCTGACTGAAATAAGTTCATAAGATGAAAACCAACAAAAATTGACAAGAACCACGAAAAGTTCTTGTATTTTAAGATAAAATCTTACTCTATTAAGGAAAAAACTTCCAGCTCGCTGAAATATGTTCATTTGCTGAAAACCATCAAAACCACGAAAAGTTCTTGTATTTGAAGATAAAATCTTTTTGCTTTGAAGAAGAAAGATCTAGCTGACTGAAATAAGTTCATTAGATGAAAACGAACAAAAATTGACAAGAACCACGAAAAGTTCTTGTATTTTAAGATAAAATCTTACGCTATTGAAGAAAAAACTTCTTGCTCGCTGAAATCTGTTCATTTGCTGAAAACCAACAAAACCACGAAAAGTTCTTGTATTTGAAGATGAAATCTTTTTGCTTTGAAGAAGAAAGATCTAGCTGACTGAAATAAGTTCATTGGATGAAAACCAACAAAAATTGACAAGAACCACGAAAAGTTCTTGTATTTTAAGATAAAATCTTGCTCTATTAAGGAAAAAACTTCCAGCTCGCTGAAATATGTTCATTTGCTGAAAACCATCAAAACCTCGAAAAGTTCTTGTATTTGAAGATAAAATCTTTTTGCTTTGAAGAAGAAAGATCTAGCTGACTGAAATAAGTTCATTAGATGAAAACGAACAAACATTGACAAGAACCACGAAAAGTTCTTGTATTTTAAGATAAAATCTTACTCTATTGAGGAAAAAACTTCCAGCTCGCTGAAATATGTTCATTTACTGAAAACCATCAAAACCACGAAAAGTTCTTGTATTTGAAGATAAAATCTTTTTGCTTTGAAGAAGAAAGATCTAGCTGACTGAAATAAGTTCATTAGATGAAAACGAACAAAAATTGACAAGAACCACGAAAAGTTCTTGTATTTTAAGATAAAATCTTACGCTATTAAAGAAAAAACTTCTTGCTCGCTGAAATCTGTTCTTTTGCTGAAAACCAACAAAACCACGAAAAGTTCTTGTATTTGAAGATAAAATCTTTTTGCTTTGAAGAAGAAAGATCTAGCTGACTGAAATAAGTTCATTGGATGAAAACCAACAAAAATTGACAAGAACCACGAAAAGTTCTTGTATTTTAAGATAAAATCTTACTCTATTAAGGAAAAAACTTCCAGCTCGCTGAAATATGTTCATTTGCTGAAAACCATCAAAACCACGAAAAGTTCTTGTATTTGAAGATAAAATCTTTTTGCTTTGAAGAAGAAAGATCTCGCTGACTGAAATAAGTTCATTAGATGAAAACGAACAAAAATTGACAAGAACCACGAAAAGTTCTTGTATTTTAAGATAAAATCTTACGCTATTAAAGAAAAAACTTCTTGCTCGCTGAAATCTGTTCATTTGCTGAAAACCAACAAAACCACGAAAAGTTCTTGTATTTGAAGATAAAATCTTTTTGCTTTGAAGAAGAAAGATCTAGCTGACTGAAATAAGTTCATAAGATGAAAACCAACAAAAATTGACAAGAACCACGAAAAGTTCTTGTATTTTAAGATAAAATCTTACTCTATTAAGGAAAAAACTTCCAGCTCGCTGAAATATGTTCATTTGCTGAAAACCAACAAAACCAAGAAAAGTTCTTGTATTTGAAGATAAAATCTTTTTGCTGTGAAGAAGAAAAATCCAGCTGACTGAAATAAGTTCATTGGATGAAAACCAACAAAAATTGACAAGAACCACGAAAAGTTCTTGTATTTTAAGATAAAATCTTACGCTATTAAGGAAAAAACTTCTTGCTCGCTGAAATCTGTTCATTTGCTGAAAACCAACAAAACCACGAAAAGTTCTTGTATTTGAAGATAAAATCTTTTTGCTTTGAAGAAGAAAGATCTTGCTGACTGAAATAAGTTCATAAGATGAAAACCAACAAAAATTGTCAAGAACCACGAAAAGTTCTTGTATTTTAAGATAAAATCTTACGCTATAAAAGAAAAAACACCCAGCTCACTGAAATCTGTTCATTTGCTGAAAACCAACAAAACCACGAAACTTTCTTGTATTTGAAGATAAAATCTTTTTGCTTTGAAGAAGAAAGATCTAGCTGACTGAAATAAGTTCATTAGATGAAAACGAACAAAAATTGACAAGAACCACGAAAAGTTCTTGTATTTTAAGATAAAATCGTACGCTATTAAAGAAAAAACTTCTTGCTCGCTGAAATCTGTTCATTTGCTGAAAACCAACAAAACCACGAAAAGTTCTTGTATTTGAAGATGAAATCTTTTTGCTTTGAAGAAGAAAGATCTAGCTGACTGAAATAAGTTCATTAGATGAAAACCAACAAAAATTGACAAGAACCACGAAAAGTTCTTGTATTTTAAGATAAAATCTTACTCTATTAAGGAAAAAACTTCCAGCTCACTGAAATATGTTCATTTGCTGAAAACCATCAAAACCACGAAAAGTTCTTGTATTTGAAGATAAAATCTTTTTGCTTTGAAGAAGAAAGATCTAGCTGACTGAAATAAGTTCATAAGATGAAAACGAACAAAAATTGACAAGAACCACGAAAAGTTCTTGTATTTTAAGATAAAATCTTACGCTATTAAAGAAAAAACTTCTTGCTCGCTGAAATCTGTTCATTTGCTGAAAACCAACAAAACCACGAAAAGTTCTTGTATTTGAAGATAAAATCTTTTTGCTTTGAAGAAGAAAGATCGAGCTGACTGAAATAAGTACATAAGATGAAAACCAACAAAAATTGTCAAGAACCACGAAAAGTTCTTGTATTTTAAGATAAAATCTTACGCTATAAAAGAAAAAACACCCAGCTCGCTGAAATATGTTCATTTGCTGAAAACCAACAAAACCACGAAAAGTTCTTGTATTTGAAGATAAAATCTTTTTGCTTTGAAGAAGAAAGATCTAGCTGACTGAAATAAGTTCATTAGATGAAAACCAACAAAAATTGACAAGAACCACGAAAAGTTCTTGTATTTTAAGATAAAATCATACTCTATTAAGGAAAAAACTTCCAGCTCGCTGAAATATGTTCATTTGCTGAAAACCATCAAAACCACGAAAAGTTCTTGTATTTGAAGATAAAATCTTTTTGCTTTGAAGAAGAAAGATCTCGCTGACTGAAATAAGTTCATTAGATGAAAACGAACAAAAATTGACAAGAACCACGAAAAGTTCTTGTATTTTAAGATAAAATCTTACGCTATTAAAGAAAAAACTTCTTGCTCGCTGAAATCTGTTCATTTGCTGAAAACCAACAAAACCACGAAAAGTTCTTGTATTTGAAGATAAAATCTTTTTGCTTTGAAGAAGAAAGATCTAGCTGACTGAAATAAGTTCATTAGATGAAAACGAACAAAAATTGACAAGAACCACGAAAAGTTCTTGTATTTTAAGATAAAATCTTACGCTATTAAAGAAAAAACTTCTTGCTCGCTGAAATCTGTTCATTTGCTGAAAACCAACAAAACCACGAAAAGTTCTTGTATTTGAAGATAAAATCTTTTTGCTTTGAAGAAGAAAGATCTCGCTGACTGAAATAAGTTCATTAGATGAAAACGAACAAAAATTGACAAGAACCACGAAAAGTTCTTGTATTTTAAGATAAAATCTTACGCTATTAAAGAAAAAACTTCTTGCTCGCTGAAATCTGTTCATTTGCTGAAAACCAACAAAACCACGAAAAGTTCTTGTATTTGAAGATAAAATCTTTTTGCTTTGAAGAAGAAAGATCTAGCTGACTGAAATAAGTTCATAAGATGAAAACCAACAAAAATTGACAAGAACCACGAAAAGTTCTTGTATTTTAAGATAAAATCTTACTCTATTAAGGAAAAAACTTCCAGCTCGCTGAAATATGTTCATTTGCTGAAAACCAACAAAACCAAGAAAAGTTCTTGTATTTGAAGATAAAATCTTTTTGCTGTGAAGAAGAAAAATCTAGCTGACTGAAATAAGTTCATTAGATGAAAACCAACAAAAATTGACAAGAACCACGAAAAGTTCTTGTAATTTAAGATAAAATCTTACGCTATTAAGGAAAAAACTTCTTGCTCGCTGAAATCTGTTCATTTGCTGAAAACCAACAAAACCACGAAAAGTTCTTGTATTTGAAGATAAAATCTTTTTGCTTTGAAGAAGAAAGATCTTGCTGACTGAAATAAGTTCATAAGATGAAAACCAACAAAAATTGTCAAGAACCACGAAAAGTTCTTGTATTTTAAGATAAAATCTTACGCTATAAAAGAATAAACACCCAGCTCACTGAAATATGTTCATTTGCTGAAAACCAACAAAACCACGAAACTTTCTTGTATTTGAAGATAAAATCTTTTTGCTTTGAAGAAGAAAGATCTAGCTGACTGAAATAAGTTCATTAGATGAAAACGAACAAAAATTGACAAGAACCACGAAAAGTTGTTGTATTTTAAGATAAAATCGTACGCTATTGAAGAAAAAACTTCTTGCTCGCTGAAATCTGTTCATTTGCTGAAAACCAACAAAACCACGAAAAGTTCTTGTATTTGAAGATGAAATCTTTTTGCTTTGAAGAAGAAAGATCTAGCTGACTGAAATAAGTTCATTCGATGAAAACCAACAAAAATTGACAAGAACCACGAAAAGTTCTTGTATTTTAAGATAAAATCTTACTCTATTAAGGAAAAAACTTCCAGCTCACTGAAATATGTTCATTTGCTGAAAAGCATCAAAACCACGAAAAGTTCTTGTATTTGAAGATAAAATCTTTTTGCTTTGAAGAAGAAAGATCGAGCTGACTGAAATAAGTTCATAAGATGAAAACCAACAAAAATTGTCAAGAACCACGAAAAGTTCTTGTATTTTAAGATAAAATCTTACGCTATAAAAGAAAAAACACCCAGCTCGCTGAAATATGTTCATTTGCTGAAAACCAACAAAACCACGAAAAGTTCTTGTATTTGAAGATAAAATCTTTTTGCTTTGAAGAAGAAAGATCTAGCTGACTGAAATAAGTTCATTAGATGAAAACCAACAAAAATTGACAAGAACCACGAAAAGTTCTTGTATTTTAAGATAAAATCATACTCTATTAAGGAAAAAACTTCCAGCTCGCTGATATATGTTCATTTGCTGAAAACCATCAAAACCACGAAAAGTTCTTGTATTTGAAGATAAAATCTTTTTGCTTTGAAGAAGAAAGATCTCGCTGACTGAAATAAGTTCATAAGATGAAAACGAACAAAAATTGACAAGAACCACGAAAAGTTCTTGTATTTTAAGATAAAATCTTACGCTATTAAAGAAAAAACTTCTTGCTCGCTGAAATCTGTTCATTTGCTGAAAACCAACAAAACCACGAAAAGTTCTTGTATTTGAAGATGAAATCTTTTTGCTTTGAAGAAGAAAGATCTAGCTGACTGAAATAAGTTCATGAGATGAAAACGAACAAAAATTGACAAGAACCACGAAAAGTTCTTGTATTTTAAGATAAAATCTTACTCTATTAAGGAAAAAACTTCTTGCTCGCTGAAATCTGTTCATTTGCTGAAAACCAACAAAACCAAGAAAAGTTCTTGTATTTGAAGATAAAATCTTTTTGCTGTGAAGAAGAAAAATCTAGCTGACTGAAATAAGTTCATTAGATGAAAACCAACAAAAATTGACAAGAACCACGAAAAGTTCTTGTATTTTAAGATAAAATCTTACGCTATTAAGGAAAAAACTTCCAGCTCGCTGAAATCTGTTCATTTGCTGAAAACCATCAAAACCACGAAAAATTCTTGTATTTGAAGATAAAATCTTTTTGCTTTGAAGAAGAAAGATCTGGCTGACTGAAATAAGTCGA